>NC_066842.1:19721549-20389141 GCF_001640805.2 Lates calcarifer | reverse complement strand
CTTCTACAAGTTCAGTTTTGAGGATCTCATTTGATGACAGTTCAGTCCAGCTCCGCTCTCCCCATATGCTTGAAAAGAATTCATGGATTAGAGTCAGGAGACTCAAAACCTCTCCGGCAGTCTGCTGCAGCATAACCAGCTCACCTCATTATGCATGAACAAGTCTCTGTATTTTGTCTCACATTCTTGTATCAGTTCCCAGAATTGGCGATAATTCAGTGTTCTGGCGAGGATGAAGTTGATAATCTCTACAAGCAGCTGCATTACTTTCTTAAGATCCATGTTCTTTAGGTTTGCCAGGAGAGCTTCTTGGTGAAAATTGGGATATCCTCCCTCTTCCACAGCAGCCTGATAAGACCCATCACTTTCCCACACGTATTTAGGGTCGGTCAGTGCACACAGATGTAAAATCTGACCGGCTGAGGTTGTTCTCTTAAAAAATAAAAAAGTTCTCAAGTGCATTTAAAACGTCCCCTCCTCTGGTTTGGCTTTGCGTTGGCAGCGAGCACAAAAGGTTTGTCGCCAAAGAGCCGTCTTTGGGGAACCAGGCCCAGGTGCATAGTTGTGCAGCATCACTAACGTTTTATCCACAGCCAAGGTGAAACACAACAGCTGACAGATTCACACTCAGCTGCTGTCCATTGTATTTACCAGTCTATTCAAACAGGTGTCCAACAATCAGCGTATGTAATTTTGGCAGAGGACAACAAACACTGTCTCTGTGCCTGTAATATTTCTCTTTTTTTCTGACCTGTTCTCCCTGATACTCTGTATCTATCTATCTGTTCTCTTCCTTTTCATCTTGGCTGTTCTTTCTCAGGCCACTTTTGTTTTTATCAGGAAACCATCCATAATTCAATATGGCCCACTCATCAGATAGTGGTTTAATCTGCTGACCTCTCAATACAATTAAAGCATTTAGTATTAATAATAATAATAATAATAATAAACTGATGATCTTACAAAGGCCTATTTAGAAAATAGAGGCTCCACTGCTGCACATCGCCTGGAGGCTGTGGGTCTAACTTCTTATTCCTCAAGTTGTTTCCAAGTACACTAGTGCCCACATTACACCTGTGTACAAAATTAGTGAGTTGTGATTCTGAGTCACTGTGCCTATTTTATGGTTAACATATGCATTTCCCCAAGGTTTACATGTGAATTTGACAGAATTTGAAGAAAAAACTCTAGACTTACTTTGTTGCCTTCTCTGTGTGTTTGGTTGATCTCATAGGCAGGGATAGTGAGTCTTTAACACTTGCAAAAGCATATATGCGCATTGCATTTGTTTCTGACTTTGACCCAGTATGCTGTCACAGTAACGTAATCACTGAATGGTGCAGTGCAGAGTATGGTGACTCTGCCACTCAGCCTTATCTGCAACACTCAGGCAATGCTGGAGCGGGATGAATCAGGTGTAACGTAACAAACACGAGCACACATACACACACAGACACACGGACACAAAGACAGATATTGTGCAACCCAACCAATGGAATTTACATATCCTATAACACACAGAAAAGTGTGCTGCTTACTTTCAGCGTCAAAGTGTGTTTAATTAAACCCCTGTGATAACAGTTAAGTTTAATTAGCAAGTCAAATAAAGTCAGGCAGGTGAGAGGTGCTTTATTAGCAGTCAAGCATATTGGATTACTTGGGCAGAATATTTAAAACTAAAAATAAAATAACATGCCTCAGAGGGAGTATTTGTAGAGATATTTTTTTGCTTGTAAATTTTCACAGAAGCTCACACAGAGCTTTTTCCTAAACCAAAGATAAGTTTTGTAATTACCTTTTGGATTGAGGAGGTTGTTTTCCAGTCATTGTCTCTGCCTGATATGATTTTTAAGTGTAACACATTTGCAGACATTTCCATTATGTGGCATGCTGGGAGGTATTAACACATGAAGGTGGTGAGTGACTGTCCCTTCTTTGTGATGGCTAAGGTGACCATGCAGCTCTCACATACTTTCTGTCATCCTCATGTCCTGAATTGAATTATTTCCTGTGACAAAGTGTGTGTATGTGTGTGTTTGTTATACATTATATAATGCATACATTTTCACAGAAGACATTTTGAAAAGCACAGATGTAAATAATAACATGAACGATAGCTGAATTCCATTTAGCTGCCTCAGTTTCAGGGTCATGGTACTCACTGTGAATAGAACTGAGCCTGTTAATGTTATTAATTACCTCATTCTAACCTAATCGGATAAAATGTGTGGGTGTGACCTCTATGAAGCACTGCATTATACAGGGCTGCTTCGGAGGTAGGTGGAGATCAGTCATAAATGTATGAAATAACGGTATATTTTGAAGAATATGACTGTAGGTTATAAGGTTAAAATCTGCAAAATTCACTGGGGTCCTTTGGTCCAATGAACTTGAGAAACCATTCACCCCAGATCTCCTAATCAGTCAATTTAATGTTCTAGTGTTAGTGCATGATTTAATGAAGATACCTTTTTATCAGGCATTTCACGGTAAGTGTGAATCTGATTTGTTCTTAATTGACCCACCTGGTCCAGAAAAGGTCACGTCAAACAGAATGGAAACTCAGGCTTTCCTCTCAAATGGAAAATTCAATGTTGAGCAAATTTCTCAGCCTCTCTCTGAGGGTCTGTCCTGATACCTTGTGGTTATTTATGGATGTGGGTTAGTCATTCATGAACTTGTCTTTGACCCTGTTGAACTGGTTGTGTCAGTCAGGACAGTACGTCACCTCATTAGACCAGCACAAGAGAGAAGACCTGACAAACAGACATCATCTATCACCATCCATCTTAGCCATATAACCCAACAGGTGTGTGTATGTGTGTGTGTTTCAGTTGTGTCTGAACATGAAGTTGATACCTCCTGAGTGACTGTTAAGTCAATGAAAGACCAGCCTTAGCTCATTCAGTATAGCAGAACTGTGGGTTTAATTTGGTAAAAAAATATCATCATGATAAATTTTGCTATATATTTATCACTAATCACAGTATGTGTAAATAATGCTACTATTATATATACATATTGTGACAATGACTACAGCCTGAAGAAACTAAATGTAGTATTTCAGGTCAATAAAATAACATTGAAATGTGCAAACATGACCTGTAGTACTGTTTATTTTCAGTATTGCTTAATCTAGAGCTGAAACAATTAGTTGACTAATAGATAAGTTGATCAACAGGAAAATAATTGGCTACTATTTTGGTCATAAAATAAAGTCATTTTTAAGCAAATATACCAAATATCCAATGGTTCCAGCATCTTAAATGTGACACTTAGCTGCTTCTCCTTGCCTTGCACAGCTTACAGTAAACTGAATATCGCTCAGTATCATCTAGTAATCATTAGCCCTGTAGAAAACTTTCAGCTAGCAGCCTCTCACTTTTAGCTGTTGCTGAGCGTTGCTTTCACCGACAAATGGCTGTACATCAAGACACCAAAGATTGTAATGCTGCTATTGTATTCGCATCCACAGTACTGTCTGTGGTTAGGTGTAGGCAACAAAAGCATATTGGTTGAGGTTTGTGAAAGATAATGGTTTTGGTTAAATTTAAATAAATACAGTGTGTGTGTAGAGTCACTATCTTTCACTAACCTTATAACATAACCATAAATACTGTTGTAGTCACAAGAAGTCAATATTTTACTCACAAAAAATGTGAAAATTCTTGTCCATGGTCGTGACTGTTTCACAAACTGCTGTGAGTGTGGGTTGGTACATCATATCAGCTGTCACTAATTAATGTTAATTCTGTGACTAACTTTTATGACTTTATGGTTTTGTGCTCTCTGCAAGCTGCTGTCCAGTGCTTGAACCTCTTCTTTAGTTGCAACAAATCTAGCAGTCAGATATTTTCTTTCTAGTGGACTGAGGGGGGCATCCTCCCAAATGAACATGAACTGCATCATATCAATGAGTTGAGCTTATAAACTTTGCAGTATATTTTTGAATCATGACCTGCAGTATTTGGATCATGGAGCGTATACAAAATAAGGTGTGTGAGATTATGTTGTCTACAGCCAATGTGTCAGATATATAGGCTGTTTAATCATCAGCATTTAGGTATTTTTTTGTCCAAGACTTGTTGCTTTTCAGTAACAAAATCACCTCTATATTATATATTTTAATATTATTATTATATTATTAACATTGTTTGATCTGCTTTGTCAGCAGGTTTCTTGCATGTGGAGGGTAAAACAACATCACTATTTCTTTTCTCTCCTTTTCTCTTCACAGTCGATGGGCCAATTTGTTTTTTTCCCTAGCAGCTGGTACACTGTGTAAGCAAACTGCAGCCTAATCAGCCGCATTGTGGCCTGGCTGCCACAGTTATTAAAGCCACACACCAAGAACCACATAAAATGCAAATTCCCAAAGTGTACCTTCTCTAATGAATACATTTTAATTGTGTTGTGGTGTCCCTTGTGCGGGCAGTAGTATGTGGCACCATCCTGCAGGTGAAAGAAAAGATCCTGCACACACTTAAGTTTGCTGGTTTACTGTCTCATTTCTCATGTAGTCTTTTTAATTAATCTATTGTCTTTTCACTATCCACCTTCATTTTTTACCTCCCCTCTTCCACTGTTTCTTACATTTTTGGAAAATTATTTTTCATCATCTAAACAGCTTTGTCTCGTTCTCTCATAATCCCCTGCTTACCTATAGTAAGGAAAGCAACAAAGATGTGTTAGCTCTAGAGGTTTGCAGTTTTTGTCAGGTCAGCGGTTCAAACCATAGGGAATCACACCACAAAGACAAATGATGACAAATACTTAAATACATGAAGTAGCTACTGACAAAACTGCTGATTATGGACAAGCTGATATCACAGAGGAATAACAAAAAAACTGCCATGTAGGGTAAGCAAAATTATCCACGCGATTCTTGGAGGGTTGATACACATCAGTCCTTGACTCCACAGTGTCAAGAAGGCAGCATGATAAACACAGATCCCTGTGAGGTTTAAACTCATTATTCCCTCATTGAGCCGAACTAAAATGAGCACAGCCTCAACTGTTCCTCCTTCACTCCCCCACGGCTTCGTTGCTCAGTGTGTTGTGCCCTGATCAGACCCCATCAGAGGGAATGTGATAGAGTCAAACTTGAAAAAACCCTCTGGCTCGCTCATTAAGAGAAACTGCCTGGTCTCACACTCTGTCTCTCACACACAGACAGAAGTATAATACCCATGCCCTGAAGGAAAATAGCCTCAGTAAAACTGCTTACTATACCACTGGTAAACAACCTTATTTCAGTGGATAATTGGCCAAATATACATTGTCTAAGCTGATGGAGAAGTTAGTAACATGATCAGATCTGCTTGTGTCAGTTAATGCTTCTACCGTCACAGAGTTCATGAGTCACTCAAGAATTTTGAGATGCACTTCTCACACGTGCCATGAAAGAAAAAACAAGAAACACACATCCTCTCATAGAAAGTTTTCAAACTCTAAACTTTTGGGGATGATCCATTTTGTAGAAGAACAGGAACTTACAGCTGTGTGTGTGGTAGAGGATGTAGCAGGGTGCCTGCTTTCCCACTGTCCTAATTGGAGAGGTGATGCTGTGCCCTGGGCACTGTGCCATCCATGAGCCACTAGACTCGCGCAGACTCCTCTGACTCGCCTCCAACATGTCACGCTGAGCTTCCTGAGAACATCAGTGCCTGCAGGACTGGCCTCAAACCCAAACACAACACACACACACACACACACACACACACACATATGCACACACACACACACCTGTAAAGTCAGACCATGGCAAACATCCAAAACTGGCAAGAAAAATACCTGCGTCACTAGAAAAACTAGGATATCAGAAAAAAGACAGGCCACAAGATGATTACAGTTTGTCTGTTGTTCGCTGACAGTGTGTCTTTGTTGCCAGATGTTTGGAGTGAGCAATTTTGTAACTCTTCCTCAGCTGGTGCTCTTGCCGTTTCTGCAGATCAAATACTGTAGTTACACCAAAGCAGGACATCCAACAAGCAGCTGAAATAATTATCAGAATAACAATTTGATCAAGACAGCAGCTGTGGAATGACATATAATCAGTACACCTATAGTTTGCAACAACTACGAGTCCATGTAAACTCATCATCCCCCTGCATCTGCAAGCATATGAAGACAAGTTCAAACTTAAGTGGACAACAACTTTTAATTGTCACTGTTGTTCCATTCATCCTGACTGAGTCATTTAAGACAGGGCACTATATTTCACTTGATAGCCTGCTATGCTTCAGTGGAGCTCATGTTAGAAGCAAAATAAATGAAAGTTTGTCATTCTGTTTTACTGTGTGTCCTAATATGATCAATCTCTCACACAGTAAATTCTTTGCAGATATCAGGATAGAGGAATAACTCAGTTCTGTGCACAGATTTATTTGAGTTGGGAGTAATACAGTAAATATAGCCTTTAAATAAACTGCAAACCAAAAGGCCTCTCTGAATAGCCAAGGTTGCCATGGCCTCACAGATGAGTCTATTTACTGAATGCCTTGTAAAAAAAATTATTTGTGTAAAACATGCCCTGTCTCCAGAATGTAATAAACATAGTGGAGCAGTAGGCACATTGAACAATAAACTAATCTCACAGGGAAGAACATTGCAAGAATACTGCAAGATGCAAAACATTTCTCAGTCTCTCTCTCTGAAAAGCAGTCATTTCTCTCTCTGTCTGCTCCACCCTCCTTTGTCTGCCTTCTCAGACTTCATCCATCTCTTTTTTTCCTATTTAAGTCCCTTTTTCTCTACCCAACTTTGTAAATCTCTCTGTATTGCTCTTCTGTCTAAACTGTTGAAGCAAGCAAGTGGACGCTGATGCAACCTCACAGCAACAACATGCTTGCTGATACTCTTCCATCTGCATCATTTTTTTTAAAACAAGCACTGAAAACAGTCAACTACAAAAGGAGAAAAGCATCTCATTTGTGAAAAAACATTCATACAGATTTTGAAGTGACTTAAAATATGTTTATGAATAAGTCCAGTCAGGCCAGTTCCTGACATTTCAATGTGACAGCGTGGCACGTGTCTCTTTTGCTAACATTGTCCAACAGTCTTAATAAAATGCATTGTCTTTACATAGTGATGATAGGAAAGGGCTGTACTGCCAGAGCAGCCAAGATTCACAAAGCTGGTTTCTCCTGCTGTTCATCCTTTGAAATATTTTTATGATCTTTTCACATAAAAGCAGGGATAAATGTATCAATACAAAGGCTCGCCAGCTTTTATCAAGAAAAAACAATTGTACTTCAATCTTTGATTTAGTGCTTCTAAGAATGCAGGATCTACATTTGTCTAGCTAGAGGAATAAACAGTACGTGTTGTATTATCAACAGTCTGATAGGCAGTCACTTGTACCTCTGGCTGCTCATACAGTAATTAAAAGCTCACTTGTTAAGAATTTACCTTCCTTTCAGAGATTAAAAAATAAATAATGTATGTATAACACTACAATGGCAGCTGACACAAATAGAAAATGGTGGTAGCTCTTCAGTGACTCATTGATAACACTAACAGTGTGACAGACTTATAATTTAGAATAGTAATACTGCAATATTTCAATTTTGTATGTTTTGTTGTTTCTATTATTCTCTGCTGCTTGCCACAAATGTCACGCCATCTTGCACCTTGCATTGTCATTTACTCAGTATTATAGGTGCATAAGAAGGTAAATGTATAAACAGTCCCAATGAGAAGCAATGAAACATTATCTTAGAGTATCTTACAGACGTCATCCTTGTACACCTGTCTTTGTGGGGACGGATCATTGACGTAATGCATTCCATAGGCCCTTACCCTAAACTGGACCATCACGGCTGAATGCCTAAGCCTAACCCCTACCATAACCTAATTCTAACCTTAACCCTAAAACCAAGTCTTAACCCTCAAAAAATCTGTCCCCACGAAGCTGTTGGAACCCACAAGTACTGGGCCCTCACAGTTTTTGGACCCCACAAATATAGTAGAACAGAATCGCTCACACACACACACACACACACGTGCACAGCCACAAACACTTCTTCATCTTCTTCCTGAGGGTACAATTACCTCATCACCCAGTCTGAGTCCTCAGTAATTAGCACAGCAGCGGCTCATTAAAAGTCATTATTTAGATAGAATGTCCATTGACCTTCGTCACTACACAATTGGCTACTTTCCTTTGTTCTCCTCTCCTTTGTGTGTGTGTGGTGTGGTGTGTGTGTGTGTGTGTGTGTGAAATCCTGATAGAGACTAGACCACAGTAGATTCAGATATCATCTGTTTGCTGCAGCAAAAAAATATTTCATATGGTTCCTATGATCACTAACCAATTTCAGCTATTGTATCATCTTCTGCATTTCCATGTGCATTGCCCAAGCAGAAAATTAAGCTGCCATTTCTGTGTGCATGTAAAGTCAGTGGCAGTCATGTGTAAGTTATAGAAAATTGGTTATTCTGTGCGCTGTACAGTTTTTTAAAAATTGCTCTTAACAGTAAAATACTAATATTAGGCACTGGATGGATCACACTGTCAGTTACTTAGTACGACTATTCCTTCACATGTTATTATTTTTCAGATAATCGTTCAGATTCATTGAATCCAGGGTAAATGTTTGTTTACTGCACATATGATAACATGCACTTGTACTTCACACAGTCACTCTTTTCCCTGTGATACATTTAATCTCAGAGCCCATTCCCAGCACTGTGACTAAGCAGGGCTGCTTAAAGATTTACAGCATTAACCACATTGTATCAAGTTCCTAAATTTGCAAGCGAATGTGCCACCTCATGTTTTTTAATGTGTAATTTATAAACATTTACATAAAGCTTTTGTTAATCTTTTCTGCTCTTCTAGCTGTTGAATCTTATATTGTCTCACATATTTCACTCTGTTTCTATGGAAGTTCTGGGCTTTCTCATCTAAACATGTCACATTGTGTTTGTGAACAGACTAATCCAGATTAGCCTGCATGGTACATGTTACACTGTGGGATGGTTCAGGAGTCTGAATGATGTGATTGAAAGGACTAATATGATTTATGAACACTTCCAATTATGTACGCAAGAGTGTGTTATTTTATATCCATAACATTAGGAAATGTCAGTATGTGCCCTAATGTGCCCAATTGTTACATAATGTCATTTACACAAGCCTTGGGCAATCATTGCTTTAAAATGCATCTAATAAACCGCAGTTAAGTTGTGCATATCAGATGTGCATTTCTGGTACCAAGGCTGTATTCAGTTGTTGAAGTCTAAATTGAAAATTAATGTTGTTGTTGTTTACATATTCACACCTTAGAAAATATGTGTCACTGGCATGCCACATCTCAAACTATCACATCTGCCATGAAGGTCACATTGTTTGATCAGGAAAGCTTTTGACACATACAATGTGATTCTGCATCTGATAAGTCTTGCTGCCCCTCCTGACTTCCAGTCACATTATCTTTGATTTACACCTGCTTATCTCTATAGGAAGAGAGACTCCCATTGATAATGTGTCTGCCCTGATAGACCCTAATAAATAGTTTTTTGAGCCTTTTGCCCCCCGTTGTTGCTGTGTCCTTATCTGGACCTCCCCACTCTTCCATCTGGTCAACAGCTGATTATTATCAGAGCAGTTCACCTTCACACACAGCCAAGCTTAACTTTGATTTGTGAGTGTGTGTGTTTAATTGAAAGGAAACAGACAGAAAGACAAAGAAAGAAACCTTTACCTATGTATCTTTATCTTTACTGTATGTACATCATTAAGTACTGAATTATACACATTGTACGCCCACAGCTCTGACATGTGTTTGTGTGTCTGCCTATGTCTGAGAGAGTGTATGAGTAAGAAAGAGAGAGTCAAGAGAGAGCAAGAGAACGAGAAAGCAGGAGTGTGGCTAATTTGATCTCCCCCTCCTCTGTCTCTGTCATGCTCTCCCAGCATGTGTGAGGAAGGGTGGAGTGCTTCGGTGATGCCTCACATCCTCAATTCCATCCTTCATTCCTTCATCCTCAGTGCCAAGGTCACTGCAACTCAGCACTGCCCCCCACCAACCCCCTCCAGCCCAGTTATCATCCATGAGACACACAGCTCCATGGTCCACTTCACTAGCACTTCAGCCTTTCAGAAGCCTTTTATGTCTGCTATAATCAGAGTAGCCATGAAAGGTAGTCAGGCAAATGTATTGTTACTTTGTAACAACTGGCTTCATGGAGGGACAATTCATACAGATTTGTTCTTTAGTGGTACATTCAAATGTCTGAAGAAAGCTCTTTGCATTCACCAGTTTTCTTATACTTAGATTTTTTTTCTCAATAAATATAGGAGCAGTCTAGACAATAATTTAAATATGTACCTGACATCAACTCAAATAAAAATTTGTAATCAACAGAAACCTGCAAAAATATTATTCTGTGCTATAGCAAATAATTTACATCATGCAGATATTAGAAAGTTGCTGAAGCTGCTGAGTTGGAACAAGGCAAGTTCAGGAAAAGAATATGGAAGTACTGCATAGTGCCCAATGACTCAAGTAGAACTGCTGGAATAATGAGTTACTTCACAATTTGCCATTTCTGACAGAGAGGTTGTATGCATCAGCATTTACCTAATTAGTGTCACCCCTCCCACATGTGCGCCATGATTCATGCTGCCACACAGCATAACATGGACAGTAACAAAAAGCAGGCATGGCTAAACATTTTTATTTATGACATATAAATGCATCTCAATAAGTACCAGTACATGAAACCCCCCTTGGCATACAGCCAAGAATCTCATTGTCCTGCTGCACTGTACTAAAATTGCAAGACTGTATAAAACACTCTCATGAGTGCGGCTCAATGTAAACCCAGTATGTGAACATCAAACAGCACTGAAGCTAAAATTCATGCTCATTGTTTAATTTCTAATCCACTATGCTAGAGTAGAGCCAGAACAATAGAGAACATGTCACTGATCATATGGTATTCTTACATACTTCATTGTATGTAGTTACATTTATGGTCGTGAGAACAGTCTAAAAAGACAGACTTTCCTGCTCGCTGTCAGCTCAGTGTCAACTCTGTGCCCTGATGTTCTGCCATCAAACAAGCATTCACAAACCCAGCTCGGTGTAGTCTGACAGCATGAGCTGCCAGCAGTGGTTGAAAGCACTAGTCTGCCAAAGAAAAAATAAAAGTGAGGCCAGGGTTGTTTTGCCTCATTTGAATCTCCTGATGTTGCTTCAGCCGTCATTCTACTGCTACTGAAAGTGAGAGTCAGATCAATCTGTTTTAAAATTTCTGAGAACAAAATGATTAATAAAAAATAGATGGAAAAGACAACAGCTCATCAACAAACACCCATAATAAGAAAACATATCTGCTCACTCATCACATTGGATAACCTTTGAAAAACACATGAAACAGAGAAACCGTACTTTCTTTGAAACAACGTCAAACTTTCATTTTGCTGCAGACAGCAAATCCTAAACAAGCAGTGGAACTTCAAAGAGAGAACACTGAAGTTTTCTTAAGGCCAAACCACCTAAAGACATACCCCATCTTGTGTGATCTTGAAAAGATTTGAGACATTTACAGATTTAGCTGGCATGCAAAGGAAGATATAGAGGCTTATGCAGCTGCTATCAGGACAAATGAAGGACAATGCCTATGAAGCTTTTTTATCTCTGATTTTCTCTGCTTAATGGAATTTACAGTGCTGCATTGATGCAGAAGAAGAGGGTGGGGTAGAAAAGTAGGGGGTGCTTTGACTGGAAGGGTGAGAGAGAGAATGTTAAGACTTATAAGCAGGATAGCAAGAGAGAACTCAGTGTTAAAAGACACAGAGAGTAGAAGTCTTCAAGCAGCTGAGAACTGATGACAGTCCTAGGACTGGGTGCATTCTAATAATTACAGGAGGTGGAAAAAATGATGTTGTATTTTGATGTGGCTCCAAAGTCAGTGGGTTCGTTTGAGGCCGTCAGGCGGCGGTGCCTTCAAGTCAGACTTGATTTCCAGAATTTGCATATTATAGGTTTAAATCATGCACTTTGGGCTTGGGTTATTGATTCCAAGGGACCTATGAAGACCCTTAGTGGAATGTAGGAGACTATAACAATCAATTGTGATGACATTTACATAAGCCTAGATCATGGCAATATAGTTGAAATCATTATTGTGTTATTAATATTAAGACTGCTTTTCCAATATCAAAATACCATATTCAGTTTAAATTTAGCACCTTGCTATATCAATACATGGCAATTAACAATATCTACTAGACTTGCATTAACCATGCAGGCATGGTTATGTGTGTGTGTGTGTGTGTGTGTGTGTATGTATATGGATCTGTGGATCTGTGTATATCATGATATGCAAATGTAGGCAAAACATTAGAATACCATGAAATGATCATACAATCACAACGTGCACATGAAAGGACATACACTGAAATTGTAACACAATAGCAAACACTGTACTTCACTTTACTTGAATGGGTAAGAGTCTTTTTTTGGGAATGTGGCATACCAGAGGCTGACTGATTCACCCTCATTTATCTCAGAGCTGCAGGCGCCGGCCAGTGGCTTTTAGGGACGAAAGTGGACAGAGGCGCTAGAGCGTGAATGGATGTTAAAAGGTAGAGTGGATGGTAGTGGTGGATATGGGAGTTTGACAGCATGCCAGAATTGTCAATGGAGCTGAAACTTAAACAAATGTTGCAAGGTGTGGAGATGTCATGTAGCTACTGTACTGACCGATATATGGTATTCTGTCAGGATGCACTCAAACAAACTCAGGAGTGTCTCAGTCTTCCTGCCTCAAAGCTGAAAGTCTTCACTAGCATGTTTACAAAAATATATGTATAGACTTTTTTTGTCTGTATCCACTGTATCCATTAACTGGAGTATCACTCAGGATATGTATGTATAATGTAAAGGTTCAGTCCATGTCAGTGAAAGAGAGAACAGTATATTCTGACACTGATAAGGAGCTCTTCAGTAACCCAGAGTTATACTGTTATGAAATGGGTACGAATGTGGAATCCATTAGCACATAATGGAGGTGAGACGGTCACAGAATTGTTGTTGTGGGTTGTTAATGCCAATAGAGCTCATTAGTTAAGCCTTGTCCAGGTCAAAAGGCTAGAGAGAACGCACACATACACTCAGTGAGGAAGCAATTGGTGGTGAAAAAACACAGTCATGGTTCGGAAGGTCAGAGCTGCCCACTTGGAGAACTGCTACTGCAGCAGAAACTCTGAGGAAAAAGTGTTCCTGACAAAATATTATTTGCCGCAGAACATGAATAAATTACATTTGTCTCTCCCTCTCTCTTAAATCTTAATTTTATGAATCCATCTGTTTATTTCTCACAGATTTCCTAATTAGCTGTTAAAAATTCAGTTAATAAAAGGTTATGTATGGAACTACCAGTATCAAAGAAACTATGAATTTTCATGTTTTTTCCTGCGTATACAGTATACACATCAGGAACAATTTAGGGTTCAATGTCTTTATCAAGGACACTGAATTTCCTACTGGATTACCATCTGAACTCCAGCTGTCCTCATAAAAACCCTGAGTAAAATAGATAGTAGAAATGTATCTCTACATAAAATATGTAAACGAAGTTAATTTTGAAGCGGTCACTATTCTAAAATGTGAAGAACAGGACTACTAGAGTGCACTGTATTTATCCAGTTGGCTTCAGAATTACTTGGCATTTTTGTTAAAGTTCACTTGAGTTAACGTGGCTAAATTTTGTAGCAGGTACGGAGCCATCTTAGAGGAAGCAGGAATGTAATTGGTGGGGCACCAAGTGGGCAGGGATTAGTGATGACTGTCTTGAAAAATGACATTATGAAATGAAAACATTTGAAAAGAAGGATATTTCATTACAAAAAGTTAATTAATGTTAATTTATGTTTTTTTAGGATTTCATTTTTGTTTCAGTTTCTGAAAAGGTTGGAAAGAGTCTTTTGTGAGGGGCTGCTCCCAACCTCATAAATACCCAGTAATTGTGCTGAGCTAACTGTCCTAATATCACCATTCATCTTAACTTTCAGCCCTGCAGCTTATAGCACATTCTTTGTAGTTGCTAATAGGAACCTGTAATAAAAGACACACAGTGCCTCCCCATTAGGCATTCAAGAGAACAACTGTAAACTACTGACTTCTGAATGTATTGCTTGGATGTTTCTGCATGAATGGCTTTTGTAATACACAAAATATTATGCAAATGAATGCACCAGTTCGCCCTGTGAATAGATATGAATTAGAAGATGCAGACAGGCTTTTTTTTTTTTTTGTCTTGGCAGATGTGACCACTGCAGAGTGCCGTCAAGGACTATAGAAACAATGTTGCCCTCTGTTACAACTTAATTTATTCTGTTAATTTATTGCATGTAAAAGATAAAAATCGAGGATGTACTTAAAACAAATTGGGCAGTGAAGCAACAAATCCAAAACTATATTAAACATGTAAGTGGAAAAGATAACAGAAACAAATCCAATCTCAAATACACAGTGCAAACACACACGCACAGAAGCTGGTAGCACTTAAAAAGTAACAGCAATTACTGTGCACCTGTGTGTGCATGTGTTTATATGCGCACTATTTGTGTGTAATAGTGTGTGTATGTCATCAAGATGAGATCAGAAACTTTCACCTCTCAGCAAAATGCACAAAAAGGGTCAGCCTGAAATATACAATGATGCAAGGTATAATCGTAATCCTGTTTCCCTAGTGAAAATGACCTCAACTGCATTGTCACAGCTTACACTTTTTCATTGCTTATCACTGTCGTGCACATTTTCAGTTATTTTGTTGTTTTGTTTTCTGGTAAATGAGTCATTAATTAGTTGAAGACCATTGTTTGTGTGTTTTTTTCGGTGCCTTGACAACTCTCAGTGAGAACATGTTTACTTTGAGCTTTTGTTTGGGAGCTGCAGAGGCCAATTAAGAGCATTTTTGTGGACGTTCCCTTTTTGCGTGATTGAAGACAAACAGCTGCTGCTGAGTGAGCTCAGTCGGTGAAGCTCCCGAGAACATGACTGAAAAGTTTACTGTCAGGCAGATGTGAATTGGGCAGAAATTGCAATCGCTTTTACCACAAATAACCCCTGTAATGCATGGCTGGACCTGAGCTGTCCGTTCTCCACACAGGGCCGGTGTTGGTCCAGCCTGATGTTGTACAACATCCTGTCTGAAAACTCCTCTCCACTGGGAAACATTGACACAGGTTAGCAGGAGGGAGGGTGAAATGGAGCGAAAAGATGTGGAGGAGTGGTAGATGCAAAACATTCTGGGCCATTTCTGGAATTACAGTGAGATGGTTCTTGTCATCATTATTTCTTTCATAATTTCCCATTTATTTGTTTACTTAATTAAGATTTGTGTTGACAAGTCAATGTGCGGATTGCTCCATTTGCTCGACTTGAAGATTCTGTGATCAGTACGGTCTGTGCAAAGTTTCTGAGGAAGTACAGGAATAAGTAGTTGAAATGTTCAGTCAGCGTTACTCATATTTGTCTTAATAAATGAACTAAATGTTTTACCAGAGAGGGCAGTTGTGTAATGAAGTTCCTCCGCCCCAAAGTTAAAAATGAACTAGTTCTAGAGAGTAAATCCACTGGGAAGGCACTTTGTTCTTGTGTGTGTGTGAGTGTGTGTGCGTTAAATTCTCAGTGTAACTTAATGACTGGGCATTATTTTAGAGGCTTTTGTATTATTCAGAGAGCTGACAGAGAAAGAGGGAGACACAGAGAGAGCAGTGGACCCTCTCCTGTCTGTCTTCGCTCAGATCTGTCGAGCTGGTAAACCAAGTTATGTTTCTGCTACAGAAACACTCTGTTCAATCTGTTGAACAGTGAGAGTTCAGAATGGCTCAGTGACTCTCTGTCTTTCCAAATGATTGCAATGCACCTGTCATGTCCATATTAAAGCTTGTCAGGGAGATTTTACTGGTGTGTCTGTGCTGTCAATACTCCGTGGAGCTGTGTTCATGGACTTGAAAAGCAGAGGCAGTCTGCAGTTTCAGCTCACAGATGCTGTGAAATGCTTGACCAATTTCTTGTGGTCTTGTCAGGATATCATAAGAAAGTCAGTCACTTGTGTTGTCAGCTGTCTGTGGACAAACTAAAATAGAACATAGGGTTTTTACCCATTACAATAATCTGAAAAGTCCATTACATCCTGCATGTTCTTCAAAATGCAGCACCTATCCTCAGATGAGACCAGTGAGCCGAGCCTCGAACAGACAGCCTTCAAGAGATGTCAAACAGCAACTTTCACACATCTTAAAATACACAGAGGAGACTCGGTAGAGCGGAGTCACTCTGCTCGCAAAACAGATAGTGCTGAGTCAACATATCTCGAAGCTCTCTAGCTGTCAGTACCTATCCTCGTCTCTGGCTCCGAGTCTCTACTCTCACCTATGTACTGTGCTCTCTCTGCACGGCCAGATGGGAAGCACAGTGAGTTTAACCTCCATATATCTTCTTGACTGACTCAAGGCTTCTCTCCCTCTGTCTCTGACTCACTCACCCTCCATCTCTCCATCCCTCCTTCCATATCTAATTGTCTTCTCCATCCTCTGTGCAACTTGTGTTGAGACCGCTGTTGAGGTCTAACAGCGCTGAAAGTCTTAACAATGCCGCATCCCAGATAGAACTGCTGCGGCTGTCACAACCACCTGAACAGACATACACATATTGATTGACTTATCCTGCCCGAGCAACTTCACATCGTCCCTGAGCAACTTCATACACAGACTTGACATCCTCTGAGCTGCTTCCTCTCCCGTTTTAGTAATTGAATTGTTTGATCTCGGATGGGCTTTGTGTAAACAAAAGAGTCTGTGTGAAGAAAAAGCACCTCGCCTCCTCCTGGCACTCCGGAGTCTCTTGGGGTCTTTGAAGTGCAGTCCTGGCCTCGACACTCACCAGACAGGAGGATGTTGTTTGGAAAAGGCCAGGCCACCTGTGCTGTCCTGGGGTGACAGGACAGCAGCCACAAAGGAGGTGTGTGTTCGTGTGTGTGTGTGTGTGTGTGTGTGTGTGTGTGAAGTGCAGACACTTTTTTTTAGTCTGTGAAGTTGGTGAAAAAAAGAATTGAAACAGAGAGGGGAAAGAAGTGAGCTGGTCAGGGAACGGAAGCTGTGGATGATGCATGGCATGATGGAGGACAAATAAAAGAGATGACTCCATGAATGATGCATAGCTTTCTCTCTTCGTTATATTCTTCCGGGCAATTTGATTATGCAGGTAAACACACAAGGCTGTATAACAGAGATGAAGTGGGATAGAGAGAGAGGAAGAGCAGGGATGAGAGGAAGAGAGGTGGGTGTGTGGCTTTACGTATGAAAATAGATTGGATTGCTTGGTAAGAGGACAAGAGTGTCTGTGTGTGTGTGTGTCTGCTGCAGATGAGGGGGAGAGACGGAGGGGAAACTGAATTAAAAATCAAGAGATGAGAAGCGGCTCAGCGGGAGGTTTTATACACTGAAAAGTTGACAGCAGTTTTGAAATACCACTACTCTCATTGTTGCTGCTGTCAGCATGTTTATACTTCACCATCTTGGCCTCATTTAAAAGGAAATGAAAGGGCTGTTATGTTGCTGATAAAGGGCAGCTTCTAAGCCTCTCCTGGCTCTCCAGTCTCTCTCTGCCAGCCACCAGTGGTGGCAGTGACTCGGGTTTGATGTTGTGTTGAAGTAACAGGGCTTCAGGAATGAAAAGGGACTTGTGATTAAGAGCTGAAGTGTGCCAGGCTCTCTGTCTCCAGCTTTTTGGCTTCTATCACTGTCATAGTTTGTGAGGACAGACATAAGTCATGGCCAAAGAGTCAATATTTGTCATGTCATATGTGTGTGAGAGAGCTGAGAAGTATGTGTGTGTGTGTATATGTGTCGTGTTGTGTCGCTGTCCTCTCCCACCTCACACGTCTGTTGTCAGCTGTGGGCGATGTGTCGTTTGTGGCTCCCGTTAATAAAGCCATTAATCACGTTCTCTGTTTGCCACAAACATGCCACGCTGCAGTCGCTGCAAGATGTCTCACTCTGTCTGTCCCGGGACACAACAGCAGATGCAGTTCACTGGAGTGGAATGGGAGACATCCCACCCTTGTGTTAGGGGTGTGTGGGGTTGTGTGTATGTGTGCGTGTGTGCTTACAGAATATTTTTTGTGACCATATATGTACATTGTGTGAGATGAATTAATGGATAAGGCCCTGTTCAGACAGAGAGCTCCTCTCTCTCTGAAAGAGAGAGAGAGAATGTAGGCAGGAATAGATATTGATTTTCCCTTGTCACTCATTGGATGCCCACTGCAGGTCGTGTGTCCTCAAAAGTAGACATAATTACCTCTTGTGCCTGTACAAATAAGTGACGCAACACTGCATCTGCTCCCACTATCTTCCAGTACCTGTATTATCTTAGCATTTAAGAATATTTTTGACTTTGAAAACAGTAGTGTCACAAACAAACTTTAAATTAAGGACCAATTGTTAGCCTTATCTGCTTTCAAGTAGTCCCAAAGCTCCACAGAACTGAGCAGACTGCCAATAAAGACCATGAGAGGTGGATGAAAGTTGTGGAAAAAGCTAGAAAGATCACTGCCTTTTATACAAAAGTAAACTGCTTGGAAAAGCATGTGGCCTCATTAAAGAGGCTATAAATGGCATTTTAATTCATGTCAGAATTGTCATTGATAAATTTTCTGTTAACTCATCTATTCATTGATTAATTGTAGGAGCACTGATGCATTTCCTATTCCTAATTCTCATCTTTACCCCAAATCCAAGCCCTGATTAAAACAAATTATTGCTGAAAAGATATGTTGATATTAGGGATGGGCATTTTGATTACTTTTTGAAGTTGATTCATCAACCCAATTTAAGTCGATTAATTGATTAGTCGAGACGTCATTGTTAAGACATGCCCTCCAGCCAAACCAAAATAATAATATATTGTCATGTCAGGTCATTTTGCTGTGTTGTGTGCAGATGCACTAGCTTTACCTCCCAAGCCCCACTCATCAACAACACACCTCAGGCTAGCATTGATATTCTCAGCAGTGTGTCTGTCATCTGTGCTGCGAGTCTGGAGCACAGAACCAGAAAAGTTTTGGTCACCAGTCCACCCTCCTCCCACACCCAACCAAATAAAAGTTAGTCAAATAAAAATAAGTCGGTTCTTTAAAAAAAAGGTGTCGACTACTACTCGTTTCGTCTAATCGACTAATCGTTTATTCATGCACATCCCTAGTTGATATATAGGAAGAGACTCAATCAGTTTCCACCAAAAATGCCAGACATTCTCTGGTTCCAGGTTTTCAGTGTGCAGATTTGCTGCTTTTCTCTATTGCATGTTAACTGATGTGTGATGAAAAGTGATGCTTCATTACATGAGGGAAGAGAGCCATAGTATCCATATTTGAGAGGATTTCTCTCATCTCTCTGCGCAGACAACATTTGTCCCTCATCTGTATAGAAACTCAAGGACATGCACTAATGTGCAAATGTACACAAATGGACACACATATAGGTGCAGCCTGTGTAGTCGAAGTATAAAAGGTAACCGGCACACGGAAAAGGCAGGTGCTCCCCGCACTAATGTGCTCTTATTTAGCTATCAATCCCCGTTAGCTGATGTCAGCTGGTTTCCACGGCTCCATGGTCATACATAAGCAATGAGAGATCGTCAATCATCTCACATTATGGACCATTGAGGAGATGGCTGATGGTGATGGGAATGTTGATGTAGAAGGCCTAATGCTTCCTCTCATAAACTTTCTTTGCCAGCTCTTGAACCAGCCTTCATGCTGGGAACTCCAGTCCCACTGAACAGAAACTATTCTAGGTAACTCAACCACTGTGACTATTTAAATGTTTGCTCAGATGTAATTCAAAATCACACTCATACTTTTGTACTCAGTCACTGTTGCTGGCCACCACTTCCGTTCGAGTTGAGTCATCTTATTTTGAGAGAAGAAACAACAGCTTTAGACAGTGTGGTCTTTGTGTTTATCAGTGAATTGTAAAAGCCGCACATGACAAATAGGGCTGTGTCAGTAAAAAGATAGCTTTAAACCAAAGGTAATAAACTTTCTAAATATACAGCACAGCCTTGCCAAAGGCCAGGTTATTCCAAAGTAATAGAAATGTAAAAGCTTTGGAGTATCTCATTTATCTTTGTTCCATTCACTTATGCATGTGCACAGTATTGATTAAGGAGTGCTGTCTTTGCAGAATTTCTATGCATCCTTTAATGAAACACTTATTCCTGCTCTTTCCTCCTGCCTTCTTTTTCCTGCAATATCACCCCTTCAATCTGTCACTATTGCTCTTTGGTCTCAGCTGCATATACTGTGAGCACATCCTCACCCTTCAGCACCATAAATACACAGTTCCCCACTCTTTCTTTGCTCCATCATCTTTCTAGGCTTTTGTGTCTGTTTTCTGTCCTTTAAATCCTCCCACACTTTTTCCATTCAATGTATATGTGCCGGGATGACAAGTACTTTTTTCTATGCATTCATTTGTTCCTCTCCCTCCTCTCCAGACTTGGACTTAAACTACTTCTGGAAATGGAGTGCGTTTGAGGACTACCTGCTCTTCTGTTTCGGCTTCACAGTGCTGTGTGCAGTTGTCACCCTGCTGCTGCTGGACTCTGTGGTGTTTGTGGAGATGCTGGGCTCCCTGGCCGTGATGTTTGAGGCCATGCTGGGTCTCCCGCAGCTTTTGCAAAACTTCCACAATCGCTCCACCAAAGGCATGAGGTACGGCACGCTCTGAGGTCAAACAGCTTTACAGGAAGCTCATAACTCACCATGCTCACACAGGCATACAGGGGCAGCACTCCCACACTGCCTTAGAAGTTCTCAGGACTTCACAGGTGTTCTCTCATTAACCTAACCATGCCCAGGGTGTGCGAGTAATTAATATTGTCATGACCAAAATATGGTAACAAGGTCATTTATAATCATTAGAAGCTACATATTAAAAAGAGTAAGTCAAAGATCGGATAAATCCAAAGGCTGAGTAAACAGTTTTCTAACAGTTCTCTGTTAAATTCACAAGGCCTTCTGCATTCATCAGTGATGAACACTGACACACTGAAGTTTGAACTGCATAAACAAGAAAAATAAGTGGGAAAAAAGTGATGAAGTGAAGGTGATTAGCAATAACAACTGTTCTCAATAGAATTATAACATGGTACATTTTAAGGTAGATTGTATCCACATTAAATTCAAGGTCACCTTGAATGGACAGAGGGAATAGAGGGTGAAGGAGTGGGGCAAACAAAATGCTTACATTGCATTATGAAGGTTTTTCCTATTAAGATTATAGAACAGTGTGCAAAGGTCAATGTGTATACTGATTAGCCTCTCAGGTAGAGGACTGCAAGATCAATTACGCCCCTAATGGCACAGAACCTCATACTAATTATGATCATTATTTCCTCATTATGTCTCTTGTCTGTCATCAGTGCAAAAACCATGCATACGTGTGTGTGTGTGTGTGTGTGTGTGTGTGTGTGTGTGTGGTTACAGAGTGCTCTGCTGGTTACTCATCAGTACCTCATCAAAATATTTTACTTTCTCTCTCAAGGACAGAACTACCATCATTTGATGTCAGTAGGGATTCAGGAAGTATAGAAGTCAGACAAATGTTACACATTCACACCAGGGGAGTGTTATGAGATGAGAGAGAAAAATTAGGATCTTACACTCATGTCAGTTAGAATCAGCTCTTTTCCCTGATGCTAGGAGTGATTTTGCATTTTATATTTTGACACAGATACACAATGGCGATATATATTTTAGGGAAGCAACAAACAGTTAATTTAATTATTGATTAACCTGATGATTACTTTCTCAATTAATCAAAAATATCATTTGGTTTATTAAATGTTAGAAAATAGTGGAAAATGCCCATTGGAGTTTCCTAAAGCTCAGGCTGAAAACCTAAATTTATTCACTTTATTAATACGTAAGACAAACCGCACCAAATTCTCACAATTTAGCAGCTAGAACAAAATAATGTTTGGCATTTGTGCTTGAACGACTAAGAGTCCTATTTTAACTGTGCATGCATGGTGACAAATGCAAGGCGGTCTTGGGCTTCTGCAAGTGCACCTGCTGTTTTGGTTCCTGTAGGTGCAGCAGCACCAAATGCAAAAGGGCTGGCTGAGGTAGAATATAAATTGGAGGGTTTGGTGATTAATAAATTAAGTCTTAGCTAGTCACATCACTGGAAAACAGCCAAAGCCATCACAGTGATGCATGTACAGTTATACATTTTAAGAATACAACACAACATGTTACTTACCTAAATGGAAAGTTTGAAAGTAGGCAATTATGCAAAGGATTGATGAGCCACTGTAATCTCATGGAGCTAGATGAAATGTTACAGGATCACCAAAGTCATTTCATGTCATCCTGAGGGGGGAATAAATATCTGTACTATAGATCATAGCTTCTACAGATGACTTAAATGATTAATCGATTATCAAAATACTGATTCATATAATACTGATTATTTTTCTTTGAGTCAGTTAGTCAACTGCTGGATTCAGCTTTAATGTTTTCACTTTGAAATGAGAAGTTATTCGCAACATGGTGTTTTGAGGGGCACCTGCTGCTGTAATACACACTCCACAGTGTACAGTGTATAGCGTACACTGACAAATTACCAGAGCTACCTGTTGAGACAATTTACAGTAACTCCTATAGAGCTTGTTTATCCCTGCTCTGTTATTTTTTCTTCTCAGCGTTATTCTGTCCTAGTTCTCTATACTGTATGTGTTTTTGTTGATTCCCCAAAGCATGAGAATACCAAAGAAATGGTGCACACTCGAGGTGTAAAAATAAAGGGGGAGGTGAGAAGATCCTTGATTCATGATTGTGCTGTTCGTGTTTTTCCCTTGAGAGACCATCCTTTTCAGCAAAGACAAGTGATAGAGGTTTCATCTACTTATATACTCTCCATATTGTGCAGTTCTCTGTGTATCTATCATTCTTCCACAGCTCCCCCTGCATGTTTTCTCTGGATTAACTGTCACAGTGTCTCAATGCTGTCACAGTGGAAGACTGAAAGACATACAGAGGAAAATTCAGTCAAGCCTGTGCATATTATACCTCATATCACACATGTGTCCATAGACACAAGGGATAAGCTCTAAATATGTTTTTGTCTTAAAATAAAGCAGTAGTGTATTGCAAGATTCTGTACTGTAGGTGATTGACTGTCTGAATAGTAACAAGGTCTTTCTCAGTAATATGCCCCATTTCACATGATGTGTCCTCAGGGTGTACATCTGGGCTTGCACTTTCTTTAAGCGCCCGTTCAGCTCACAGTGAATGTCATGGCAAAGATTAAATACGCAATAATACTAGATTAGGCCTCTGAGATGACAATGATGAATTAGATAGGAACATGAGTTTAGCTAAACTCAGATCCTGTGGCAAAGTCCCTGCACAGCCAGTAATGTGATAATATTACATCAGCCACCAAAAACAACAAACACAGATGTTAGAAAGTACTATTTGTGTACTGTGTACCTTTAACATTAATATTTTCTAACCTCACTATTGATCTCAGCAGCCTAATTGAACAAATGACCCTGTTGGCTGGTAACAGCACATTCAGCACTTCTGCCCCTGCATGTCTACTATGTTTTAGATCTTTTGACCCTTGTCATGTGTGCTTAATGAATCTCCCATTTGATCAGCTAAGCTAGAACAAAGTGTTTTTGCAGAAATGATGACAGCACGTAGTTTGCACTTCCTTCCTCTACTGTTATCCCATGTGAAACAGTACTTGTTGTTGTACAATCAGATTCCCTTGAGTCCTATTACTGAGGTGTGAGGGAGAGCATATGGATGTGTTTCATTAAGGACTGCTCACCTTTTCCAGGTCGCCCAAATGATCGCCTTCAAACAGATGCATGTTATGGAAAAGCAGAGAGAGTTAGAATGACAAACACACACACATACAGAGGCAGATAGTGTGTGTGTGTGTGAGAGAGAGAGAGACAAGAAGACTGGATTAGGTGTAGAAAATCAAAGGAAAAGAAGCATGTAATAGAAAAGTGTGCATGTAAATTTATGACACCCTTTAAGGTGCTTTCACACCTGAGTTCAAACAGACTCTGGTTGGTCTGCCCATTTGGCACAATTCATTTAGACTGGTGCAAATGTTGTCATTCAAGGTCTGGTGGTTACCAAGCAAGCAGCCTGAGATGGCTTGGTGTGAAATAAATGGGCCAACCATATGAGCTATGTGGTCTTAGTATAAAATCAAAAGCTTAAGTAGCATTAGATTTACTTAGTCCATGTGCTGATCTTGGGAACTATGAAGGAAACCGTATAGGAAATCTATGTAGAAATCTGTGTAATTATGCTAATTGCTAAATCATTTGGTAACCATGGTAATATGACAGTAGATCAGTACAAAAAGTGGAGACTTTTCTTCTGATGCATTCAGTGAAAAAACTTAGAACAGTGGTATTTGAGCTTGTGTTCTCCATGTATTTTGGTTCATTAAAAATTGCAGTTATCCCACTATACTAATACCTCTTTGTCTTGTTTCCTGTCATTAGTTATGGCATATAAGATTAGGAGATCTGGACTTGTGACTGGAAGTTTACCAGTTCGATTCTGGACTGGCAGGATACGCTTGGGTGGGTAAAGTGAAAGACCTCAGCTTGTCCCTCCCTCATTACCAACACTATAGGCTCAAGGGCCACTTCTCTCCAACTGCTCGATTAGAGCTCTTCAGTGGCCATCAGATCAGACTGTGGTTACCCAGATTAGCTTCCAGGTATGATTGTGTGAGTGTGGTCAGGGCATTCTTGCAAAAAAGAGCATTACTCTCACTAGATCATCACTGAATAAATAAAAGTATTGAAAAAGCTAATGATATTCACAATGAATAATTTCTTCATGAACCCTTTGTGACCACCATGAGATAAAAGCATAGGCACACTAAAAGGCAGAATGAATTGCTGTCATTCTATGGGGTAAATTTGGTTTTGATTTCCCTCCCTAGCTGCCTGTAGCACAGGTAATGCAGGCAGTAACATAAAACAGACAAGAACGACTGTGGTGTTGATCCAATGAACCAAACTACAGGTGTGAAAGCAGCCTTAACTACTGTATAAATTTTCCATTTTGCACATTTAGCCCTCCAAATTTCTATGACCTCATATTATTTCAAAAACTTTGCAAAAGTCAGAGTATTACATGCTGTTCACTCAGAGTATTAAGCTGTTTCTAGTTATTAAACACCAGTTTGATGGTGATACCAAGTTTCCATCTGACAGCATTTGATTGCTGAGTGATGCTGTCACCCGCTTGGCATTTGAAAGTACTCATTACTCAAGTGGAAGCTACAATTGAATGGTAAAGTTGCAATTTGTTTATATAAACAGCAATGTGCGGTGTTTGCGTGTGTGACTGATTGCTCAGCGCTCTCTGCTCGGCTGCCTGGGGAGCCCGCCTGTTTTTCTCTTTCCTCTCATTAAACTTTATCTATTTTGCCTCCTCTCCCATTCTCCTCTTCCAGCTCGGCACAAAAGCTGCCAACCTTCACAATGTCACTCAGTGACAGTGGAGGGGACACTGACGGGGGCAGTCTGTCTGTGGCTTTGACATAAAAGTATGCAGACAAATGCAGTTCTGCATCTTTCTCAAGGGATACGTATCACTGTTAGTTTGCTTTCTGTAGACAGCTCTTATTCTCTTTCTGTCTCAATTTAATTTATGGTTCTTTATTGTCATAAATGTGATAGTAGTCGTCAAACTACCTACATAAAATTGTGCCTAGCAAAACGAATATGATATATACCTTAACCCTTTTGTATATATTTGCATATTCAGCTCCTGTTGCCTCTCTTTGTCACTCTCTCTCTCCCACAACTTCATGACTAGCAGCTTATTTCTCACTCTCAGTTCTGGGTAACCACCTTGAAGAGGTAATGGTGGTCCTCCTACCGTGTCCCCTCAGTAGCAGACTAATGGGGGTTTCATGTTTCTCTTGAGATGGTCATTACCTCAAGGCCATTTTGGACAAAGAGCCAGTATCTTTACAGTGTGGCCCTGGAGGATATGATGCAGACACTGTAATGACCTCTAATCACTTTGTGACCTGTGAGAGATCAGAGTTATGTATCTCAAAAGTGACCACACTGGAGGGTGAATGTGAGGACAGTTGCTGCGTACACAGCATTGTTTGTTGGGAGAGGGTATGATTAAAAATATTTTTCTGCCTGCCTGATGTATCATCAAATAGACAGTTGTGCAGTTATTTTTCTATACAAGACACATACTGAACCACTAACCTTAGCTTGCACAGACTGTAAAAGCTCCAGAGCTCGGTGATTCAAATGATCAATGAAAGAGCCCCCAATTCAAACCTCAGTCAGAGGGCTTTTTTTTGGCTGTCAGTGTTGTCAAGAGCCATGCAGGAGAAATGGTCCAAGGTGCACCAGGGTTTTATTTTTGAACAATGGCTAGGACATACACTTTTTATTGCTTTGACTTAAAATGTGACATTTTCACATCACAGATGATGATCAGATCCACTAAAAATGTACCATGTAGGCTATTCTGGGAGTTTAGCCCTAGGTGGCTGGGCTGTGGTGTAGCTAGGCAGAGGCAATGAGTTATACAGTCCGCAGCAGTGTTCCCTCTGTCAATTTCTCCTGAAAATATGATTTTTTGTTAATAAACTAATGTATTCATTGGCTAAATATTTCAGTTTTGGTAGCTCTAGTTAAAAACTTAGAAAGCTTAGAATTGTTATTACAATATCAGGCATCCTGACACATGCAACACATGACACATGTCACATACTGTTGCCTAGGGCTGTATGTGAATTATGATTTTGACTAATTTATTAAGCAAAATGTCAAATATTCCATGGGTACAACTTCAATGTGAAGATGTGTTGCTTTTCTCTCTTTTGTATTATTTTAAATTAAATATCTTAGGTTTTGAACTGTTAGCCAGACAAAACAAAACAATCTGAAGCTGTAACCTTGAGTGCTGTTTATATTATATGATACGATATTATTAAATAGTGATCCTTAGTTGCAGCCCTACTTTGGATGTATAAAAGGTGGTGTTTTCATGCAGTGCTTGAATATCCTGAGTATTTTTGACATGTTACTGTGCATTAAAATGAAGCCAATCCTGCACAGGAGCTGAGAACAGGAAGTGTGATGTATATACAGTCCAATTTCATGTCTGGCACTAGTGCATGTGTTCTGTGAGTGTGATGTTACTCGTGTACATTCAGGAATGTAGGGCCTTTCACATTTTCTTACTAGTTATTGCTGTCTATAGTCTTGTGACTACACTGTGAATTAATGTCTTTATTTATTATTTTCATTTACGTAAGGTATCATACAAATTATCAGTGCATTTGGAAATACATTTGTACAAGGAATTCTTCCTGTCCAATGCATATTCTTCTCCATAACAGCTATGGTCTTATTTTGAATGTCAAGGTCATGTTGCTACAGCTCGAGACAAAACTAAGCCACTTAAAGACCAAAACACACTGGAAACAGCCATCCCTATAATTTTCTCTCTAAATCCACACACTGGTACAACAGTTTGTGCCTTCTTGTTGGGCAATAGCACCTTTCCTTCTGCAGTTTTGTAGCTATCACAATGGTGGAGGAGAAACTTTGTGTTGAGGTAAAAAAAAAAAAAAAAAAAAAAAAAAAAAAAAAATAATAATATATATATATATATATATATATATATATATAAAGGTAAAATTAAAAAAGACATTTCCTGATGAGCTTGAGCTATAGGGGCTGGCTCTTCAGGACAGGAATCAAGTGAAAACACACAAAAGCTCCTGAAGATTTACTTTAGTTATTTCATATTATTCGTGTGTCATAGCAGGGTTAGTTTTGGACTGAAGACAGAAGAAAAATAAGAGATGAAAATATAACACAGTACCAACCTTTGGTGGTGGTGTGAGTTTGCTGCTAGCAGTGTTACTGATGTTTCATGTTCAAGAGATTCTAGTGAAAGAAACATGAACTCTGTGTTCTAGTGCAGACCAAGGAAGTATTTCCTAGCATCGTATAAAAGAATTTTTGACTCTTTATTGATGAAATCCTGCACTTGCTTGTATGAAACCAGCACCTGCATCCTATGATTGTCTCTCACTTTGACTATTTACAGTAACATGTAATACTGGGTAGGGCCTCTGCTCAGTTCCTCAAGACATGGATTTCACAAGGTTTTTAAAACTTTCCTTTAATATTCTGGTCCATGTTGACATGATTGTGTCATGTCATTTCTGCAGATTTGTCGGCTCCATATTCATGCTGTGAATCTTGTATTCTACCATACCCAAAGGTGTTTTATTTGATTTGGATCTGGTGAGTGGTAGGGCCACTGAAGTACACTGAATTAATTTCCATGTTCATGAAACCAGTCTGAGATGACTTTTGGTTTGTAACTTGCATTGTCATACTGGAAGTAGCCATCAGAAGATAAATATAGAGATAAAATGTGACCATACAGAATTGCACCTGGTCAGACAAATGGCTATGACATTCAAACTGTGATTGATTAGTATGAAAGGGACAAAATATGCCAAGAAAACACTCCCCACATCATTACACCACCACCAGTCTGGACTGTTGACCCAAGGCAGAGTGGGCCCATGGATTCATGCTATTGACATCAAATACTGATCCCACCATCTGCATGCCTCAGCGGAAATTGAGATTCATCTGACCAAGCTACGTTTTTCCAGTGTTTAGCTGTCCAGTTTCTGTGAGCCTGTGCCCACTGCAGCCTCAGAGTTCTGTTCTTGGCTGACAGGATTGGAATCAGATGTGGCCTGCTGCTGTTGTAGCCAATTCACCTCAAGGTTGGACATGTTTTGCATTCCCAGATGCTTTTCTGCTCACCACAATTGTAAAGAGTGATTATCTGAGTTACTGTAGCCTTTCTGTCAACTCCAGTCAGTCTGGTCCTTCTCTTACCTCTGCACTGCTACCTCATGATTTGCTAACATTTTGACCTCTTATCATATAAGTGACACATTTTGAAAGAGCTCTTCCTAAGCATGTAAATATGTTGGTACTATGGACATGTAGTGTCAGCATCACAGGATTATCCATGTTGCTTAAGGAAAACACAGAAGTTGTTCTTTTTTTAATGTGTGTAATTATAATTTGACCGAACTGAAGTCTGTTAGTTACTTACTTTTTATTATTATTATTTGAAATTAGAGATTCTTTTTCTGCATCCATTTGTACAGAAATGATTAATCACTTATTTCATGGAATTTTTCAACAGTGTTTTGATTTCTTTAAGTGACAGTAATCACCTACTATTCTCTGTACTGTTTGTCTTACTGTGCACACAAGTAGACAGGACGAGCTCTGTCTGAAATGTTCTTGTTAGGAATTAAACAGGTGTTGTAAGTGAGTGGATTTCATTTCCTATTGGCTTATCAAAATGCCTTTTAGAGGATTATCTCGCCTTGTAAATATGCTCTTATTTTTTTCCCCACATGCATTCACAGATGACTTTTTAGTTAAGAAACACAGCTATGACAAACAGACCGATTAAATAAGATTATACAGTAGATGTAATGAGTATACTGAAATAGCCATCATCAACAGGGCATCTCATCTATTCTGGTTTGTTTACATTCTCTAAATAAGTGTCTAAAATAACCTTAGGCAAACTCTGTGCGATACTCCTTCTTCACCTCACCTCCTCTCTGCTTCATTTTGTGAAGCAGAATCCATCTTTTTCTGGCAGGTTGGGAACTTTTCGGTGTTTGCCTGCGTACGATCGATCAGCATGCATAATTCATAGTTAGTGGGTTAAAAGCAGCTCGGCTTCTCTCTCGCTGGGCCCTTTGATTTTCGTCTCTCTATCTGCCCCCCTCAGGGAGAGCTACAGCCCTGCTGCTAAATCACCTCTCACATGCACACCCTCATGTGTGGGCGCACACACGTGTACACACAGACACACATAAACCAGCATGCATGGACAGACACATCATGCCACTGCATACACGCATGGTTGTGCTGAAAAAGAGCTGATTGAAGCTCTTTGAAGCTTTAAACATCAGCCCCAGCTGCTCAAGTGTGTCTCTTTCCATAGGGCTTTGAATTAGTATTATCAAGCAATTACGAGGACTGTCTAACCCCCCTCCGGAGACCTCTTAAGTCTCACATACAAAGTGTGATTCCCCACTTAAAGATTCATTCCTACATTCCTGGGTTTAATTTGTGATCAACTGCCTGTTTATCTCCTCAACAACAAGAGATACAGTTGTCAACTTTTTGGCTTTTGGTCATGGAAATTTCACCACAAAATTCTAACAAAACTATCACCCCAAACCCGAGTTATTACAGAATCAGCGTTAGTTTTAAGGCTACAATTCAGTGCATCCAGTGTGTCACAGCCTTAAATGGAAAAGTTGCTCAGTCTAGTGAGTTCAGTGTTGTAGAATTCATTCTACGTTGTTTCTGTTTCTGTTTCGTGACATTTTTTTCATTTACTTCATCATCACTTTCACATTTGTATTTCTGGACTGCCATCAAAAAATTTACATATATGGATACAAATGCAGCAGGAAGACGGCAGCAGTCTGTGCTGTTCCTGCAAGAAACTTTCAGCCCTTAGTTGGATGTTTCTTCAGTATCCAGTATCCATCCATCCGTCCATCCACCTATTCAGTGGTCCCTTGGGCAGCAGACAAGGTGAAAGGCAGCAGAGGAGCCTGGGACAAGAAGATAACAAGACAGCATTTGACAGGGGTAGAGGCAAGAGGAGGGAATAAAGGCTGAGGATGAAGATTTAGAAACAGGTCGAAGGGGGGAGAGAAGTAATGGAGAAAAAGAAACAGAGTGGTGGAGGGCATGATGAATGGGAACAAAAAAAGAGACTGATATACAGCTAAAACAGCAGAGGGATGGGGTCAGAGGTGAGGGCACTGGGCAATTTGTGGAGAGGTCAAAAGATGTGTAGTGGACAGAATAGAGGAAATCTAATCAAGTACATGTTCTAATGAAGTATATCTGTTGCAATAAATCAGCCAGCTGTAGTAATAGAAATTCTGTTAGCCTTGTGATCCCTGTTGTTACAAGTGTTTTATGGCTACACCAATGCATTATATGGAAACTGCTTGGTGCACAGATATCACTATAACGCAGACTGAGGTATGTGGTTACTTTAGAAACCTTTAGATCTTGACTAGAATTTGAATTTAGTGTTTTGTGGAGAAATTAATCTACTAAATTATCATGCATTCATTTTGTGTCTGTCTCATTTATAAATGAATTGTTTAATCACTGTTTAGATTGGATTTGATTGGATCTGCCCGTTGAACCTCCCTGACTGTCCATTAGAAAGAGGAAGTTGAATTTTCCAGTTGCATTTGTTACCTAACAGAGTACTGGACAGCCCTGCAGCACACAATTCACTGTGTATTAATCACTAATTATTGATGCCAATAGAGAATGTAGTGTTTTATTTATGTAGCAGTTTGACACCAAAGACTGAATTTGCATCCTGCCCCAGATCAACTTCTGAATCCACTACACTTCTGATTAAAAAAGACAACTCAGGTTTGATTGTCATTTCTCCATCCAACAGTTCTATCAGTTATAAGGGTAACGTACTAACCAAAGTAATGGCTGAGGTATCAAAACACAGTGGCATGGCTAAAATAATCTAAATGGGGAAACGAAGAAAAGAGACCAGGCAGCTGTTCAATCTGACAAATGATAAATAGTTAACCTAACTATAGAAAACGTCCATCACAGGTTACAGACTGACTTCCTGGTTCAACTGGAACCTACTGTACGTTGCCATGGTGTGTTCACACAAAGTTTTCCTGTGCAATGATGGATTATTAGCGACATAAGCGACAGGTGTGCGCACTTCCAGTTTTACCTCTGAATAAATGGATAGCTAATCACACTAAGCTATTGGTTTGTTTAGAGCTTGTATCATCTAACAGCTGTGTGTTTTTTGGCCAATTGGACCTACAGTATTTCAGTTGATAGATTTTAGCTTACCTTATTACTTTTGTTCTCATAACTGACTGACCTGAAGGTTGGAGCTATAAAAAACAAGCAGTAAGAAACCATAGTTTTAACTTTGGCACTGTCTGGTGGTAGTATCAAGAATGACGCTGTTGTGAAGTGCATGAAGTGCCCCTTGACTAAATGGACTAAAAGACAGGTACTGCCCCAGTTTTAACCATGATTGATGACTGATTGATTTTTGTTAATTTGTTTGTTTGGTTGGTTGTTTTTGTTTTTTCAGACAAAAACTTAGGCCATCAGAATAATTTGAAAGATGTTACAATCACATAAAAAATATTAAACTTTAATGTTGGTGTTTTCTAACCATGACTTTGCTTAAACTTTATAACCGTTTAATCACAGTGACATTGCTATACTCTAATATTGCAGGAGAATAGAAAGTCTGCTTAAAACATGTAAAATCATTGCCTCTGGAGTTTTGTGAAATTGTCCTACAACAGTGTCATATCTGGCAATAATGTTGGGATATTATCAAATTATTTAAATTATTATGCTACAGTATATACATACATAAGTAAGATACAGGTAGAATAACTGTTTTTTATAGGATAAACTGAATTAATCTATGATTTACAGGAGGCTGTGCTTTACAGTGATTGTAGAACTGTTGTAAGATTCACTTTCACAATGTGACATTTAAAGATGCATCAGGCAACTTTGCAAATATTTGGGACGTGAAATCAGTAAATTGCACATACCACACTCATGTCCTTTTAATTCTCTCTCTCTACCTCTGTCTCTATCTCTCTTTCTAAATGTCACTCAGCCCTGTTTCCTGTAGTTGTGTTCCACTTGTCCACTCCAGCCACTTAGAAGAGCTAATAGCTGGCCTGACAGCACTCGTTCAATACACAGCACAATTACTGCCTGGCCCACATACGGCACTGCCATCACACTGTGCAATCAGACCCCCCTCTCCCTTTCTCCATCGCTCTCCCCACGTCCTGTCACTCTCCTACTCTCAGGGTGGCTTCGTTTTCTCACCCCTCTCTAGATTTATCACCCCCCTGCCCGGCTTCATTGTCATCCATCTCTCGTCATTTTCCTTTTACTTCCATCCTCCCTCATCCATCTCAATGCCCCCATCTTTCCCTCTGCATCCCCGAGGTACCCGGTTCACCATTTCACCCTCTCCTCTCTCATCTCTTGCCACTTAGCTCAGATGAAGGTGTCAGGTCAGTAGTAATCAATGAGAGATGTGTCCAGGCTGAGCTGAACTGAGTCAGCTTGAGAGCATGTGTGTGCATCAATGTGTTTGTGTGTGTGTGTGTGTGTGTGTGTGTGTGTGTGTGTGTGTGTGCATGCCAGTGAGAACATTTCTTTTTGCATTCTTATGTGTTTTGTGCAAATTAAACCTAACTGACACACATGCTGGTTGATGGATGTGTGTTTCTATGTGTGTGTGTGTGTGTGTGTGTGTGTGTGTATGTGTGTGAGAGAGAGAGAGAGAGAGTGAGAGAGAGAGAGAGAGGGAAGTAGTCAGTCAGTCAGTATTCTCAATCAATACCATAATCACTCCCTCCCCCTGTGGACACTCAAAAGCCTCACTCAGGACCAACTTCAGTTGTTTGTTGTGTGTGCCTTTCATCATCTGTCAACCGAGCCACAAGTCACGATTAATGCTATCTCTACCAGATGGAGCTACGTGAGACTAGCATGACAAACAGAGTCTGTTAAATGTGTGTGTGTGTGTGTGTGTGTGTGTGTGTGCGTGTGCCTGCCAGAGATGAATGACCTCAAACGAGTGTTTTGTGTCCATTCCTCTGCACTGCTGTAGAGACTGCTTTTGTTCAGATGACCCGACCTCCTTAATTACATTGAAAATGACTCATCCTCGTTAATGATGTGTGCCGTCTCTTGAGCAAAGAAATTAGCCAAAGGGGGGAGCGGGGAATTTGGGAGGGTGAGGGAGGGTGAAGGAAGGATGGGAAAGTTAGGCAGAGAGGGTAAGAGGAAAATACGGAAGCAGAGAGGAGGATGAAGAATAAACGAAGGTTGGAGGACTGCAGAGGGGAGGACAGAGAGGACTAAAGCAAAGGACAGAGGGGAGAATAAACCAAGTGTGGATTTAAAGGTACAGATTTTATCCTGTACCTTCATCCAAAGCATAAATAAATCACAAATATAAAAATATGATCAGTATATTTAATATGGCTGCTAAGACCTCTGGCTGTAATTAATCATTTTGTCTTCCAGACATACTGTAATTTCTGTAACTGAGGACATAGCTACATCCACTCAATTTATTCCACAAAAGTTGTTTTGTTCAAAAAGTCAAGGTAATCATTTTATTTTAGAGAAGAATGGTGGAATGTTTTATTTTGTGTATCCCTGAATTTCCATTGTTATTTAATAACTCTACTCTCTAGTTCTACTGAAAATTGAATACAGATCCCAAGCAGAGCAGAATATACCGAAGAGAATGAAAATGAAATTTGTAATTATTCACATTAAAGGCTCTCTACAGAGTTTCAGACCACTCACCTTTAGATCTCTTCCTATGATTTAACACTTTGAAAGTGTACTCATACTGTATATTGACTACTTTCAAGTTTGACACTTTGAGTACATTTATCGTTAAATCTATATATTGTAACAGAGTATTTCTACATTTTAGTTTTGCTAGTCTTAGTTAAGTAAAGGATCTGAGTCTCCCCTCATTTGAGTGACAAGCTAACATTCCTGTGGAGTTGCATTTCACAAAGTAAAGTATTAGCAAACATTAGTTAGCCTTTCCATTTCCATTGACGGTGAAGAATGCAACATACTTCACATTACTGCTCATTTGGTTTGATATCATTCAGCACGACTCATAACTTCTCTTCATCTTGCATAGGTAAGGAAAACAACAGTTAGATAGTTTACTGATGAGTCAAACGTATGCATTTGCGCTCACCCACTGTAGTAGGTATGGTGAGTTTCGCTTATACACTGAATTTTTGATTTGAAATTACTAATCAAATATTACATTTTTCCCATGTTTAAAAGGTAGTTTGAAGTTTGGATTTTAAACAATGGCGGTATTATTTTTATCCCGTTACTTTGAACGTAGCATGACCTCTTCACAAGTAGTTTTTTAGAGTATTTGTTCCAAGCACTTTGCTGACTATGCTGTAAAATGCAACTTTATTATTTGACTTTATCAAGGTTCAGAGTAGAGGTTGATAAAAGTCACTTTAACTTTATTCTCTTTTATAGAGAAAAGATGAGCTGAGTCAAGGCAATGTCAGGGGCAATAAAAGTAAAGATGACAGTTGAGCGGGACAACGGACAAAAGAAAAAAGTGGTGCATTGAAAGGGAAAGATGAGGAGAGAGATGAAACAAGGAATGTGAACTTCAGTAAAGGGTACTCTCTGAGGAAAAAAAAAACTTCAGTGGAACAAAAAGCAAGTATTTCCCCTGAGGAATACTGGCAGCTTAGAGAGAGAGAGAGAAGTAAAAGCATGACAATTTCAAATTCTTTGGCGCACTTATTTTTGGAGCAGTTCAATCAAACCCTGGAGTGTTTACACTGAAAGTTTAAATTGTTAGGGGAGCAGAACACATCAGTGAGACTCAGATGTGCTCCTAAACAAGCGCTCCTTGGTCAGCCTTTGGGAGAGGTGGAAAATAGTCTGCTTCTTACTAAAGCCTGAGGTGGTTAAATTGGAGGTGGGAGGATCAGTTGGAGCAAAGAGGGAAGAAGCAGGGAGCTGTGTGTTGACTGAAGCAGATTGGCTCAGGCCTGTTGACTTTTTAAAAAAATTCATTTTCAGGTTAGACCTGTTCTAGCTTTGGAGTGAAATACTACATCGATTTAAAGCCAGTATGTAACTTCTCAGGTGGTTAACTGCCTGTGTGTCCCTTGAAATGTTTGGGGTTATTACAAATTATTGCTTGTTCCCACTCACAGATATTGGATCAATCGAATTACAGACAGTAAAAAAAAAAATCCACTAAGGTAGGGATGTCTGCTGTGGTGGAAAAATAAATCAAACTAAAATTTCTTATTTTTTTGTAATTACTATTTTATTTGTCAGCAAAAATGAAAGAAAGAAAAGAGGGAGGGTAATAGAGGCTACAGCTTTGGAGAAGAAGCTGTTCCTCAGCCCAGTAGTCCAGGTTTTCAGAGTGTGGTATCTAACTGTGAGTGCGTGAGTGCTGATATGATTAGATATGAAGGTGCCCAGATGTGCAACCTGACAGTCCCATGTATCCTAACAGCTGCGAGTTAAATTTCGATCATCACACACATTGTAGCTGTTCAGTGTTTGCAGAATGCATCAGTCTGTGTTGTTAATTACATTTCCATACCACATGCAGTACCTAGATCTGGTACATTCTCAGATACTGGATGTTGAATTATAATGTCCTTATTTCCTTGCCAGGGCAGGATTGTTTGCCGCTAATTTTTTGGTTCCTCATTGGGGCCTGAAGGGAACTCAGGGGAGAGTTGGGAGTTTGACATGACTCTGCAAGGAGAGCTCAAGGAGAGTGCAGGACAGCTGTCCCCATAGTCATTAGGATGCCTCTACCCCCATACGTACTCATCATCCATATCCATCTCACAGAGGTCTCTCTTTCCCTCTGGTGGATTTGTTGTCTTAGCCCTGTCTCTTTCAACCACATGCTAGATAAATGCTGTCCTCTGCTACCTCTTTGTCTCCGTCCCTCTTCTCTCCTTTCTCCCTCACCCCTCTCTGACCCTTACAGTATGTCTCATTGATGACTGATGGCTTTGCACCATCCCCAAGCCCAATCAGCCCTTATAAAAATAATAAACTCATATTACATCCATACCTATGGGACTTCACTCTCTAGAGAGCGAGAATATAGAATAAAAGAGTGTAGGTGGAGTAGGCCAGAAACTGTGGAGGGTAAGAGTTAAAGGAACATGGCAGTGCAGATGACAACAGAGGTGGAAAGAGGGAGCAGCAAAAGAAAGGAATAGTGTGGGAAAAGAAGGATGAAGACAATGTAGGAGAGTGATAACTGGAGGATTACAACAAGCTGTGGACAAGGTGAAGAGTGTCCTTTCTATACTCTCTATCTGATGCTTTCCGTAAAGTTTCAGAGGATTCCTTGAGGGCATTGTGTTGGCATCAAGCTGCCTGTGTGGTAGATCACTGCTGTCTTCTTCAAGGTCTTTCTCGTCAGCCTCTGTGTCTCCTGAAAAGGCAGTCTTTGTGTGTATTTCTCTTTGCTTTGCTTTCTCTAACTGGGTGTAATCAATCGACAGTTCAGGCCAAATTTCATCCTGTTATAATTGGTTTTTCACAGCCTCCCTGCACAGCTAAGTCAGCAAGATCAAGCCACTTTTAAAAACCACTTAATTGTTTGTAGATTAATGCAGAAATTACTTGTTTTGGCTAGCAGTTATTTAAATTTTACCACATTTCTTTTACTTTCAACAGCAAATTATGTAAAGGAATAGTCAAACATTTTGTGAAATGTACCAGAGTTTCATTAGAGGATTGAATCCACTATCTTGCCTGTATGATAAGAATGTAGCTGAGGTCAGCAGAAGATTGGCTTATCTAAGCAAGACTGGAAACATGGAAACAGCTAGCCTAGGTCCTTTAAATGGTAATAAAATCCACATACCAGCACCTTTAATGCTCACTATATGTAGTTGAAAATGTACAAGAACAAGGTGTAGAAAACACAATTTGTGATTTTATGTGTAGTTTTACAGCCAAGAAATAGTCTGGCCCATAAAACCCAATAAACACTGATCTTTTTTTAGGCTTTTTGTACAAATTAAACAAATAGGGTATACGTGTGAAAGGTTGATTTTTCTTACATTTGGACACAGCCAGGCTAGCAGTTTCCCCCCATTTCCAGTTTTGCTTTTGGTTAAGCTAAGCTAACTGACAGGTGGCACCAGCTATATACAGTATTTACCATACAGACATGAGACTTTAACTCTTATCCAGAAAGCCAGTTGTTCCTTTAACTTTCTCTGACTCTGTGTTTCGTTTGGCCAGTGTGAAGATGGTGCTGCTGTGGACGGCAGGTGATGTCTTCAAGACCACCTACTTTGTGATGAACGAAAGCCCGGCTCAGTTCTGGGTGTGCGGTTTTGTCCAGATCCTGATCGACGTGGCCATCCTGCTCCAGGTGTTGTTCTATAGCCAAGACGCACGGGTCAAGTTAGGCTGAACCTGGCTGTTTTTACGAGCTTTTTAATGAACTTTTTTAATAAACTCCCCTTTTAATAAAGGGGAGACTCAAAGTGCCAGACAATGGAGAAAGTCAAAGTCAGGGTAGATTTTTTTGGTGTTCAGCCTTGAATCAAAATATTCTGTGTTGTATAAGTATCATGCAGACCCAAGTGATTTACCTCCGAGTGCCATCAAACCAATTTTTGCCTTTTTTAAAGCCAGTTTTAAATTTGAACAAATTTAGCCTTGAACAAACTCACTAACATCTTCAATCAAGCACTAATAACATAACTCATTTGCCTTTAATATGATGAGACCATTTTTAGCTGGTATTTGCAGCATTTCACACTATTTATTTGCTCTCTGTGGGACATTACATGGACTTCTCAAGTGTAGTGGACATGGAGGCTGTTAGAGGGAAACATTACTCAAGTTGGCAGCTCACTAACAGCAGATCTGTGCTGCTGTAATGGCAGCTGTAACAACCAGTCCTGCATCGGTAGCCCTGCACTGGAATCTACTGCCTGACTGATGAATCTCCCACTTCACGCTCCTCACCTGACTGGATTTTCATGATACGTAATGTGTGTGTGTGTGTGTGTGTGTGTGTGTGTGTGTGTGTGTGTTTGTGTGTTTGTGTGTAAGTATGTTGGCATGCTTATTGGTACGTCTGTAACTGAAATCAATTTTTGCTGCTGGCATCCAGTGCCAAACCAAGGCCACAGAATTTACAGCCAGCAGTGGTCAAATACATAGGCTATCAATCTGTGTGTTATGACTCTGCTTTGTGGTTTGATTGACAAGTAATGGAGGTCTTCCACACAGTTTACAGGACGAAAACAATATGTGGCCACGCCATCATGCTTTGCACTTTACCTCAGTCACAAAATGTGAAACAAAGAACACACCAGACTTAAGGTCAAAATGACTTGTGTTATTCTGTTATACTGAATGACAATATTACAGAATATTTTCAATATTTTTTGACTCCTGTGCCAAAAATACTCTACTTGAAAATGTATGAATGAAATGGCATTTTTTCTGAATTCTAACAAATTAGGGACTATATGAAAATTACTGCTGTGGGGAGAGGGTTATTGTTTTCACACTTATTTCCTTGGGTTTTCTTGTGAATTGAAAAAAACTCTAACACCCTTCTCCCAATATCTTAAAATGATATTGAACAATATTGAACTGTGCCACCAAGTTAAACCTTAATATCAGTTTAAATCTTAATATCTCTGTATAACAATAACATAGCCACCAGTGCACACATGAGAATTGAAAGAGAAAATGTATAAATTTATGGCAAATGTCAAATGTCCATCTTATCGCTATTTAAAAAAGAGCTATTTATAAAACAACACAAAAAAATCTATTACTGGCAAATAAATATAAATTAAATCACGTGAACTTATGAACAAGACCGCTGGTGTGTTTAATCCTGATGTAGCTATTTATGTAATTGTTATTTATGTCCAGGTAATGGTAAATTAAAATATAAATCCAGGATAAAAAAAAAAATTACACACCTGCTTGACCAGAAAGAAAAAGTACCTTCCCTTTAGCCGGAAGAAACCTTAGATTATTACATTAGAATATTTTTGCTGTGATCTGAAGTAGTAATTAAACTTTGAAGTGTTTTCATTCACCCAGAAAGTTCCTTTAAATGGACGGTTTGTGTAACGCATGGACAGCGTGCTAATGTTTTATGTTTAGTTCCTTCATGCTGTTTCATGTCGTTTTAGAGGCAGTCGCAGCTGAGTTGTGGAGAGAACGAGGTTATAAATTGTAATGATGGCTCAACCAAGGTCATTTGCGCAGATCATCTTATTAGCCTGCCTCCTGCCTTATTATGCTATCTGCAGTATGCTCCACCTATTTCAGTTTTACTCATCCTAATTGAGGATAAACCTCTGTCTAATATGTTTGGGAGAAACATCACAGTCATTACAGAAACTTTACTCATCCATTTCCATCCTCCAAAATACAAAAATGCTCACAAACATTTTATTCAGAAACTCAGTTTATAATCACAGTTTGTAATTTAGCAATGCAGCCTCAAGGAGAGTTGTGGCACTTTCACCTGTTTCTCAATAGCTTCTTCTTACAAAAGCACTGCAGGACAAAATGAATCACTACCAGCAGCTGATCAGTAGTCAGCACAGGTTTCTTTTTACTCTGCCCTCAGCATGATTTAATTAAGTAATAAAGCTTCTTGCTTATTAAGTCTTTCAGTCACCTTTTTAACTCTACTCAACCAGTTTGTGTCAATCTATTAATCTATGCCTGTCTGTGTAGTTTCTCCTCAGTAAGCATCATGTTTAAATTACACACTACAGAGGTTATGGTCTGCATCATGCATGCAGACAAACAAAGAATAAGGGCTTTGCAGATGTATCTTAGTCACAGCCTCAGGGTTATAAAATTCTGATCTGAGTTTTAATAATCTGAAAAACGTAAGAGTATTTCAAGAGAGGACAGCGCACAAGGTCCTTAAATATAATAGCGACTGAGTGTCTCATCATGTGTGCCTTTGCTTTAATGTTACATCAGGTTTTTTTTTTTTAGGTTTTGACAACCACCGAATGTATTAAAGCAATAGTTTGACATTTTGGGAAATACTTGCTTTCTTGCCAAGAGTTAGATGAGAATATTGATACCACTCTCATGTCTAATAAATATGAAGGTACAGCCAGCAGCTGCTTAGCGTAGTTTACCATAAAGACTGGAAAAATGGTGAAACAGCTAGCCTGGCTCTTTAAATTAAAAAATGTGTAAAAACAAGTACTGGTGCCTGTTATAACATCACATTGTGTCGTTTTTACACTTTGGAATCAAACAAACAAGATATAACTTGTTAATTAATGAGCTGAAGAGGTGCTGGTTGGTAGATTTTGTTACCTTTGGAAAGAGATAAGTTAATAGTCTTCTGGCTGTACTACTGTATACAGACAGTGGTATTGATCCCCTTGAATTCATCAACTATTCCTTTAAGGTTAAAGGAAAGCAACATTGGGATTATGCATTTAGTGGAAGCCCTTTCACTGTACCACATTATGTATGAATCTATGCATCTAGAAATGCTTCTCTGCCAGTGCTGTAATACAAGTCAAATATTTTTGCGATCGGTCAAAATGATATTTAAGAATCCACTTTGTGTGTGTGTGTGTGTGTGTGTGTGTGTGTGTGTGTGTGTGTGTGTGTGTGTTTGTGTATCTTACATTACATATTGTGAGGTGTGTGAGTCTTATCTCCTCTGTCCTGCATACCACAGCTGTATTGCAATTGCATTATTTCTGTATTCTATTATGCCCTTATCACCAGATCCAGATGTGTATCTTTATATTGTTTTTCCATTCAGTAGAGGCTTAGAATAGCACCCTCGATGGATTTAGTTTAACATTTGGGATCCTTGTGGCCTGTTCTTCTCAAGGGCGGTAGGACAGATTAGCACACACACACACACACACACACACACACACACACACACACACACACACCACAGCCTGGTTGTGATAATCCCTCAGCCAAGTGCACTTTATGGTAAACAGTCATTGCGTCACCACCACAACATTATAAGAAGAATAAGAAGTGAGTAGTTTGTCAGTTCTGAGGAGTTAGAGGTTGGACTGTTACTTCTACTAGATGCAAGATATATTTGTATATTTCATATCTTGAAATAATATTTCAGTCAATCAAAAAAGGCCTTATAAGGATTTTTGTAAATTTTAGTTACTGTATTGATGCTGATGTTTCTTCATCTGTGAAACCAGAAGTAAAACCAAAAGTGATTGTTGCCTTTAAAATATTTTAAAATGTACCAAAACAACAGACAAACAGCTCAGTTAAATGTGATGCAACACTACAGTGAGATGGTTACCTAAAGGAGTATGACAGTGTGCATTAGTGACACCATGTATGTTAAAAAAAATACTCAAACATGTTAGTATCCAATAGTCTTTACTATTCATATGGAGACTGGATGTATGTGAAATATTTATCATGTTATTTTCTCAAATATAAACTATTTATATTCCTGCATGTTGTCTTTGTGTTCTTACTAGCAGCATGTTTTAAATGAATGAATGTTATGGAGAATGTTAAGGAAAAAAAACAACAACAAAAAAAATCTGATCTGATATGAGCCCAGCAGGCTGCTGCTGTAACCTCCAGGGGGATTTAGACAGGATTTCTGCAAAATTCTGTCCTGGAACCTCATGTGAACCCACTGAGTTTGAGCCAGCTCAGCCAGGAATATCAGACCTAAATCACACACAGATAAAAATATGCCTTTATACACTTGCATATAAATCCTCTCTATACACCAGTTTCCCACTCTGTATCACACAAAGCTGTGAGAGTGTGTGCTGTCCTGGGAGAACCTTGAATTCCTCTATTTCAAAGGAATGAGAGAGAGCGCACCTGTGCACCAAATAAATCATGAAAAAAGCTGAGACCGAGTTCAGACTGTGCCTGCTGCTGGACACCCAAGGAGGAGAATGATGAGTGGGGGTTAATTAAGATGTGTATGCCTTCAAGGCTTTAATCCCCTCTGGGTAATGCATCATTTCACACACACAGAGATGCACACAAGCAGCATCACAAGGTTAGACCACTGACAGCCCAGCAATGTAGGGGAGCACCGCAGTATGGATGGTAAAATATTCAACTGGATGCAGTTGATAATGGGACGGTCTCAATGGTTAATAGATGAGTTGGAGGAGGACAGACTGTGTGCTGCACCTGTTGGTGCCTGTTCTGTACTCATCTTCTGACCTGCCTTGTACATCCATTAGTAATAAGCTCACTACAAGTTAAGCTGGAGCCGTCTCTGTGTTCCTGATAGTAATGTGTCATACCTGTACCTCATGTCATACAGTCTGCCTGACTCTTAACACTCTTCGGCAGACATCGACATATAACTTTGCCTATGATATATTTAAGACATTTCACTGTACGTCTTGGACTTGTCTAGCTGCCTGCCATCGTCTGCCTACGCATCTCTCTGTCCACCCATCCATCAGTTGATCCTCAGACATGTCCGTTTATACAGTGGCTTGTTTAAATGATAGATGAGGTGGGCTAAAATAGTCCACCTGCACTCCACGTCTGTGATGTGCTGCACTACCCTGTCCTGCTCCATTTATTAATGATAGTGTTTCGTCATGCTGTGAAAGACAGGAATGTACACCTTTCATCCCCATTAAGTGCTCTAAACTTTAATTCATAAGCATAGTAATTTTAGTCAATGCCAGACTAAGTGCACTATCCAGGGATATTCTGTCTTTTTTTAAACAAAATGTCATGCATGATTTTTTATTTTTTCATATTTTTTTTGGTCAAAGTTTTCATGAGTGTACTTGTGTTTGTGTCCTTGTTTTCTCACTGGTTTGAAGTGGACAGGGTTTGGCTGGACAAAGGTGATACCGCGCATTTCCATCAACCAATCAGCTTTTAGTAATACTTAAACCAGATCAGCTGAGTTGACTTCTGTATAAATCATAACTAAGGATGATTTTTGCAAACCTCAACTGTTTTCATAGCATAGTCATGAATATTTAATGTTACAGAGAAATACTAAAGATCTGAAACCAAGTTTTTAGGGGCTTTGAGTTATGCAAACTGAATATTGTACCTCCACTGTATGTTTATAGCACATACTCAAAATATGCCAACACACTATATTAGGTATTTATTTCAGGGTTTTTATCTCAGGAGCAGCTCCGATGACATCTCCAAGACTGGTTGTACAGTTATAGGCAGATAAATCACATGTAAACAGTAAAGGTAAACAGCTCAACTGTAGTTAATGACTTCTTTCTAAAACCACTTTATCCCTAGTTTGTATAACCTTGCACACTATGATCAGTAGGACCCACATCTGTATGTTCTGTCATCATTGCAACTTAACCCCTACAACAGCAACCTGGAGAATGGACATCCATCTCTACTACTTTCCTACCTTTTGTTCCTCCAGCACCTCAGTTATCAAAGGAGACATATGGCCGTCCATTTTCCTGCTTTAATGAAGGCAGAATCACCGTTATTAAAAAAGAAAATGAGTGGAGGAGACAGATAGAAAGAGAGATCAAACTCATTTAATCTTTGGGAATCTGGGCCTGAAGCAGATGCAGATGCAACAGATGGTCTTACTGTATATTAATGGGCCCAGGTAAGCAGCACAGCCGCTCTAAAAGCTCTTCAGCTGGAGAACGTGATAAAAATTGATCCCTTATCTCGTCATCAAGACTAATAAAACATTTCACAGCTCATTTTTGGTGCAAACCACTTCTGAAATTAACCTTTGATCCCCTCTTTGGTCTGAAAGTGGATGGCAGGGTACAGAGAGGAGGAGGGGAGATGCTCTTGTGACAGACGGTAGGACATACCGAGAGAAAATATCGTAGTATTAAGGGAATTCGACAACCAGATGGTCTTGAAATTCACTGTTCCACAGCCTTGCAGGCATGAGATAGAGCAGTAAATGGAGGAAGGAGAAAGCAGGAGAGGGTTATGAGGAGATGTAGTAGGTAGTAAATGGAAAAAACAAGATACAGAGCTATGCTGTATACCTTTTTTTACTAAAAAGAGTTTTCAGAGGGGATGAAAGGGTTAACAATGAAAGCACAAGACAGAAGTACAGACAATAATGCACCAGAGAGAAAGACAAAGTGCAAGACAAACTGTATGCTTTTGGGAAATGTAGCATAGCCAGATGGCTCTGGGCTTAGAGTAGTCTCATGGTCCCACAGTCCAGGACAGTCACCCCCCTCCCTCCCAGGCATGTAATGACAGGCCAGGCACAGCGGGACAGGATCAAACTCTCAAGATGGATGAGTTTTTTCCGAGGTCACAGACTGCAGAGAACAGAGAGGTGCAGGAAGGACAAAGTACCCAGAGGGACAAAGTGTAAAGAAGACTCCAGTATCTCTAAAAATGTGGTTGTCTGAGAATTCAGGGGGCAAAAAAACTTGTTTTCAATTTGATGAATGCACTGTGTAATTTCAAACCATTGCTTTAGCTTTTAAAAGCATGATATATCACAAGTGTGAAGCTACAGTGTTACATCATATTACTTTGTGTTACAGTCCTGAAAGTTCTCTATGTAGAGACCTTGCGCATTCCATCATGTATAGGCACTGTAGGAATAAGGAACAGATTTCTTGCCATATGTAACAAGAGCATTAGCTGTTGAAAAGAGAGTGGAGAATCCATCAAAGAGAAAATTATTCTGCACATCTCTGCAGGATAATCCTGCCTTCTATACAGTACATCTTATACTTGGAGGTTCATAACTCACACCTCACAAAGAAGCAGCAGTGATGTGAGTGATGTGCTGACTAAACACAAGGTTGTCTCCACTTTCTGCTGATTGCAATTTCAATCGTCAGCATATATTTAAAGCTGCACAAGTCAATATTTTTATATCAACTATTGATGTAATGAATATGTGTAATGTGAAAGGGTCATTCAATGTGACAAATCCATGGAGAATTATCACCAGTTTGACCCAGTTCCCCACAGCTCTACAAAGCATTTTAGCATTTTCAAGCTCCTTGTTTTGGCTTTATGATCAACAACTTTATTGTTGTCATTTAGTCCCATGGCTCTCATCAGTCACATTTGTCGTCACAGCAGGCAGCTGTGTTCACTGAAAAAGCTCTGAGAAACTACACACTGTATACTACACAAAACAGAACAGAACAGAGAAAAAGTTAGTAGCTAGCTGGTGAACAAGCAGCCTAATATTTCTCTCAGTTGGTGGAAACTTAACATTCATCTGGTTGCCAGAAACACAGCTCCAGATGAATCCTAATCTACGTGATCTATGTGTCTGCTGGATGTATAAATAGCTAACAAGTTCATCATAACAATTATATACAGTAATAATATGTCAGTGTTGTGTTCACTCTTTTCACTCTGACGGTCCGTAAAAGATCAATTACTGCAGCTTTAAGTGTTCTACTTTTGGTTTGGTTTCAACATCTTACATAGATACATCATTTCCCCTGTAAGTGGCCATGGCCTGTGTGAAATGGGTACTACAACATTTATATTATACATTCATTAGTCCAGAAAATGAATCAGCAACTATTGTTTTTGATTACCTGTTGCAGCTATACTGGGTCTACATGTGAATATTTTCTGCTTCCATAATATTAAGCAGAATCTCTTTGGCCTTTGGACTGCTGGTCAGATTAAAAGTTTGAGTTTGGTAGCTTTTTGTTCTTTTCAGTCTCGAGCACCAAAAAGTGTATAGTTATTGGTTTATATTAGATTTTATTTTAACTATTTTGAAAATAGGGCTCATAGTTTTAGCTCATTTTAGTTTTTAATTTTTTTAGTTCACACTACAAAAAAACCTTCAAATTTTCTTTTTATTTATCCATTTATCTGTGTTTACTAAATGGGATCAAAATATTCTTTCCCTCTTTAAGCAGTGCTCAGTCATTATTGAAGGAGTAAACCAGGCCTGAAGCAGGCAGATGGTGTAGAGACCCGGCGCAGCTCCACACAGCATGAAGAGGAGGGAATGACCCAGCAGGACGAAGATCAAACCTCTCTGATGGATGGACTCATCTGGCCTGTGACTGCAACCAGGGAGTCAGATCAAACATTACATCAGAAACAAAATGTAAAGAACATGTATAACAGCTGAGAGAATCTATAAATGAAGGTATTATATATATGCACTAACCTCTATGTATCTGAGTTATACTACAGATGGGATGCTGCAGCAGTATGTTTTGTAATAGAAAGGGTTTGTTTGATGCTCCCTTGGTCACTGGAACTTAAGAGATCCGAACATTCTCTAAGTCTGCTTGAGGATAAACAAGCTTAGTTGCCCTTACTTCACCAACTGCTCCCCTGTGGAGTGCACGTATTCCCCCGCTTTCACAGACATTTCTCCATCTGAAGATCAAGTCCACAGATGGCCGCATAGCTCTTTTTACATCATCTTGTTCTTACTCAGATTTATTTTGGAATCATTAGTTTGGTGAAGGGGACAGGTTCGTCTGTCTGTGAAGTTTTTTCTGCCCCATATGGTGTTTGGAGTTTGTGTGACTGCAAGGCACATATCATGTATCTATGTGCGTGTGCTCATGTCGACAGTTATGTGTATATGTGTGGGTGTGTACATGCTCTCTGTCATGATGGAGAATGCAGCACAACAAGTGTCATGTTACGTGGAACAAGGACATTAGTTGCTGTTGTTACAGTGGAGCCAGACGATATGCAAGCTGGCCAGTAAATAGATAAGCAATGACAGAGACGCAACTCCAGGAAGGGGAAGATGACAGGAGTCTTTACCAGCTAGTATGTAAGTTGCTCAGAATATCAACTCGGTACTGCATAGGGAAAATACAGATAATGTGCAAATAGAGAAGTCATCTGTAATGGAAAAAGAGCACAACACTGTCATTAAAATACTTTACTCAGGAGTAGTTTCAATTTAATGTTGGGTTATTTCACACATCCCACAAAACAGTGATTCAGGCACATAAACAGAGCCGAACATAAAACTCAGGGAGACAAATAAAGGCAAAGGACTGAATGTTCTAATGGGAGCAGTGGAGAATCAGTGGGAGTGAATGTGCTATTTTGATATATTAGACAGTGGCTGTGACAGTTCATTTCACACCTGGGCCTTCACTGGTGTCCTGACCTGAATTAACCCACCTCTTAATACCATCATTATGATGTCACTGCTATAGAAACCATCAACAATATACAGAAAAGCAGTAAAACAGAACTTTGCATCACAGACAGGCATGTCAAGTAGCCAGAATAAATGCCATTACTAAAGCAATGCTATAAAAACCCAAGTAACTGCTGCACAAAGTCTGATAGATTGCCTCAAGTGATGTCACTTGAGGCAATCTAGTCAAGTCATTGTCAGTTGGGTATGAAGACAAGAAATAAGTTTGAAAATCATCTCTGCTTGAGGCTTATAATATTAAGATTATTAAGTTAAGATTATTAAATTGAGCTGTAGATGCTCTGGCATCTAAAAGTGAGTCTTGTTTCAATTCTTTTCATCCCTTTCTCTGTCTCTTTTACACACACTCTTTCTCTCTCTCTCCAGATCCCCTCTCCTCAGCTACATGAAATGACTCCATAAGTTGGTTTAATAGAGGGGAGTGGAGTCCAAGTGAAATATCCACTTTGTCACAGTGCCACAGCTGGCCCCCAATTTGAAAAAGGATGGCCAGCATTTTGTGTTGTTTGCCCATATGTTCTCTTGCTCAGAGAGGTGTGTGCTTGTGTTTGTGTGTGTGTGTGCGTGTGAAAGAGTGTGTGCGCGCACGTGCTTGTGATGATGTGTTTGCAGTCCAGTGCCCCTTTTGCCTCATGACTGGTTCACTCTGCAGCACTCTGCTGCCTTCCCTCCTCTATTCACTACTTGGCATGTAAGGTCACGCACGCAGCACACATAAACACATCTACTCCTTCACCCTCACACACACACACACACGTGCACACACCAGCTGTTTTCTCTGCACTAAGACAAACTGCTGCAGCAAAAACAGCAGACAGGGAAGCTTCAGTGAAAATCTCAGTGGCATATTTAACATAAATTCCTCTGCCCTTGCACAACCATTCACTGGTTTAGGTATAGATGAAGACCGAGAGGCTGAGAGGAGTACACACACACACACACACATGCGCGCGCACACACACACACACACAGAGTTCCTCCACTCCCCGAACAATTAGCTCAGGATTAGATTGAGGTCAATACCCTGAACTCCATTGCGTTCCCATTTTGTGTAACATTTTAATCATTCCAATTCCTTTCCAAACAAGTTTCTTTTTTGCCTTCATTTCTGTTTTTATGGTTCAATTTAGATTCAAATTAAGCCACCTCTAATCTAGTACTTAAACTGAACACTGGGACTCTATTGTAGCTTCTCGGACTATTAATCTTCTGGTGGAAGCTATTTTCCGCTCACAGGTGAGGTAATTATAATGTCTTTTTATATGCAAAGAAGTTTATGATACAAAGGAGCTGCACATACCGCTGAGCACCAATCTCTAGGCTGCAGACTCTCTTATGGGCGGGTGATGTAAGCAGGAGGGGCTGATAATGATGAGGATGATGCAGACAATGACAAACACGGCCATGATGAAGATGATTATATGGGTTATGACCCTCATTGCCATCAGTGCCACCAAAGAAAGCAGCGTCCATCTGCAGTATTTCACAGTCCATAGGGTTTACGCACCATTACTGAATACCTCTAACGGATATTGAACCAGGGCTCATTTGCATGTTTTGGTACTGCTTTAGCTTGATTACCTCAGGCTTTACAGCACATCCCAGAGTATGTAGCTGACAGGGATTTAACCAAAGGTCATCTGTGTAATGTGCATGCCAAGATAACATCAACTTCTACAGCTCCTCTTGTCATTAAACCTCTGATTATCGTTACAAGCTGGAAATGAAAGAAGATACACAACAAGTTGATTAATTAAACTCGTCTTGGTGTTATAGGTTCTCTCTGGATAATGATGAGAGATACTGAACATCAAAACAGCTGGAAAATATTATTGCAAATCTCATAAAAGGCTGAATGCAAGCGTGAGTGACAAAGCCTTTAATCCTGTAAGGTCAGTGTAGTTGTCAGCAGCTAGGCATTTAAACTTTGCTGCTGACATCCATTGACCTTCATTTAAAAGGGTAACTAAATTAATTGAGTGTAATCTGCACATACAGTTTAAACCCTTCATTGGTGCTCTTTACTGTTACTGGAATATTCACCATTTGATGGGTTTACTTGGAGTGTCACAACAGTTTTGCCTATAGCTTCTATAATTGTAAAGATGCTACACAAGAAGAGTAACATCAATTTAGCTTAGCCTAACATGAGTTACATGCTAATGGATTTTTAATCATACCCTCTTCCTGTAAGAAACAGGTCATCTGTGCAAGCAGCTTTTTCAATGCATCATTACAGTTTGACAGTTCCACAACTTTAACTGTGTTTATTATTAAAATCATGATGACAAAGGTCCTTACTTATTTTAATCCAAACTACAATCTTTTTCTAAACCTAACCAAGTAGTTGTGTGTGCCTAAACCTGACCAAACCACAACCATTCCAAAACCTTGACCATTAGTACTATGACCACAACAGTCAAGAATGTCCGGCATGTTCCCTGTGGGCTGTATTATTGTTACAGTGACGATGACGTAGTACTCCACCCGGGCCATATCTGAGGGTAGACCCACATAGTCAGTGAGATTGGAGGACCTAGCTGTTTTCATACCCAAGAATTGTAGCTCATGCTGTAACCCTGCTTTCATCAAATGACTTCCTAAACTCTATTATTAGTCAGAGATTGTACCTCTGATTCAGGTAATAAGATGAGTCAGGTTATGATAACTGTATTCTACTGTTCTTCTGAGCAATGTAGTATCATGGCATAGTCTGGATAATGTAAGGTGCAGCTCTCCTCTGTTGGCTTTTTTTAAACTAGCCAGCTAGCTATCTGCGGGGCTTCTGCTAACTATGCTGTCAACTCTCTTTACCTTCACCAGGTGCTCTTTAATTTTTGTTAGGTCTTTTTTTTCTTTGACATCATTTTTGCAGGGGCACAGTGGTGCAGTGGTTAGCACTGTTGCCTCACAGCAAGAAGGTGCTGGGTTCAAACCCTGGTTGGCCTGAGGCTTTTCTGTGTGGAGTTTGCATGTTGCCAAATTTGGCCACAACTCCAAACAGATTGAAATTGCTCCCCATTAAGAATTTGTAACATGTTCATCTCTGTGGTTACAAAATTGTTTAAGCAAAAATAGTACAAGACCAGAAAGTTTGTAGTTGTGTCATTTCAGGAAAAGGATAGAACATAGCAATCATTAATGGTTATACCTGAAGTTTTACTGTAATAACAACTAAAAATGTCTTGTCATTAAGCCCTAAGCCCTAACTCCTAACCCCATTGGCCCACTTGTTTCAGGGAAATTACTGAAACTACTTTATACCTGCACTGGCAATGTTTTGCAGTGCAATGAGTTTGCTATATATGCCACCCTCCTCTGAAGGAAAGTAAAAATCCAGGCACAGATGTTGACATGCTCTTGAGCTCCAAGGGCAGCAGTGTCCTCCCCAGCCTCACCCTGAGGGAGATAACTGATGGCTGGAGGGTGAAAGGACAGAGGAGGAGATGAGACGGGCGGAGGAGGATGAGTCGAGAGCAGGAGAGGAAGGGTGAATCTGACTGTGAAGAAAACAGCTTTTAAGGAGCGGCTATGTAACTGGGATGGAATGATGTATAAGATGGAAAAGAAGATGAAAAGGAGTTTAAAGGCCACAAACAGGAGTGTAAGGATATTTAGTATGCATGCTTCAGCTGTCTCCTCATTATTCCTCAGAGTGAACTGGGATGTAAAAAATGTGCTGAAAGTCTGTTGGTGATAACGGCATAAATGTTTATAATATGAGCACTGAATAACAAATGGTGGCTGTGAAGTCTGTGGAGCCTTTAATGCTGCAGTTTCACGCCCAGTCACACCTTTCATTCACACAGTATCATATGTGCAGTTGTTGCAGTTGATGTTTATGGGGCCCTGCTGTCAGACAATCATTTTACCACAGTCTGTAATGATTTACAGTTATTAAAATCAATGTGTGTAAGATTATTTTTCATTAGCCCTACTCACATGTCAATGTCTATATTCATGCTGCTGACTTATAAATGTCTGCATTTTTTCGGAGGAGTTCAACCCACAGTCCACCAGCGCTTTGTGTCCACAGAGCATCCTGGATGTGGTTTTGCTGAAAGGTGTTTTCTGTGATCCGTGGACAATACAGATGCTCACTGACTGACCTTGGGTGTGCTGCAGAGGAACAAGGCAGTTAAAAGGACTGAATGAGAAAGAAGAAAGAAGAGAGCTTGAGCAAAAGGGATTTTAGAGGCCCTGCAGAGCTGTTTGATCAAGCAGCTTTCTTCTATGAATGATGGAGTACTACATGAATAAACAAGTTTCTGCCAGAGTTAGACAAGTTTGGGTTATTTTTCTTTTCCTGTCAGTACATCAACTGTAAGATACATTGACTGTACAACTCAAGTTGGATGGCCGATATCATCAATGGATAATAAATGGGTCAACTGACTAAGTGATACATAAAGGATTTGGTAAATGGACAGCACTGCACTTAAATAGTGCTTTTCTAGTCATATTGACTACTCACTACTACTAAACAAAGTTAAAGTTAAACATTTCACTTGGGAGGTGATGATGACCAAAACAGAGCTAAAAGGAGCATAAATGTTGAAGTTCAGGCTGGATGTGTAAATAAGCCACTTTCACCACATCAAATTTATGAGGTAATAATATATCACATGTGATTTTGCACTACCCCCTTGTGGCCAAAAAATCAAATGCTGCAGGTTTAAGATTTTAAATCAAGCTTTCAGAAAATTATAATATAGTTGTAACTGCATAATCTTGCACATAAGCAATGAATCCAAAATACAGATGTTTTTCTTGTAAATCACTCTTACTTTTCCTTTGTCTAATTATTGTATGGCCTTTGAGAGCTTTTGAACATACATATGGCTGTGGCAAAAGATGAAAATGAAACTTTTTGGCTAACTCTGGCTCTGCCACTTACCTCACTGCTATTTGAGCAGGGCTGCCTAAATGGATCAAATCTTCACAAAATCTAATAGTATTTTTCCACCCCATTAGATACCTTCTCTGAGACATGACAGTGAAATGAGGGGGTAAGCTGAGAATGCTTCTATTTGTAACGGTAACATGAGAGCTGGAACAGACACAAAGAAGCTAAAGGAGAAGCAAAGGAGAGAGGATGAAAATGAGACGAGAAGGCTTGAGAGAAAGACAGACAAGGAAATCCTGTGAAAGACACTCAGATGGACATTGAGAAAAGAGCATTTTATTTACTGTGCTTTGCTTCTGTCACAGTTTTGGTGTACTAGGCAACAGGACAAAAAAACAAAAAAAATTCTGTAGCTTTTGGCTGAAAACCTGCATTACACCTTGCTGTGAATCACTGGATTCGTCTGAAATAATCTAACACATGTTTAGAAAACCAAGCTGAGGCAGTGGGCAAGCAAATTAGTAGAATGGCAAAAGAGTATGACATTTATGTTCATATTATTTTACTGAAGTAAGATGTGTAATACAGAGGTGAAAAAAAACAGGATAGAAGATTCAGGGATCTAAAACAGGAAATGAATGGAGCATTTACAATATATTAGACTCGAGAACGGTGGATTGCACACTTTAATGTCACTTTCAAGGCCATCATTTTATGACAATTTAACTCATTAGGATACACAGTTTCATACTGAGCAGTGACTGGCAGCAGGAAGCTAAAATATGATTGAAGTGAGGAGCTATCAGCAAAGCCTTGTTCTCCATTGACCATACCATTACAATGATTTACAGGTTGAAAACAGTAAAGTGGCTTTTCACTAGGGTACTCTCAGTGAGTTAGAACAGTTGAAAGGAAAGAAGAATCTCTTGACAGAGAGAGCATGTTATTATCATCAGTGGCTTTGTAGGGAAAAGTAGACTCGGGAGTGTTATATGCAGACAACCATGATGGGTTACAACCATAATAATATGTGGGTTATGCATACAATATCATTATAAACACAGTTGACAGGCTTTTCAATGCACAAATGTAGTATCAATCCATTTACTGTACCTCTTATCCTTTATGGGCTAGAGCCAATCCTAGCTGACATTGGACAAGAGGAGGGGTAAACCCTGGACAGGCCGTCAGTGTATCACAGAGGTGACATGTAGAGACCAACAATCATTCACACTCACACCTACAGGCCAATCATATCTTTGAACTGTGGGAGGAAGGTGGAGTAACTGGAGAGTACCCACACAGGCACAGGGAGAACATGTAAACACAAATACAGAACTGGGGTTTGAAACCTGGAACCTTCTTGCTATGAGGCAACATGCTAACCACTGCACCACTATGCTGCCCATATATGTTACATGTGCACTCAGAATCCCTAAAAAGGATGTCTAGGAACGAACCAGATCAGTTTAAACCAGCCAAGAAAACTTATAGATTACAGTCACATTGGACAAATACTTCACAAATTATGTCTAATGCAAACATACAGTTCCAATGTCGGAGGCTCGATTATAGATGTTGGTCTTACATTGTATGTAATCTCTCTTTGGGCCTGCTGTTACAGAAGCATTCCATCAATTCAGTATTCTAAGTTCTTGTCCATGTGTCTTGTGGCAAGTCCAGTTCACCCAACCTGCCCTGGCTGGGATTGAAACCCTTAGTCTTCTGTTCCAAAGGCCAATGTCCCAGTGCCAGACACCACAGGGTGGATATATGCTTTGTCTGCAACAATACTTAGGTAAGTGGTATGTGGCAAATGACATCCAGATGAATGCCAGTAGCCTTTCCCAGCACATTATTGCACTGTAACGAGATGATCAATGTTATACACTTCGGCCTGTCAGTAGTTTTAATGTTGTGGCTGATCAGTGTGTACATGGTCAGTTCACTTATGAAGTTTAGCGGAAGTTCAGTCAGAAAGACTATTTCCCCTATTGTCTCTTAAAAACCTGTTGCTTCATTCCCTCACTGATCAGCGCACTACCCTGCTCTCAGCCAATCACAACCAATCCCACTCGCCTCTTGAGCAACCATTGGTTAGCTGTCAAAGTTTAAAATGTTCTCTCTCCCTGCTGTCATTCAGCTGTCTGTCAGCAATGAAACCGCGACCCACCTCCACCCCTGCACCACCCCATCTGTGGACACCATGCACCTCCTTCTACCTCTCGACTGAAGTTCCCTCCCTGAAGACCTCCCTAACTTCAGGTTCTATCCTCCACCACCACCACCACCAGGTCTAGGCCCCAGGGAGGTTCTCGGCCTGCGGGAAACCGCGGCCGGGCTCGCCAGCTGTCCGAGGCGATCCTCTTCCTGCTGGGGTCTAATCGCCAAAGCTTACCTGTTCTCAATAAAATTACCTTTCATGTTTCCCTTATATCGGTCTCATCATTTAGTCTTTCTGATTGAAACACTGTAACTGGAGAACGATGTGACACAAACACACAAAAAAGCACTCATGGTCACCAAGTATATAACCTACACACACACAACATCACACAGGGGATGCCCACTGCGTCTCCTCTATGCTGGTAAACAAGTCCTTGACCTTTTTCCACTCTCACATCCCCTGTGTGACTTATCTTCCCACATGGAGAGCTTGCAGACACACACACACACACACACACACACACACACATTCTTACTGTCTTTCTTTTCTTACTCACTGTCTCTGCTGCTTTCAGATACACAGAGAGTGAAAGAGAGGGTGAGTGAGCTTGAGAGAGTAGACTTTTCTCCTCCCACACACCTTGCCTTCTAAAACAGGCTCCTCTTCTCTCCTCTGCCGTATCATTGCAAGCCTTTATGGACCTCTTGTTCCCAGTGTGAATTATTAACTATGGCTCTACAAGCCCAGACAGGCTAGTGGAGAGGAGAGCATCTCTCAAACACTCAACTTAAAAGAGGAGAACTTCACTTTTGTTTTTAGCAGTGCTTCCCAGTCACCCATGCAAACAGATGTGGAAGCTAAAAAAAAACAACAAAATCTACATGAGCAGGACTTCCTTGTGCAATTCTTTAAGACAAGAATGAGTCATGTGTAAGAGGAAGACACTAAAATCAGTAAGTGCTATGTCAGGTGTGTGTGTGTTCGCATGCATGTGTGTGTTTGTGTGTGAGTGCAGTAGTAGGGATAATCCTGTTACTGCTATGCTGCTTTAAAGCATCAAGCTCTGATTTCATTAAGCTTCTCAGGCCTCAGAGTCTCAGCATGCTGAGGAACAGGTTGAATGGGTTTGTGATCTTCTTTACTGCTTTCTGTCATGCTGTTTTAGCTCAGACTTCCCTGGGCTTGATAGCAGAAAACCCAGCTCAGCGCTCACTGTGACCGCGGCAAATGGTGTGTGCTCCAGAATCACTGGAACATCACTGAAAAGCCAGTTTCAGGCAAAAGGAGGGTACGTAGGTACATGCAGGGTGACTAACAGACACACTGATGAGCTACACCAAGTCTTTCAGGGGGGAGCTACTGAACCACATCATGCAAAGTACTGACTGTACAAGGAGATGAGCTTTAAGACATGTAAGAAGAGAAGAGACAACACACACAGCTCCATACAGTCTCTATGGTGAACTGCCTCCTGAGCCACCACCGAGGCCACAAAGTGCAAACGCTGCATTTACTGTATGTCACAGCGAGCCTGTGATTCAGAGAGCGGAAATCATTTGATCATCTGATTATTATGGATCCCCAGTTCCTTTCAACATATCACTTCAAGCGTGTGATATGTGACTCTTCGCTTGTTCATTGATGGGCTCGAATAATCAAAGACAGGGGCTGGATATAGGCATGACTTGCACACTGAATGGGTAAGTCGGCTGGGTCTGCTTATGAATGGTCACTTTGGTTTAACTGTATGTACAGAGGTTTTGAGATATCCACCTCTGAGATGTATATCATCACCCTAGTGCAATGGAAGTTTATTAACTACTTTCTGAAGGGAAAAAAAGTCCCTGCTGTTGAGTTTTTTTTTCATATTCATTTCATATTTTTCATTGCTGTGACCACCACAAACAAAATTACAGCCACTTCCATTGGGGAATGGAGGCTGAAATATCATGGATATCACAAAACCTGAGCACGTAAAATGAAAACAATCTGCATTACTATAAGCTATGGAAGCCAAGAGCATCACATTTGATATTTAAAAATCTCTGCACAGCAAAGTCATTCCTTCTCTTAAGTTATTTTGAAAAACAAAAGGTCCATGTTTTCTTGAGATAACAGAATAATTATCACGTTGCTACAACTCCAACAGTTTCTTGGTGTAGTAATTAACGTAGGAACGTGCTATATACACTGTATATATGGACTTCGATGTAGTTTGTAGTTTTCCCAAACATGCTGATATGATGTTGCTGTTTCTGTTGTCTTTGAAGGATACAGGCAAAACGTTCATCCACTTCTTCTTTTTTACAATTACTCATTCCCTGTGTTCATGATTTATTTCTTCTGTTGTTCCCGTCGGACGCCAGTTTCTTCTGCCTCAGGCTTAAGGTAGACAGCTCATCATGATGAGTGACAAACGCTGGGGCAGAGACTTGGCCATGTGAGGGGGAGGAGGGCAGGACTAAATATACCTCTTTTTTCAAAGTGAAAAGTTGCGAATCGCACATCGAGGGGAAATCCACTGGCGCATAAACATGGCCTTTAGCCAGCTTGTTTATCATTTATATAATATCCTCAAAAATAACAGCTGAGAAAAATGAAGAAAAGAGAAGGTCTACAGATTAAACTAGAGCAATGCTACATATTAATTTGCATTTGCGTCTCTGAATTGGCTGTGTGATGGCAACCAGTGTATCCCAGAGTGTTGCAAACCACACAAACACAAAGCACATGAACAAAGATGTAAACCAGGATGTTACAAATGAGCCAATTACTGTGGTCCGCAGGTTTTACTCTGAGATGTTGTTTATGTGTTTGGAAGAGATTTTGAGACTAAGGATGAAGGGATTAGAAATTATGGAAAGTGGATGGAAAAAATAGAGAGTTGGTGAAAGCAGATGACTCAAACTCTCTTTCTCCCTTCCTTCCATTTCTTTTCATTGTCTCTTTCTAAACTCATTGCGTTATAGAATGTCTTCCCCTTTCTTTCAGCTCTCTTGCCTGCAGCACTGTGTTCCCTTGTTTGGAGTCTTGCGTGACAATTAGAGAGAACAGTTGGCCTTCTCTGCCTCCCAGAACAGCTCTGCCCATCCATATGTTGATGGATGCACAACATCTATGTACCATTCAACAGTGAACAATGATTGTAGGTTAATTGTAATTTAATATGCCCCCTCATTATTGTGTGCACGCTGTAATTTGAGAAAATGAGAATGAGAGGGGAGTGAGTGAGGGTGGTTAAAGAGAGAAAGGAAAACCTGGAAAGCCAGAGAGCAGAGATGTGGTGTGTGATGAGATGATAGTAAAGAGGGAAGAGAGAGACTGACGAAAGGATTGAGTGTGATCTCGCCACTGTATATTTTTCCTTAGGTTTTCCTTTGAGAGCCTAAGGAATTCAAGTCATGTTTCATCCGTCTCTAGCACATGCACACACACATGCATACACACACTTCTTCTGTCTCTAGCTAGCTTTGAACATTGTTTCCTCTGTGGCTTTCAGTGCCTGAGGTCAAAGGAGCACACTTCAAAAAGATAAAATTATTGTTGCCTCGCATATACAAGCTACTACGATGCACAATCACAGGAATATGGTTTTAAAAAATGGTAGTTGTTTTGATTGTGTTTCCATTTAGCTTTTGAGGAATCATTCAGGAAAATATACTCATGGATTTTCATTACAACTCATCAGTTTGGAATAGTAATGAATAGTTTGACATTTTAGGAAATAAACATAGTCACTTCCTTGCTGAGAGATAGCTGAAAAGATTAATATCATTCCTTCCATCCATCCATTATCTATGCCCCTTATCTTTAATGCTCGCTGGTCCAGTCTCAACTGACACTGGGCGGGAGGCGGGGTGCACCCTAGCCAGATCGCCAGTTTATTGCAGGTCAGATTAATATCATTATCATACCTAAAGTAAGGTAAGCAGATTTTGTTACCTTCAAACAGGTTAGCTGCCCCCCCCGTTTCAGGTCTTTATGCTAATTTAACTGGGTACTGGAAGTAGCTTCAAATTTACAGAGAATGGTATTGGTATTGAACTTTTAAAGGACCAGTGTGTAGGATTTAGTGGCATCTAGCAGTGAGAATGCAGATTGCAACTATCTGACTACTCGTCCCCTCACCCCTCCCTTTCAAAGCATGGCGACGAGTCAATGGTGGCTGTCAGGTGACAAAATGACAAAATCAACAACCATATCAACTTGCCTGTCACACAAGGAGGCTTGTTTTGTATAGTTAAATTTAGATATTTAGTATATCATAATAATCATATACAAGCTGTGACGTCAATGTGAAAATGTAAAAGGCCCCTATTTAGTTTCTGTTTGTCTGTTCTTGGCTACTGTAGAAACACGGCGGTGTAACATGGTTGACTCCATGGAAGAGGACCCGCTCCCTATGTAGGTATCAATGGGTCATTCTACGCAGACAAGAACATAATGATTATTAGTTTTCAATGATTATACACAAACAAAAACACATCTATGAATATTATATTCCATTTCTGCCAATAGATCACTGTAAATGTTGCATGCACTGTAAATAAATTTGGCACACAGGTCATTAAATCTAACTCTGAGCAAGAGAGTGAATAAGTGGTACAAATATGTTCCATAATGTCAAACTATTCTTTGGATCTTCATTCACTAAATTGATGTTTCTACAAAATAGGCAAGTCAGGATTGTATGTGGCTTTGCATTTTGATTACAATACACACTTCTGAATCTTTCTTAGACCACACATGAAAACATGACACAAGTGCAGTGCAGTGAACCCATGCAGTATACTAGCTGAAGAACATATCAGAGGTATAACCTGCTTGCTCAGGCAGATTCTGTATATAGGCGACACTGGGATCAAATGTTTCCGCTCTCCAGTTTCCTCTCATGGTTTTCTGTTTGCTCCATTAATCTGAATCAATTGAGAAATAGAGCTGTATATGCAAGGTATGATACATTATTAATGGCCTCTCCATGAGGGACATCAGACATCACAACATACAGTTCACTCAAGGAGGAGCTCACTGTGCTGTTTACATTGCAGTGGCGGTTAATTGTTGTCCACACTGCTTTGGAGGCTGCAGTTGATCCAGCTGATGACTGAGTTTGTGTGAGAGGCCGATCATGGCCATAAAGAAAGTGCAAAAAATGATGGAGTGAAAGCCAGCTTCATGTTTTTTTTCCCACTTTTCTGCTTCTTTCTTCTCGCTTCTCTCATTATTCTGCTTGCGGCTGACACGGCTCCCCCTGCTCGCTCCACTCCACTCCTCACGTCGTGTTCTAGGGTGGGAATTAATTAGTGCTGTGGTTTGAGCTCAGGATGGGAGCGAGGATGGAGAGGGAGCTAGGGACACAGAGAGGGATTTGATGAGTATGTATGGATATTGATGCATGTGTGTGTGTGTGTGTGTGTGCGTGTGTGTGGGTGTCATTTTACTGGCAAACACACGCACCTCCACTTAGTCGACTCTGGAGGCCCATGTCTGCGTGTTTGCGATGGAAATTCTACCGTGGGTCAAACACTCACTGACATGATCACCTTTAATTAATCTAAAATAGTCACTCTTTTAATCTTCTCTTTTTTTTCTTTGCATTCATTTTAAAGGTTTAAATGGTTCAGCATTTTGGGAAACAAGCTTATCGTGTGGTAAACACAGAGCCGAAGTCGCGATGTCACTTTTGCGTCTCTGTTCCACTAGCTTCTGTAACTCAGCAGTCTTTATGAATAATATCAGCATGTTCCTGTGACAGATCAGCATCCACAACAGCACTTGCTATTAGAAGCTGAACCTTCCTGAGTGTGGATATACCCATCATCATGCAATAACATGCTATGTAATGTGGGCCATGTGGGTTGTGTCATATGTCATCATTGTTATACACACACACACACATATATATATATATATATGTATATGTGTATATGTGTATATGTGTGTGTTGTGTATGTTTTTTTTTATTATTTATTTACTAGATGATAACCTCATTTTATCTTTTTGTGGAACTGCAGGATGCACTCCAGAACAAACTTCCTGGGGAACATTAAATTATATCTTATATATTATATCTTATCTTATTGTAACTTGTCTATATCCATGAAATTCACCAAAGATTTTCTTAAAGCCATATTTCCACCCATCTCTGAGCTAACCTCAGTTCACTTGTGGATCCACCTCTTTCGCTGAGCCATGACCTTTAGTCTGCAAAGATTTAGGGCTTGTGGAAAGTGATGTTTGTTACAGGCCACTGAAAATCTGAAATACTAAATGAACAATGTTAGGTTGTTTTTTTTAAATGCAGTCCTTCTAAACATATGAAGCGAACCACATTACATAAAGTTAATTATTAGCTTTGCAAGAAAAGTTAATAGCTTACTCCTGGAACAGAACCTGGTTCTGGTTTCACTTCGGGTCTTAAGAAGAAGTTGGAGACAGTAGTTAGTGGTGAGTTAAGATGAACATAAACCCTTAGTAAAAATGTCACTTGCCATTTTATACTTTTTAATATGAATTAAACATGTTAATATGTGAGCTTTAGAGGTGTTGCTGGGTTCGTTTTGTTACTGTCCCAGACTAGCTGTGTCTCCCATCTCCAGTCTTTATGTGAAACTAAGCTAACCAGGTTCTGGTTCCAGCGACATATTTATCATACAGACATGAAAGTGCTATCAATCTTCACATCCAGCTCTCAGCAAGAAAGCAATTATTGCACACAGCTAATATTCATTCATTCAGTGCAGCAGCAAATGCTACACTCAGACATAAACTGTAATGGTTTCGTGACATTTTCCTCTTTCACTGAATTCTCCAAAGGTACTTTGTATTCACTGCTTCACTGCTTGCAGCTACTTTATAAACTGTGGCTGGTTGGGCCAGGTCCTTTGAAAGCACCATCAGTCTGATAATCATACTCAACACTTGGCACTCCATGAGGTTCAATCTACAGGCTTTGTATTTTGTAGAGGTCTTAAAGTATACCTGAGGTTTAGAGGTTTAGAGCTCCTCTGGAGGCTTTTAGTCACCATGCTGAGGCTCTAGTTGTCTCTGTTGTCACCCAGGCATCTGTGTTTCAGACTAACAAGCAGTGAGCAGTCCAGAGTCCAAATGAGCAATGAGCATACAAGCTACTGCAATGCCTCTAAAATATGAGAGGAACAGCCTCCAAATTACTTCTGTGGAAATATTGTCTCCCCTCCTTTTCCTTTTAAAGTAATCATAACAATGGTCGGTTAGATGTGACAGTGGTGACTGTAACTGATTATCATCACATTCATAATGATGATGGAAACAATGATGCTGGAGGCGTTGGTGTTTTTGATGATTCACTCACTCATTTTATCTTTGTTGCGTCTTCATATGATGTAGGTGTTTAACACTATAAAATGACAATACACAAGACATCAGAGACAGGTTGTTTAGTAACAACAACCTGGTTTCATTTTTATGCATGGTGTTCGAGTAAATGACAAAGAAGTGGGCAGCAGTGGTGGGACAGATAAGGCTGTAAGAAATAATGACAGTCATTGTTGTCACAGTGAGCCTGACTGCAGGCCAGCTAATCCATCTAAGTTGTGACTGAAGCATCTAATGAGTGACAACCAACCAGTGTGTATGATTACTCTAATTCTAACCAGCCGTGGCCATATGCTCCACTTAAGGCGACTGTGCAGTGATGGAGGGATCCAATAAGCCCAAACTGTTGTGTCTTCACCTCCTGTTAACACATTCTCTGCGCCTTCACTCCTTCTTCTTCTCTGTTTCTCCCTCTGTCATAGAGACTGATTGCCTGCGTGCCTCTGGCAGCGAAAGCACAGCTACATTCCCTCACCCTCCAAAAACCCACAGGGCAGTGAGGGTAAAAAATGACCACTCGACACGCATTATAACATGCTGACATGTTTAGAGGGGACGCTCTGATTAACAATGAGGGCAGCTGACTCTCACACACCAGGCTGCTCAGATTAAACAGGGGAAAGTGCAAACACACCACTGGCAAGACACAGCAGCACGCAGCCCAGCCTGTGGCCAACATGCGCACACATTAGCATAATGCAATATATGCAGACAGAGGAATGTTTATGTATGAACATTTCACACAAAATGTCCTCAGTAAACAAATCAGTAATAAACTATAGATTAAGAAATTCAGGGGGAAAAAAATCAACATGGTTGTCAAAAACCAATATAATGTCTATCTCTCTGTTCCCCTCTCTTCATCCCTCTTTGTGTGTGTAGGTGGTTTTCGACCCATACTGGCCAGGTAAAAATAATCTCTATTACTTTTGGCACCATATGGATGGTTTCCACCAAGCAGAAGTCAGGCTATATTCCAATAAACTGGTCTGTCCTCTTATCTGAGTTGTACAATTTAGACTAACAGGGAACTGAGTTTAGTCGTTTTAGCTTGACACACAATAATTATTGTGTTACCGTTACAAAATGCTTCACTCACACACAAAAATATAGGAGAACAAACAAATAAAATAAGAATAAATTACAATATGGAATACAGCAGAGTGAGAGACAGACCAAACTAAAACAAAGCTAAACATAAGACAGGGATACAGATCTATAAAAATGCCTTCCTATAAAAATTGATTTTTAGAAGCCACTTAAAATAGTCAGCAGCAAATCTGATAGATTGGAGAAGATGAATACAGATGTTTGTAAATAACGGTCTACTTAGTTATATCAGCTTACTATACTGATAAAAACAGAATAAGTACAATACAGCAACCCTTTGGAATTACATTATCTACATCTACATTACACTTATGAATAAACACAGTCTATTTTAACCAATATATAAAACAAGTCTAGTATTGTCCTTGCCCATTGTACTGTGCCTACTCGGCACCCCTAGCAAAAGTGGCCCCAAAGGCACAACTCAAAATACTCAGCAAGGTAAAAAAAAAAAAAAAACAAAGAAAAAAAAAAAAGAAACCCAGAGGAACAGTTAAAGGTGTAATTGGAACTAGTTAACATCACTGTTCATAAGTCTACCATACATAAATCATGGAGCATGGGGCCCATGGCAGGATACCACAGGGGAAGCCACTGCTCTCCAAAAAAAAAAAAAAAAAAAAAAAAAAACATCACTGTCCATCTGAAGTTTGCCAAAGAACACATATACACTCCACAATACTAATGGGAAAATGGAACATGCAGCACTGTGTATGGCACATATTCACATAATTCACTGTAATTCAGTAATGTGTAGTTGTTTGCCCTGAAGTTTGATGGAGGGTTGATATCAGTCTGGAACTCCAGCAGAGCTCTTCATGGAGCTGACAGCTGAGTAACAAAAGTAAAGCAATGGGTAATCTAACACAGTACTTTTGCTGCTGTAATGGGTAACTGATTACAGTTTTCAAGTAACTTGCTCAACAGTAATTGTAAAATATGCCACACACTGATGTTGCCAAATAGTCACTACAAGGCAAGTAATGCTATCATTAGCAGTTAATGCCACTGAAAGCTATCATGTGCTCTTTTATTTACAGGTACATGCAGCATCACTGAAGCTACCAAATTCACAGACCCAGGAACTGAGGTAAACAAAGTCAGCAGTATTTTAGTGTATAATTCATCCTCCTCAGGTTCTGGTTAAAAAATGATCCACTGGATTGCTGCTAGTGTTCACTACTGTTTATGGAAAATAAATAAATAATTGGTTTGTTTTAGTCACACATTTCTGATAAAAGTAAAAGTATCCTAATCATGATTGAACTAAATCATATTGAATCAGCTTTAAGTCATTGTATATTGTACATTATAGTACCAGACTGTGGGGCAGAGATGCACACCTTAAAACGCACTCAGAGAAAATCACATCCATGGGAATTTTAAGTAGGAGCCACAATGTGCTGCCCTGCAGAGCTGTGAAATCAACTAAATACAAGTTGCTCCAGAAAATCAATACCTATTCAATTAACTTAATGCTGATGAATAGGTGGCCACACCTGATCAGCTGCCTAGATTAGGTTCTTCTTCTTCTCGCCAGCGATATCATCACTCTATCAAGAGCTCTACCTTGATCCCTGGGTACAATACTGTGTATTCTGTTACCTGTAATGAGATTGAGAGGGAGACAAGCATACCTGAGTGAGAACTTGAGAGTGTAATTAGAGTCAGCATGGATTGTGTTTCCAATCGCCCGGCTAGTGTTCCCTTTGCCGTCTTATAGAAAGGAAACTTCAAGGACCAAATCAGCGCTGCAGGGACGATAAACACTGCGGGTAACCTTTGACCCATTGAGGCACACGTCATCTAGGGACATATATGGACCCACCCAAAGTCTCAGATATTTTAGGTGTGGGGCTTTAGCATTTGAGAGTTTTTAGTGCTGCTCTGCTGAAATTACATTTATACCAGCTTCATGAATAAAAGAAATGGAGTTTCAACCTCCTCTCATGTGATTTGCTATGATCTAAGCAGCCTAGAATGTAGCAGTAACACTGTATGTAATACTGATCCAAGATTTGATGAACAGGTCAAGAGTAGTTTCTCAGCTTTGCCTTCTTTAGCTGAGAAATCTCTCCAGAATTAGATCATTTATCTCACTTGGTGAAGTACAGAAACTTCTCTGCATTTTTATATCTCCTCTTTTGGGTGATGGCAGATCTCTTTATTCCTGCCTGTGCAGAGTTCCTCACTTCTTTAGGCTCGTATAAAATGCAGCAGCAAAGCTTTCAGCCAAAAGCTGAGATACAGTGTTGAGTGTTTTTCCAGTGGTTGCTAGCTAGTTTTTTTTTTTTTTTTTTTTTTTTTTTTTTTTTTTTTTTTTTGTAATAACAGTCTTCTTAAAGATACCTGGCCTCTGAGAAGGAAAGAGCTTGGAGTGGTGGCTTTTGAAGGGTTGCTTATTTCATTTCCATTTATTTCTTTAAGTGGATTGAAATAGGCTCATCGGCCTCACTGTCTGTGTAGTATGGTTATAGATATCAGCTGAAGCTTGAAACTTATTCCTTCCACAGACAATCTAATTTTAAGTAAATAAGTGACAGGGACTGTGTCCAAAAGAGGAGGGAGGTAAGGATGTAAAACCTAAGTCTCGAAATGGATATGTGGACACACAAAGAAGACTGAGACAGCAGTCAGCATTGCCCACCTGGTAGTCTGCTGCATAGGATTCTCTTTTATGGTGAAAGGGATTTTGAAGTCAGTTGTGAGCCTTGTTGATAAGCTGTGAACCTGCTTTGAATATGAATTATTTTACCCTGAGCAGCATATACAACACTGGCTCATTTGGATTGATTTGGCCCAATGGAGTGTGAGCAGTTCAGAATATTTTTACATGAACAGTACCCATTTTGATTCTGTAAATCAGCCATCACTCATCATTACTGAGACTGTGTTAGGTAATGATTATTTATCAGAATGCTGACATCATATTTCCAGCACCCGGTCCAATTTATCTAGTTTAATCACAGCAATAATGCACTGACTCTCCAGAATAAAATGCCAATTTTAGCAGGCTGGTGTATACATTTAGCTCGAAGCACAGCTGTGCAAAAGTAAAGTCTTTGTTGTTGTTGCTGACTTTTCTTTTAAAGCACTGTAAAAAAAAAAAAATAGCTACAGTGGTAGGTTACAGGAAGTACTATATAGTGCTTTCAAGTTTTCACCATGCTTTAAAAACAGTTGTAACAAATATGCATAAATACAATTTTAGAAGTTCTAAGAAGCTCTTGTAGTAAGGCACCACCTCCTCAGAGGACCTATGATATTGATTTCTTTTATATCAATATCAAGTATAATACAGTACATTTTATCAGTCTGACATGTGAAGTAACTTCGACTTTAAGGGATTTGGTTCTCCATTGCAAAGAAACACATATAACAACTGGCTCTAAATATATGTATGTATGTTTATTATACTAAGGTCTACTATCAGTGAATAAATAGGTGAATGGCAGTGATAATGAATGAATGCAGACATGGATCAAACATGGCAGATCAATCACAAATCTTTAACATAACTTGTTGCAAACTCACTTGTTGCATGTGGAGTATCTTCTGCTTTGACCTCTCCTCTGCAGCCTTCGTATCCACAAGCAAATAGCACGGTACAGAGACCACCACAAGACCTAGGTAGAGCATGAGCGAGAGCAAGATGCTCACGGATCCGTGGTTCTTTAGTATGTACAATCGTGTTAGAAGCCATTGTAATAATTTTCACAGTATAAGATAAATGATCGCACAGGCTGGAGGTTAAAGTTTTCCTTAATGCTGGTGATGTCAGTGTAAAGAGGTGTATGCCACCTGACGGTTATACCGCACTCAGTTACTCATTGACAGGGCAAACAGTGTATCAGCATACCAGTATTATCAGCCCATATGAACTCATCACAGATACATTTGTGTATATGATGGCAGATATACCACTGATACTATTATTGATATTGCCATATTTTGACAATGGTAAACTTACCATGGGGAGGAGTTGATTTTAGGTTTGGTATACTACAACACAAACCAGAGTATGTTGTATAGTGGTGTGATTTTTGTCGTCTGCCCAGACTTCTTTCCCATCATCAGTCATAGGCAGTTCATGTAAACAGATGTATGAGAACAAGACCCACTATTTGGATCTTTGCCCCCTGATTTGTCAGTCTGCAGGCACCTCAGACCTCTGAGGGGTGTAAAATATCTATCAACTCCAATCTGGCAAATTCAGAAAAATCTCAATCCATCCCTCTAATGTGCAATGGGAAAACAATGTACTCAGCAGTCTACCTGATGTGCAGCAGTAAGTTAAGACAGCAAAAGAATCAAAATCATTGCAGTAATGTGTTTAGTGTGGGTGACACGGCAGAGTGAAGCATAAAGTAGTTTTTTGCCTTTTTTTTCCACTCTAGCTACATCAGACAGTTGGCTGTCTCAACAACTATCGCATGTGCTGATGATCCCCAGAAGATGAATTCCAACAACTTTGATGTACATCTGACTTTTCCTCAACCACCATCATGAGCATGACATGGTTTGTTCTTTATTAAAACATATCAAGAACTGTTGCGCAGATTTGTGTAAATTTTGGTACTGACATTCATGTTCACCAGGGAATGAAGTGTAGGCACTTTTTGTCACTTTAATACCTGCAGAACTAATGACATTCCCATCAGCCTTTGTGTTTAGCGCTGATTAGCAAATGCTAGCATGCTAACACTAGACTAAAATGATGAACATTATACCTGCTAAACATGTTGCATGCTAGCATTACATTTATGAGCACGTTAGTACGCTGATGTTAACATTTAGTTTGTGCACAACCTCACAGAGCAGCCTGCATGGCTGTAGACTTATTTTTCTTTGCAGTTCTCTTTCAGTCTCAGCAATTCGATGCTCGGAACAGCAACCATCCTCTCTAAACATCATTGTAACATCTGTCTCTTCATCCCTTTCCAGAAAGCCCATTATACTCAGACATAGCAGTTACAATGTGTCTTCGAGATATTTGTCAAGGCCATCAGGGCTAAACTGTGTTTAAAGGTATGTATGTGTCACTGCTGCTGTGAATCCTCATTTGTCCAGCATATTTTTGCTTTTGCAGTTTTTGCCTGGAGTCTCATGTAAACCAAATGGATTTGTTTTTGCTTCAAAATGTTTGGTCTACAGTGGCAATTTCAGGCAAAGCACAACAGAGTTCAGATATTTAATTCATATGAAATGAAAACAACACTATTAACTTAGGATCATATGAACCCTGTTATCGGAATTGAAACAGACCTAATGTAGGCGCTGTCTCCTCTATCTGATTGTTTCATTAAAATGTCCCCTCCTTTTAACTCCACTCCTGTGTTCCCACTCGGCAACCTTTCCCTCCCCATCAAATGTCTTCCCTCATCCTCCTCCTCTCCATTATCCTGATTCCGTCCCTTTTCGGCCCTCTCTACCTCTTCTGTTTTCTCTTTCTCCCCCTCTCCTTGCTTTTTATTCCATTCAGGGTGCTGAGAGTTAATCTGTCTATTCACACCATCCGCTGAGAGAGCAATTAACCTGATCAAAACTTGCTGGCGCAGAGATCAAACAAATATCAGCAGGGGAGGGTGGTCAGGGAACCACAGAGAGAAGGGAGACTGGGAAATCAGAAGAGAGTCAGTTTATAGAGCTTAAAGAGTGGAAAAGTTGGCCAGGACCATCGGGTGGGACATTCAGGTGGCCATCGGTGTGAAAGTGTGTGTTCAAACGGTTTTTAAATAGCTGAGTGACTCATTGCTCTTCTCCTGCATGCACCTCACACCGCTGCTCATCAGACCCCAGCACACCGGCTGCTGCGATCTCATCTCAGCCCCCTCTTGCCTGTGAGGGATTAAACTCTTAATCCGCCAGACTGAAGCTTGCTATTAGTACCGACAGGGCTGCGGCTGTCTTTGTGTTCTGCCGCATGTGTGCGCTGGCTTTTGGTGCATTGTGCTGTGCTGTGTGTATGTGGGTGTGTGTGTGTGTGTGAAATGGATGGTTGGCAGCTGCAGGTATGGGTGTGTGTGAGATTAATAAAAAACAATGAGGCAGGGAAACACAGAGGGGACTGAGGGTGGTGCAACACATAAACAAGTTAGGTGGTTTAATGTTGGAGGATTTGGGTGTTCCCCATCTACCACCTGTGCCATATCCACACTTCTCTGTGGGTGTGAGTGTCTGTATGTGTGTGATGAAACATAAGAAAATGACAGACATGATTAAAAAAGGTATACTGCATTACTGTCACACAGAGGCAGATTGTAGGGCACCTGAAACATTGTCTCCCTTGTGAAAAAAAGAAAAAAAAAGCTGACTGAAAACTAATAGCCTAGTGTGTGTGATCAGTCTTATGTTGCATACACTAACCAGCCCTGGGCATATGCTGCACTGTAGGTTAATGAATAGTGATGGAGGGATTCAATAAGCCGAACACCTCAGAACACACACACACACACACACACACACACAAAGACCCCCACCCTCCCTACCTCTTCAGTTTCCATCTCTACCCTCACTAATGTGTTGTGTGCTCCGTTAGCCGCCATAAGGGCCTGGACAAAGTGTTTGCTTGTTTTAGCAGTTCCCCCCCAGGCGCATGCAACCTAATGAGCTGCCTTTCAAGGACAAAATGGGCGTGTTGTGTGCGAGGCTGGCAACACAGACAAATCTGTGAGCATAGTGATATTTTTCTTCTGAACTTTCACCTTGTGCAAATTTGGTGCCGGTTTTGCTGAGGTGGGCATGATACTGCATGTGCTGATCTGGAACAGTTGGGGTTTTCAAAGTCAGTGCTGAACACCGAGGTCTATTTACTTATTACACAGCCAGAAGTTTGGCCAGCTGTTCAGTGTCACTGAGATATATCACCGCCCTTCCTAACAGAGATCTTCTTGTGTATGTGGCATTTAATTTTTTTTTTTTTTTCTGAGTCATGCCAAACATTTGGCCCATCGCACATGGGGTTATTATTTTACATAACATGCATACATATACAAACATTGAATACATAAATAGTCTACTTTTATATGATTTCAAGAAAAAATCCCAAAGGACTGTACAGTAAAGAAGTGTCTCATGTTTATCCTGATAAAGAGCTGTTTTTTGCTCCCAGCTCCAAGTAACTGGCAGATTTAAATGTTTTATATGTGTAACGTCCATATTCTCTAAATCAATTTCTGTTTATGTTCTGTTTAAGAGTAAAGGGGAATAATTTCCTGTATCATATCATATAGGAAATGAGACAAGACAGTACGTTAAATTAATCCAGACATACCATATAGTTTCAACATTAAGTGGTAAATACCAGATCTCAACTGAGCACATAAAGATCTTTGCTTTTCAGATACAAATGATACAAATGATTTTATCCTACTTTATTGTGTTTTCGTTAATATCTTGATTTCACTGTTTTTCCTTCCCTTTTCCTTTGCATTTATGTGAATTGTGACATTGTTATGATATCAGACTCAGACTGTGTGAGCTGCTGCTTCACTGCAGATTTCCAGCCAACCTTTAGTGAAGGTAATTTGGGAGGGAACCGCGCCCCCTGTTGCGCGCGAAGCGATCAGGGTAGGAAACACTGATGGGAGCATCTCCTCAATGTCCTTGAATTTCATCTTACCTAAGAGCGAAAGGAGAGACTGACTCTAAAAGCTACCGTCCCGCCCTCTAGAGTTTTGTTAAAATGCCTCTTTTCTGTAACCGGGAGCTCCGGTCACTGCTCCGCCTGTCGTCACCTTTACGCAAACTTGGACATGGGTACTCGGAGTCTCCTCTGTTGCGCACCACGGCTCCGACTCCCCACTCCCCTGCTCCTCCTCCTCCTCCTCCTGCAGCACTACTAACCGAGCTGTAACGGGACACTTTCAACGCACCAAAACCTTTACCCGCTTCCATCTCTGGTATGTTCAGACTGTCTGCGCGCCTTCCACCAGCTTGGATGATGCGGATACCGGAGAGGTATCCTCGTTATTCCAATTTAAATATGACGGTAAAGGATGGTCGGTGACACCCCGATTTGGTGTTGAATGATCGGAGGGACAGCGAGGCAACCGAGGGATTTCACGGGAGCTGGTTTGGACGTCTGGAGATGTGTGCAGTTCTTAGGATGGTAAGCTGCACTTCCTAAGTTGCACTAATGTCTGCGTGGGTTGAGTTTGTAGCTTTATATTTGTCTGAAGTTGTAATGCGCCGTCACAAATACTTAAAATGAGAAATGCTGGTGTGCTTTCACCTCGTCAGTATGTATGCAACATACAGTAGGGTAGGACAAATTGTTTCACAGTTTGTGAGTATTTCATTTAGAAGTAAGTGTAACCTCAAAAAGCAAAATAGCTGTCGGTTTTACATTGATTGTAAGTAAAAAGACTGTTCAACGCTCTCTCAATAACACTGGACTTTAACTTTAGTTGTCCCCACAATTTGTTTTCATTTACTCAAAATCACCTTAACACATTATTGCTACGAGATCTTAATTAAACGCCCAATTTAACCAAGCTTAATTAAATGTTTAAAGCGCAAAATTGTTCCGCGGCACCCCGTTAGTGTGTGTGCGCGTGTGCGCGACGTTTTGTGTTTTGCAAGTTGGAGAGAGAGGGGGAGAGAGAGAAAGAGAGAGTTTTCCTATGGTGCATTAAAGCAACCCGATCCACATGAGACGTAGATCTCTCCTCCAGCTCCTAGCAAATGCAGTCACTGTTGACATGCCCATGAATATAATATAAGCTCAAAGACTGAGTGCTGAATACAGTATGACCCCATCAATACAAAAATCAAAGAAAAAACTCCAGGTCAATATCAGCAAAGGTAAATTTTTAAAGTACTGATTTAAGTTTTGTTCCTGTTTCTTATAACTTAAGTATAAGTTTGATTTAGTTCAATAGCACTTATAATGAGTTTGAAATAAAATCATCCTGCAAAAATGTCAGCCTTCATATGTAATTATAATAATAATAATAAGAGAGCAAGCTGAGGTTTCATCCCACCTCCTCTGATATCCTTCCTCAGCTGTCATTTGCGGCCAGTGGAAAGCTGGGAGGTGCAGTAAAGCTGATAACACCAGTGTGCTGCTAAAAACATCTTCAATTAACTTTCCACTAGGAAAAACCAGCCACATCCACAGGGAATACATATCGATTAATAAATAGTTTATCATGCTCTCCTCCTCCTGTGAGGTGGAAATGAAACACCAGCATGGTGACAGAAGTGATTTATTGGTTCCTCCAGCACAGGATCCTATCCTGGATCTAAATTAGTGACGCATGTTGGTGCGGTCCAGTGCTTCAAACTGTCTGTGCTGTCCATTCACACGTTCAGTGATGCTGTGGTTACTGTAGATAGATACTGAGCAGAATAACGTGAAGGAGGTTGATATTACAGTCTTCTTCTTGCAGCGAGCAGCGTTTGTGTAACTCTGACAAACTCACAGGTCTGTAATAGTCTTACAGGACAACACGCTGTGCTCACCATCAGGGTGGGGTGAGTCAGGACCAGTCACAGTGACAGATGAGTGTTGTATTTGCACATGGAAACATGTACCTACATGTGTGTTTAGAAATGGGTAGGAAAAGTGCCAAACTTCCCATGGAGATTCTGGCTTAACCTAAATTGCTGTGGCATGTGTGGCATGTGCAGGGTGGCCGCCAAAACATAAGTCAGTTTTATTGTTAGTAGCTGGATGCAACACGCTACAGAACAATGTGTCTCAAAGGATAATGCCAGCTGTTTCAATCCAGGCTGTACTCTTTCATCATTTCCCACCACAGGATTCAGTCCCAAAAACATTCCCACCTACCATTGCTACAGATTTCATTTCTATTTGTAAAGATTTAAGAGCTGATTGTACACTGATCTATTACTTGTAAAATCTATAAAATCTCTAAATCAAAATGTATAATTATCACATGTTCCGAGAAGTCAGCAATCAGTGTTTGATGAAAAATGGGAACAATGGACTGCTTATAAAACCCATAACAAAGACACTGCAAATACCTTTATATAAACACTGACATAAAATGAAAAGCAGTAAAATTTAAGTCAAATTTGTAGAATAATGCTGTCATTTATAATAAGTAAATAATGATAAACCTTTTTGACTGCAGATATTGTGACCTTTCATAACAAGAGAGGCAGAGGCGTATTTAAAAGCACTGCCAATGGCTAACTGGAATGCATTTCTTAAGGTTATTAATTACATGGAAGATTATTGCTATAACAAATGTCAGAGTGAAAATTTTTTTTTTTTTTTTTTGGTCCACCTTGACTTTTTGCTAGCTGTCGGTCTTTATGCATGGTGCATAGAAGGAAAACAGATAAACTATATGTTAGATGCAGTCAGTAAATGACAAATCGTGTGATAATAGGACCCAGTTTGAAATGAACCACCACTATTTAAGGCTTTGATACACAGCAAACCATTCTGGGCAACTGTAACAACTGACAGTGCCAATAAGTTTCAGGGCAATCGTATTGCCAAGAAAAACATTTTGGACCCCGTGTTTCAGTGTCTGTTGCTAGGATTGCTGCCCATCTTCAGCAGCCAAAAACTCACTCTAAGTGTGAACACCACACAACCTGAATGTTCTTTTTTGCTGTTATTTCTTAAATTTTCTAACGACCATGCCAAGTGAACCAGCCACACTGGCATTAATGGAATTTGATTTGACTGTAAATTCCTTTGTTATTAGCTGAAGTCCTGTACTAACCACAGTGACTGCCCTTTTATAGCTGCAGAGTTGATCTGTCTGTCTGTCTTGTTTCTCACTGAGAGAAAGTGAATGTTGAGGGTGGAGCCCACAGCACTGCAGCTCTCTCTGTCTCTTTCTCACCCTTTTCTGTCTTCACACCATCTGTCTTTCTTATTCTTTGCCAATTCTTGCTCTGTATTGTGACACCTGCCTCAATCCCAGTACATCCCCACTTCATTCTGACATCTCTCTTTCTCTCTGTGTCTCCCTGTCAGTGCCCTCATGATGCCATCACGTGTCTAGGCTCCCCCTAATCCTGCTGCAGTGACACAGAAGATCCCCCTCAAGTCCCTGGACACATCAGCGCAACACGTTTGGCCTCTTGACTCAGCCAGATCATCCTCTGTACCTAGCAGCCACTGATCAATCCTAACCCACTCTCTCTGTCCGGGCTGTACTTTTCCAGACTCTTGCTTCAGACCAGGATTACTCACTGATCTGATGCTGAATCCCAATACACCAGCTGAATCTATTGTGGACCTCTGATGGCAACATCAAAACCCACTCACATTCAAATGTGACAACAGGTTTCCCGACTCTCCGCATTCTTCTCCTCTCTGGGTTTTTGCTCTGTTGATTGGAAGCCAAAGCCATAGCTGAGAAAAAAAACCTTGTGATGAGGGGGCTGTGTGACCAGAGATACTGAAAGCTAAAGCCATTTTTTCATTCAGCTATTCTGTAGTAGACATGAGACTGTTCAAGAAAGTTTTTCTCATTGGCAAGTTTTAACGTAAGTTATTGGAGTCGGCAGTACAGAAAGGACTACTTTGTCCTGAGACTGAAAAGTTTAGCGCTGTAGACTCTTTCTGTCATCTTCACCTGCTTTAAGCTGCCCAGTCTGGAGCAGCGTGCGGTCCAGATGCTGTCATGCCCATCATCAGCAACGCCAACCATGACTTCAGCAATCTGTCCCTCAGTGATGACAGCAGTCTCGACCGTATCTTCACTGAGATCCCTGAGACTGAGACCATCAAGGTATGAATAAAATTGTAACCAAAGTAAAATAAACGGGCAAAGGAATGAAAGAATTCTATCAAATCAGTGCTAATGTTCTGGAAAATGACTTGTACACACAGATATCTCAGATGCAGCTGCACATGCATTGAAGTTTATAATTTTTCACTCTAGGGTGTGTACTACCAGAGGGCTCAGTTCATCCGTCGGCCAGAGGATCTGGTGTCCATTGACCACGGTCTTCTGGCGGTGATCAACGTTGGGGGGAACCGCTACACCTTCCCCTGGAGCACTCTGGAACAATTCCCCCTCACCCGACTTGGCCGACTTTGCGGTTGCCGGTCTCCCGAGGACATCGCCAGTGTTTGCGACGACTACGACGAAGCCCGTAAGGAGTTCTTCTTTGACCGCTCGCCATCGGCCTTCAGGGTCATCCTCAACTTCCTGGCTGCAGGAAAACTGCGCCTGCTGAGGGAGATGTGCATCCTCTCCCTGCACGATGAACTGACCTACTGGGGCGTGGAGATGGCATACATGGAGCGCTGCTGCAAGAGGAAGATGTACACTCGACTCGAGGAGGTGCACGAGCAGGAGCGGCGCGAGGAGGAGCACAGGCAGAGGAATGCCATGCAGCGCGTGCCGGTGGAGGAAACGAGGTATCGTAAGGTGATGAACTGGCTGAGAGATATGGTGGAGAATCCACAATCTGGCTTGCCGGGGAAGATCTTCGCCTGCATGTCGGTGATCATGGTTGCAGTGACTGTCATCAGCTTGTGTATCAGCACCATGCCAGACCTCAGAGAGGAAGAAGACAGGGTGAGTGAGCCAGTGTGCTGGCCCGTTGTGAATGTAGCTCTCTGGGCCCCAGTTAAACGAATAAACTAATAATAAATAATCAATTATAATACTTAAACTTCACTGGGACCCATAAATTCAAGATGTCGACAGCGATTCTGTCTGTACTCTACCATGAGTGGTATAACAGATTATAGTTGTGTCTGCTCACAGTTCTTCCCTGCTCAAAGACATGCAGTAACAGAGCTGCTCATAACTAAACATGACAAACTGGGTGCTCATTTAGGCATTATCCCCAACTCTAACTTTGGATTCTAAGGTTGGATTTTATCACTGGTGAATGGGTATGTGAGAAAAAAACACAAGCACAATTCCTTTTTTATTCATTTCAGATTCAGGCAGACATTGTAATGCTGCCAGAAAGTCGGGCTTCAAAATTCTTAAATATAAAAAGTCCCTGTCGTCACACCCTCTTAAATATCCCTGTGGGATGCTGTTGTGTGTGTTCGTGTTTGATGTCTGTGCATGTCCTGTGATCTGTGTCTACCCATAGCACCGTGGGATAATGAATCCAAAGCTGCTCACTGAGGCCTGTCCAGTATCTGTCAGTAAACACTGGGGAATAATGAAATGGGCTTACTGTATCACACACACAAAGGTACACGCACAAATACAAATGTGCACGTCAGTAGACACATGGTTGTCCAGCCACATGCCTTTGCATGCTCTTACGTGGTCACATGCACATACAATACTAATGAACTCATCCACTGTAACCGATACAGCTCTCTCTGAATTTTGCACACATTTACTCTTGAGTCGTATGTTGCCCTCTAACTGAAGCGTGACTGTAGCATATCCGCTGTTCAGCTTTGAACAGTTTTCTGCTACTTAAATTAATTTACATGTACATTCTTTTCTGCAGGCAAAAGATTCTATCCCTCCTCAGATTTCACTAACTGCATCAGAAAAAGGTTACCCATTTTTCCCCCAAGGTGACCTTAAATAAGAATTAGTATGTATTCAGTATATAGGTGCTGTGTGTTTTCAGGGCCTGGTTGCTGCAAGAAAACTATACGCACCTGTTCAACAGAGGCTCCTTGAGCAGTCATCAACAGCAACCCCCTGTATTGATTTTGATATCAGAAGCCACAGCCAGCCAAAGGATCGAGTGCAGGAAGGTGTGATGCTGGTGAATATAGGGAGATGGAGGAGAGCACCGGCTGCAGAATGCTTGATGATTTGTAAAGGCTGAGGAGAGGATTTCAAGAGCCCTGGCCAGGAGTCCAGTAGTCAGTGACAGTCATAGGAACACAGATGGAAGAGTTTGAGCACAGGATTGGACAGAGTCCCTGGGTCTGATTCAGTGGATGCTTGTAAACCTGCTGGACTGGGTGGTGCCTTTGATATGGACCTTTTACAGCATATGATAGAGCAAAATCTGTATGAAATAGCCTGGAGAAAAAAAGGCGTAGTGGAATCAGATGCTATTGTAGATTTACTTTCTGTGCACTGACAGCAGTGACAGGGTTCACAACAAAAGAATCAGATATACAGCAGAATTCACAAGCAAGCAGATATTCAGGCAGCCAAGACAGACACACAGTACAAGTGTTGGTGAATGTAAAGAGATTGTATTTGCTGATGTATAGTATCACAGTTATGATGAAAACAGGAAATTGAGCTTGTCTGTTTGTAATTCTCTCAGGTAAACACAATGCCAGAGACAGTGAAACTCCATGGAAATAATCAGGCTGTTCTCTGGGATCACTTCCCAAAACTATTTGCATTTTCTCCACCCCACCCCACCCCACCCCTTTCTCTCTCTTTCACACACACACACACACACACACCACAGTTTCAGGAAAACGCATAGTATAGCTTTGTGAAACTTTCTATGTTTGTATGTGTATGGTTGTGTCTGACATCTCACTGCCTTGTGAGGCCAATATAAACTACAATGACATTTAGGAGTGTGTGTGTGTGTGTGTGTGTGTGTGTATGTGTTCTTCAAGGCCTCTTCTTTGCATGTTCATGCCCATTCAGAAAGAGGAGAGAGGCACCTCTCTACAAAAGCAAACAAACCCATCTGCTGCTTTCATGTTTTTCTCACTGCATGGTCTTGAGTTTCAGTGTTCTCCCATGTTCTGCCACTGAACTCCATCCTCGGTGTCCGGCTAGGAGTGCTAGGACTCCTGACATCTTTAATTCACATGGCCCTGCTGTTTCCTCCTGACTCTGGTCTGCTTTGTGCAGGAGTGGAACAAAATTCCCTCATCCACTCATCATTCATCCTGCTTCTCTGCCTGCCTCTGTTTGGGTAAGGAGTGTGAAGGGAGAGATAAAGCAAGTGGAAGATGAAGGAAGAGGAGGGCAAATAGAGGGTAGGTCTAACAGAGTGACAGAATAAATTAAAAAGGGATGAGAGTGAGATACCAGTGAAAAGAGAGCAGGAGATAAACACTGCTTCATTTTACCCTTCCTCCTTGTTCCCCTCTTTCTATTTCTATGTAATATGTTTCTGCTTGTCCTCAGCTGATCCCCTCTATCAAACAGTATATCGCTATGAGCTAAATGCTTTGGGAGTGGCCTTTATCTTACAGCTCAGTTTCGAGCCCACTGATAATAACCACTCCATCATTCCTCCATCTCTGTGGGTGTGTATCTCTCCACTGTATAAGCAGTCTGCTATCTATGTAAAAACTCTCCATGTAATTATGGTGGTGCTATTATTCTGTGTACAGTTTTGACAGGACAAACAGCTCCCTCTGATGTGTTTCAAAAGTTGTATGAAATATAGAAATAAAATCAGAAGTTCAAAACAGTGATAGGTTTTTACAAGTAGGTTAAACTGTGAGTGGAGTTGAGTGAGTTGAAGTTGCAGAAGTCTAAGTTCAGTCTTTAATCATTATGGACAGACACTATGTTATTGTTCTGGGCAGCATGAATACCTCAAAGTAAGAAACTAGAAAACTCAAATGTCCAAGGTCAGTTAACATTACATTTTTTCCACCACACTGTTTGTCATGTGAAATGTTGGCTTGGCTAGATGACCAGTCAGAGCTTGGATTAGATAACTGGATTAGATAACTGGAATGTCCCCTTCCTACATACAGAAGCTAGTTAGTTAGATACGTACTTGGCTATATTTGGGACAACTTATAAATTAGCATATTTGTCTGATCAAAGTAAAAGATATTAACTTCCCTTAGCACCCACCACCACTACTTCCATGATGACTGAAAATAACATCTAATGTCACTTGTTACTATTAGTTATGGAAGCAAAATAAGGGTAAATTTTTGGTCTTATTTGAAAAATTAAAAAAAAAAAAGTTAATAAGTCATACATTATAGAAAATATCTTAGCACTGCATCAGTAAGCAAACAGAGCAGAGATGAGAAAAGATTTATGTAACTATCTGCTGCTAGGACGATAACGACCTTGCGTTAACTATATCAATGTCAACCTTGACTAAACAATTCTCTTTCTTGCCCCTAATGTGGCAGGATGCATGCTTGTGATTTTTTCCCTTTTCATCAACATCACATTATAAGACATGACAATTCCAGACTATTTGTAAGTTACTGGAAGAAGCTTGTTGGGGTGGCTTCCATATTCATTACTTCACGAAATGAGTTTCTGCTGTGACCACTGTCCTAACCCAGCAGTGACCCCCAGTAATCTCCCGGAGTCAATCTCTGGCAGGACAGCAGCAGTGTTTACATTAGAAAGAACAGGGCCGAAAGCAGTTTTTAACTCTCTCTGGAAAGCAGCAAGTCTCAGCACACATTGGTAACCTGCCTGAGTTTACATCTTGTTGCTGTTCAAATGTCAAATATCCACCTAAGACACTGACTTTCCTTTGCACATATTTCTGAGTAAAACTTTGCAGCAATGCAGCAACTTCCTCTGCATTCAGTGCTTTACTCTCAGCAAGTGTCGCTCAGATTCATGTCTTTTAATATTCTCGCCGGATGATGGAGTATTTTCAGACAGCCTCATCAGATTTGCTCTCCTTTTCCTAATTCAGTCATATTCTGGCCTGGGGAGTAATTGAAGTGGCCGTTTTATGTCCTTAATGCCATAAATTGGAATGGGATTTGCTGTTCAATAATTACGTCCCAGGGCATCAATCACAAGTATCTGGAGAGAGGGGGCTGGAGGAAGTGACAGAGAGAGAGAGAGAGAGAGAGACAGCAGAATAGTAGACTGCATGACTTAAGCTTCAGACTGTGAGTTTTGACACGTTTTCTGATTGACTCTCCACTTGTTCTCAAGCAGAGACTTGTCAATAATCTTATTGAACCACAGAACCTGTCTGGGTAAGTGATTATAGAGAGGCCACGAGTGTGCGTGATTAGGAGACAAAAAAGAGATAGAGACACAGGCAGACGGAGATAATGTGTCTTGTGACGTCTGAGAGGAAGATAAGGTGATTCTTTACGTAATAGAGGGAGGAAATGGAGGAGTCTGGGTCGACGTGAAGGACTAGAAGATAACAAGAGAACAAAGAAAGAGAGGAGGATGTAAACACTAAACCAGCCTTAAAGCCTCCTTTCTCTCCCTCGATATTTCCTCCCACAAGAGCTATTCAGAGTTTAAAGACTGTCTGAAACAAAGTGATATTAGCAGAGCACAAGACATGTATTCTGTGTGTGTATATATACACACATACACACACACACACACACACACACACACACACACACATATTTATATATATACACATACATATAGTTAGACAGATATACATAGATAGATAGAGAGAGAACAAAAGTTGCTCTAATTCTGTGATTATAATAAGCTGCAACCTTTATTGTCACAAAACCATCCTCTCATGATCACTAGAAACAAGTTTTTTTATGTCAGTATCATGTCCAGCTCCTCTGAGAATCATTTGGAAAAGATCAAAGTGTTGGCTGTGATATAATCTCAAAGGAATGTCTGGTTATGCGTGTACGTCTCCTGCTTCTGAACTGTGCAGAATTATATTATGTGAATAAACAAAGCCGGCTTCCAAAATTATTGTCTCTGAGGGGGAGTTGTGATGTGGTATCCAACATTTTTGACTGTCTGGACTTGGAAGCATGAATGAATTTAGCCTGCAGCTCAAGCAGCACAGCCAGCAGTGGGAAAAAAAGAAACTAGTGTGACTTTTGCGTTACTGTAATACAATTGAGGGCCTTCTCAGCTTAACATTTTATTTAAGATAATTCACTCTCACACCTGAGATGTGAAACACATACTGTAACTGGAGATGCAAAGCACTAACAGTAAGGCTTTAAATGACTGTGTGTGTGTGTGTGTGTGTGTGTGGTGTGTGTGTGTGTGTGTGCTCGTTCTTTCTATACACTGAGTCAGCTTGCTGCATTGTCCGAGCCATGAAGACAAAGCACCATCATCAATCATGAGCCTCATTTGAGTGTGTAACAACAGGGACACAAAATTAAGTAAATTAAAAATGCATTCTTCATGTGCCTCATACTATCTCCCCCCCTCCTCACAATTTCCGCCTCCATTAAATGAACATGAAGGGAGCATAAATAGGTTTCCGTGTCTGTAAACTTTCTTGGCTCAGCAGGGTGAGACTGAGGCTGGCTGGCAGACAGTCAGTGACTATAAGTCAGGGAAAGTAAATAAGAGTTTAGGGCTGGTGGCTGGAGAGAGAGAGAGAGAGAGAGAGAGAATAAGTGAGAGGGTGAAGGGAGCAGAAACAAAAATAAGATAGATGCAGAGAAGAAAATAGGGGTGGTAAACCCAGTGGGGTATTATAATCTCACATAAACACACACACACACACACACTGAAATACAGAGTCAGAGGGATCTGACCTTACACTAGCTGTAGATAACCTTATCTGAACTGAGATAATGTGAAATAGACATTTTAAGGTGATAAAGAACAATAGTGTGTGTGTGTGTGTGTCTGTCCAACAACTCAAAAATGCTCAGGTTTTGCCAGAGCAAGTTGCCATTTACAACTGTACAGAAGAGGTAATATCTTTCTCTAATATCTTACACACCCTCAAACCACAAGAGGATTTGTAAATATTCATATGATTGAACTATATGCTAATTTCCAGACCCCAGTTAACGTATTGAAAAGAAGCGTGTATGAGTGCATGTGCACTAATAATTTGCATGCACAAGCCTTCCCTATGTGTTTATGTCTGCGGGCATGCATGTACTGTTTTTGACCATATCAGTGTAGAGCAGATTCCATGCCTATTACGGCCTATCTGGTTATGAGCTGTATTCCATCTGATGTGCTGCATGGCTGCCAAGTGGGATTATGGGAGAGAACAGCAAAGTATGAGATGTTTATCCTGTCCATGCCAGAACAGGATTGCACAGCATAGTCAAATACAGCACAATGCAGAGGAGTAGTGCTTGTTAAATCTGAATATGTTTGCACTGGAGATTGTTTAGGACTGTTAGCTAAGGACCTTTGGTAATTGTAAATTGACCTTGCTTGTACTACAGCTGTCATTTGTAATTGTTTTAAAAATGACTTTATGTTTATGTGGAGATCATCTAAAAATCTGAAAGACACATAATGCCATTAATGTCAAGCATCCTTTATTGTTCTGCAGTGCTGCTAAAAAGTACACTAAGCCTTGGTTAGTCCATTTGAATGGTCCAGAAAGGTGTGTCCGTCAAAGGACTGAAGGTCAGCACTCCCTTCAGCCAATTAAGATGCACCAGACCAAAACCAATGCTGTGTGTATCAAAAAGAACAACCATAATTTTCATCAGCCAACGTTGTGTAAAACAGTGTTTCCTTATTTACTAGATTATGATGAACACCTGAATGCACCATAAAACCGCTGACTCATCTGCGGGAAAGGATACATCGTTTGTGTCCTCCAAATTTTGTGCAAAAGAAGGCAGTATATTTTGGCCCCTGTGGGGACACTGCTTGCTTCTGAAAGGCAGATGGACATGAATGGACTAGAGAATGAACTAATCAGTCTGAGGGTGAATGGGTCATTTATTTTGACATTTGAATATTTTCAACTCAATTTAATGCCTCAGTGATCACATTTCATATACCTTAGTGCTACTCAGTTTTAAGGTGACCTCCCTGACAAAGAGGTATCTTTTTTAAGCAATCATTTGACTGAGAGTGAATAGAAAAGAAAGGAAATAACAGAGACACACTCAGGGGTTTCCTGCACAAAGATATGACATGTTTTGTTGTTGAGTTGCTGGCTAACGGTACCTGCACTCAAAATGCAGACACACAAAACAGGTACGAGTAGATTGTTGAATTGGAAGGATGAGTGGGCCCACAGTTTGAACCAGGAAATCACTGCACCAAAACAGATCTCTATATACTCTATGCTGTCTATACTGTCTATAATTGGTGTTAAGAAGCAGCTGTGGAGGGAGTGTGTGGGACAGGAGAACACATTGAGGACACCTGCTGGGCAGGTGAGGAATGACACAGCCAGTGAAACCACAAACATCACGGGAGGAGAAAAACTGAGGGCAAAGCAATGTGGAGAGGGAAAAACAGCTGTGACCACAACACACAAAATACACACATGCAAAAACAAAACAAACACACCAGCAGCTCTCTATTCCCCGAGGTAATAAACACAGCAGCAGGTGTCCACCCCTGCAGGGTTGCCCTCTCTGGTCACTGCAGCACATCGGAATCCTATTCTCCCTGGAGCTATCGCCAAATCAAACACCCCCTTCACACTGCTGCTCCACCCCATTACAACTGGAGTCAAACGCACCCTTTGCACCATGCCTTTTCATTCCTACACAGCTAGCAGCAAACCTGCACACCCTGTAGAAGATGTGTGTGTGTGAGTGCATTCTCTTCTTTTTTTTTTTTCCAATCTTATTTCCTGATATGCTCATTGATGCAACAAATTGATGGGGCATTTTCAACATCTTGTAATAGATGAAAAATAAAATCTATATTGCCTGCATAGTGTTGTGATAGTAAAAGTAGATGGTTCCTTTGCTCTGTGTGCGTGTGTACTCAAGTATGTCGCTGATGCACATCTTGAATTTGATGAAACACTCAACAATATTAGATGAGAAACTAACACAACGACACTGATTTGGGATTTTTTTTAGAGAAATATGGAAGTTTCATTTGATTCGTATACTAAGTGTATGTAGCTTGCATGAGCATGTGTATGGGGGTTCTTGCACAAAATCCTATCTATGCACACCCATTTTCATTCTACAGTCGATGAAACAATCCTGGAACAAAGATCCTAACAAACTGGAAAACGACGCAGTAATTTACTGTTTATGCGTCTCACTCTGACTGTGTGTGAGTGTGTGTGTGCAGCATCTTGACAGATGGAGAATAGAGACTTATGGGGTGTGAAGGAATCCCCATGCTTCAGATGTCACCTCATCTTTTCGTCATCAGCTGATCTTGTAATCCCTCTCTCCTCGACACCGCTTAGCCGCCTACTCTTGTTTCATCTATTCTCTTCCTCTCAATCTATCTGTTCTCCCCACCTTCCCTGTTTCATTTTTCTCCATTAGGGTGTTTGCGCGCGAACAAGCTGTTGGTCTTTTGTCGCTGATGGGTCGCTCGGCAGCCTGCACAGCAGCCTTCATATGGAGATAAAACTGTTCGGCTCTGCTTTCACACTCATGTCCGTGTTATATTGCTCAGCGTATGGAGTGTCATTAGAGTCAGTGGACAGTGTGTCTCTGGACGCTTGGGTGGCTATTTGTCGCTCATAACACATATCAGGGATTCTTGCAAATTAATGGGTGCAAACACCACTCACTACATGCCTTACCCTTGGTGAACTTGTGCATACATGAAGCTATCAAGTTACAGGAGAACTGCCGGATGACGGATGGAGGTGTCACATAATACAAGCCCTTTAATAACTCATGACTAGTGAACACAGTGCTTCATGTGCAGTATTTCAGGGTAAGGCCAGTGGTGTGGTGTTCAACCACACCCCCTTTATTCTTTCTCGATGTCTTTCTGTCTTGCTCGCCTTCACCGTCCATCCTTTCTGTCCTCCTTTCAATTCTTTTTCTATGTGGAAGCTCTAAAAGTGAGAGCAAGGTCAGCGCAGCAGCATAGAAAAACAGTGTTCAGTGGTGCACAGTATGTTCAAGGTCTGCTGCGAGGTAAAGTTGATTGATTGGCTGAATCTTCTTTTGTTCCCCTTTTTGCCCAGACCACTGGATCCGGTGGGATTGTAGAATCATCATGGGGGGCTTTTTTTTACCTGATTGGGAGATGGGCTCCAAGAGAGATAAGGAAGAGAGAGATGAAGACACAGCAGGAGAGTTTAGGACATACTGTGAAAAAGGTATAAAATGAAATTTTAAGTTAAAACAAAACGCGAGGGAGCACTCCCAAGGATGATAACCAAATTTTACACAGTGCACGTCATCATACAGTGGTTACAAAGGCACACATTCACATGTCTCTGTATTGCTCGTGGAACAGTATGGCAGTTGCATATAGGAGGAGTCACTACAACCGTCTGAAGACAATGAAATGCGGGGCTTTATCTGATCCACAAGTAGGAAAAATACATTCATAATTCAGTGCTATAGAAGCTTTCTCTTGTCCAACAATAAGAAGACACATTTACACTTCAAACCCATGGTGCAGAGTGACCTCGCAGCTGTCTCACTGGTGGATGATGGACAGGAGGCTGTCAACAAAAATGTAAAACTCAACTGGTGCTGGAAAAATACTATATTCTTACCTTAATTCCAACTTAAAGATTACTATCACACATACCATGTTCTACTTTCATGAAGAGAAAGGGGCATGCGTGTGTGTTTTCTACGTCAGGACTCGTATGTCTAACTGCCACATCAGTGAAGGTGTGTGTGACAGGTGGCTGTGTGCTCAAGAGAGAAATATACTATAATGCACTGGATTTTATCTCTCGGACCATAATGCCCAGCTGCTGATGCAAACACTGACATCAGTCTAACTCGCCCAGTATTGTCACATTTATCCAATAAATACTAGTTTAATTAGAGAGATGACTGAAAACCATTCAACTACACTGCAGAGGCAGAACCAGAAAGATGAGTTAAGGATATGCTTACATTACATAGACAGATCAAAGGGGAGGGGGGTGCGCTTGAGGACATGACACACACAATATTTTCTGTAAACCACTGTAAGGCTGTCCATATTTGGTGACAACTGTACTTGTTTTCCCTAGAAATTCAAGCTAACAAACAACAGTTGGAAAAAGGAAATGCTGTAATAATGAGAGTTGTTTCCATATGGTAACTTCAAATGTCCCTGCCACTAAAATGGCTTATGCAATGACATGCACCCTTGCTTTGTCTTAATTTGACATTGAGATGTGTTAATACGGACAATAATGTGAAGCCCTGTGTGAGACAGCTGCTGGGGTGAACAGTGTCTGTGTTGAAATGAGCTGTCACTGACATTAGTTCCAGAGAGAGTCATACAGAGGAGATAAGGTCAGGGAGATAGTGGCTATTGTGGTAGATATTGTGTGTGTGTGTGTGTGTGTGTGTGTGTGTCTTTGAAAGAAAGAACAGAAGTAGAAAGCTTCTAGCTGTAACAAATGGCCTATCGGGCAGAGGGTGAGAACGGTGTCGCAAAACCCTGATGGGCCTAATGTCGGCACAAGAGAGAGAGACAGAGCAGTGAGAAGGGGAATAAATCAGAGGTAGAGTGTGCACAAGAGACATATCGTGAGATGTGGGGAGAAAGTGTCTGAAAGACTGATACAGGACAGAGAGTCGGCCAGAAACTCTCAGCAGGACTGGACATTAGACACATAAGACCTGAGGAATGCAGACAAGATTTAGTAGGAGGAGAGATGTAAAGATTAATATTAAGCTGAAGATTAAAGTGGTAATTCTCAAGGAGAGATCCTTCAAACTATCCTCTGTCCTCTCCTTTTGTACATACCCCCTGCTTGAGAAACAAATATCCCCGGTCAGTCCTTCAGACCTCTGGAGAAATGATAGATTGTTTGGATTAAGTCACTGTTGTTCCCCTTTTTACTGTGTGGGCTGCTGCACTGACAATTGCTGCACTGTTGCTCTGGACCTACACGCAATAGTTAAAGTTTATCAAGCCTAACAATTGTGATGAATTCAGTTAAAAGGATATTTATCATTTTATTAATATATTGGACACCTTTCTTTTCAGTAAATACATTTTAAAGTTGCACTAACCAACGATTTGTATATTAAAAATGAATCAAACATTGTGACACTCAGAATGATGAAACCAAAGAAAATTATCTGACTCTGCAGTTTCCTTTTGCTCCACTGAGCTTTTCAGCCATTTTTGGCTTGTTTTGGTTTTCTGCCCTGAAAACTTCTGTGATCAACCTTGCTTCCAGCTGCAGTTGTCTTTGTGCTGTATGTCTCCTGCCCAGCACCAAACTGCAGACAAAAGTTGAGCATTTAGCAGTTAAAGAACCAGACATTTCTGTGGAGGTTGTGATAATGAGGCGGGACAGTGGTGCAGCGGTTTGCACTGTCGCCTTATAGCAAGAAGGTTCCGGATTCGAGCCCCATGTTTGCATGTTTGCATGTTTCCTGCGTGGGTTCTCTCGGGTACTCTGGGTGTAGGTTAGGTTAATTGGTGACTCTAAAGTGCCCATAGGTGTGAATGCGAGTGTTAATGGTTGTTTGTCTGTATATGCTGGCCCTGCGATGGACTGGCGATCCATACAGGGTGTACCACGCCTCTCACCTCTCGCCCAATGTCAGCTGGGATAGGCTCCTGCGACCCTTAACAGATAAGCGGTATAGATAATGGATGGTTGTGATAATGACCAAAATAAAACAAAACTAACAACGAAACTGAAACGAGCAAATGTGGGACCTACATCCATATGTCAGGTGATCAGAAGCATGACTCAAAACACACGTCAAAATGGTTTGTTATTAGCTAAAAAAATCAGTTAATGTAACATCACGATAAAAAACTTTCTGTGGCCATATACATTTTTTTTTTTACATAAATAGGATTTTTTTAAAATCATTTTAAACATAAAGTGTGGCTTCAGAGCTGAGAGATAATTTTTGAATGAGAATGCTGTAATCAGTGTCAGAAACTTGAATTAAGTTTGAATTGGTGCTCATTTACAGTCTCTTATGTAAAGCAGGACAAAAAATCCCTGTAATTTAGAAAGCCACTTGGTGCAATTAGAATGATGCAAACGCTCACATGAAGCACAGACACAAATCTGCTTTATTTGCAAGTTTTAAGAATTTGATTTAAAGTGCACTTAGAGTGGAAAACACAACATTCATAAACTTGAATGGATCCCCTAAACATTTCTAGAGAGCTTTTTTTTTACTGCTTAAAGTTGTTTAAATTGAGTTTGAAGAGGGGAAGCAGCCAAAGCAGGAATTGCTGTGGCTACTGCAGTTTTATTAAAGGACAGATGCAGAATAGATACAGACCAAGACTTCTACTATTATGACTATATATCACCAGTCTCACTGTATGTATGTAATGTAACAGAAAAGCAGGTGGTTTCAGAATAAATGCATGAAAAGACATAATAGCGCTGCATATACAACAACACTACAAATTATGCAGATACACGTCACTGTAGGAATAAAGTGAAAGGCTAAGAGTCACAGTGGGATGAGAATCAGTGAGAAAGGCAGAGAGGACACAAGTGATAGATAAGAGGGAGAGGAATGGGACACGTGTGAAAGATGCATCATGCATAGAGAAACAGTGGAGGGAGTTGTGTTTCTCTTAGAGGAACACTGAATGAATGAAGGATTTAAAGGAGAGAGAGGGAGGTGTGAGGGGCAAGCAGAGAATGAAAGATGAGAGGGAGGGAGTCCGGAGGGGGTGATGGAGGAGGAAACAGAATGAGTGATGAGAAGGTGGAGACAGAAGCAGGAGGAGAAAGGAGATGGTGGCAGAGAGAGAAAAAAGGGATGAGAGGAAGGAAAATAGATGAGACAGAGTGCGAGCAGAGAGATAAATGTTGAGAGTGAACAATGAGAAAAGTGGGGGAAATGGAGAGAAGCTAATGAAAGAATAGGCTGAGAGAACACACAAATAATGTCCACCTTAATAATAAATATAAGGTCATGTGGTCTGATGTTCAGCATTATAATGTTATTTTTGTTAAAACAAGTAAAGATTTCTGTTGCAGTTTTACTTGTACAAGATAGGAAAATGCACCACCCAAGAACAACATGTAAGAACATAAATTCTGTATATGATGTATTGTCTATCTATATAGATGTATTGTCTGTTTCACATCATGTTGTTGATGGGACATCTTGAGACCTTGAGTCAGTTTATCATTCACCAGCATCTTTATAGTAGCCAAAAAATCAGAAGATGGACAGCAGGGTGTAGCCTGAGAAAGATGTCCTCCCAAGAAAAATGACAGCATCAGTTTTTTCAGCAAATGCCCAGTAATGAAATATGTTTACCTTCAAGTGACCTTTAGTGGCTCATAGGAGGAAGCAGAGTGATATTTTAACACCACAGTCCACAGAAAGAGGGTGGTTGGGATGTATGTGTCAACAAAATGTCAGATTTTGCCTGCGTAGACCGCTGAAGACCGCTGATCACTGCCCCGCTGGCCACGATATAGCTGCTCACGCTGAACATAAGCATGGAACCCACAGTTGGTTTAATGTATTCAATAATAATATAGGTGTCTGCATCCTCAGCATTGCTGACAAAAAGTGTGAAAAGCAGCATTAGTTTGTGCAATTCAGATAACTCTTAATTGCCTGTAGGTGTGAATGGTTGTTTGTCGATATGTGTTGGCCCTGCGATGGACTGGTGATCCGTACAGGGTGTCATGTATTAAAAATACTTAATAGTAGATTAAGTGCTTGAATTAAAACTTTCTGGAGTGGGATTTGGGGATGTGAGGAAGAAGAATAAAGGCTAATTTGTTGAAAAACGGGCATGTGAGAGAGTAAGCTTTGAAGAAAAGGGTCAGTTAACAGCAGGGTTTTTTATTATTGCATTGCTATTCCTTGATGCTCTGGTTAGAGGGCATGCAAGGCATGATTGCTTTCTGTCACCACTCCCACTGAGTGTCATATTAATCTTTGAAACCTGCCCTAATGAAATAACTGATTGATTTTGTCACTGTATTATCTATCAGTGCTGCTGCAGTAGCTTTAGCATACTGTACAACCCTAGTTCATGATTTATTAATGATTGTCGAGGGTGATTATCTGACCTCAGGTTTTTTGTCTTCTCCCCATCTACCCATGTCTTCTTCCCCATCTGTCTTGCCTCCTGTCAAACCCCCACTCCTCTCATCCCATTCTCTGTCTCTTCAATCCTCCAATCTCCCCCCTGCCTTTCCTCTCTACCTCAGGGTGAGTGTTCCACCAAGTGCTACAACATGTTCATCATAGAGACAGTGTGTGTGGCCTGGTTCTCCCTGGAGTTCATCCTGCGGTTCATTCAGGCCCGCAGCAAGCTGGACTTCCTCCGTGGGCCACTCAACATCATTGATGCCATGGCCATCCTTCCCTACTATGTCTCTCTGGTGGTGACAGAGGAGGATCCAGCCCTGGACCACGAGAGACCAGGAGGAGGTAAGGGCTACTTAGACAAACTGGGCCTGGTGTTGAGGATCCTACGGGCGCTGAGGATCCTATACGTGATGCGGCTGGCTCGCCACTCTCTTGGCCTGCAGACACTCGGGCTGACCGTCAGGCGCAGCACCCGGGAGTTCGGCCTCCTTCTGCTTTTCCTCTGTGTGGCTGTCACCCTCTTCTCCCCACTGGTCCACTTGGCTGAGAGCGAGCTCACGGGTGCCCATGACTTCAGCAGCATCCCTGCCTCTTACTGGTGGGCCATTATCTCCATGACGACCGTAGGCTACGGCGACATGGTGCCGAGGTCCATACCAGGACAGGTCGTGGCACTGAGCAGCATCCTCAGTGGGATCCTCATCATGGCCTTCCCTGCTACCTCCATCTTCCACATGTTCTCCCGCTCCTACCAAGAGCTCAAGATGGAGCATGACCGATTGTTCAAAGAGGAGTGTGCGGCCGCTGCCGCTGCTGCTGCCACCGGGGAGCTTCAGGAGGCAGGAGGTGAAGGTGGTGGGGGGGATTCAGCTCCACCTGGACTGGGATTACGTCTAGACAAGGATAGTGTACACTCACTGGAGTCTCTGGCTCTGCTGGGGAAAGGTGGTGAAGTTGCAGGAAATCAATAACCACAGCCTTCCAGCAGCAGCTTTCTGAACAGCAGCCACACTGATTGACTCAATCCAAAACTTCCAAGAACATATGAGTCCCTTAATCTGTGTTTTGGATACCGTTAAAGTACTGCAAATGACTATTGCTCCAAAGGCCTCACTCCCCATGTGGTTGTGAAGCATCTGTGTTGCATTGGATAAAAGGAGATTAAACAAACATCATTTCCTTTGCTCTTGAGTCTGATGATAAGGAGTTCAAGTGCACATACTGTTGCTGACTGCACAGAAACTGAAAGACTTAAAACCCTTTAAATTGGATGGTTCAGTTTTATCTGACCAGAAAGCCTCTGCAGCAATATTACTAACCAGCTGCTTCCATAAACATGCAATATTCAGTCCAAAGTTGCTTTTCCTTCCACTGTGAAAATACTTACAAGCCCCACTGCAACTTTTAGTTTTATTCTTATTACTTTTTAATAAGTTGCCTAGAGTATGACCTGAAAATGTGTCTCATACTGTATATTCTACTTTTCTGCCATGAATTCAGAAGTGCTCCTCTTTTACTTTATTTTTGAGAAGCTTGAAGCCATGTTCTGAAAAGAAATGTAAACAAACTGATAGTTTTGGCTCATATAAGATGTATATCCATCTCTCTCATGTATGTTTGTATGCATGGACTCAAAGAGGTGACGGTTTCTCCATCCTCTACTACAAACTCCAGGTAAACTGAGGACAAAATGTTACGTTCCGATCAGTTTTTTTAATCAGCTGAAGAGGAAATGAAAAGATGGAGAGAGAGAAAGAAAGTGTGTTTGAGGGTGTGTGAGTCAGAGAGAATGAGCGCTAACAACCATGAAATGTACTTTGCAACGCTCCAAATAAAAGTTCTCCTGGTAATCTGAGAGAAGTCCATTTTCTGGGCTGTAGATTTTTTGGTTTGTTCTGGGTATGACGGTATAATCTCTCCAGCCGGGATGCTCAATCAGAGTCCTGCCGCTGAACATTTCTGAGAGAAGAAGAAACAGAAACAGCTGCCAGATACACAGAGATAAGTATTCTGTGAACAACAGCTCTGTGACAATCCCCTTCTTACATCACCTCCTTGTTTTCATGAGCACAGTTATACCACTCTGGAAGGGTGCCACGTCTCTCTACAAATCTTTGGTTTGTAGATGGGATCTCCATAATGCAGAGCAACTAAGGATGCTCTGCTTAATGTTACATCTTCAGGTCTGGGACATGCCAATACTCTCATCTGCTCTCAAATCCTTAGGTGGCCTCCAAAATGGGCGGGCTCATCTTCCTTTTTCTGAGAAGAGTGGTCAGCCACACCAGGGGGCCCAAGAAGGCTGTGGAGGCATGCAGGGACATGCCAGATGTGGATGTAATCTAGATTAAAGTTGGGATTAAAAACCCCACAGGCAAATGGGTTACTGCTTGAAACTTAACTTCAGCCAGTTGCTTTAAATTTGATTTTGCCAGGATTTTTTTTTCTCCCAGAATCCCAGTGATTCCAGTGTAATCGCTTTTGGCATATTGCAGCATCTCGTGCCCATATGGCATCCCACTCAACGGCTATAGATCCAGTGAAATTTATAGGCACAGTGGAATTTGTAATTGGAACTCCCACAGTAACATATGGTCCAGAGTACAGAGTCTGAATGGGGTAATCTGACCGTACATGACATGATATGACAGATTACACAGACTAAGGTTATTATTCATCTGTATACTTAATAGTTTAAGGGACACTGATATCATAAGCAACAGTGTGTGAATAATATTTCAGGGAGTGATCATAACTCACTTGGATCATAATTCTAAAAACAGATAATGCATCCTCATATGAGCAATATAGCAATGAAGATGCACATCAGGTATTAAATATGCTTTTAGCTGTTCTGATAGTTGGATGGGGCTGTATGGTTCAGTAGGTTTACTGGTGAATGTCCACTTGAAAAAAAAAAGGTCACAAGTCATCACTTAATGTAACAGGATCTTAACTCCACCCCAAAACATCACTTATGGCACAAAGAATAACATCTTACAAGGCTTTTTCATGGATATATTTGCTTTTTAATGGCTAAATTTAAAGCACTTAAAAGAATAGCTTGACATTTTGGTAAATGTCTGAGAGTTACATAAGCAGATTGATACCACTCAAGACAGTACACTAATAATGAAGCTAGAGCCAGGAAGGCCTAAAAAAGACAGTTTGAGATAAGTATTTTTAATGTTCTTTAAAAGCCCTTTTAAAGGAAATTTGAACACTTCGGAATTTGGATATATTAAATCATTACTGCAACATTTTTGGAAAGATTCTTATTTACTTTCTTGCCAAGAATTAGATGTAAAAAATCAATACCACGCTTATGTCTGTCCCTTCAATATGGAACCTGAAGCCTCTTAACATAGGTTAGCTTAGCTTCATCTAGAGACTTAAAGCCAAGCGAAACAGCTACATAGAATTATAGAATGTTTTTAATTTCTCAAAAATTCTGCTTCACACTGCTATCATTTACAGATGAGCCTCTCCAATTTTAATAACAATTTAGTCATTACAATCTGTCCAAGTGTGAATGCTAACTTTAACAATTTAATCATTTCCACATGAACCTCTTGTTGTATTTAGGCTTGATAAATGACTCACATTACTTCTTTTAATTGACTATCTTAAAACTGCAGCCACTAGAAATAAATTGAGATGAGTGTTTTTAAGGCACTTGTTCAGTCTCTGATAGCTCTCTTAGAGCAAATGAGGGTGATGTCATGAGGCTATTAAGCTACATCACTCCTATTAATTGGTAAAAACTGCAACAAAACATTTAAAGACCACCACAAAGGTTTTTGCACTTAAAACTAGGATAAATTGTTTTTAGTTAAGAATCACAATCATATACATTACAATTTAAGCTTTTATACTCACAGATACAGACTCATCTTTTTTCTATATTACTCCTCTTTGTCTTTTGAACACACCACACACACACGCACACGCATACATTCACTCTGCAGAAAAACAAATCGCACAGCTCTTTCAGCTTCACTCCATGACCAAAATAAGGTTCACCTTCTTGTGCCATCAGCACAGTTTTTCTTGCTTGTTTGCTTTCTGCTTTTCTTTTCTTTTTTTTTTCTCAGATCGTGACCCCTCACTGCTTCTCCTTGCCTTTATCTCTTCTCTCTCAAATCAACCTCTTAGCTTAATTTACATGACTGCTCATCTGAAACAGTATTAACAAACTATTATCCAGAAAGTCAAACACCACCACACAACAGCACTACACATAATAAATGTAGCCATGTATAATTTATTCCAAAAGTTAAAACATGTAAACACATCCATCAAAAGTTTGTAATGGCATTTCTGGCAACTCTCTCTCTCATTCGCTCTCCATTCCACATACACACAAACAAATGCACTCTCTCACACACCTACTCACATTGGAGACCAAGGTTTTAGTGGGAGTTTTTCTTGCTCATTGAGAGTCTTAAGGTTGTAGGGGTCACCACATGCATTCATTGTTCCCATAATGTGGGCGTTGGGAAGCCCTGTGAGACTGTAACTGTGATTAAGAGGGCTGCAGAAATAAAGTTAACTTGCAAATGTGTGTTTCTTACTGCTGGTAAAGTAAGGATGCAGGTGCTGAGGGCTGTCGTGTTAGAATGCAAGGTGTTTCTGTGGAGCGAGGTGATGACTCAGCAGACACACCAGATGGACTGTCTGTCATGTGTGTCATCTGCCTCTCCTCTCTTATCACTGTGACATTTAAAAAACCTGGCAAATGGAAAATTGGAAAAAAGGTGGCGGAAAAGACAAGGAAAAGAAGGTTTGATGATATTCTCAAATTATCATTCTCTCTTGTGCTTTACATACGCCTCCCATGACTGCAGGATGAATGATCCAGCTTGGGGAAAAGAGCAACTCAGTGACTCAGTTCTGTGGTCTCACTTTTAAAAATTAATTCATTATTAATGAAATAGCCAACTCTGAGGATTCCTGGGGCTGCAGAAAGATTGAGGAGGACGTGAGTCAGAGACATACTGACTCACGTACTGTAGTACATGTATTAACTAAAATAATCAGTAATATTAAAATAGAGGGATTGAGAGAAACGTTTTAAATGTTCTGTAGGTTGCCTTTTGCAGGAAATTTTGTCCCTGTCTCTTAAGTATGGAGCTGAAGCTAGGAGTGTATTAGTTTATATTAGCTTAGTTTAGCTTAGCTTAGCATAAAGACCAAAAGTAGGGGAAAACAGCTGTCTGGCCCTGCTGAAAGTTAAAAGTATGCATACTAGCACCGCTAAACCTCTCTAATTAACAAGTTGTGTTTCATTTGTTTCATTCTGCTACATGAAAAGAAAAAATGACAAGTTGTGGTGTTATGGGTAACAAACAGCTGTCTTTCCCTATTTCCAAACTTTACACTAAGCTAAGCTAATTAATTCAAGCGCTAATGCCTATTATTCAGTGCCATAACTCAGGAACAGATAGGGAGAGTCTGACCATATTCCTGCAACTTGACTGTTTGGCAGAGATATATGACAGTGTGTTGGTTATTAGTTATGTAAGATGTAGGGTATGTAGGGTAAGATGTAGGGATGTAGTGTAATATTTTCTATCACAGACATAAGAATTGTAATCAACATGTCACTCTAGGCAAGACATCAAATCAAAGTGTAATTCCCCAATTGTAAAACTATTCCTTTAAAATTCTATGTGCATATAGAAGGACATAGTTGAATCCAGAGATAGTTTCAAACTCAGTTAGTGAACTGAATGATCTTGTTGAGCCACATCTGATTTTTGTCTGGTATTACATTGTGGAGACCCACTGGTCTCCAACAAACCAAACTCCCAGAAGACATGAGAAGCAGCCGGAAGGAGGAAAGGAAGGGAAGCAGACTATTTAAAATTCATAGCCAGCTTTACTTTCATCTTATATTTATATACTGATGACGGCTCAGTAGCTACAGTTAGCCACAGGGTCGTCTGAGCTGAGGGGTGTTTTGCAAGAAGTGCTGTAATTTTAATAGTGAGGCCAGTACTTGACTTTCAGTGTTCTTCAACCATGAATTGATAAAGGTTTAATAAAGGAGTAAGAGTGTGTGCGTGTAGGGACAGGAGAAGATGGGCACTTGTTTTTGTCCGTTGTGTGGCCCTTGTGGATGTGCTTCTGAAATAAAGCAGTTTAAAAATGTTCCTTTTTCATTTTGAAACATCAGGTATTAATATTTGTCCAGCGCTGCTGCTTTCACAATGACCCAGTTGAGGTAGGTCCCCTATAACTTTATGATTAGTTATCTCAGAAGTTATTTTTATACATGTAATAAGAGAATGTTTTAAAATAGTTGCAAAAATTTTGATGCTGAAGATATCAGCAAAATATTCACAGACAACATATTTGTTTTATAAAAAAATATCTCATCTTGCAGTACAATATCCACCTGTAGTGTAATGTTTTATGGCCCAGGCCCTCTGATGCGTATTATCCCCTCCTTTCGCCTCTCTCTCCACTGACTGTTAAATAAAGGTAAAAGAGACCATGTGTGTGAGACACCTGCACTTTGTACACTGGCCATCCACTGCAACTACTCACTGGCAACTGGCTGCTGTTAATACATGTAGCACTTCATTAATTAAAAAAAAAAGTTGCCTTTGACAATCCAGCAACTATGTTGCCACCACAACATAAATGGGTTTAGTTGTGTATGAGACAGGGCTCTCTCTCAGGCATAGACTGTGGCCAGCTACGTTAACTGGCGATTAGATGCATACAACTTGCAAGTTTTAAAATATATCTGATACGTTATTCGGCTACAACTAGAAATTACTCTTTCAAATACCGCAGGCTACACTATGAATCTTTTTAACAGTAGCAGAAGCTGTTTTTAGTTTTGTTCAAATGATGAGTGAGTTTTCCATTTTCTTGTTTTTTGTTTTCCAAGTTACATTGTGCTGTTACTTCTCTGTTACTCAATATAGTGATATGATTATTATTAAGTATTAGACATGTGGTGGATAAATCAGTTCAGTCTAATGTTCTCTGACATATTCAAAGATATAAAATTTGTATCAGTCAGCATCAGTAACAGTTGCTGCATCTATAAATGTACTGTAACAGATCCGTGAGATATATATCTCTAAATATGCCAGATTACCCATGTGCAGACTTATACTTAGAAGTAATTCTGTCTGAAAAGATGATGGAATAATATTGAAACCAAATCAACAAAGCAGAGCTCAAATTAACACATTCAACTAAATGTTGCATTTGTCTGATAGCAAATTACAGTCTCTGTTCTTGTTAAGTATGTTCAGCTGAATCCTTCTCTTCTGCTTAATGACAGGATATGGATCCCACATTTACAGTATTTCAGCTATTCTTCACTATTTAAAATAAATGACTGATTGATGATAAAAAAAAAAAAAAGTGACTGATACAAATGAAAAACTGAGAAAGTGCAGGTTAACAACTTTGTACAGAGAAAATAATGGGTGGTATCACCAGAAGACCAAGTTGCAGTGGTTGTCACTGTCTTTCCCATACAATGAAAATGTATGTAACACTATCCTCACTCTGTACTGTACTCTGTCCCATTATGTCCTGTGGTGAAGGTCAAACTGGGAAATGCCACCATTTAGCTATTTTTCTCCTCTGCTGTAACAAAAGTCTTTTTGAATTCCTTTGCCGTCATGAGATATGATCAGTCTATGTTTGCTCCCTGCTGCTTGCTTCAAAGTGGATGCACACCACAAGATTTCTGATAAGATGTGGATCCAATTAAACCATGCAGACACAGAATATCAGGATGGAAGCCCCTATAGAGGCCATATTCTCCTATTCTATGTCGAGAGCACATGGCTCAGACTGTAAATGTAGAATTTAATCGTCTGAATGAGTCTTCAAGGAGTCCTGGAGTGTCTTCTCCCTGCTAATTTAAAGGAATGAAATGGAAAATGAAATGAAAAAGAAAAAATCTGTCAACACAGCATCACTGTAGGGACACTAGAACCAATTTACTGAATAACATAAAATGTGTATGTCAATGAAAATGTCTTCTGATCTAACATGTGAAAGTTGGTTTTGGAGAGTGTAGAGGGGAAATCAGAAGTGGTGTGAAGGTTATATAGAGTATAAGTGTAAAACTACCAGAAAACAGAATGCCTTTCCGGATGACAGAAATGAGAAAAGACAGAGAAACAGCAAGGGGTAAGATATCAGAGAGCAAAAGGGGGCATACAGAGAAAAGGAGAGTCTCTTTTTCTTCCTTCTTATCTGAAGTCGAGCACATTATTCTGCTTCATAATGAGCCGAACTATGTGCTTGGACTCAGAATCAGCCTTCTATGTGGCGTCAACTTCACTCTGATGATCTGCGTCTATTAAAACACCTTAAGAGATGGACACAGACATTACCTAAGAAAGATCAGCAGAGCAGAACAGCTCAAAAAGCAGGTAAGAAGGCTATAATAAAAACAAAAGTCCTTCTTACAGGATCACTATTCCAGAGTTGTACTTGCTTCAGTTATGTGACTACCAAAAGAGCACCTCTGTGGGAGAAATAACACAGCTAGAAACAAAGGGAGATGCAAATTACGCTGAGTAATTGATAGAGGCGAGATGAAATGTAATGATTTGAAAACTCCCACGGGACTAGAATTGCAGCAGTATACAGGCATACTTGTCTGAAATATTAACATTTTGATTAATGCTTTGCCACTTCTGCTTGTATGTCTAACCGGGTCATGTTGCCGAATCCTCTTTGTGTCACTCCTGGGATAAAATGCAATATTTTCTTTGGGGATTGTCCTAGTGGTCACCTTTCCCATAATCTGATGGATTGGAGAGGACTGGTCCAAAATAATCTGTCTCTGATGGATTAGTAGCCTTGCTTTGTGCCTCCCATATACTGCAATCACCATTTTCATTTCTATGACATTTTCAAATGAAAGTTAATGAGAAATGTAACCTGTTTGATAAGCTGTGTATTTGTTACTCAGGGGAAAAATTGTTTTTGGTGTCTGCACATGAGAAATAATATAAAAGTATTACTTATGGAGTCGAGAGTTTGCAGTTACATCACACTCTGCTCTGACTGCCTTTGTTATCACTTTTACTTGTCTCACTGCCTTTATGTATTGAATACAAGATGTCTTAGTGTCGTTGTTCAAAGGCTGTCTGAGATAGCAGTTCAGTTAGAAGAAGTAAAGTTCAGCACTTATATGTCAAAGTAACTCCTGAAATGCTCTAAATATCACAGAAACAACACCTTATAGTGTCAGCACATCTGAGTTCAGTTATCATGGCTTTTTGAGCCATGCTAGCAGCACGGCTCTAGGAATGACAATGTTGGTCCAGACTGAAATGCCTTACTGGATTAATTGCTGTTAATTTTTGTGCAGACATTCATGATCTCCAGAGGATGAATTCTAATAATAATGATTATCGTTTACTATGACATTGGTATAGGTATGCACGTCCCCCTCAGAATTAATTGTAATCACTTTGAGGGTCCCTTAATTCATTCTTTAGTGCCATAATCAGGTCAAATATTTAATTTAACCAATACTTTGCTCAACCAAAAAACAAATTGCAAAGTGCAAATTAGCAAATGTTAGTGCATTAATATACTAAACCAAGATCATCAAAATCGTAAACATAACCTGCTAGACTTGTGCAGGTTAATATTGTCAATGAGTGAGCATGTTGCTCTACATCCATGGTTCCTATGCTGCATTAGCATGTAGCTCAAAGTGCTTATGTACAGCCTCACAGAGCCTGTAAGATGTAAGATTTAGAAATCCTTTTGTTTGTTTCACGTGAAAAGTTGACCTCAGTTACATTTATATACTCAATAAAGTAAGTATTAACACATGACCAAGCTTATAATGCAATTTATATGATGGTACAGTACTGATGAAATTATAATCCATAGTATTAAATATTATGTGCATAAATGCACTTTGCTTAATCAGTGGATTACTGACATGCCCACATACATCATTTTAATGCATCATGCATCTTGCATCTTTGCCTTTTCCTCAGCCTTACTCTTCGCAAAATGAGGAGCCTTACACAGATACGTACATCATTTTACACCAGATCATTCTCCAACATTATCTTTGTTAACCTTTCAGGAAGGGGAGTGGGAGGGTACTATCAAACTCAAGGGAGTTATTCCCTTATGAAATCAGTTTTTAAAAAAATGCTTCCAACAACAGCTGATCTCACTCATTAAGACCAAGCTCTTCGCCGCTCTTATTGTCTCTCTGTAAACACCTTTGCACTTCCTGGAAACAACCTTCTGACTCATTACACCTTTCACCTGGAGACCAGAGCTAGACATCAACAGGTGAGGTGAACCATTTACACACTCATATTCTGCTGTGCACACTGTATGTTTTACACTGTGTCCGTAACTGTGTGTTAAATCCTCTTACATTTCAAATGACATGGAGAGGCTGGAATGGTTTCACTAGTGCTGCTCTTGTTTGCTGTGGTGTTATGGTGACTGAAAACAGGGATGTGTCTCGGCAACCACTGATCTGGAACCAATATTGTGTCTGTCATCGTATAACAAGAGTATCAGCCATCCAGGAATATCAGCAGCTGTAGATGACTTCAACTGCTACTGATGAATGATTGAGCAAAGGAAATCTCTAATGATTAGGCAATATTTTTGAATGCTTTTATCTCACGTGTAAAACCAATTCTATGGTGATTATTTTGCAGCTGAAATTATTAAATTGTTGGAGATGCATATTCTCATATTTTAAGATGTGTTGCTTTCTCATCCTCACTAGCAAAGATTTGTTCAGCAGCCCACACATTCATAAAAACATGACTGATTAAAGTTCTTGTTTCAGCTAGTGTTAGAAAAGGTTTTTCATGGCCGGTGGATGACCCGCGTGCAATCGGCTACTTGGCTGCTTCCCCTCAGCATCAACAACACCGCCATCTGGGTAAGCCCACACACACCTGTGCTTTCTGGGAGTGTGCCACAGAGCGGCAAGCAAAGGCTGAAGCACTGAAGCAGAGGTGGAGGGCAGGAGACCATATGCAGGGCTGAAAAAATAGAGGTCATGCAAGGAGAGACTGCACTTAAGCTTATCCTTCAGTTTAAAATGATCAGTTTAAAACTGATCATTATACCACAGTTTAAGAAAAAAAATCCCTCATCCAGCAATTCAGAAACCTTTTAAGAAGGCAAGCTGGATATATTTCACAAAGGGAGAAGAAATGAAAGAATGTTTTGATGGAGAAATATGGAAGTTATAAGATTGTTTAATCTGCTTTTCCCAACATAAAGCTGACTCATATGTGATTCTTCTACACAAAACTTGAAACATGTTATCCCCAAGTGGTTCAAATTCCTCCATGTTTAGACTGAATATTTAATTCCTGTGGACAATTAGATTTAAGAGGGAAAAAAGCACATTAACGCTGAGAGACACCAACATGTTTTCTTTGTATCACTCTCAGAAAAGTAACTTGGGGAAAGGAGGATGAGGCATTAGCGATGCACCTGTGCCCTCATCCACTTGGGCACAGTACGACCCGATCCATGGATTAATGGTTATTTATGTCAAAAAGGTCAAATCTATTTCCTCTTGGCTTGTACCAAGTGTTGGCTGAGTTTGTGTGTGTCAGCAGAATTTCTGACAGGACTGTCAGCTGCCCTCCGGAGGAAGTTTGCTCTTCTCCCCTCTGCTCCCCTCTTCATTCACCAGAATAATTCACACTCAGCTTAAAACAAAACCAACCGCCACACATTCTTGGAGGGTGGGAGGCTGAGAAAAATGTGGAGATGGATGAAAGGATATCTGCAAGCTATAGGGGCGTGCAGATGTGGAAGTGTGCTGCAGTTTGTGCGGGATGGTGTGAGTGAGTGTGCGTACATGATTTGGTTTTTAAGCAGGGCTGAATCCTAAATCATCATTGACTAAGCCGTTGAGTCGGGAAAGGTGCCGAGGGCCAGTTTTACTGAACCTGACTAGCCTGAAAATCAGCTTAGAAAAACATAATAGACTTTCTTTGGCCTGCGGAACCAGCTGTACAGAGTTTACAACCTCAGACTTCTAATTAAATCATCAGAGACCAATCAGGCTCAGTTAAGATGCGTATATGAATATGTATCATGGCTTCAGAATCACATTTCATCCAGTTTCTGGATAAACAGTCAAGTCATTGTATACCAATTTGCAACCTGATGAGAAAAACAAAAACACCAAAGTGACTTAAATCAGCAAGATTCAAATCCTTGATGAAGTGTTATTTTGTGGCAAGCCTCCAGCAGGAACTGAGAAGAGATGAGATCTGAGATAAGACTTGTCTTTTATTGCAGAGAAACACAGAGAGATGGTTTGTGATTTGCCAGACTTTTGGCTCCACCACTAATCAGAGAGCAGGAGCAAGGTCCAGACTGCGAGCCAGCTAGTCAATGCCAGCCGACTCCCTCCCTGTATGATTACCTCCTCATTGTTCTTTTACAATGACCTTGCCTCATCACAAAATCAAGTGTTTGATTGCATCACACACCCAACTGGCTTGTTAGCTTTTATGGCAATTACTGTAGTGCATGTGTGAGTGGCTGCTGGACACATTTACGGTGGATCAAAATTCAGAGAAACTGTGTCTCGTGTAACACTGTTGTTACCTCGTGCTGGTTACATCTAAAAGTCTGTCTGTCTTGGGTCATGTTCGCACACCAAGAGGACAGTATTTCTTTAATTGGGTTGTTATTTGTTATGAATGAAAAGGCATTTATTTTCATTTTCTTTTATCAGGCAGCCAGGTCTCTGACTGCAATTTTGGCAATATAAGGAGGTGAAGCACTTGTAGCGCAATCAGCACTTAAAGGCAGATTAAGGCAACCTGGAGAAAGACTGTTGAGCAGCAGCAAATCAAACACACCCCTTTCTTCAGTGCTCCTCCAGAAGCTCCACATCCCAAACTCGCAAGAGGAAAACCACACTAACAACCACAACTGTCCAAGGAGGATAATGGCGGAATTAAGTGCATTTGTTTTGTCATAGCTGAAGCAAAACAAATGTAATATTAAATTTATCAAAGTAACAACATTAACACACAGCATTCACAACATAACAAAGTAAAAACTAGCCAGATTTAGTGATTTAGATTGTTTTTACAGAACTACAGTGACCAAAGACAGGCTTGTAAATGTGTAGTTTAGCTAACAAGGCAGATAACTTTTAATTTGACACTTAAAATTATGCATCAGTCCCACTGTGCTTGCAGCGTTGTAAAAATCACAATACAGAGCAAACAACAATGGAATTAGCATGCTAAAGTTTGTTATGTAGCCCTTAATGCATTAGTCATAAACAAAACCATTGTTGGTGTGTGTGTCAAATTTCACAACAATCTATCCAATAGCTGTTGAGACATTTTATGCAAAACCAAAATTGTCAATATCTTGGTGGCACTAGAAGAAAAGTCAAGGGATCTTCAAAGTCATTAGGATTCATCCTCTGGGAACCATGACTGTCAGTGGATAAGTGGAAACTTTGACTTGTTGATGGCATAAGACAAAAAGATAGGGGGTGAACAAGGTCATTCCACATCTGCACAAAGTTAATGGAAATCCATACAACACTTGACATATTTCAGGGTTAGACAAACCAATCAACTCTTTCATCCCTACAGTCATATTAGCAGCACCAGTGTAGCTAAAATAAAAACAAGCTGTTTACAAAGAAAAGGCATGCAACTAAAAACCAGTTCCCTCCACAGGAACTCTACCATTACCTCTACTGTATAGAGGTAGAAAAAGGAAACTGGCTGTCAACCAGCTGATATCATTTTCTTCAAAGACATGGAGTTAAACTGTATTTCACAGTTATTGCATCACTAACTTCTTGAACAGCTTCAAACTTCAAAAAACCAAGAAATAAACAACAACAAAGGTTTAGACAGCAAAGTTATCTCCAAAATCAGTATGCTGAAATTCTCTTTTTAATTAATAAATTCTTGAAGAAGAATCTCGTGGAATGAGGGCAACACTGGCCATTTGGTTGTGCAACACAAACCCTAATAAAATCTAATGATCTTGGTTGAGAACAGCTCTATGTCATCTTTTCTCACATGCAGCAGGGTTAGTATGAACAAACATCTGATACTGTGTATAACAACAAGTGTGACATTATATCTTTAGGACTGGTTGGGTGACATTTAGGAGCAGCCTGCACAGACAAACAAGTACCCTGCTGCAGCAACAACTCAGGCGTGAAGCCACGTACAGGGAAACCTGAGGACCCCACAGTGAGGGAGACAAACAAATAGACATCAGAGGAGTCCAACACAGCTAATAACACATCCCTTTGTGCCAACTGTGTTGGGCCTCACCAGCGCATATTCATTATTCAGGTGTTCCTCTCCATCTATACCACTGCTCTACCCTTACCAGTCATCCCCACCATAGATTTATAATTTATCACCCATGCCTATAAATCTTTAATTGTCTTTAGAACACCCACCGGGGATGTATAATTCAATGTTCTGTGCACCAAAAGCAAGCTCTTCTGTGAAAAATCACTATAGAAGATCCTCTGAAAAAAGGCAGGGATAATTCTCCTCATGATATTATGTAACACAAAACTACCCTGTAGATCTAACCCCCTCTAAATTATTGTCTGGGTGTTGGGCAGATGCAGAGAAAGAAGATTGATTCTTTTATTCCACCCCCCTCTGTCTGTCTGTCTGTCTGTCTGTCTGCCTCTCTAAGCTCTAATGCTTAAGCAGCACTGCGGCACAGTGATCTTCACCAGAATACAGAACCCAACTCAAGGTAAAAAATCTCTAAAAGAGTGAGTGGTCCTACAATAACATTTAGGTATATAAAATATGAACTGATTAAAAATATGCAAATTCAGGGCAATGAGTTACCCTCATGTTGTGATTTAAATGGTTTAGTGTTGTGCTGACACTTCCAGAAGATCTAATGTGATCAATAGACTGTAAAAAATAATTTGTTGCTCTATTAAAGCAAGACTACAGATTGTGTTTGCTGCTGTCTGCTGACTCAGGCACCCGCAGAAACTTTGTCCAAACACTCTGCACTTGGCTTTCTAAAGATGTTTGTCCCCTAGTAACGATCTGGCACACTACAAACCTTGGTACTGTGCCTCTTTAGTGAACTGTAAAGCTCATAAAACACAGCGTTCATAAGCTGAATTAATAGTTTGCAAAAGTTTATTGGCAGGCTGCACCACAGAGAGGCAGTTAAATGTAATTTACGTAGCATTAGTCTGAGCTGTTTGTGAGATAATGAAGCCGTCTGACTGTAAAAAGTCTTGTCACTTTTCAGATAATGTCCATCTTTTCCTGTTTGTTAATGAGAAAGTCAATGTCACACAGTAATAAAGCAGATGGATTCAAGCATGCCTATTCACAACCTTATAAACTTCTTCCTGATTATCAACTTGTTCTCATTGAATTATTATTTTGTGAACTTGGAGTTTAGAAAATGATAAAGAGAGCAATCTTTACCTTTTGATTAGAATAATAAAAAATAGTATTTGTGTAAGTTTTGAATGTTTTTGATAGCAGTTATTACTTTGCTCAGAGGAAGCATACACTCTGAGCACCTTGTTGATTTCACTTTGGTTTGTGACACATCCTGACACATTGATCATCAGAGGATTTGTGTTAGCTGTCTGCGAGGCAGCAGGAGATATGTGAGCATGTGAAAGCTTATCACTCATGAAAGGACTTGCCGGGCATTCCCGCTGTGATGACTTGCCCCATGCAGAACATTGTCTCGCCTGTCTGAATCTGTAGCTTGATCTCCCCTGTGTGGCTGTTTATCATGTGCCATTTAATATTGTCTGACTTTATCATTCTATTTTCACAAAAAATTGGTCTCAGTTTATGATGGGTGTATATACAATAAATGGGTAGGATATTAAATGTAACAATTTCATTACAGCTTGAATATGACATGAAAATAACAATCAAACCCCAAAATAGTCCAGTCTCAAATTTTCCCTTTACTGCTCCTTTATGTCCTAGAACTGGAACATGTAGCTGTGGCTTTTTGTCTTTTAGCATAATATACCTATGTAGTAATCAATAAAACTCCTTTACAAGGTTCTCATTCCAAATCGAGTCAACAGGAAACAGCGTTTTCAATCAACTCATGGCGCTAACATGATGAGATCTGAAAGGGAGCCATTGCTGGCAGTAAAAATGACTAAATATTTTGAGTGGTAATTCTGCCATCATTGTAACCTGCACTTGTACCCTGTGGGAACTGAGAACTTGACAGCCATAGCAACAATGATTAAGGAGGGCAGGCTTTAGTGAACAGTCAATAAGCTTCTTGTTATTAACAATGGGGTCTCTCAGGAACTCTGGTTATTTCACTTGAAATTTACAGATTTATGTTTCTGACCTTGGTCCTTTCTCTGGTTTAAAGTGGACAGGGCTCTGTGGGAAAGATACGTCATCAAGCATTTCAATTAGAGTAAGTTGAGGCAACAGCTGTAAGATTGTTTGCTCATGTTGCCAACACTATTCACCAAATCTGATCAAACCACACCCACAAAGTCCTAACAGCAGATTAACTGAGATTTTGAGCATCAAACCTTTGATGAACATTAAGTGAGGACTTTGAATATAAGTATATGCTTGATTGATTTGAATATGAGGGATATTTTTCAACATTCACGTATCCTCTTGGTGGTATTACCCTTAGTATAATAGCTGTTAATTTCCTCGCTGTCATTGTCAGTTAATAAATATAATGAAAAAGGAAACTCATGGTGTAAAATTCCAGATAAGATTACACTGCTGGTCAAATCAGCTGTTTGTCCCCTGCTTTTGACTCTGACTCACACACGTGCACACAGGCGCTTACAAAACAGCTGACGAAACTTTGACCTGCATGTTTTTTTAATTTTCACAACATCAGGACACTGAGGAGAAAGCAGGTTACAAAGGTCTTTCCAGGTTGTGTGCGCAGTTGTCACACATAACCTCACCCTGGAATTTAATACACCAAGACACATGTCCTGTCAATATTTTACTCAACATACTCTTTAATCCTCTGTTGTCCTTGTATTCTCTGACTCTTTCTTTTCTCTGTCACTTATTGTCCATGTTTGACCCTTGCACCCTGTAAGCCGGCACATACTCTCTCATGTTGCTTTTGCTGTGTGAGTGATATCACCACCACTGCATGTGACATGGAAAGAGTGCCAAAGCTGTTACTTGAGTTTAATCTGAGGAGCTGGCCTGACCAGAAGAAGAAGCCTGATGGCTTCAGTTTGACCACTACAGGTATGGCAGATTTTTACATATGATATAATGTGTTCTGATTTTGCTGTGAATATCCCTGCCTTGTATTGCAAGCTTTTGGGGTCATGATCCAGATTTGGGTCCAGACCACACAGAAGGTGGGTAATCTCCATAATTAAAATGCTTGAAAATCCTTTCTAAACAGGTTTTCCTGCAGTCTATGAAACTCAACTATTATTATGAGTACTATCTATTTTTCATCAGGAATTGAGCTAAATCCTGTCATGCATGGTAAATCTCTTTTCCTAGACAGGTCTGTCAAAGATGTCCAAGAATGGCCTCTTGTTATAAATAAAAAAATCTATATATGACATACTGAAAATTAAAATAAAGCATTCATACATCTATGAATGCTTATAATGGAAGATTTTTTATGAATGAAGTTACAAATACAATACCATAAACAATAGTACGTCAAACACTACTATATGCAGTGTAATGATTAGTCAGGATAGATTTTTTTTTTTTTTTTTACAGCGGTTGGATGAGTCTCAGTTATGACTTAACTGTTAACTGGGAAAAATATGCTACTGTTGCTTAAATGAACTTTTTGACCCATTTTGAACACAACATTGATATGCACAATAATTTTAGATTAGAATAGATCTTTGTCATTGTGCTCAGAATAATGAAATGAATCTGTAGGTTTTTATGGTATCTATAGGTTCTGATGTTTAGCAATAAGATGTGACTTACAATCAGGACTCTGTGCAGGCCAGCAGAGAAAGAAAGACAAGGAAAAGACATTTCTTTACTTCATAGAACTGGCTGTGTGCAGAGGGTGTATTGTTATGCTGAAAGAGCAAAGTCCTTTCTCAAACTGTTAAAAGCACACTATTGTCTAAATGATCCATGCACTGTATGTTGCAGCATTAAAATTTACCTTAATATCAAAGAACAGCATCAGTCCAAAACTGCACAAAAGCAAGTGCTGTAGATTTAAGTTCTGTAAAAGTGGCATTACTGCAATATAAAATACTTCATTACGATTAAAAGCCTTACATTGAAAATGTCACATGAGTAAAAGTATGCAGGTATAATTAGCAAAGATTTTCTGTCAAATAAATCAAATCAAATCAAGTCGAGAAAAAAATTACACAAAATGGGAATATAACAAGTACAAATACCTCAAATTTATATTTAAGTTCAGTACAGTGGTTGAATGTATTTATATATACATTCAATGACTGACAAAAAAATGTGGGCAGGGTGTCCACATATTTTGGATTAGCAAAGTAAATCCATTTGATTTCTATTATGATTGAATCCATTTGTTAGTCTGTAAATGTTGATGGTTACTGCAAAAAAGATTTAAAAACTAACAATCTAAATGTTTTTTTTTTTTTTTTCCCAGATATCTGAGTGTAGCAGAAACCAGTGCAGATTAACATGGACTCTGCAGTGAAGGTTCGAAAGGAGAGAGTAGCTGCGGCACCACCAGCAGCCCCCGACGGTGGCTATGCCTGGTTCGTCTTACTCTCCTGCTTCTTAGTCTTTGGTCTGACCTTTGGGGTCATTAAGGCCTTTGGTGTATTCTATGTTGAGATACACCAATACTTTGAAACCACAGCAACAGGAACATCATGGATCACCTCTATTGCTGTGGCTACCATTCACGTCATAGGTAATTATGAGCTTTTGTTTTATAATAAGAATCATAAAAAAACTTTCAAATATTATCTAATGTATTAATCTATTTAAAGAACATAGTGTATACACTGGTATATTACATAATTCATAGCCCATTACCCTCCACTTTTATTAACCTTGATGTCAAATCCTTCAGATGACTCAGCACAAACTCTGACTCCTTGAGTGTCTGACCACCAGGTGGCTCTCTCCTACATCTTAAAAAACAAAAAAACATTAAACACCAGGTCATCTGATGTGTTGACTGAATTGCACCAACTTTTTTTTTCAAAACTGATTGCTTTTTGATCTCCAGTATTCGGATGATGTGGGTAAACTAAATTGTTACCTGCTGCAAATGTAGGCCTACTCAGACACTAAACTAAGTGACACTAAGATTCATTTTAAAACCCTTAAACCTCTTAACTCTTATGTGGTTTAACTTAAAGTCTATCTTCACTGGGAATATTGATCAAACAGGATTATATTTCAACATCTTCATTTAAGCATTTGAAAATGAATAGGCTTACCTGCTGTGAAGTGCTTAATGTACTGCAATTTTGTTGCCCTGAATAGATTTATTCTTCTGTATATATGATGAATAGGATTATGTATATATGCTCAATAGGATTATATATACATGTCCTGGGTGTCCCTCTACAGCTCCTGTAGCGTCTGCTCTTAGTGCTCGCTACAGCCATCGTTCTGTGGTGATGATGGGTGGACTGATTTGCAGCTTAGGAGTCGTGATTGGGGCTTTTTCTCGTAATGTGATTGACCTCTACCTAACAGTGGGGTTCCTAAATGGTAAGTGGTTAGATGCAGACGTGCAAACACATGATAAAAATCCCAAAACATACACACAAAATATGATATTTACTGGTGTCCTCTGCTGCAGGTTTTGGTTATGCATTAACCTGGACCCCCACAGTGACCATGCTGGGTTTGTACTTTGAGAAAAGGCGTCCGATGGCCAACGCCTTAGCCAGCGCTGGAGAGTGCATCCTTACTTTTGTCCTAACACCCCTGTTCCAGCTGTTGATTGACAGTTACTCATGGAGGGGTGCTTTACTGATCCTGGGGGGTCTGCAGCTCAACCTGTGTGTGTGTGGGATGCTGTTGAGGCCCCTAAAAGCCCCCAGAGACATGACTTGTGTCAGTGAGGTCAAAGCAGAAGAGCATGGCTTTTTGCAAGAACTGCTTTCAAACGAGGACTCAAGCAAACCAAACTGTCAAGAGACAGAGGAGCTGAGAATATGTGAGGGGTCTGATCAGGGGACAGTCATGGTATGTCTTCAGGATTCTGAAGAGACACCTAATTCAGCTAAAGACTCAAACTGCAGCAGGGCTGAATTAAGGACCACAATCCTGCGCTACGTAGATTATACCCTCATCACCAATGCTCGATTCATGGTCTACTCAATGTTTGGAGTGTTTGCTGCTCTGGGTTTCTTTGCTCCAGCTCTGTTCCTGGTTCCTTATGCTCGCAGTAAGGGGATTGAGGAGTACCAGGCTGCTGCACTAATGTCCATCTCTGCAGTGCTGGACCTATTTGGAAGGGTGTTCTTTGGCTGGGTGGCAAACCTGAGACTGGTGGAGACGGTACGTTCAGTTTAGGAAAGCTGTATCAATCTTCTCTTGTAAATATCAGCAAGAAAAAAGGAGCACTCTATTGCCTATATGAAGAGTGTGCAGGTAGGTGTCAAGGCCACATCACTGCAACAGCTGATGAACAGTCTGTTTCCTTTGTTTCTGTTCCTACCAGGTGCAACAGCTGACAGTTACAGTGATTCTCCTGGGTACTGTGTTACTCCTCTGCCCGCTGGCCTCCTCGTTCGTAGAGTTAGCTGCTTTCAGTGCAGCTTACGGCCTGGTGTATGGTGCCACAGTCTCCATCCACATCACTGTGCTGGCTGAGGTTGTGGGCATCCACAGGCTCGGAAGTGCATTGGGGTTTTTCATGCTCATACGCAGCAGTGGAGGCCTGCTTGGACCGCCCATCGCTGGTGAGTGAAAAAGAGGCTTTGATAGTCAACTGCAAGTTCACAGTGATCCTACTGTGCATATCAAAAAGAAATGGATTTCAGCTTTGAGTCGTTGCTGTAATATTCCCTGTGATCCGCTCCACCATGCTAACTGGCTGCGATAACAGGAAATAAACAAGAAGCTTCACAGAGTAGAGTATTTAATTTATCATGTGTTAACATTCTGTTAACAGAAGATATTCAAATCACTGACTCAAGGTTACAGTGTCTGTCATTCTCCTGGTCCTATTCTTCCAACACATTAAATTGCACAATGAGCTTACACACTGTTCTCCAGCCCAGTGAGCCTATTCAATCAAAATGAGATTTTTATACCTTCCTGGCATGTGGCCACTACCCTTCAATTAATCATGGATTTTGTAAATGGTCCATCCCACAGGATACAGATGGTTTATATTCAAAGAGCAGCTATGGAAAAATTATAATATCGTGATGTTTTATGGTTGTGTTAATTTCATGGCAGATCACCTCCCAAAGATTCTTTTTTTTCTGTTAAATGAAGTTTCTTCCTCACTGACTTTCCATTCTGTTATTTGAGACATTTAACCAAACTCTGTGTTTGTACACTGTGGTAGAACAGTTATTGATAACATAATAACAAAAGTAGAAATAGCCAAAACATGTTGTAAATACTAAATAGGATTTTTTTTTTTTCTGAGACCTCTGAGCTGTAGTAACTGTTCACATTATAAAATTTGTGAACCAGTTCGTACGCATGTACACATCCAGCATATATGGAGTTTGTGTGAACTTGACAACTGTGCTACCTGTCAACTCCTGAGAAAACTGCCAGACTCTTTAGCTGCTAAAAGCTCCACTACTTTCACCAGACCATTGGCAAACTTTGTCTGTCTGCCATGTGGTGCTAGGCAGGTACAGTGTGCAGTGGGTTTGTAGAGATTTTCTGCTGGAAACAGTGGCCTGCTGATGCTGAAAATAACACTGATGAGAGTGGTTGGAGTGAACCAAAACATTAAAGGTGCAGGGCAGAAACAATAAGCTGAAAGATGGTTAATTGCTCTGTAGAACTGAGGGAATGTCTGTGGGTTCAAGTGACCACTTTCACATACACACAATCGTTTGAGCCATTCTTAAAATAGAAATATTGATTACAGCAGCTTTAAGTCATGGCAATATTATATTATAGACATCTTCCTAATATGATGTTTTGCATAACCCACATCTCACTATTATAGTATAAAATAATTATTTCATGCTTTTCATGATGTACATTTTCGACTTCATAAATAGTGGGGAAAATTAATTGAGGATAACGACTCTTACTTGAGTGTGGGTGTAATATTTTGTATCCCACTGTTCCTCTATAACACAATTAATTGCGGCTCGAGCACATCCCAGATGTGTTAGCTACTTTGGCAATCTGTTTGCAGTTATCTTCATTGATCTGTTCTCTTGTGAAAAATAAAAATAGTCAGCTATTAAAGTAAAATGGCAGTTAAAATACCACTTGTACACATAGAAGGTAGAAAAAAAAACTTTCCTGTCCTCTCTTTGTGCAAACCGTCACAAACTGCAGCCCCAACACAGACAGCACTGTCCTACAGCAGCGAGCATTTGAACCTGATTATTGAAGTTGCGACTGGTTTTCATACACAACTCCAAACAATAGAAGTAAACACAGTCTGAAAAACACCCAGCTTGACTTTGGCACCCAGGCACAGCCATCCCTGCCAGAAAGTGTCCCGCCTCTGAGCACAGCCAGCAGTAAATCAGCCAGGGAAACCTCTCCAACAGTGTGTGTGTGTGTGTGGGGGGGCACATTCATCTGTGGACTTCCAAGAAGTCCTGTTAAGTGTAGCAAAAAAACAGGGAATGAGAGTGATTAGAATTTGTGAATTGGAGTCCGTTGTCACTGGCCTTATTTATCAGGAAAACCTTAGAAAACATTAACAAACACCTCTCACCCCCCTCTCCTTGCTCTTTTGCACTTTCATTCCGCATTTTCTTTTTAATATCTCCATTAGTCTCGGTTTAATAAGTTCTTAAAAACCATCTAATTTAGATTAAAGTGATACAACCATGTGTAAATGTTAAATTTAAGACAATGCTAAAGGCTGACAATGACCTCAAATCAAGTTAAGCACTAATTGAAGTGATGTAGATACAAATGTAGCCTGTGGTGTCCTATTTATAACTTAACATGGTCCCTCTGACACAGAGCCTATTTCTAACTTATTTACTGTACCGTTCAGTACTTTGAGTACTTTGAAGAGCAGAGTTGATGGATGTTGAGGATGCATCAAAGCGTTCTAATTATGCTTCCTTCACAGGAGGAAAGCATTGCCGCCTTAGGATGAAATTAATCTTTATGCAAGCCTCCTCTCCTTTTCTCTGCCTCTGTCTTTTGCCTCATTTGTAACTATCTGCTATTAAATGAAGCCGAAATGATAACGTAATTGTGATTTAGCCAGCATGGGCAAAGTCCCGTCAGGAATAAAATATGTGCCTTACTGGGCCAAAGCTGCAAATCATTTACACGTGTACTTTTCATTTCAGGATTCTTCATTGATAAGATGAGCGACTACGGGACAGGTTTCCTCATGGCAGGGGTGGCCCTCATTGTCTCCGCCCTGTTCCTGCTCCTCCTCCATCAGATGAACCGCAGGGGTCAGGGGTCACACACCAAGGATAGACAAAATGTGACAAAATGCAATGAAGACAAAGAGCTGGGCACGACATGAAACTGTTTCTGTTGCTGATGGACGCTGAGTTGAATCTCAAGATCACAGTCAAAAAGTGGAACATTTATAGTAAAGAGCGAGGCAGTGTTTTTTTTCTGATGGAGAAATGAAGTGGAGTTCAGAGGTCTAAAGAAATTGTCACATGAAGAATCATCTGCTAGGCCTCGACGGGTGTCTGCCTGGAGGTGATTATGTGGATGGTTTGGAGCTAGCATCACACAGACCACAGACAGTGTGTGCTCTGTGTATAGGAAATGATCCTTTAGAGACGGTTTGCACAGTACTAAAATGATCAGTTCTGCAGGTGCATTATAAGTCTGTGGGCAATTTAAAAACACTTTGTTTGTTGACCAAACTGCAACCGAGATACTTTGAAAGCACAAGAAACTTGGAGAAACAAGCAACTTTTTGAACCTTATGAAAGATTCAAGAAAGAATCTTTCATAAAATAAGAGCATACTTGTTTTATCAATGTTTTGTCAGTAGCTCTTGGTTGAAACATAGTGACTGAAATATTTGCTAAATGTGATGCATCATTTTTCTTGAAACTTTGCCAGTTGATAATTGAATTTCTAATGCATATATTTGGTCAACTGTGAAAATGAATGTTATTCATTTAAAACATTTAAATCAACATGTTTAAATACTTAATGCTTTGCAAAGTCAATACTGTTGTGTAATCTTAAAGTATTGTTTTTTTCTGAGACAAAATGTTAATAATACGGGAAGGTCTTTTTTCAACATGAAACATAAGTTAAAGCCCTCCTCCCAACCCCACTTTTATACAGTCCCTCATGTGTTCATATTGAACACTGACCTCTGGAATTCCTTAAACTGTAGAAACATGCTACAAATTCCTACAAAGGAAGCTGTATTTTTATGTCACACAGGTACAAAACTTGACAGAAATGTGACAATCAGAGAGTATCATGAATTTTAACTGGAACATGTGTTTTACATGTTTTACATATGTTCTCCTTTATTGCATAAGTGCCATGCATGGATGAATACTAGGCTTCACAGTGAAAATGTAACTATGGCTCCCTCCAGTGAGAAGATACTAATGTTGCATTTGCAACCTTTACAGCTGCAGGGCTGAGCTGAAAAATGTGGATATATGCAGATATCATACCACTGGAAAGACTAGGGAATTACAGTTATAAACAAAACAGTCACAGTACAGTAAGTTGCATCAGCTTTTTTGGATCAGTGATTAAAACCTAAGCAAAATATACAAAGCATGCTCCTTTAAATATACAAGCCAATTTTTAACAGCCTTTAAAAGTGACCTGACATGTTCAATTAGACTGTTGAAACCATAAAATAACTTCTATATGGTTCAGTGAATTTATTTCAAAGTTATGTCCCAGTGCAGCCTGAAAACAATAAGGGAAAAGCATTTCATCATTTTCTTCCTCTGCTGCAGAATGTTTGGTATGTGCAACCATCAAGAAAACTAGCTTTCATAACCCCGAAGCAACAAGAGGCGCCAGATAAACATCTTCAACCTGGTGTAATGCAAATATAACAAGTGTAAATAAACATGTCACTCTCTATAAACCTGCAATAACAAACTCTTAACTGAGATTTACAAACAGTGGGCCACACTGAAATTCCCCCCCTGCACTAATAGACGCAAGATACACATACACCCACACACACACACCCATACACACACCAAAGGAAAGAGACTGCAGAAAAAAAAAAATTACCACAACAAGAGAGCTAGTCACAAAATACCACAAGCCTTTGATCTGCCAGACAGGAACAAAGACATAATCCATGTTTCATAGAAACTCTACATGAAAACCAAACACACACTCACGCATGCACTCACACACACACACACACACACACACTCACAGTATGCAACGGTTGACTGCCAAGAGGGGGAGGCGGCCACCTATTATCAGGGAGAAGAAGACTGCCGGTTCAAAATTATCATCGGATTTCCAATCCAGTGAACCCAACGTCTACTGTTACTTGATATGTGAGGAAGTTTGATCTTTTAATAGCATATCAGCCTGCCTGAAATCCCTAAAGCCATTAACTCTCTGTGCTGCATATGAAAGGAACAACATGTCTATGCAATGAACAAAAGAAGATAATGTGGAGTTACACACCACTTTTTTTTTTTTTATTAATCAAGCTGATAAATGAATAAATCCTAAAATGTGAATTAAACACTGTTTATGTTCATTCTTGACCTCTCAGTACATGCAAAGTCACAAGGAGAACTACCTACCCAGAGGAGATTTGTACAGTTTATAATGAAAGTCTAAAGTAACCCAGATTACGTCATTGTGATATCATCAGGGTTATGTCAGCTTGGGCCTGGAGCATGAAGGGCCTAATGAGAAATGCTACTGAGTTGCATTATGGGAAATGTAGGATACAGCATTTTGGAGGCTTGACCCATACTAGCAACCAAAAGTCAAGATATCTCCACCTCACTGTTCTGTTTTTGGTTTTTGTTTTTGTTTTTGTTTTTTTTAATGGCTCCCTTGAGTCCCCCTTAATTGAATGAAAGTGCAGTTCTAAATCACTGGAGCACCTCTTAACAGCATAGTCTTAACTCAAAGGTTTGCATGCTGCTTGATGTTTGTTCATGTACAGAGAGTTTGTGAGAGAAGCCCATGTGTTTTAACTTAACTTCTAGCAAGTAAGTGGGACAAATTCACGTTTCACCCGGCCCCCAACTCCCCGCACTGGTGTGTATATGTGTTTGTGTGTATGTGGAGCAGCAGGGATATGGGACCGTCTACATTTGACCCTGTCAGCATCAACTCCAATAAAACAGAAAGCACAGGAAGAGCTTTGAAGTCAGACAGGACTTATTGAAGTGCCTCCTGGTCACTTTAACCCCACATTGGAACCCTTGGGCACAGAGTCACTATAGAAACAGTTAAAATAGTTTTTAAGTTTTATTCTTTTCTCTTCTCCTCCTTTTTCTTTTTTTAAAGCCAACCTTGCTCCAAGGGGTCAAGTTGAGGAATGCTGCATAGGTACCTGAGTTCAAAGTGCTCGGTAGCAGGACGAGAAGGAGAAGAGGTATTGAAGGAGGAGGAGGATTGAGAGGAATAGGTGGAAAACAAAAACAGGAGAGCAAGGGAGAGGAGAGGCCAGATGATAGCTGCATGTCAAAGAGGAGAAACCAGCTGGGAAAAAGTTGGGAGAGGAAAAAACGAAGAGGGAAACTTAAAACTGTAGAGGAGCAGAAGAGGGGAGAGGAAAAGTAGGTAAGCTACAGTAGAAAAAGAGCAAAGGAAAATGATAAGAGCTGAGAGGAGAAGGAAGAAAGACAAGGAGAATTACAGAAAAGAAGCAATTACTGGAGAAACCCTCAGAGCTACTTGAGTACAGTCAGAGTCTGTGCTGGTGAGGGCCATTAGGGGATAAAGCATAATGATACAGGAATGAAATAGTCATAAAGGGAAAGAAGAGATCGGGCATGGCTCTAACCACCTCACTGATTAGAAGAGGAGAGAAAGATATGCTGGTAATAAGAAATGATTAGTATAGCTACAGGGGGTTTAGCTTAATGAGCGTAACTAGCAACCAGACCCACACAGCACCTCAAGAAAACAGGTTATTGCTTTAAACACAGACAATTCCATGTGCATATGGTCTGCTGATGACTGAAGATTCTGGAAAATGTGTTTTTTCTGGATGATTTTCCAGAATATAATTCAAAATCAGCCTTTATTTGTTTGGAGAAGGCCAAAAACTCCACTCCAGAGTCCACAGCTTCAGCCCCTAAACACTGCCAATAAAAAAGCTCCAGGAATGTTTTTATTTTCAAAGACTCTGACCCGGTGCAAGTTCAACAGATCATTTCAGTTTACAAGATTTTGGCTATATAAGCATGGGTTCTACATATAAACACACTATTTTTTCTGATTTACTGGAAATTAGTGAGGGAAGAGTAGATGGGTGTTTGGTCTTCGTGAACTCTTCTTTGTCTCTCAAGCATTTATCAACCCATCTCCATTTCTTCTGTGCTCCAGTTTTCCCCACGATCTTCCTCATCTTCTCTTATTTTTCCATCTGCCAGTGCCAGCCCTCATCCTCTAACATCTGTCCCACTTTAACTCATCAGGGTCATTGTGTTGCCATACCTCACATATCGCTTAAAAAGGTACCCATTCAAAGGCTCACAGACAGAACAGTACTTCATATTTCAGACATCAAAAATATATTTTAGTGATGGTAGATATCCAGAGGTACATTATCAGATTATATAACCAGTGTACAGACTTTTCCATCTCTTTGTTGATGTATCTGACTAATAGTCTAATAAAGTAGAGCAGATGGTGCCAGTCCTTCTCTCCTTGTCTCTTTATAGTCAAATAAATCCAGAAACACAATCTTGTTCTTATATGCATCTATACTGTATGTGTGTGTGTATATTTTATTTCATCACATTGCTCAACTTCTAAACAAGGCAAACGCACATCCTACCAGTGACTAAAACAGCCATTAAGTCAGAGATTTATCTGCCCTCTTCAGCTGCTCAAGGTTTACATTCTATCAGACACATATTAAAACCAAATGCTGGAATGTGGCTAGTTCTCACAGAACTTTTTAAATGTGAGACAGTAAAACAGCGCAAAGGGACTTTTTATTGCTGTTGATATACAACACATCAAAAGGAGAAAATTAGTTTTGCGTGAGTCAAACCTCTATAAAGACTTCTCCTTTGCTCTGAGCAAGTGCAACATGAACTATGATGATGTGACTCTTTCCTCACTTGGCACAACAGTGCAGGATGAAATCACATCAGGGTGAATACAGATATAGTTCAAGAAATAAATTCTGCAGGTATAGTTTAGGATTGTATACTGTGTATAAGTATTTAAGTATTTTAATGTGCTGCATACTTGCTGAGTGGTTACAACCCATAAGTGCAACTTTCACCCCGCTCCAAATCTAGCAGCCTAGTTCATGCCAACCTATCACACCTAACCTCTGACCCTTTAGGCTGACCTCTAACCCCAGCTGACAGCCCTGATTTGGAACGAATGGCTTTGACTGGCTTCTGCTTTAGGCTTCAGCACACTGACATAGGAGCAGCCCACCAGAGGAGCGTGCTAATGAACATTAAAGTGACAATAAAGTGATAAATGACCTGTTCACACAATTGGGCCATTTTTAGCCACTCTAGCAGCCTGTGTGTCAGTCCTACCACTCTGTACTGAAAATTAAAATGTAAACAAATTTAGCTCAGATGTTCATTTTCCCCTCAGGATGAATTGTAATGGCACTATCATCAGGTTCATGACCAAATGTATATAAAGCTGATTACACTCCCATCGGTCTCAGCTGCGCTTTATATTTAGGGCTAATTAGCAAATGCTAGCATGTCGCCCCAGTCAAGGTTTCCATAAAAAGCTTCGGGAAGCAGCTGTGCTCAGCTCCTTTGTGGAGGTGGGGAAATTAATCACACATACATTTGCCAAACCAACCAATTATTTCTCTTCCTTAAACTTAGAAAACTTTCAAACAACAATTTGAAAACAGGCTCAGACAAGCTATACAAAGACAAGATTTTATGTATTTATTTATTGAATGTTTTCAAACTGCATTTTTACTTAGGTACTTAGTGGCTCGCTAAAACTATTGCATGTTAGCATGGTCCTTGCTTATGTAGTGAAGTGCATTTCTTGAATACACCCCAGAGAAAACCACTCCTCCCTTAGGCCCTCCCCTTAGCAGGTGGGGTATAAAAGGCCCTCACCTGGCCTCAGTTAGTCTCTTGCTGGTCCTTGATGGTGATCGCACCTACCTGATGTGGCTCACCTGCTGCTGCTCTGCTGTCTTTCTTTGTTTTGTTCTGTTTCCTGTGTTGTTACCTTTGATTTTGATTGAGTTCACTAGAGTTGATTCTAGTTTCTGTCTTAGCTTCATTTGTTTTGAGTATTTTTATTTAATAGCTTTGTGTATAGGTGGATTGGGATTGATTCATTTGTACATAAATTGGGTTGTGGAGTTTGTTACAATAAAATAAGTTTGATTTTTTTACCACTGTCTCTGCATATTCAGTCACAAACTGTGTCCTCGTAGTCCACAGTGAACTAGTTGAGTTCTTACTATATCCTGGGGTGCAAGGCCCCAGGTGGCGTTGTTGGTTTAGTTTTAGTTAGTTTCTTGTGTCCATTTTTCCTTTTTAATATTATTTGTAAACTCAACATTTTACTCCGCTCGCCGACACTTACATGCATGCTGGCATTAGCATTTAGCTCAATGTACTGCTCTGCCTAAGTACAGCTTCACAGAGCTACTAGCATGAATGAGTCTTATAAGTCTTGCTTGGTGCTACTCAACCCAAAACCCCTCTGACAGCTAACATTTTTTAATAAGGTGTAAAGTTCAAATTTTCTGTTTCAGTCAGAAATGCAGTGAATTACAGAAGTAACTTATCAATCACAGGTGTGTAGCTACATGTAGGTATAAGCCTAAATACAATAAATTCATACTTTACATACATATCACACCTTGTAAATGTTTTGAGTACACAGACACAGAAACCACACACTATCAACACAAACAAATCTGTATAAACCTCTGTTCGTCCTTGAAGCTCACATATTCCATCCAGATGCACAGGCTGAATTTCATTATGAAACATATGCTAGGTATTCCCATTTGGCTTGTATAAAATCGTACTTACTGTGCTCGTAAAATCGTCACATGTGGAAGAGGGGCTGCCCTGACCACTGAGCCAGAGCCATCTCTGGACAGCTACCAACTATTGCACCGTGAAACAGACTGGAGTTAATCTTGACCATCAGTGAGTAGAAACATGTGATATGAAACCCCCTGAGACTGGACAGACACTCCACCCTGCAGAAACGGCTACAGTCCATCTTCGCCTCCAGGGAACGCCTCACAGATTAAAGGAATTTCTGTTGTTTGAGTGGAGAGTCTGTCTCTGAACACGATATGTGAATTCACACTTTCCTCTCATTCATAACTGAACAAATGGATGCTGTGTCCAGTCTGAATGTCATATCCTGTTTAGCTGTGGGAATAGTTATGTGTATCCTTTTGTGTGCATAGAATTTACAGTACAGTATGCGTGTGTGCATGCACTTAAATTCTTGCCTCGGTAGTCCTGGGATGTGTGTATGTATGTGAATGTTTCAGCTGTTCTCTACATAAATACAGTTGTTAACTTTATTATAATATTTATGTACTGTACATTCCAGATTTAGAGGAGTCAGGATATGGATGATGTATGTGAGAACATGTCTGGTAATATTAGCCCCCTGTCTGCTGCAGGACACTGTGCAGCCACAGTTTTTAAAGACCTGAAGATGGTTCGGAGTGTTGTATGGTTTTCAAAAACTATGACAAGATAATACAAGATAAATAGTGCTGAATAAGTGACTTTATTGTGAATTTCATTCTTCTTCCACCAAAAATGCAAGAGCAAAAACTTTAAAGAATGGATTGAGCGGTGCATTTTTCTCTGCTGTAACATAGGCTACTAACATTAGCATGTATGACTAACTAGCTAACCTACCCAAAATATTTCCAAGACCAAGGAGCATTTCATATACTTTATTTTCTAAGTTCATACATTATGTTGAAAAAGAGGCCTGCTATGATGGCACAGTCTTTCCCACTGTGACATTAGAGTTAGATGTTAGATAACATTGGATTTGGGGATTTTTACACTAAGAACCCAACAAAACATATTCTGCTAAATACCCTTATGTTTGCTAGACACATTGGTTAGTCCTCATTCCATCACTTTAAAGTGGGTCAGCTTGTAACATGAAAAATGTATCTGGAGAACATGTTTTAAATCATCAAGTGCAGTAATGTCAGCTGACAAAACAACAGTTGTAGAGAGTTATTTGAAACATTTGTTCACAGAGAATCGAGAAGTGGTAAATTTGCCACCTTTATCAACTTAAACTTGTTTATGTGCAGAAGCTTGACAGGTATGGCACTAAAATATTCCAAAAATATTTAATGCACCTCTGCATCATAATTATGATGCTGGCAAACTGAGGACACCGATGGACAGGTTAATATCTCTGTCTTCCTCACACAGTCATTCATCCAGTCTCTTCCTCCATTGCCCTCCTCAGCATATCTTTGCCCCCCCCCCCCCCATTTTGCTCTCCCTCTTTTTTCTCACCCTTCTTCTTTACTTTGTCTTTTGTGTAAGTGAGGCCAGGGCCTCCCAGTGACATAAGCCCTGCTCCTGTAAAACTAATAATGACTGAGATTTGTGCGGGCTTAGCATTCTTTCTCCCTTTCAGTGCAAGACACTGAGAATGGAGGGAGGGGAGGGGATGGGAAGGAGAAAAAGGTTTAGTGGTAAGGTGGGGTGAGGGGGTGAGACAGGGGGGAGATGGCCTAGTTTGAGAAGGAGCAACTTGGGAGATACATGAAAAAGGAAGAGAAGATGGAGAGAGAGAGAGAGAGACAGAGAGGCCTCTTTCCCAGAAACACACCACATGCTTTCATTCTTCATGGGTCAATGCCACTGAAATCACACTGCATCCTCCCTAAACACAGACAGAGGAGTGTACACACATGGACACATACACATTTATCTTCATTCAGGTGTGTTCAAATATTTCCGGCTACTCTGTCTTATAAATCATGCATATCCTGTCCCCTAAGAAAATCAGGAATGTAAACATGGATGTTGGACAGTTAATAGTTACACTGTGTAGAAGTATTTTCAAACCCCACACTTAGCAAAGCCATTTATTTTCCCTCCTACAGTACCGCATACAAGCAAAACATGTGAAGCAAAGCCACAGAATAAAAAATGTCCCAACCACACATTGACACAACTCTGTCAAATACACATAAAGATCACCAGATGTGCCGCGAGATGCAACAAGGGGGCAAGGGGGAGGTCTCACACACACTGCCCTCTCTAATACTCTCCCCTCCCTCCTTTCACCTCCCCTCCTCTCTCCCAGAGACATGTGCACACGCTGTGCCAGCAGACAGTTTCAGCTCTGGACAACTGATGCAGGGACAGCTGCTGTTTCTCCCTTCCCCTCCTTTTTGCTCCCCTAACTATTCTCCTCTTTTCATTTCTTCCCTACACTGCCTTCATTCATCCCCTCTGTACTTTCCCCTTGCTTTCCTCTACTTTGTCATTCTGCCCTGCACTTTTCCTCAGGCGGATATAAAGGCAGGTCCTGTTGGACGGAGAGGGGCTTGTGTAATCTCTGGCTGCACATGAGCACCAGAGAGTTACTGCTTCAGCTGGAAAGGCACCACAACAGAGGACGTGGAAACGACTAGAGGACAAACTTTGGAATAAGCAAAAGAAGAAGGAATACCTCCAAGACAGGAAGGGAGGAGAAGGAAAGAGACAGAGAGAAAGAGAGAGAGAGAGAGAGAGTTTGGAGTTGGGGTGCAGGACACAGACCATGCCGGGCTCTGCGGTGGTGCTGCTGCTGCTGTCCCTGTTGGTCCTATCCACAGGAAGTGATGCCAGACGAATCAGGAAAAGAGGACTCAACCATAAGGTGGGACTGCTAACCTCACCTTTGACTTTTATGTGTGTGCACATATGAGAGTTCTTCTTTTTCTCTTTCCCGTGGCTGTTTTCAGAAATGCCTCCAAAGTGGAAGTAGGTGAAAGCTCACAGAGTTACAGTACAATAAAGGCTCTCTTATAGAGAGTCCGGTTTCACACTGTGAGAGCAGTTTTGTGGCTGAGGTGAGAGGTGGTCAAGTTGACCTGAGACCGTGGTGTAAACAGTGAACAGAACAGTGGTGTAAATGAAGTGCATTCATTCAAGTACTGTACTTAAATGAATAGGAGAAAAACAATTATTTCTTGCTGAGAGTTGGATGAGAAGATTGATACCTCTTAAATCTTTATCGGTAAATATAAGGCTTTAGCAAACAGATTATTAACTTAGCATAAAGACTGGAAACAGTGGTAGTGTAGCTCTGTCCAAAGGAAACAAAATCCACCTATCAACGAAGTTCACAAATTAACATGGTGTACCTTGTTTGTTTAATTTGTACAAAAGCAAAGCATTAAAATAAAGTTAAATTATTTCTTGGCCGTGAGCAGTGACTTCCGCCTTTTTTATACTTCAGTTTTTAGGCATATTGAACAAACAGGATATAATATATTAGTTTTACACTTAAGACTAAGCCTTATAATTATTGTACCACTATGTATAATTGTGATTTTTGTTGTACTTTACTTGAGGAAGTGTTATGTTTCTACTCTACCACATGCATTTGACAGCTATAGTTACTGGTTAGTTTGCAGACTAAGATTTTACAAACAAAACAAAGATCACCTTTTAAAACATTGTGCACTGTCATAGACAGACTCACCCAAAAAAATGTAAAGTGGTCCATTTCACTTTTGATAATGGTGTACAACTTGTTGGCAATGCTTTTAGGTTTTTATGTTTTGGATGCTGGAGTCTTCTATATTGCTTGTAAAGGAGCTGAACATTTTTTTCAATGCTGGTAAAGAAACAGTTTGGGAGCAGACACGCTTTGATTTTGAAGCATGAAAAATCTACATGGACAGGAGAAGTTTTTCAGTTTTGATGAGACGCTGAAAGTGGAGTGTGCAACAGGTTGGAATAAGTCGTTGATTTTCAGATTTCCATATGAGTAATTGAAGAGCACACTGGATGTACAACATTTGTCCGTGTGTGTGTGTGTGCATGTGTGTGTTTGTAGTGGATTATTAGGGCAGGAACTGAACTTCCAGACCGGGCCCCTGCTTGTTAACTCAGCTCAGTGTAGCTGATTGATAATCTCTAACAAGGGCTCACTGTAGCGTGCTGCCTTCTCTTTCTTTTTCCCTCTCTTGCTCTCTGTCCTCCTCTGTGCAACCTCTTGTGCTTCAATGTTCTCACTTTCTAACTGGTTTATGCCCTCATTGGCCCTTCTGTCTCTCATTCTCAGCCAATCTCTCTTCCCCTCTCTCGTATCAAGTAGTTACCCTTTCACCCTCTCTCTCAGGCCAGCTTTCTCTTCCCCCTCGCCCATGTGCCTCTCTCCGTATACAACCCCCCGTTTTTCCCTCTTTCAAATCTCTTTCTCTCATCTCCTCCTGCTCTCAGGATGGGCCAAAAGCACCGTCTTGCTGGACTGGGCTTCAAAGCTGCTGTAATTGGAACATGCTGAGACGACTGTGCAGATGGAGTTTGTCTCTTTTCCTCTGAACCTTTTAATCTCTACATCTTTCCATCTTTCATTTTTTTAACCACCTCCCCCATACACACACACACACACACCCTCAGCCTCATTCATAACACTGCAGCCGTGCAGAAAGACAAATTATAGTCACTGAGTATTTGACATAGGCACTGCACTATGGAATAGTGTGTCTTGAAAGGAAAACTAGAAGAAATTTGTGACAAACCCAAGGCCACCAGCATGCTCACTACCTGTCCTGCATTCATATCCCTTTTCTTCTTGAATTATGAAAGATTTCAGCAGATTTGTCTATCAAAATACACATTGAATTCAAATTAGTAAAACTAATAGTAAAACTTTTCAGACACAGCCAATAAGCAGGTACATTTATCAGCATAACAAAGAAAAATGTATTGGATTTACACTTCAGAGTGTGTTTCCACAATTGAAAACAAATTGAAAAAAAATCTACATGCAGTGAGCTTGTGACTTTTCAGGCCTCTTGGTGTAAGCAGCCAATTTTACATGCATTATGAAATCTGCACTTTCATACAATATTTTCTTTGCCATCAAATCTTACTGTTTCTGCAGGCTTAACCATATTTTCACAGGTCTGGCTTGTATGCAGAAAGCAGGTCTGACCTGTGGGTCAGATAGGTCTCACTCAGAGGGTGGCTTGGGGACCAGAGCCATGTCCACCCTCTCATATCTAGACCTCCCCCTGTCACAGGGTTCAAAGGTCAGCGGTAGCACTTTTCTAATTTCCTCTCTCGGTTTAACAGAGAAAATGCCTGTAAAAAGATTCATAGCATGTTAATAAGGGTGGAGAGGTAAGAACTAGGCATCAGAGGGAAGCTTATGATCAAGAGATGATGGGTAGACGGGAAAACAGGTCTTAGATGAATGCCTTAAGCTCCTGTAACTGAAAAGTTATAAATATGTAGAATTCCTCCCACATAACAAAATATTGCTTGTGATGCACAAATTCTGGACTCACATATCTTTCTCTCACACACACATACACTCACATACACACACTCTCAGACTGGATAGTTTAGTCTCCTCCAGCCATAACACACTCCAGCTCAGACACCTGTCAGGGCATGTCAGTGTGCACTAACACTGTCTGAGGCTGCCATCATAAATCTTTACAGTTTCATTTATCTGATGTGGACTGTTCTGACAGCACCTGGTATTAAGACCGGGGCCCTGCAGATGCTCAGAAACACATATATTTCCTGTTCTTGGTCTGGCTGCCCATTTGACTCAGCCTGGGGCTGCTATTTAAAACAGAACAGATCCATACACTGCTTCAAGGCTGAGGGAAATTTGTAGTTTTTAAGGAAGTGATATTTTGTGAAGATAAGATTAGCCTAATAAATGTAATGACCCATAATGCTTTCAAGTAAGAAAAAAAGCAAAAGGTTCATGTCATTAATTGAATTGACAGGGATTAAAAGCAACATTTTTATTGCAGTGGTTGAGAATCAGGATGCATTAAAGGTAACTGAATTACACAGCCTACATTTCACTGCTGAATGCTGAATTCACTGCTAAGTTCATCAGCAAATACTTTGGAGCTTTTAAGGCTAAGAGCTGGCAAATCTCAGGAATGCGTGACAAATGCAGTACAGTCTTGGCAAGTACTGGCTGTGCAAAGACCGGGTCACACCAGTATTTAAACCGTGAAATTTTAGGGCAATTTCAAGTAATGCTAATGGAATTGCAGAATCTAGTTAACTCTATCTTAGGGGAGAAATAAATCTGCACAAAGTCTTTGAATAAAAGATACAATTAATATTCTATGGATATCACATTCCATGGGCGGTATGGTGGTGCAGTAGACAACACTGCTGCTTCACTGGGTTTAAAGCCGTCAACTGGCCAGGCCTTTCTATGTGGAGTTTGCATGTTGTCCCAGTGCCTGCATGGGTTTCTTGTGAGTGTTCTGGTTTCCTCCCAGAGTCCAAAAACATGCAGGTTAGGTTGATTGGTAACTCTAAATAGCCCGTAGGTGTGAATATGAGATTGAATGGTTGTTTGTCACCCCTGTGAGAAACTGATGATCTGTCCAGGTTGAACCCCACTTCGCACCCAATGTGAGAGAGGCCCTCTCTGCAGATCTCACGGACCATCAAGGATAAGCAACATAGCTAATCACATACATTTGTCTGCAATTACTCAGAATCATCAAGACACGACACCCACTTAACTTGCCTAACAGAAGAAAATGATTCAAATTAATTAAACCTGTATGTCCACAGTCTGACTGTTGTGCTATCTTTTTCATGTCATTCTACCTGGGAGGTGCATGGTGTTGGATATTAATTAAAGGAGAGCTTTGCATGTCTCATATAAGTAACTCAGATTTTAGCATAGAAGACAATCAACAGTCTGGCTATTTGCAACTAACCTTGCAGTTATAAATATGAATTTCACACAAATTTCAACATACTGTACATGGGTTCGAGCCTCGGTTTCGGGGCTTTCTGTGTGGGGTTTGCATGTTCTCCCTGTGCCTGTACTCCTCACACAGTCCAAAGACATGCAGCTTAGGTTAACTGATAACTCTAAATTGCTGTAGGTGTGAATGTGAGTGGAATGGTTGTATGTCTATATGTGTTGCTGCGATGGACTGCGATCCATACAGGTGTACGCTTCACCAATGACAGTAGATAGACACACACACACACACACAAAAAAAAACAATCAGCTCAGCGGACAGTTCAGCAGCATTACAAGTAGAAAGACATTATAATAACATCATATAATCAATAATATTTAACAATGATCCAAGGTAACTTGCAACCAGTAGTTTTATGAAGTGGTGTGTGTGGCTCTAAGCAGGACTAATCCCAGTCAGATGATGTGAGCCTGTCAGTCAGAAGCACATTACTGGACTTAAACTGGAGCAGATTGTTGTTCAGAGCCATAGATGCATGCAGACAGACCAAAAAGACAAACTAATTTTCACATCAACCCCTGCTTCAATTTCTTTCATATAGAGCCTCTGAAAAATTCATAGCACATCTGTATGTATGTGAGACCACAGACGTGTTTGTATCCATCAATTCTACTACTAAAGTATAGATACAGCTTACTTAGAGGAGTTATTTGTGAGTTAGTTGAGTGGCAAGTTAACCAACTAGTCCTGACCCAGCCAGCATGTATCACCACTTTCCAATAGTGAGTAACTGTAGCATCCAGACTGCTCTGAAAAAGTAGCACTGCTCAGGGGGCATATGCTAAGCTCTTGTATCATAAACGGAACAATGGCTGAAGGTCTTGGCAAGCAACCATCACCATCACCTGCTCCTGGCAAGAAACTTTGAATATAACATTGTCCTGAAATTGTTCCACTGGATTTATTTTAATGTACAACCTAAAATAGTTTTCTGTGGCTACAGCACTATAAGGAGAGAATAGAGGTATAATACAGTAGATGTGTTTTTGGGGGACCTCTGTTACAGCTACTCCTGCTACCTGTGGCTGTGAACGACAGGTAACAGATGCTATTTCAAATTGTTTAGCCAATACTAATTAGCTACATTCACAGTTGCCTTGCTTCAATCTTGCTGTGTAAACCACCCTTCATATGGGTTCACTCTGTTCATCCGTATTTCAAGGTTAGACTGCTTTTCCCAGCTGTGCATCTACCTGTTTGTCTGTCAGCATGTCTTCCCACCACTCACTGAAACTCTCATCTCTGACTGATTTACAGGCTGTCTGTTCACCGCAAAGCTTAGCCTGCTGTGTCTCTATCTATCTGCACGTCTGCCTATCTTTCTGTCAAACAATCTGCTGGCATAGAGACAGGAAATGAGTTCTGACAATTCAAAAGCTAACCAGATGTATGCTGAGGGCAACTTCATTTAGTAGACAGGCGATCTGGAGCATTTCAGTTGACACTCCCATGAAAGAACACAGTTTTGCCTCGTTTGTGCATGTGTTTGCACCACCTTGACCCTGCACTACTACTTGGGTGTGTTTATGTGTGTGTGTGTGTGTGTGTTTGTGTGCATGTATCCTTGCACAAAGGAAGCAGAAAATCTCAGTATTTTTGTGTGGAACCACGAATGGCCTGATCTCAGTGCAGTTAAGGACCCAGACGAGAGGTCTCCAGTGGCTTCTCCCCACAAGCTCCCCGTAAACCACAGAGCAAGACAACAAGGAAAGACAGGCTGGAAGAGAGAAAGAGCAGATGCGATCAATCAGTATACAGCCACCATCATGCCGCTCCTTTTTAACACCAAAGAGAGAGGAGAAAAGGGAGAAGATCAAGGAGAAAGACTAAACAGGCAGGGAGGAAGAGAGATAGTGACAGTGTTGCAGACAAAGACAGGGGGAAAACATGCCCACAGATAGACATGAACATCACACATGGGCCCACGGCAACGTCTCTGCGGGAGAGCAACATGGCAGACAGAAGTGTAAATAAACAATGTGGAACATCAGAGAGATGTGTGCAGGATTGTGTGATAGAGTTCAGGATGTAGAGCATGGCGGCGTAAAAACACACAAAGAGAGAAAGACACAAGAGGAGCCCAGAGAGTGAATCAGTTACAATAGCACTGGAGCACACAAAAGTACTGTTTAAAAAAGTATGTTGGAAGCAGAATCTGTATCCTTGGCGAAGCTTAAGGATCAATACAGTGAACACATACCGCTGCACGAATGACCTCAGCAGTGTACAGCATTCATGAATACAAGCAAGCTCACACTTTACCCATGTAAACACACACACACACTCACATAAACAGGAAGGGAAACTTGACCTTTTGTAGTAGACGTTTGCAGGAGACTTTGGGAACTGATCGGATATAAGACAAGGGAAGAAGGCAGTACTCATTATGTCATTATCCAATCACAGCAGACTCTGTAGTTCTCATTCATTCAGATCTAATACTACCAGGAGCCACCGTGGCTCCACTGTTCTCCCTTATCTCTTGAGAGCCATGAATGAGGGGTATAAACTGTCAGTCTACAGTGCGTGGGAGCATACAACAGAGGTAACTTTACATAATATAGTGGGGGCATGCAATATCTGGACATTTTTAAAGGAGAGCAGTGATAAATCAATGAAGTAAGCCACACAAAAAAATGATTCTTTCAGCCACCTGGGGGCAGCACAACAAGCTGTAAAAACAACACTGACATACAGTTTTACCACCTACAAAGTTGATAGGCCTACAACAGGTTTGTTAGCAAAAAGTGGCCTTACACTAGAGCAGATTACTGCTCAGTACACACACATGCTAGCCAAAAAAAGACACTCATTTCCACATCATTTCCACACCAAGTGCTGCTTCACTTTTTCTCATGGAGCCTTTGATGTTTCAGACATTCCTTTTATTTGACAGCAGAGATTTTATATCATTCCAACAACAGAGAGGAAACTCATGGCAAATCCAGACTTATATAGTGTGTGAGACCACAGAAATGTTTGTATCCATCACACTGCAAAGAAAGTACAGATACAGTCACTGTAAAGTTAAAAATCTGGAGTTATGTCTCTGTCCACCTGGTGATTGGAAGTTCATATTCACTCTCCTTGTATCTTTGTTTGGGTCTCTACTATCTCCTGAAAAATATCTAGCTCTTTAGCTGCTAAATGCTCTGGTATGGTAATCAGCTAGTCACTAGCTTTATCTGTTTGGTGCTGAGCAGCTGGCACACGGTGAGCTTTTCCACTGAAAACAGCTGCCTGCTGCATCTGGAAACAACGCTGATGAGAGCTAATCTTTTATGGGATCGTCACTGATGAGTGACAGTGTTTACATTACATGTAGTAATTTCATCTATTGTTGATGACTCGAGCAGCTTTAGATAGAAAAAATGAATCAAAGAATAATGAACAAAGCTAAGAACCTGACCAAGGATTCTATGCCAACTTTCAAAATAATGCAGTTTTCCAGTCTCAGAGCTACAGATACATTTCAGAAATTACCCCAAAAAGTATTGAAATTCAATAAGTAATCCTACAAGGAATGATCAGTGATAACAATTATCACTCTCAATACAAATACTGTCCCCAAACTCTCATCTCAAAACTTTCCTTACTTACAGCAATACACAGATCTCAACTTTTTCAAGCTCTGACAATAAGAGCCACACATTGTTCCCTCCATCCTTCCATGGTGTGAATCCACCCTCCCTCCCTCCCACCCCCCAAAATAACCGTCCACCCACTGAGCTCGCAGCTGCCAGAACGAATTAATGTGTGTTTAAAGTGAACACACATACAGTGTGCGTGATACCACCGTCAGCGCCAAACATTTGCTTTCATTTTTCCGGCTGGTTTGTAAGAACATTCAGTAAGCCTGCCAAATAAACAGCACAGTTTTAATGATCGTGTGCAACCCACAAGCTGATTATCTAATTACTAATCTAGTGTACAAAAAAAGCCCATTTCTCTCTCTCTCTCTCTCTCTCTCTCAGGAACACCCTGACATGCCAAATTAATGTCTGAAACTGGGGAGTCAGGGAACCTCACCCACACGACTGAGAAGACATCAGAAATACAGAAAAACTGAAACTTTGTGGTTGGGCTTGTTTGTCAGTAACACGCTGTGTGTTCTCAGCCACATGACAAACTGAAATACAATTTCAGTCACAACCATAATGACTGGATAACAAAGTCCTTATGATCACTGAAGCAGGCCAGAAAATGACAAGAAACATTTGCCCTTCACTGGTGGGAGAAGGCACTGAACTTCAGTAAAGTAAATGTTGTGACCGGGTGAGGAATGAACCTCGAGGCATACCTGATTAGATAACATCCTGTGCAGTAGAGACTCAAAAGGTTCAAAGCTAACCACATAGCACTCCTGCAATGGCCTATAATTAAAATATCCTCAAATTCTCCCTCTTGTTATGTTCCTCTGCTGTAGAACTGATGATAGACCAGACCGTAAACAGCACAGTATTTGCTCATTTCATAGCAGTAAGGAGTGGAACAAATTGGAAACTTGATCACATTGTAAAGTAAATACAATGGAAGAGAAAACAGGAGAGTTCAATGTTTGGTCAAGGGCAGCTGTGCTTCTTGCTGTAATATTTCCCATGTGTACACAACCCAGAACAATGAATGTCTGCATATACTGTGCCACAAAACTTGTGATATTTGATAGCGGCTGTGTTAAAGCGTATAAACCCACAGATTCTGTCCTGGACACATCCAAACCAATAAGCAAGGGATCAATAAAGAGCTGCAGCTTGGTAAAAAAAAACTTTTACACCACAGAGGCCATGGTTGTGACACAGATCCCATGCGAGTATGCCAGAGCAGATCTTCTCAGCAACAGTGGCAAAGCGTGCGCATTGCTGCGTGCGTGTACATGCATGTGTGCACGTAGGCCCACACTTTATGTTGCCAAAGCTGCTGAAGTGTGTGAAGTGTGTCTTTGTTTGGCTCAGGGTCCTGTGGCCTACTTCCCCCCATCTCATACTCACTAGGGAGGTGTTTGTTCCCACAGTGAATCACCTTCCCAATCCAGGTCAAGACGTTAGCAGGCAGGCATGCATACCAAAGCCAAACATTTAGTGTCTTTGCTGTAGTTCTGCCATGCTGAATAAGCGATCACCCAGGTCCATTGCTGCCCTCTGATGGTTAAAAGGTGCAATCTCAAGTGTCTCTCTGAATGAGAAGTTTAATTTCTCATTAAGTGGCCCACACAAATGTATATTCCTATTCCTAGGATTATATTTTAGCCATGACATGCTGGAGCCTACAGCAGCTTCTGATAGAACCAGACCCTCTGCTGATATCAGGGTTAAAACCACCTCTACATGCCCATTCATACCATGGACACTTGTCTCTTTCTCTGCCTCCCAGGACTACGAGTACCCCAACCACCCCCAGTCCACACAGCACCAGAAGAATGACCGGTGTCCGCCCCCACCCCAGATGCTGCCAGAGCGAGCCTGCGAGGTACCAGGCTGCCGCTCGGACTCAGAGTGCGAACGCCATAAACGCTGCTGCTACAACGGCTGCATCTACGCCTGCCTGGAGTCTGTTCAGCCACCACCAGGTCAGCAGAAGCAACAGACAGACGGTTACACACAGAGCAGTGGGAGGAAAAATGTTGCCCTTAACCTGTTACCAGACATCTCTATTTCTGTGCACGAGCCTGAAATAAACATATAAATGTCAGTCAGTCATGAGCTCATTTGAAAGTTAACTATTTCAATTATACAAATAAAAAGGGTGGCATGTTTTTTAAAAGGCAAAATTTTGATATTTAGTATTTTAATCTTTTATTGGCTCAGAAAACAGATCATCTGTGAGGATCGTAAGATCTTTTCCTAAGAACAATATTACATTGTAGTTGTGTGTGTGTCTCTTGACAGTGCTGGACTGGCTGGTGCAGCCTAAGCCTCGGTGGTTGGGTGGTAACGGCTGGCTGCTAGACGGCCCTGAGGAGGTTCTGCAAGGTGAGCACAGATGCCTGATCAGTCACTGAAGTCGAGAGAAAACACTAGTAACTCCTGGTAGTTTTCTTCCATGACTCTGCAAGTGCTTTCACCACATAATAAGCTTTCAGAAAAAACCTCATGACCACAAAATGACCCTTGTGTATTTTATGTTTGTGTTTTCTTCTAACGCACAGTATGTTTTCTGCCCACTAGCTGAGGCCTGCAGTACAACTGAGGATGGAGACGAGCCACTCCACTGTCCCACAGGCTACGAGTGCCACATCATCAACCCAGGAAACCCTGCTGCAGGCATCCCTAACCGGGGACAGTGCATTAAGCAACGTGGGAACTCTGGTAAGACTAAAGAGCACTTCTGAGTGATGGTGACATGGCTTTGAATACACATCATCTCCTATCTTAATTTTCAACTTTCAAATTTGCAACTAATCTCATATCTATCTGATCTAATGGAACTACTCTCCAAAGTTTGTGCTCCTATAAAGCACCAAGGGGCAGAGGCAGGATGCTGGGCTGTGCCAGCAGTTGTCTTGAGTCTAGCCTGGTGTTTCTTGGCAAATATCATGCAGCCAAGTGCCAAGTTTGGCTGCTTAATAGATCTAAAAATACACAAATTGGAGTGACCTGGCAACTCAGTGGACCACCCCAAGATGTACTTATTATCTGAGGATGTAGCTGTTTGCAGATATATGAATTTAATTTTAATTCAAGTGAAGAGAACAGAATTTAAATTGTGTGGTATACAGAGATCAGATGACATCTTTTTGTTGTGATAACAGATGGTCGTGGCTTGAGGCACAAATACTTTAAGGACTACAAGGACTACTTAGGTAAGTGAGGTAATGTGAACAACTTAAAAACCTGCACTATCACTGAGTCTGAAATAACACCAATCTGCCTGACATGATGATGCCTTTTTGTACTGACAGGTACCAGTTCTAACAATGCAGTAGGCTACGAAAAACATCATCACAAGCACCTGGGATGAAGTACGTATCATGTCATATTAAAAAACAAACACCTCTCCTGCCCTTTAGACAGAACCTTATGTTTTTTTCTTTTTAATATCCGCTCTCAGATCAGCCATGACCTCAGCCTCAGCTACGACCATAACTCAACCTCAGACATCAGCCCAGTCCTGTTCGATCTGCTCTCATCACACATGAACCAGGATCAGATCTCACCTTTTTACTACCCCGACAGCTGCTACCTCCTCTTTGCAAAGCCCCGTGTTTTTTTTTTTCTTTTTCTTTTTTTTTAACAGCCTCTCCTCAGTCACGACGTTCTTTGGGACGCAAGTCTGATGCACCTACAGCCAAAGAAATAAGTGCTTTTTTTGTCTCTCTGTCTGATAGCTGTGAAACGAAGGAGCAGAGGGTGTTGATGGTGAAGCAGATGAAGAGAGAGCAGGGTGTGCACCAAAGCTGTTTTTATCAAAAAATCTCAAAGGAAGTAAGGAAACCTTGCCATTTTTATCATTTCTTTACAACCTGCCTAAGTACCACTCATTCTTACTCTCATGACGCGGACAAACTCTCTAACATGAAGGCTGGTCAGCAGAGAAAATCAAGACCATATGGCCTTATTGCTCATTCTGTTAAGGATGGCTGCTCAAATTTCCTCAAATCTGGAATGTTTTATAGACAAATAAGAGAAAATCCAGATGTAATGGTTGCTTCTTTGAATTGAATCCAAATGTGAATTAAAATTCTTCTTAATTATATGAATAAATGCCATATGAGGGTGTGGATTCTGTCAGTTTTGATGGATTTGGAAAAGCTGTGGGTTGGTTTCAGCCAGCAGATGCAGACCATGACATCACTACCATGAAAAACAAAAGTGAAATAAGATTTTTATTTTTTTTTTAAAGTTTATTTTAGGGGACCAGTTGAGCCTGTGAAGGAGAAAACCTTGAACAGCTTTTAAAAGCCACCTTTAAATGAGCCCACAGAGGGCAAGTGTTTGATCCTGACAAGATAGATTTTAAATAATTCACCAAAATAAATGCCTTTACTGAGGCGAGTCACGTAAGAAATTTCTACCAGCGCTGTGCGATTATGCAAGTGTTTCATAATTTTCATGTGTGTGTGTGTGTTTGCATGTGTGTGAGTCATCTGGTGACAAATTTAGCTTATCTGACAAACAAAATAATCCAGTCTGCCTATTAAGCGATCACACTATCACAACCCAATGTCGCAGTATATAAGCATGATAATAGAAAGTGCTTTTTGCATAGAGCAGATATTTAAATTGCCAATTAGATCTCATGTGTTATTCTCAAACTTAACTTCAGTCAACTGTTCAACTCAAGTTGTGTCTCTTATCGACTCAAATGGTGCTCACTCTCATTGCTGCCTATAATAACAGAATAATAAGCTGGTCATATAATAAGCTGAAGGTGCAAAACAAAAGCTGTAACCATTCTCTGTGTGCGGAACAAAGTGATGTCTGGATGTTGCTATCTGACTGGTGCTGTAATGCTGCCTTGTTTATTCTAAATAAACCACATTGTTGGAATTGGTTTTGTGATGTTTTTCTGTTGCAAGAACACAAATGCTGATAACATTCTAAACCAGGCAAGATGACATGACATTTGGAGTCTATATTTGATGACATTGTAAAGAGTAGACCAGTAATGCCTGATCCTGTCATGCTTGGTAATTGTTTATTAGCCAGTAGGTTTAGTTGAGGCGAAAATGAGCTGAATACTGTGATTAGATTCCAGCTCCAGTGGCTTCTAGGGAGTCTTTCTGATGGTTACAGGATATCCCCAGAAAAATGAATACCAAGAGATTAACACAAAAAGAAAAATGCATAAGATTAACAGCTGGTTCTGTCTTTTGGGAACCATGTAATGAGCAGACAACAAAGGTATCATCACATATTGCATGATTATCATTTTCACTGTCGATCTGCCTCGGTCATAGAGGTATAAAACAGAGATAATAATAAGTGCACAGATTATAAATTATAACATCCTGGCATTAGGATTCAGAAATGATGTTACACCAAAGATAAAAGCAGTCTTGGTCTATTAAAGGAGTTATTCTCAGTTCCACTTGCCTAACTATCCAAGCTTAACAATACAGAAAAGCAGGTATTTGTTGTCATAAACTGTCACAGTTGATTCTTTGGAGTTGCTGCTTTCCCATATTTATCATGAGTGACACATGTCAAATTTGTATATCTCTTCACTCCCCCTACTGGGCAATGACAGACATTTCTGTTTCACCTCAGATTTAGGTTAAACTTGACCAGTCATTCATCAGAGGTATGTCAATACAGATCAGTAAAATCCAATGAATAGTATTGTGAATAATTATGTTCTAGAATGGTTTAGGTCTATCCTCATTTGTTAACTAAATGTAATTCTACCAATACTATAGTATGTGCCACTTTAAGAACACAATATACTAGTATTCCCCGAATAATAACACAGGAGGAATATTTGAGCTCAATATTAATCTTCAGTATGTTATTTATGTATCGTGTATTATAAAAGATAATCGAGCCAGACAGTGTCTATATGTCTGCACTGGGAGACAGACTGGTGTATGCTTTCAGTGCAGCACTATACTCTGAGTTATTAGGAGAGCTCTGTTTGGACTTTTGGGATAAAGCAGAGTTTTATTTCACAATCCACAGGCAAATCCCATATAAAAGATTCATGTTGTACCAATTAGTCTACAGGTGTTTGACTGAAGGCTTTCTCACCTTGTATTCTTTTTTAGCCACAAATCACAGGTAGATTGAGAAAACTAATATATAATTTATAATCAGTCTGTTATTATTATTTTTTCCCCATCATGCATACACTCCATATTCCATCACATAGATCAGTCAACACGGCAAAATTAAATGTATACCAAATTAACCATAACTTTTCCGATATTCATATTATCTTTTCATTTTTAATAGAGCATCTTGTATCTTTTTAAGCATCAATGTCTGGAAAGTTTCATTCCATGACGCAGTGCGATGATACTGTGACCTACAATATGTGGTAAATGTATAGCCCAGTGGGGTGTCTGTCTCTACCTTTGTCGTCGACCCCCCCCCCCCACACACACACACACACATACTCTGGCACACACGCGCGCGCGCACAGCCACGCACGTAAGCACCCGCTTTAAAACTGCGCCAGAAAAAAAAGAGAGTCAGTGAGTACTTAGTGCTGCAAGTATAGCAGTCATTGTGTTTTGGATAAGCCGGTGGTGGTAACACTCCGCAGCACACAGTCTGTCAACCGTGTGTGTGTGTGTGTGTGTGTGTGTTATCACCGGGTTGGAGCCTAAAAAACTTACTGCTGGGCATGTCGCACATGACCGCTTCATCACTGCCACCTTGTTGATTTATTTGATCATGAGCGCGCCGAACAAGTCATCAGAGAAAAGGTTAGTGCGACATTCACCTGTAGGTTTGTGGATAAGTAATTAGTTTGGTTGGTTTGTTCTTGTTGATTTAAGTTATGTTAATTGCATTTTTCTTTCAGAGGGGGAGCCAGTTTGAAAAGTTAGCCAAGTTCCTGAAGGTTCCTTATGTGTTTATGAGGTGTTTTCGTTATTGGCTCACACATTTCCTGAATGAGACACTTAGCCTCGGTGGTTCATCACCGGGAACTGACTGACAGACCTGACACCTGTGTAAAACACAACGCTGTATATGTTTAATATAAGACTAACGTGCCCAGAAGGTGTCAGTGTAGTTTATGCAAAAGGCTGCTCCAGTGGAAAAAGGCACTCGGTCGTACAGCTGTGTCTGTCTATAAATGAAAGCAGTTAAACAATTCATGTCATCTAAACATTGTGTTTGCTTGTCATCTCAGCCAAGGTCAAAAGCAACAAGGGCAGTAGTTTGTATGCGCAAGAGTTTTATTTTTGAGCCCTGAAGCAATACCTGTTGGCATCGCTGAAGAATAGTTTCCATGCACGTGCGGTATGCCTTATGTGTAGTTATATTAAAATGACATTTTTCCTTTGGACAGGAATGGCTCCAAAAATAAGCTGCAGAAGCTATTTAAGGAGAGGAAAAGCACCTTTCCACTGCTGATCAAGGTAGGGAGACAGCCATTCATTAAAGATAAATGTATAACATTTGTCTATATTTAAATTGTTTACTAAATCTTTAATAGGCTTTTTTTTGTTGTTCCTGTCAGCCTGAATGACTTCAGTTTATTTCTATGAATTATAGTGGTGACCATGTTTTTGTGGGCCTCCAGGCAACTCTACACCCTGTGTTGATGTGCAGGCCATTAAATAAATGTTATTTAGGTGATTGTGTGCACTCAGCAGAACTGATTTATTAGGGAACATACTCTGCCGTGTGATGTTCTTGGCCTGCACCACGGAACCATCTGCGAGAGGTGCCCTTTTGCCATTCGCAAATGTTGGGAGAGCAAATCTACTCAACCCTGAGCCACTATAAGGCCACATACTGTATCTGAGGTCTTCTGCCATGACACCACCTGGGTTAAACTCTTCCTGGAAAGTGCCACAACTTTCAGCTCTGCCCTACAAGGGCACTTTCATGTAGCAGCAGACTGACTCACCCCCCACACCACCCCCGTCCCGTGTGAAGGGATTAGAGTGTTTCAAAGCCCCTCAGACCTCCCTCACTGAGCTCCTATAGGACACGTTTCTACTTACTGTTGATTAAACTTTTAGTGCAGTTTGGAGCTCTTTGCCATTAGAGCAGACAAACCAGTGGAGCAGGAATGACTAAATCCCCTTGATGTGACACATTGTTACAGGACACCAGCTGGTTGTTTCGCTCCAAAGCTACCTGGGCTCAGGGTTTATTAAAGCTCTATTTATAACAGACAGTTTGATGTGGCGATGAACAGAGTAAAAACTATGTAGACAACATATGAATATGGGGAATGAGAGACATCAAATTTCTTGTCCCCTGTGTGTGTGTGTGTGTGAGGGAGGAAGGGAGGGAGGAGGTATTTTTATGATTTACAAGATGAGTCACCATAATAATATGGGTCAGTGTCATTTAAAATATAGACTCCAAACCAAGCTCATACATTGCTGTGCTGTTCTGTATGTACAGCATTGCGTACTGCAGAGTGTGTTGGTCAGAGTCTTCAGTACTTAATCCCATTGTGGCTGCTTTGATCTCAGCACTTAAAAAAAGGACCACTCACTTAGACATTCTCATTAATTAGCAAAGGGCACTGCCAGCAGGTTGTTAAGCCAAAAGACACTCAAGATAATAGTGCTGAAAATCTTTGAACATCAGTGAGAAATTGGGAGCAGTGTCTGAGGCATCATTTGAAGCTATTAGAGTTTATGCTGTGAGTGGACTCCGCTCTCAGGGTGTCAGTTCAAAAGATTTTTCTCTTCTTCTAAGTTGGGATATCAACAGAGAGCATTTGCGTCATTACAAAATACAGACGCAAGCAGCTGCTCTCAGCAGATACAGCGCACCCCTTCAAGATGTGAAATGCCCTGAAACTGTAGCGGGCGATGGGTTTTCATATTTGTAGTTTTTATATGATATGACTCACCATTGACGTCCATATTTGGCATTTAAGCCTTTATTCACATCAGGCAGGATCGTCAGAGCCTTCCAATAAAGTTGTACTTTATACTGTATAGACATATGTGTCGTAGTAGAGCTTTTATGCAGGTATACATTTCTTTGTCCAGTGTATAACTGCATGGTTCTTGAAAGTTTTTTAACATGTATCATACTGGTAGGAAACAGGCTTGTAACTTGGGTTATGATTATTTTCACTATCATTAGTTTTGGTTTGTAAAATGTCAGAATATAGTGGAAAACACCCATCACAGTTTTCCAGGACCCAAGATAATGTCTCAAATAATCCAGAGCCCAAAGATACTCAGTTTAGGGCTATAGCCAAACAAACAAGTTCTTGGTCAACTGAAATCATACCAACTCTTCAACCATCTGATTGTTTGCAGAGAAAATAAAAAGAGCATTGAGTGCACTCTTCCTGGTAGCTTTATTAGCCTAAATGAATTATAAATAAAGATAAAAGACTAGTATTTGCAGCAGAAGATAAAAATTATTATTATACCAAACATTTGGAAATATGCCAATTCTGATATGTTTGTAAGCCTCAAGCAAATACAATACAAAGGCTGACAGAGCATGCTATCTCAGACAAGTTAGACAATAATGGTTGCCTTTTTGCTTAAAAAAATTAATTGATTATCAAAATAATTGGACAATAATTTTCGTTAGATCAACCACTCTATTAATCAAGCTCTACTTAATAAAAACATTGTTGCTACACTCTACTAGATCATGACCTTGAATATTTTTGTGCACCTCATGACCTGCTTTAGAGTATTGTTTATCAGAGCAGACTCATGCACCTGGCCCAGGTTTTACCCCCACACCATGTGGAGCAGGGAGTGTGCCTCCCCATTATTCTGATGAACCTTGCCCCTGATAGGGTTTCTCATCACAGCTTTGTCCCTCGTTGACACCGGACCCCCCTGGACTAAAGCCGGTCATTTAGAGGGAGAGCTCACCTCTGCTGAATTACAGGCTGATATCAGTGTCACTGAGGGTTCACAGTGTGTGCATCTGTGGTATAAAACACATTAGAACAGACTTACATGCAGTCATTTCTAATCACGTCTCTACTTATTTCTACTTATGCACATGTATGTGCATGATATTGTGCGGTCATGTGTGCAGTTCAAGTTTTGTCTGTGTTTATGCATGCTTGCAAGCATTCATGTGTGCCAACAGAAAGGCCTGTGGCTCGTCGTCAAGGCCGTCACATGGCCCTTGCTTCTCAACATGTGAATCCCCATGTTCTGTTATAGCACCATAATAGACCAAGGCATAGCAGCATCCTCACTGCTGTGGATGACTGTTATCCCTCCCACTGGTCCACACAGGACTGTGAAAGCCAAGGCAGCGTTTGACCATACGCTGCCAAGACTGAGCCCATCTGCGCTGCCCGTGTCATGGCTGCACATTCACACAGTGAGGAGGTGCTGTGGTGCTGCTCCAGAGAGGACAGCTGGACTGAGACACTCCCAGAGTCTGATAAACATTAATTGGATTTACTAAGAATGCTGGGTAAACAGCCACCCAGGGAGTTTTGTTAATGAGTGCCTGGCTTGGTTGCATGAAGTGTCTGTTTTCCTTTAACAGTGAGTCATGCAATACAGAGCTGCTAAACAGGGTATGCCAGCGTCCTCCCCCATCGCACCCTCTCCTTCCATCTCCATAGGCTCAGGAGCATTGTTGTGTAATAATGTGTGAGGTCTTATCTAAAATATTGTTATATAAGAGGATCCGGTTGTTGTTGCCTTGTTAGGCTCACTGATTCCTTTGTGATAATGCAGCCTAACATGAGATGTTTTGGCTGCCTTTTTATTTTCTAATATAATCACTTCTGTTTCTAGAGCATTAAGAACTACCACCACTAATACTGAGAGTCTGAATAAATTACCTCTTTAAAGCTGTATCTACAGCTTTGTATCAGATTAATATGATTCAGAAAAATATGAAATATTTTCTGTGGCTGCACAATTAATCTTATTTAACCCTTTTCATTTAGTCTCCACAGATAGAAATGTTTTATATAAGAAATGTTGAAACATGAAATCATATTTCCACCTAACCCTAACCCTAACCCATTGCAATAATTTTATTGTTTTGTTGTCTTACTGCAATGTGTTTTCCAACTGTGTTTAGAGAAGTGCTTTGTAAAGTAAATTTTCTTTTCATTATTTTAATTATTATTAACTCACTTTCTCCTCAGTCACAGACTGATAATTGTGTTACATAATTGTGATCACAGTAATCAGGATTAACCTTGTAGTCACGTAGTCGCCTGTGCTGGTCTCACTGGCCGGAGTGTGTCAGTATACACCTCTAACATCTGTTGAACAAGAAAGGCCTGGACACCGGTTCAGTAGATTACACCTGAGCCTCGGCTAATAAAGCCATTAGAGTCTAAGACAGGATCTCCTTTACAGACACTGTCCACCGTGTGGAACAGTATAGCCTCTTGTATTTGGCACCCAAAGACAACAAGCGTTTTAGTCTGCTTTGTACACATCTGCTGCACATGTCATCAGATTAAATCCTTCAATTTGCGCTAATTGTTACAATTTGAAGGCAGCGTATTGTCTGTGTCAGTCTAGGTCAGACACGGGGTCTTTTGTGTCCAGGTGATGACAAAAGCAGATCACCTTGCGAGGGTTGTTGTGGTAGGTGACAGAGGTTAGTACTTATGGGGTCAAAAGAAGGGCTGACATTGCTCATCTTACCTGCGTGATGAAGCTGTCCATCGCCCCTGTAGGACCAAGGAGACAGACAGTTATGGAATACGTCAGCGATGTAGATGGTTTTAGCAAAGGCAAGAAGATTTGAGGAAAAGTAAAAATAGAAGGGATGAATTCTAGGAAAGTTAAAAATGGAAAATTAAATGAGGCAAGTTGCGCTGTGTTGCCTAGAGGTTTTGGTTCTGGCGACATCATCAGAGCTATTTGCAGACAAGGTGCGTGGCCTGAGAGCTGCCACGAATGCAAGGCCGTCATCACTCACACAGGCCTGGCTGACCGATCGCGTCGTCTCCATCCTCGGGTTCTCAGACCTGGCAGGGCAGAGTCTGGGGCATTCGGGTCAACACCTGCACTTCACATGATAGGGGCTAGAGCCGACAGTGTTGTGAGCATATTTAGCATTGAAGCCAATGATACACACATTTTGATGATGGAAGATAAACTCGCGCGCACACACATGCACCTGTGCAAACTTAACGCCACACCTTCCCCAGCTGTCTCGTAAGTGGGCCAGTTATTTCATCTGATCAGCTTTATTGAAATAACAGTGACACTCTGTGAGGCGCGCAGAGCCAGACATGGGGCCCTGGGTCGGGTCTCATTCCAGGGATGGGAAGCAGCAGGTCTTAGATGAAAGGATGATTAATGAGGTAAGACTTCCAATGCTGAGGCAATCTGAAGAAAGAGAAAGAGAGCTGATTGCTCAAAAAAATATAGGCTGTGGCGTCAGACCCAAAAGTAGAGTTTGTATTGGGAGACACTGTAGAAGCATCATACCTGTTAGCCTGTTAAGTATATTGAGAATTTTGCAGAAATGCAATCAATACAAGAGCAGTATCTGCAGTATCATTGTTATTTTTCTTGCTCATGTATTGATTGGTTGTTTGATGGCCGTGTCTTTTTACTGTACAGCTGCGATGAAAAGGAATAAGAGATGGGTGGAGAGATGGTGAAAGAGAAGACTGTAGGAATAGGGTTTCCAGAGAATTGGCTGATTTCAGCACAGAGCTATAACAGCAGTTGTGTGGAAGAGGTTTGTTTTTGGAGCATGGCTAGAAAATGAGGCCGCAGACATCAAGTGGCGAGGGTTCCCTCTAATCAGCTGTCGGTTGTCTGACACAAACTTGTTTAAGTACTGGGACACAGGATCAGTTAAAAAGGGAGACGCACGGTTTGTCTGTATTTTAGATTAGCCTCAAAACTGAGGGATTAATTTTTCACGTTTCAGGGAATGGGAAAAGGCTATTGTTTATAATTCCACCGCGGTCCAATCGTCTGCTAAACAAGGCCAGGGAAAGTGACCTGTGGCCTAATTCTGGCAATTTTTTGTGATAGTCTGGGTCCCAGTCTGATGAAGAATACAGACAGGAAGCTCTTGTACGTCTGCTTGTGGTTATTATAGTACACGAAACAATGAGTGATGTATTATAGAGCATGAGAGGATTACGTGTTCTCTGTATGTAGGTGGTCTCGACGGGCCGCTGCAGTTGACACAAATACGAAGCACCTCCATCAACCACCCCACACAAACACACACACGCACATACACAGAAGTGGTTATAAACTGTAGAAAAATTATGTAACCTGTGTGGATGGGTGTCCTCAGTAAAAACTACCAACTTAAAACCATAACATAGACTGTGTAATGATTTAATGTTATCATTTATTGACTTTTGGTAAAATCATATTATGATGATATGATCATACAGAACTGCATTATGTTCAGGTCCTGCAAATTTCTGCTGTCAAATTACTGATTCCATGCAAGCAGTTTTGAAAAACTAATAAATGAGTGACTGAAGTTTTGTTTCATATACATGAAGAGATTGTTTACATGTAGTTTATAACAGTAGGACAATTTATTGCTTTGAAAGTTAGATTAAATTATGTTATGTTGTACACAATTGCCATATTAAGGTGTAGAACAAGATCATCAGTATCAGATAAATATCCTTATTAATATAATAATAATGATTAGGGCTGAAGCCAAAGCTCAATTATTGATTAATCTGCCAATATTTTTTTCCCTTAATTGTCTATTCACTGACCAATCACCCAGCCCTATTTGATTACTAGTAGCACTGGTTCAATATAACTGTAAATGTGATAATTATATGGTGGCATAAAAGCATTTTGTTATTGGACCATATCTCTAGCTCAGCTGCTATATTACTCTTTTTATGTCCTCGATTTTGTATCACACAGCTGTGCACTTTTCTTATTTCTATTCTTTTTTCTCTTTTTCTTGTCTGCCGCTTGTAATGCAATACTGTGTTATTTAAGCCACACCGTCAACTGATCATCTATTCTTACTGTAGGCTACTTGTGTGTGTAAGCGTAGCATATACTCTAGCTAGGAAGCTAGTAACAGACACCTATATCTAAGTTTAGATATCTATGTGAAGACCGTATATTTTTATGTTTGTTGACAAACCCTATCTTGTAAAAAAAATGTTTGAAAAGAGATCAAATGTAAATTACATTTAAAAAATAGTGATAAGAGTCACAGTTATTTATCCATGGTTGGAGTCAGCCACCATATTTACTATGCAGTAGGTAACATTATATGGCATCAAAACGCAACATCTTGACAACACAACATCCCTCTTCTGTAACACAGTGTATGTATCACTGAAGAGCTCTCCTCTATATGTATGTGTACATGTGTTACATCAGTACAGAATGTTCCTGACTGAAGCTGCTCAGCAAACGTACAGTACAAAGAAGGAGCATGACTGATGCATTAACCTTCAACAGTGCCTCGCGACAGTCAAACACTGGCTTGTGTTACTGATGTTGGACACAAGATGAATGAAGGTTTATTTTTCGTCTCGTGTCCCTCACCAGCGTGGAGAGAGCCTCTCCACGTGGCTAATGAGATTTGGCTTGGCCTGAGCCCTGCTTAATTTTCAGCTGTGTCCACAACCACAATCACACACTCGAACAGATTTAGTGGAGCAAAGACACACAGACGCAAATTCACTCAGACCTTTTGATAGAGAATGAGGATAATCAGGCTGACATTCAGAATTTGGCTTAATTGTAATTGCTTTACAACAAGAACAGCTTATTAGTTTAAGTGCACTGTACAGTACACTATCAGCTACCATTGTTACAGTACTTCTGAGTCAGTTGCCCCTGAGCAAATATCAACCCCTGTGGGATTGAAACTCCCCAGACTTCAGGTAAGAACCTATTTATAGCAGAGGCTTCAGTTTTGGATTTCAAAAGAATATTCATTTTCACAATTGGCTAAACTAACAGAGAAGTGACCTAAACCACGACCTTGTCTCATTTGTGATTAAAGTGAAATGTTCCTTTAAGTCCTGGTCCTTTGAGTTTCCATTCATAGATAGCTGGAAGAAAGACAGAAGTGACGCCACCACAGACACTCTGTTAAGCCACACTTCTGTGCCGAGCAGTTTGCATTGCCAAGCTCCATTAACATGTCATATGTAAGTCACAATTGAGCCTCTAATTGCCTGTGTGTCCGCGAGTGTGTCTGAGTGTATGCGCTTGTGTCAACTTGTGAACCTGACCCATATCTCATATGGTGACATGCTGCCACTGAGAAGCCTGCTGTGTGTCTAAAACTGCAGATGCTGCAGTCCACCTGCCAGCCAGGTCAAACTACCCACACTCCTCTCTGCCAAATGGCAGGAGACATTGATACTGTCTGTTTTGGCTGGCAGCTCATCTCGCTTCAGTTTGCCTCGTCTGGCAGCTGGCAGCGATTAGCCAAGGGCCCAACAGAATGTAAAGCACCGGGTTATGGTCCTCTAAGAGGAGGTAATTTGGCCTTGCTTTAGCAGAGTCTCATCTGCCCTGGTGTAGCCTGCCCAACCACCTGCTGTTCACTCTATCCAGATCTGGCCTAAACGTCAAAGACGTGGGAAAAGTGTTGCCCTGGCTGTCAAATGTCTCTGTTATAGCTGCATGTAGAGCCATGAATTAAATATTGTAAATTAAAAGCGTCAAGATAAGTAGGACGAGATACAGCAGCTACTTCTCTGTGTCATGTAAGAGCCAGAAGTGGCTGACAGGGCAGTAATGAAATACAGTATCCTGTTGCTTCATGCTACAGGAATAGCAACATTTTTCCTGTCACCAAAACAAGGTGATTTACAGATTTTATTTTTGGTAGAGAAGTGGAACATGTGTGAGCAGAGATACTTGCGCTCGCTAAGAGGCCATGTCTTTTATTATGAAAACAACATTTAAAATGAAATGTTGCTCTTTAACCTGCCTAATAACTTGAGGTTAAATAGAGAGCTGGCACTTGATCATCAGTCTCCTCCAGTAAATCATTTAATCATCAACAATGAATTAAGAGGTACACAGAGGTAGTTACAGCACTTTGTTCCCCCATGACTGCCTGCAGTATAAAGCTCATAGTCAGCCCCTGTGTCCTGTCCTGCTGCGGACTGTGCAGTTCCCTGCTGCTGTGTGCAGCAGGCAGGAGGCCAGGGGCAGCCAGGGTGTGGTGGGATAAGCTTTCACCTACGCAGTATTTGTCAGCAAGACTGTAGCATCCCGCAGGGGTTTGTGGCAGCAGCAAAGCAGGTGGAGAATGGTGGAAGAGATGGTGGAGGAGATAAGGGAAAGGAGGGGGTGGGCATTGGGGTGCGGGAAATATGACAGCCCCACTGGCTTTGTCTCCAGGATACAGTGGCAAGTGAGAAGGCAGAGGAAAGTTGCAGCCGTCTGTTGAACCACATGGGAGGCCCATTAGAGCTGTACTTCCACCCCGTCTGACTTCCTCAGCCCCACGGAGAGCCCACCTGGGAGGATGATGGAATCTGTATCCACAGTACCTCTGTGTCTCTCTTTTGTCTCTCTGTAGTCCTGCAGCCCCACCCCACCACCCCCTCTCTCAACCTGCGCTCCCAGAGGCCTCTTTTTACAGGAAGCTAAGTACCAGCTCCCTGCTGCTGTGTCTCCGGCTCAGGATGGGTCCCTTGTCGAGTCCCATCCATACGTCACTGGCAGCAGCAAAGACAGAGAGCGCTGCCTCACCGCTTACAGAAACAGCACAAAGAAACAGCATCCTCTCACTGTCTGTCTGCAGCCTGCCTCTCTATTCTGTCTGTATCCCGGAGCAGAGAAAAATAGTTTGGAGGAACCTGACAGGGAAGAAAACACAGGGGCAACTGGAATGTAATCTTATATGAATAAATGATGCAGCGAAGCCAGGTCCAGAGTACAGTTGAGAGTTGTGTAGAATCACAAGAAGTTCTGCAGTAAGAAGTAATACATCATACTTTCAGGATTTGCGCTGAACAAGAAGTCAACGTCAACGTGATGATAACTGAAGTTCTGTGAAGGTTGAGAAGATTTTTATTTTGTCAAATGGAGCCAAAGAGCAACACTTAACAGTTTCCAGACTTCAAGCAGCAGGAGATGCAGACCTGGCATCATCATCATCCTTCAGTCTGCTTCTGAGGGTGTCTGTCTGTCTGATCTCTGACCTATGACTAACTGCCTGCCCACTGACCGGAAATGGTGTCTAGGGGCTGAGGTGGGCTTCAGGGTATGGTTGTAGCAGCATGGGGGAGATGTGCTATGTGGGAAGACGGGACCTCACCTGCCTGCTGTGGTTTTAGCCTCCTCCACGGCTGCTGCTGGGGCAGGAACAGGAGGGTTCAACCTGAGGTATGTTTAGAGGCAGTAGTAGTCAATTAATTGTTTACATTCTCCCATCTACCCACTCTCAAGTTCTATTCACATGCTTAGACTCTCTCTTTTTTCAGTTTTATTTCCTCTCCCAGTATTTAAGTCTCTATTTTTAGACCTGGTAGAATTTTCTATGTCATGTATATTAACTGTGATGCTTTGTTTCATTCACTTTTGGTTGTCATGGTGAGATGTACTGCATCTGCATTGTTTTGCTCCAGCAGCTTCCCATCACTAGTGCTTTGTCACCTGGGTGACAAAATGCACACAGCATAATGACTCTCCCAGGTGAACTGTGGCAAGGTTTACAGTGATTGACTTGTTTGCAGTTTAATTATGTGTAACAGTTTCAGGGCCAGAGCATGACTCGTGCTTTTTGTTTTTGCTTCTGCATTATGGGAGTAGACTGATGTTTTGGGACATAGCACTTTGCTTTGTTGTCAAGAGTTAGATGAGATGATTGATGCCACTCTCATATGTGTGTGTTTAATAGGAAGCTACAGTCAGCAGATGGTCAGCTTGTCACATAGAAGGACAAAGAGCCTGGCTCTGTACAAAATTAAAAAAAAATTTTTTAAAAAATCTGCCTTAGCCTTGGCATCACCACGAACCAGCAGAGACCCCAGGAAATTAGCCAAGCCACCTAAAACTACAACTTGATATTTTTAAAGTAGTCTTTTTGTATGGATTAAACAAACAAGATATGACTCATTAATTAGTGGGTTTTAGGACGGTGCTCATCAAGTTGTTTACCCCTGTCTCCAGTCTCTATGCTAAGCTACGCTAACCAGCTGCATCAGTATAGCTTCATAATATACAGATACTACAGATCAATCTTCCTATTTAACCCTCAGCAAGAAAGCAAAATGTCAAACTATTCATATAAAACATAAGTATTTATTTGGTTCTGTGATAGTTTAATATATCATATTCACTTTTTTTTCCAATCGTGCTGCAGTGTAGAGATAAAATTAGATGCAGAATCATGTGCGTTTGTGTCACATAAGCATTGTACAAACAAATATGCCGCCTGGTCTGTTCTGCTGCGCTGTAATCCCAGTTGTATAAGATGAATGCCCCCTACTGCAGTCCTTGTCGTTATTAATCAGGCCAGATTTAAAGGAGCCTCCCACTTGTGAGAAGTGTTCCCTGTCTCCCTCTTGCTGTCCCCCTGTTTTCTCATTCTCCTGAAGGGCCACTCCACCAGCAGGGGCCAAATTCGCTCTGAGGCTCAGCACAAATCCCAAAACCGTGCATCAGCTCCTGCATGCTTTGTTATCTGCACCTTACACATCTCTGATCTGCCTCCAGTTTTTCTTGTATGGATAACTCCTGAAATACAACAACAGATTAGGGAATAAGGGAATAGATTAGTTGAGAGTAATAATGAAGGCAGGAGCCGCTTCCTGGATAGTTGCTCATCCTCTCCCAAGGCTGAGGCTGATTACTGAAGTGGCCGCTGCTGTTGCATAACTGCTGTCATCTAATCATATTCATCTCCTGTACTTGTTCTGGGCTCTTCATCACATGGTGCAACTGAGTTGTTTCCCCCCTGCAGTGGGGATTAGTCATTGGAAAACAAATGTTCTCTTCAGCAACACGGTGTTAATGCTTTAATGTCTGGTCTCTTGTTACTGTGAAGGATAAGATGTGATTTCAGGGGAAAACCTTGTAACTCCTCTGTCCTGCTCTAAGTTTAATGATATTTGCTCCCTCCTCTCTTGGTGTTATGAAGTTCTTTCAAAATCTATTGGATGACTCAAAAATGTGTAGTCGTCAATCTAAAAATAAGCTTGTTTTCTTTCATTATTTATGACAGTTTAACATTTTAGAGACCAGCTGGCAGAGATGATTTCATGAGCGAGTCGTCGTCTTCTTTTTGGTAAATGTTGGCTCTTTAACAGTTGTGTTGTCATTTTGACGCCCCCCACCACCACCACCACAAAAAGAAAAAAGATATTTAGATCTCAAGAGACTATCCTGGTTAAATAAATGTCTTTTTAGTGTTTCGTGTAACATTTGTCTTACCTATAGTGTTGAGAATTTATTTACCGCTACCAACCCACAAGGCTTGTTGGGCCCTGTATATTTAATTTTGTGAAACTGCTCTGTCACTGTGTTTCTACACTTTTCTTCCAAAGGATTCCAATAAGTTATTAAGTTATTATTGAATAGAATTTAGTTATTACTGTCTCTCTTTAGCATTAAATCTTAGCAAAAAGGCTCTAAAAGCCTTGTTTTTCATTCTTTGGTGTTGAAAGGTTTGAGACCCCCTGTCCCATTCAGCAGCTCACAAAAGTAAATAGAGCTGGTTAGTAATTCAGAGAAAGGCAGCCTATTCAAAAGCTGCCATTTTGTTTTAAGTATTCAACATTTGAGTGATTTAGCTGATACTCAGTCCGTCTTTGAAAGGTCGCAGCTATAAGAGGTTGAAACTCATGAATTAAGTGACGCTCCACTGCAAACAAGCGGAATTGTCGGATTTGTTTCACTTGATTGAAGTAAGATTACTGCGTGACGCCCGTTAGACAGTCTGCGAGCGAGCGAGCGGTGTAAATATAATTTACTGTAAGTTAAGTGCGCTCGAGCAAGTGTGGCCACGACGCGCGTGCGTCGGTGTAAGCCCACTCTGAGAGCAGCGTTGGTGTTGGAGAGCGCATCAGTCACACAGCACTGTGTAGGTGGACGACAGCAAACGGATAAAAAACAAATCTATATCGGGAAAGCCCCAGCTGTCAGCGGCAGAAACCTGAACAGGTGGCTCCCGCAGTATCTTAGCAGAGCGCGTCAAGGCGCAGAGACCCTCAACAGCTTGTCTCCCTCTCTAATCTCTTCTCTGACGACAGCGCAATTACCCCGTGCGCGTAAAACCAGCAGCAACCGCAGGTTTGGATCGGTGGATGTGATCAGTCATCAGGATTTTACTCATCAGTGTCGATTCAGTGTCCATCACGAAGTTGCACTTGTGGAAAGCGCGTCTTGCTTTTGAGGCTGGACTGACAGAGTTGGATACAATGACTCTCTCTTGGATTTTATAATCTCTCCTCTGTGTTTGGATTGGAAGCAGCTGTAAAGACTGACACTGATAACACAGAATGTTGCCAGAAATAAACAACAAGGTGAGGCACCGTGGTTGGTTAGCTGGTTGGTTGATTGAATGGGAAAATACATTGTGGTTAATTGTAGTGTGACTGTGGTACTCATTGAATATTTATAGCACATTCATTGTCACCTTATGGATCAGAGAGATGATTTTCTTTAAATGGTAGGGTCAGTCTGGTTATCTAATCAGAGAGTTTTAATGTCATAATCATACTTTAATATTGCTGTACAGTGTTAGAACTTTATTGGAACTATTTCCATATTTGCTTTCAATTTTCTAAGGAATAAACAATACTTTTTGCCAGATACAGGGCTTCATTCCAGGCCAGTTCCATTTCAGGAGAAACCTTCCACAGGCATCCTTTTACAGAGATGAACTGAAGTAAAAGTTATTTACTGTGTATTCTCTGTTTATCTTCATTGATTCATGCCAAGAATTTGAAGTCATTCTCACTTTATGAATATTTCCATTTTTTCTCCACAAGTTATCCCACTTAAATGCTTATTTTGTAGTCCGCCCCCTTTCTCCTGACCGCATGCCAAGTTATGATGAAAAATCTGATCCATTTCTATTTCAGTCGATGTTTAGCCTACTTATTCCAGTGTTTGTTGTGCTGACAGATTCTGTAAGTCTATATGCGTTCTGGTGTATTTTTCACACCTTACATGGAAACTGATATAAATTTAACCCTTGCTGTTTTTGGATCTTAGAAGATTTCAACTTTTAACCGTTTTTAGTAACACAAGTGAGAAATGCAGGAATGTTTGATTTGACCAAACCCCATCAACTAACACTTACTTATTACTGATTACTGTTGCTTAACGTGTATTCTTTGCTGTGGTCACAGTTGATGCCAGCAGGAAACAGCATGTCGTGTGTGCAATGAAAGTGACAGGGGCGACGTGATTATACGTTGAAAAATGAGCACGATTGACAGCTGATAGTGCCGGCTGTGAGCACAGTTTTACAGTTTGTTGATGTTTACTCTTGAGTTACTCTTGGTTTTATTGCATTGCTGACCCTCTGACCAACTGACCCTGGAGGACCTTAATGAGTCAAAGCTGCTCACACACTCCTGCTGGGATCATCCTCTACCTCCAGCAAAGACCCCCCCCTGTCAACACAGATTGAGAGCCGGCATTGCTCTTGACTTTTGTTTCCTTGTCTGTACCTCTAATTATTTATTTCTATAACTTTATCCAACTCTATAACTTATTCCAACTTGTGCACACAAGTAAGACAATTTATAGTATCTGACATTTAATTAGTTATATCTGACTTTCCTCATCTCCTTGTACAAACCTGAATTTTAGTCACAAACACAGACACCAGTACGACACCAGCATATTACTTATTATTACCCAACCACCCAACACTATATCATGTGTTCAGCTGTGATTATCATTTCTTTATATGGTTTAGATACTGACTCTCATTCATCACAGTGGAATAAAAGGTCACGGGCACTATTTTTCTTTGGCGACTGGGCACATGTTATGATGTCACTGGGTTTCCACTGGCTCAATGCTCATTAGCCAGGCTTACAGCAGGTCTTTACAGGTGATGTTTTGGAAGCCAACCTGCCACAGTGACCTACATGGCTCCTGCTGCCACTCACAACCCTCTCCAAGATTGTAACATGACTACGATATTGTATCGTACCTTTGTTTGGGTACATGTGGTTTCATTGTCTTACGGAGGGATTATGATGACATGAATGTGAAGGGCAAAGCCAGGGAGTGTTTGCAGTATGTGTTTACTTTTTCATTTCAAGTCTCAGAAGTTTATAAATCAGTGGTAAGAAGTCAGTTCGGCGCCTCATGCTGCTCTGCTGAGATGGGTCAGTCTTCCTCTCCCTCCGGATCACACTGCTGTGACACTGACCTGACGTTGCTTTTGCTTCGCAGTCAGTGTTAAAGCTTAAGATTATGATTGGGATGCTGTTTCCTATCCTGCACCTGTAGACAACACCCCACTCAGCCTGCCTCACCCCCTCCCTCCCTCCCTGCCATGCTGGCAGAGTGAGCTGAGCACATATCCCCATATGGGGCTAAGCTTTATTTCACCCATATGGTGTTGCACCAAAACAGTTGCACGCTCACCCGCTGATTAATAAGGCACGTGTAAGCTGGCTTGGTTTCAGAGAGAAGCCTACAGAATCATCCCAAATAGTTTTTTTTTTTTCTCTCTCTTTTTTTACAACATTTATTGCTTCCCTTCAACACATTCAGGCAAGTTCCTCTCCAGTGTGCACAGGCTTGGAGGCACGTGTACATCCACTGCCAGACACATGGATGTGCACATGGGCACACACCTGCACAAGCCAGCAGGTACACACAGAGAATACTGGATAGCGACGGGATCGCTGTTGCTGGGTTTTTTTACAGAAGTAATCTATTTTAGGATCATAGTGCATTATTTTTGCTAGTCTGGCTGCAGCCTCGCTCAGCTGCCCACAGGCTGTGTGTCTCTGAACAGGCTGGAGCATACATCTAAGAAGCAGTTTCATTATGATTATTTAACATGCTTTAATCTGTCTAATTGGGCAAAAAAGGACTCCTAAATCTGACTGCGAATTATTAAGAATGTTGTTATGCATTTTGCTGTATAAAAAGTAAAAAACACAGTAGAGGAGAAATATGGTTACCCATTGCTTTTGTGAATAACAAAAGCAGCACTTTTTTCCCCCCATTTTGCAGCATATTTTATGAATCGCTCTCATTCCTCCCACAGACGTCACGACCGGAGGCCTTCCCTCACCCTCACAGACTCCCAGCAGAAGGAAACCGGCTTGGAACAAACCGACCCTGCTCACAGGTCAGCGATTTCCCCTCTGCAAGATGGTGTAGCAGCTGACCCAGAACACAAATCAACAATTCCATCTCTTTAGTGTTTGAATTATGTAAGGTGAATTATGTAAGGTGTAAGGATGGGTTATTGTTTCAACAAGGAAAAGCATTGCTTGAGACATAATATTTGCCATTTTCTTCTGCTTTTTCTATTCATAAACATGCAGTAAATTACACTAGTATATTCCTCCCCATTCGAAATCAAAGGCTTTCATTCTCAGTGCACTCAGTAATGTTCTGACATGCATCACTGACAATTATTGTGTCATTTTGATCACTAAATTTTGAATGAATGAATGATACATTTCAAAGCAGCTCCTTAGAGAAAAAGTACCTCATTATAAAATACAAGAGTGATCTTCACAATGCAGGTCATCCATACAGACATTTATTTACTCCTGAGAACAACATCTGTACACATCTGCCTGCACATAATGTAGTTACTTGGTGTAACGCATCAGAGATTTCCAATGATACATGAGCCTCTTATTTAAACAGCATGCCCCCCAGTTATGTACAGGCACGTAACTGTGTTTACTTCCTTTCCCTGTTGTGGCAAGTGCTTGCAACTATATTTAGCCCTATCTCTATGCGTCATAACCAAGTTGGCAGATCCTGCAGCAGCTCTTAACACGTGAAAAATATCAGAACTACCTAGTGTATAGATTGGAAAGCTTTTTTCCTGGAATGCTGTTAAGAATTAACATGAAGACTTAATTATGCTGCTAATACATTGCAAAACGCTACACAATAGCATGTGAGATAGAGGGGCAGCTCTTGTTTGAATTTTGACACAGATGCACTTCTGCAGGATATCTCATTTTTCCCAGAGAGCCTGGCGTAGGACAGAGGTCTAATTTTGCCCCTCCTTGCCAGCCTTGTGAGGCTGTGACATATGTAATCATGCTACTAGAGCAAGCAGGATGGCAGACAGAGAAAAGCAGGTTGCTGCTCTTGTCCTCCCCTACAGAGCCACCTCAGACAGGCTCTGTCAGGACCCAGCCTCATGGGGCTTTGTCCCTGTTTCACTCTCACCCTGATCAGTAATTCCAGCCGCAGCATTTGCGGGGGGTCTCGGTCACCCGAGCCTCCACAAACAAAATGCATGCGCAAGGGATGTAGACCGTGAAGCTCAGAACACAAACTAAAACTGATGAGGTGCAGCCCAACACAAAGATGTACTCATGAAAAAATGAAAGGGGCTGCGACAAACTTGTAGCTACAGCTTAAAGAGAATAATGCATTTAGACTTCACACTTGCTGACCCACTCTCTGTGGCAGCTTTTGTTGTATGTTTTCATCTGTATTTGTTGTTCAGTATTTGTTATTCTGTTGTACTGAGATACAGAGTGGTTACTCCCTACAGAATAAGATCTTAGAAACCCTTCAGCAGTGGAAGTTTGGCAATTTCTTTGTTGATTTGCATAAATATTCTCCCTGGTTTGATGTATTAAATGATTGATGCTAATTTTATTCACACTGCTGTGTATCTGACTGAAAGATCTTGTTTTCATCACAATCTAACACCTATTTTATTTTGTCTCAGGTCATCTTTTTCATTTTACTTTATATAGTGAAGTTCCTAATGTGTGTTGTTTATTGAAGGCAATAAAATCAAAACCATCTCCCTGATTTACAGAAGTTTGGCCCTGGTGTGGGGACTTTGCCTCAGCTTGAGCCACCGGTGGTCCAGGTGGTGGTCAGCAATGCCAAAAACCAGCACCAGCAGTCGGACAACATCCTGCCCCAGATTGCCAACAAAGGGGGGCAAAATAATTTCCAGACACACTCGGTGAGTCTCTCATACAGTTACATGTGTAACATGACGGAGGGAAAAAGATCAGAGCATCAGTATTTCTCCAAAGTAGCTCTTATACACTCTACATTCCCTCTGTGTGTTTTTTGTACAGGATGAGAGGCCGAAGCCCGCTCAGCAGTTCACCATGCGGTTCGGTGCAGCAATGGATAAAGTGTCAGTCACTCGCAACAGCAAGATTTTCAGCAACAAGCTGGAGAAAGAGAAGGCATATGAGGGACAGAGACTACCCATGTCACCCATGGGTATGTTGTTAAGGATCAGAATAAGATGCAACAGATTTAGAAAGCCACAGGAGATGGTATTTCACATTTTCAATCTCTTGGGGGTGTTTCAAAACAAACATGCAACTAAGTAACAATTTTCATTCCACTGTTGCAATAAAAATAGCATGTTGGCATTGAAGCTGATTGTTCGCAATCCTCTGCTCTTGGCAGAGGTGTAATCAATATGATAGTGACTCATACTGTCCTCCTCCTCTTACTTCCTGTTACAGAGGCACTGAAGAACTTCCAGGAGCGGCTGACGGAGTTTGAGCAGGAGGAGATCATGGACTACACAGAGATCTGGTTCCTGGGTCTGGGCTCTCAGAAGATTGAGGGTTCCCAAGGAGCACCGCAGAACTCTGGATATGATGATGAGCATGGAAGCTACATTAGGGTAATGTGTTAGATGGAGTAGGATGTTGTTGTTGCTGACCAGTACCTCCCGGGCACCCATTGGTTTTTGCACATGAGTATTGTATGACTACGTGTGGTTGAATAGCTATAAGCAGGGACCATAAAAAAATTGCTCCTTACTACTACCTCCTGATTAGTAGCTACTGTGTGATGCCAAAAAACAAAGCAACCTATATCTTAGCATCTTTTGCTATTTTGCAGTTAAGTTCCAAGTCTTAGATGTATTTTTTCCAGAGTACTTGAATGGACCAACACAGAGTTTCTGAAGTCATATCTGCCAAAAAACAGAGGCTACTTAATATTCACTGTGTTGAATCATGCACTGTAATCTCTAGCAAATTTGAAGAAAGATTCAATCTGAAAACTAATGGAATCGCTCACTCAAGTGGTCAGCAGCAATGTCAAGTGTGTACAGTTTTTAGGTAATTTTCCAATACATTCAAAAGTCAACAGTATGGTTCTTTACAAAAGCCAGAGTTTGTGTCAGCCCTGTTAAACTGTACAAACATGAAATTGAAATAATTTGAAAGTAAAAAGATGAACTGGAAATGTGAACAAACCATGTTATGTATCATCTCACTGACTGACACACACTCACACATGCAAAGACTTCCGAGCTGCCTAAGCTGAACTGTATGTGACCAGATGCCTCCATATGAACTTAATCCACCAGCTCTAGACATGAACCCCTGCCCCCCACCCCCAGTTCTGTTGGACTAACTTCATTATTGAATACCGTTTAACAATAAACTGCTCTGAGGTCACCACACCCTGTAACAACAGGCTTAACTGTCTTGTATAAATCAGGAGACTGACAGGTGTTAGATAATTTGTAATGAATGAGCTGTTTAGGGCTGACTGACTTCCTATTGTTTAGACTCTTACATCTCTATTGAGGTTCATCTCACTGTCACAGCTTTGACTGACAGTTACAGTAAATCTATAGCACACTCAGTATTGTGTCTGCTATGTGCACAGCTAAGTGTTGCAGGTAATAATTTTGTATATCCTAAGGCTGTGATGTCAGTGAGTACATAATATTTATACTCAGTAACGATCGCTATCATAGATTAAAATTCAGTTAATTGCATTGTTTTGATGTGTGCATATGAGTTAATTTTGATGTTATAGATAGATGTTGTTCTATTTTTTGTATTTTATACAAAACATGAAATATGAATTCTGCTTAAGTATTCACTGTGTTCCTCCTTGTTCTTCTAGGTGCTGCACGACCACATTGCCTACAGGTTTGAGGTGCTTGAAGTGATTGGGAAAGGCTCCTTCGGGCAGGTCTTAAAATGTCTGGACCACAAAAACAATGAACTTGTAGCCATTAAGATGATACGCAATAAGAAAAGGTAAGCTTCTGAAATATTTTATGTCATTTCATTCTGACCAATTCATGTCTTCAAACTGTTGATCTAGGATATTTTTAAAATAACCACCAGTGTTACTAGGTTCAGTGCTATGTTACTGTACAGAATAAGTTATTTATCACATTCAAGGAGTCAACTTCTGGCATTCATTTGAGATCTGACACCCCGTTGTGAGGTTTTTTCCCCACATGCCTACATCATGATCATTTTACATTTTAGTCTGCCAAATCGTTGAGATCCTGATTTAGCATGACAGAAGTGGGCACCTCTTGGTGTTATCTTACCTGTCCTTCCTTGCTGAGGAGCACAGTGGCAGCAGCTGCCCAATTCCTGTAGGTTAGGTGCAGGAGGAGCCATCAGGTCATTCCGCCACTTCAATAATGCAGAAAACAAAATGGGTGCAAACTGCGGCAGCACTGCCTTAAGTGAACTCTGAACTGTGTCAGATAGTTATCTAAGATCTAATTTCCCCTGAGGGAGGATTGTGAATGGTTGACACACAGAAATCAGGGGATCCTAGGGATTTTTATGCTGGGACAAACCTCCCTGTCAGACAAAATTGACAGAAAACATGCACATATAGTACATCAGACATTTCCAAAGAGTCCAAATGTTAGAGCTCCTAGTGTTTTGGCATGTCAGAATCTGATGCTCAGAACTTCAATACATTCAGTTATTTATTCTTACCCAGCGACACCTGGAAATTCAGAAATAGGTTATTCTCAAATCACAGGTGACATTGATGAATTTCAGTATATAACAACTCTGCAAATGTGCCTCTAGATTTCATCACCAAGCCCTTGTTGAGCTGAAGATCCTGGATGTAATAAAGCGGAAAGACAAAGACAACCTCCACAACGTCATCCACATGAAGGAGTACTTTTACTTCCGAAATCACCTTTGCATCTCCTTTGAGCTCCTCGGGTTAGTATGATCACTCACATTCAACGTGCAAGCAAACAGGTCTGCATACTTAGAAAACAGTCTTACAGGAGACTATAAAGACATCACTGAATAATTGATCTGTTAATCAGATGCATTCATGGTTAGCCACCTTTCCCCAGGTGAAACAGCAGGGTCTGATCACTGTGCTGTCTTATCAAAGGCACTTCTCACTTGCCTCTACTCATTATTTCTACCTCTACGTGACTGTAGTCAATCAGAAGTTAAGTGATTACCTGTGTACCTTAAGCCATCTGCATTTTAGCGTGGATCGCCACTGATATCTATTTGAGGGGAGATAGTTTTGTGTATCACTCTGGCTGAATGACCTTTAGAGGACGTCTTGGACTGCCACCTTGTCTAACATTACTGTCACCGAATCCTTTAGTTAAAGCCTTGATTAGGGCCCTATCTCTTACCCCTTCTTGCTTCATGGTGTGAAGGCTCCTGTTACACAGTCTAAAGAAGTTTATGCTTATCACAAGTGGCAAGAAATAGCAGGAGTCTTCACTGTCTCTGTCCCTCCCTGAATGCGAGCACAATCAGAGATTAGTTCTGAGTATACTCTTAAAAGTTGGTGATGTCAAGTGTAGAGTGACATCAAACTTAGCAGCCTTCTTTTTTCAGAGTGTTTATTTGAGGGGTGCGAAGAAGTCATTTATGTGGTGCATCTTTTTATATTATTCTGAGTTCATTCTACTATGTATAGATGATGTAAATAGGTCAAAAAAGAAAACAAATTGGAAATGAAATATATCATGGCAATAGTTTGTTATGATTTAACAACATTATGATCTAACCATGCATTGCATTTTGCTTCCTTCAACAGGGTGAACTTGTATGAGCTCATCAAAAAAAACAACTTCCAGGGCTTCAGTCTCGCCCTCATCCGTCGGTTTGCCCATGCTCTTCTTAGGTGCCTGCAGATGCTGCACAGGGAGAAGATTATCCACTGTGACCTCAAACCGGTACTTACTTCTATTGCATCTGTAAAACCTGAACCTATATTTGGAATACAGTTTTTTTTGTTTTTTTTTTTGAATTTTAATTTTAAAAAGTCAACAAGTCAGCAAACCCGATTCACTGTGCTGCTACTGATGCTCATGCTGTAATGATTCTCCAGGACAATAGTATCAATTTGGCACCATCTTGTGGAGCTTTGTAATATTGCACTAGCGTCACATAAAGGCAACTCCGTTTGAATGTTCTGGTTTTACACTTGAACAGGAGAACATCCTTCTGTCTCAGAGAGGGCCAGGTAACATCAAGGTGGTGGACTTTGGGTCAAGCTGTTATGAACAACAAAGAGGTAAGAGCCTATAACTCATTTGAGAGAATAAGTAATAATCATTTTTAAATCATGTTATTCAAAGAAATGGTCATGTCTGGTCCAGTGAACGTAAATCTTATATATTAACTCATACACCTCGATGCCTTTTGTTTGCTTTTCCCTCTGCGTCCACCTCTGTTAGTGTACACCTACATCCAGAGCCGCTTCTACCGCTCCCCAGAAGTGATCCTGGGTCACCCTTACAGCATGGCCATTGACATGTGGAGTCTGGGCTGCATCCTAGCCGAGCTCTACACAGGCTATCCTCTCTTCCCAGGAGAGAGCGAAGTGGAGCAGATAGCTTGCATAATGGAGGTATGGAATGGAAATAATTGTATTCCCATATTTATTGCATTTATTTTGCAAGTTAAACAAATGTGGATGCAAATCTTTGAAATAGCTGCTGACGTGCTTCAGTATGTGAAAGTATCCTGATATTATAACCGACAGGTTCTGGGAATGCCTCCAAATGATTTTGTTCAGTCAGCATCGAGGAGGAGGTTGTTCTTTGGTGAGAATTTTTCTTCACCTAGATCTTTTTTTAAAACGTCTTATTTCTGTGGATGTTTTATTTGTTACTCAGCATACTGTGGAGATCATACTGCATGCTAGAATGTGGGATTACTAGATGAAAAGATGAATGAATGTCTTGGTGGGTTACAGCTCTGCAGAAGATGTGAGATAAATCTATGGAAACAAGAAGGTAAATGGTGCTGTGTTTTATGTGCAGACTCCAAAGGAAATCCAAGGAACACAACTAACAGCAAGGGGAAGAAGCGGAGACCCAACTCAAAGGAGCTGTCAGACACTTTGAAAACTAATGATGCTTTGTTCTTAGACTTCATCAAATGCTGCCTCACGTATGTCCCCTTCACACTTCTGCTACATTGTTTACCATAATAAGCTTCTCTTTTATTTGCCTTGTGTTCTGAAATGACTGCATAAAAACTGCATGTGACTTTTTAATTCAGCATGCTTCTATGGTACTGCGTTAAAGATCAAATAACAAGCTGCAATTGTGTACTTTTCAGTTGGGATCCAACCAAGCGTATGACTCCTGATGAGGGGTTACAGCATGAATGGATCCTGGAGGGAAATTTCAACAAAGTCAGACCAAGAGCCAGGCCTACAGTGAAGAAGACCTCAGACAGCTCGACCAGCACAGACAGACAAACTAATAGTAAGCCTGGTAACAGTACAGTCCATTTCATCATGCAGTCTATATACGTGAAATAATTACTGTATTTATATACCATTTTGAGGTAAAAAATAAAAATGAGCTAAAACAAAGTAAAAACTAGCTTTATCTTTATATAATCTATTCAGGTTGAGACTCAGTGTTCACATTTTGACATTTAATTTCCTTAATTTTCCTTAATTTCCATGGCACAGCAGAGAAGGTCAGCTCAGAAAGCAACACTAACGACAAGCTGAAGAGAGACAGCTCAGAAACGGGAACAAAGATGGCACCTGCTGAGCGTCTGCGGCCCATTGGGGCTTCAGCAGAGGAGGAGGTGTGTGAGAGCGAGGGCAAGCTCTCCACGGATACCAAACAGCAAGGAGGTGGAGAAAGGCCTGTTCACATTATCATCAAACCTCAAGAGGAAGTGGGCTCAGAGAGAAAAGATAGCCAGGAACCATCTCAGTGTTTGCCCCCTATCATGTAACAGTCCAAGGGAAACACGCTGCGTTCATGACAAGTGGGAACTGGGAATGTTGAGACTCAATGTCCCATCTTTCACCTGAGAATGACTGAGTTGTTGAAGTGGAAGTAAATGGACAACTGAGAGAAAAGTTGCATTTGTCTGGCCTAGCATACAGAGCAGACAGAAAAACATCCTTTGTGCTGTTATTTGCTACAAATATCTTGCTGCTGTGTCTACATGATACACATGTACTACATGTTAAAGAAGTCAGAGAAAAGTCAGAGTTCCTGAGTTTCAAGCTGGAAAGCAGCTCAAGTGGATGTTTTCTACCGACAGGAAACAAACCAGTTCCCATATGCCATGAACAAAATCTTGATGTGTGGAGGAGATACACTGATCATCAGCAAAGAGGGACATCTTCTATTTATTGTTTTAAGTATGCAGTCATAGTGTATTATTTTTATTCTGTGAAACTTTATATGACAGTGACATCAACCAGTTGTACGTGTTTAAATAAAGGAGTTAAGATGCAGTTACAGGCAGGCATTTTGTGACATCAAGCTGCAAGAATACACTTGTTGAGTTTAGATCAAATGGTTAAAATCCTAAGTCATAGTACAGAAGAAAGCTTTTGCTCTCACTGTCTCCTGTATTATTTATTGAACTCAATCTTTGCTGTGCATTGACATCTTTGATAAACAGGTTTGACTTTTACTTCTCTCAGTTTCTATGTTAAAAAGCAAACGTAGCTGACTTTAAAGAAGTGCATAGGCAGAAAATCAATTAAATCTTTGTCTTTGCTTTTTTTCTCTTTTCTTTTAGCTTATTTTACTTTCGTCATGGTAAAAGATTTGAAGACTTGTGTGCAATAAAGGCTGAGCCAAAAAAAAACTTTTTTTTAAAAAACTATGATAACAAAGAAATAATTGTCATGTACTTTGTAATTGTAGAATGCAGTTGATGACCTTCTGATTATTAATTGTTTTACTTATTTATAATTGAATATGTTTGATCCTATGTTTCATATTTGTTTAACAATTTAATTCAACAATCACAAAATATGTATTTGTAATAGAATTTATTGTATATATTTCTGCTGTAATTTCTTATGTATGTGTAATACAGAACATATTTTAAGAAAATATTTCAGATATTGAGGTTTTAGACAAGGTTTTACTTGTTGTGTTGTTACTGTATGAAAATATTTTGTCTGTGTTATTGATAATATTTTTTATATTAGAAACAAAAAGACAATCCCATTATTGATAGTTTGTGCCTTGCAGTATTAGAAATCTTGCACTTTACTATTGTGTGTGCATCTGGATTAGAAACCATTGGATTCTTACCTGTCAAACAGACAAGAGTTCAGACTACTTTGCCAGGATCCCTTTTATTTGACAAAATGATGTCTCACCTAATGTTACATAACATAATGGAACAACCCTTTCATTATTTACCTTCTTTTTACAATTGATTGATGTCTTTAGTCGCCAACCGAGATCTGACTTAAATTGATGATAGACCTGTGCCCTCACTATCTATTAGTTAAGCAACCAGAGATCCTGAAAGAAAGGATTGTAGCTGAAAAAAAGTTAAGAAAAGTAATTTTTATGTCTTTTATGATTAAATAAAAACTTGTTTAAATGAACATGCGTTGTGATATTTCACGATTTTCAGTCCTCATAGTTGGGTTTATGTGTCTGTGATTCAATCTGAAATTAAACTGAAGCCTCTTTGGCACATTGTTAAAACGTAAAGCAGTCCACAGACTTGTATGATGTATAAACTTGGTGTGCCCATAGTCTGGATTGTGCCAGTGATTGGTTAGAAAATTAAGAAGAGATAACTAAATGTTATCATTTGCCAAGGACTGTCATATAACCATCATGACAACAGTCATGAGATTACAGTATAATAGTATAGGCCTGTGGATTGGATATAAACATCCAGTGTATGGAATAAAACAGCAAAATGGAGAATTGGTAGCCATGAATCATTGGCAACCCTCTTCACTTATCAAAAATTCCATTCAATTGCATTATTATTTATTTACTTATTGGCGTCCTCCAGTTACAGCATCAAGACAGACACTAGCCAGCAGCAGTGCAAACATAGTGCGAACCATACCCTGTCAAATCACACATATGTGATATATCTATGCAAAGAAAAAGTAGCTATTCTCTTATAATAAGTCAATCGCCTATCAGACCATACGTACTTTTAGAACAGTTTTGTATTTTTGGAAAAACGCCTTTAAACTCAATAGCTTGACTTTTGCCTTGTGCATGCGTCACTGTACGTTTACGTGCTTGTATTTTGGTCTACGTGGTACGCCGTAGTTGGAAAGATGGCGACCGTAGCGCTGGTTAGCCGTCCTGCGAGTGTCCTTCCTAAGATTTCAAGTGAGTAACGTCAAAACTGGTGCCAGCATGCATGCATATGTGTGTGTTAGAGTATAATATAGCAGATTTATATACTTATGCCGTCCCAGCACAGGTTATCGTTTAGATTACACACATGGGTTGAGTGACCTTGCTAACTGGCTCAGCTAATCACCTGCTAGCAAAGGCTCCTGTTAGCTCGCAGCTCACATTTGAACCTTTTAAAAATATTTTTTTTATATAATTAATTACCGTGCTATCTAAATGCCCGCTTTCTGTGTGGAATAAATGAATGGTAAAGTTTTACGTTTGGCTGAAATTATCCTCTCCAGTGGGTGATTGTGACGTGACGTCTGTTACAGACATTCAAAACACCTTATGTAAGAAATGTGAATTAACGTCGCGATACGTTGTTACTATTGAAATATTACATCAGTTTTAGATGTATGCCTGACTGTTGTGTGACGGCGACGAGCGTTGTAAACAACAGTGATGCTGACAATAATAGGTCTTAGACTTTATTGATCCCTTTGGGATGACTCCCTCAGGGAAATTAAGTTAAGTGTGTCACCGTGGCACTGAGTTAGCGGTTGTTAATTCACATTAGCAGATGAGCTTTCATACACTCGTATAGTTTATGGTTCCTGTTAAACCCTGTATTATTTGTAAGGAGGCATCCAGCCTTTTGAAATGCATTCTTACTTTTGTTTTACTGATACTCACCTGGTCAGTGCATACATACACTCACTTAGCACTTTGTTAGGAACGCCATTATAATACTGGATAGGGCCTTCCTCTGCTCTCAGACTAGCCTCAGCCTCCTCTTGGCATATAATCCACATCCCAATTGTGCTCTGTTGAATTCAGATCTGGTGAGTGGCTAGGCCACTGAAGTACACTGAAGTCATTGTCATGTTCATGAAACCAGCTTGAGATGACTTTTGCATCGTGACGTGCTGCATTATCATGCTGGAAGTAGCCATTAGAAGATGGTAAACTTGTGGCTATAAAGGGATGCACATGGTCTGCCAACAATGCCCATATAGGCTGTGGCATTTAACGATGATTGATTGATACTGACATTAGAGCCAAAGTGTGCACAGTCGTAAGTGTGGTTATCTTAGTTACTGTATCCTTTTTGTCAGCTTCAGCCAGTCTGGACCTTCTCCTCTGACCTCTTTCATCAAGACGTTTCTGTCTGCAGAACTGCAGCTGGATGCTTTTTGTTTTTCACACCTTCAACAATAAACTGTTGTGTGTGAAAATGTCAGGAGATCAGCAGAAATACTCAAACCAGCCTGTCCGGTACCAGGAGTCATGCCTGTTTAAATTTTTTCCCCAGTCAGATAACTGCCTGAATAAGCAGGTGCACAGGTGCTCTAATAAAGTAGAATAACACAGCAGCACAATGCTCAGTATCACGTTGTCAGCATTGTGTCCATGAATCACTGTCAGGTGATTCATGGACACAATGTAAGGGCTGTAGTTTTAGGGCTGTGCTGATGTTGAGTTGTATTATATCAAAATGAGACGTGTCTGAACTGAAACACTGAAAGACCACCACAAACACTTTAATCAGAAATGTAAAATTATAACCTGTAACAAAGTAGGATTTATTAGACTGCATTCATTTTAGTCAGGTGTATCTAAATATTTGACAGCTGAATGTTTGTCCTACCTTTTGATGCTGACCAAACACTGCCTGTGTTCCTCTTCTTTCAATAGGCAGCTGCTCCCCTGCTGTATTGTCAGCTGCCTCCGTCTCCATAGTCCAACAGAGGAAGCTGCACAATGGCCTCATCCCCAAAGGGAAAGGAGGGCGCTCCTCCTCCAGTGGGATAGCGGCCACGGTGTTCGGCGCCACGGGTTTCCTGGGTCGATATGTTGTCAATAGGCTGGGTGAGTTTAAAAATATAAAGCATGAATATGGATGTTAAGCTATAACTAAGACTAATAATTATCACAATACAATATTATAATACTGCCTGTGTTCCTTTCCTTTCAGCAGGCAGCTGCTCTCCTGCTGTATTTATTGTGATAATTACTGATATCAGCTGATATGAATTTTTGTGTGTGTGTGTGTGTGTGTGTGTGTGTGTTAGAGCGCTTCATATGTATAGAACAAGTGCTCTATTGATTATTATTTAAATAGAGGTCATAGATCTGGTTGGGATAATGTATGACTTAGTTTCTGTTCTGTTAACTTGTCCAGAGATATCTTTAGTAAAACTTTAGTAAAACTATTGCTCTGAATTGCTAAGTAAGCTGTTTAAATTGGTAATGCACAGATGTGATTGTATGTGTTTATTTACCAATGTTTTGCAGGTCGGATAGGCTCTCAGGTTGTAATCCCTCACCGCTGTGATCAGTATGACATCATGTACCTCAGGCCCATGGGTGATCTCGGACAAATCATTTTCATGGTGAGATGCGCGCTGCACAGAAACGCAGGCATCTTACAGAAATATCACAACACTCTGGATGGTGGCATCTTCCATCTGCAACTACTTAAGAGCCTTACATGAAATGCAGATGTATTGCCTCTGTGTTGTTGCAGGAGTGGGATGCCAGGGACAAAGACTCCATCAAACGGGCTTTGGAGCACTCTAATGTGGTCATCAATCTGGTGGGGAGAGAGTGGGAGACAAGGTACACAGGAAAAAAGCATCTGATTTGTTTTTCACAAGACATAGAATTTGGAAGATGGTGTCTCACATGTGATCGCTGGAACTTTAAATATTTATTATTACATTTCTTAAATACAGATTTTATTTTTACATAAAGTGACATGTTACCTGCAGTAGTGATATGATGCATGACCACTCGTTAAGGCAGCCAGTCCCATAGGCTGAGATGTAGGTATGAGGTGAATGTTGGAAGACTTTGCTGAAGTGGCCTGTAAATTGTATGTAAGCATTCACACACACACATTTTACCCTCTTTTTGTGTAAAGGAACTATCACTTCGAGGATGTCTTCGTTACCATCCCCCAGCAGATTGCCAAGGCAGCCAGAGAGGCCGGCATCACAAAGTTCGTCCACATGTCTCACCTCAACGCTGACATTCGCAGCCCATCCAAGTACCTGAGGAACAAGGTAGCGGGTTGTTTCTCTACATATAGCACATCTCGCCCACTCAGTCAAACTAGTCTATCTATTTAGTGTATTTACATGTCAAAGCCAGTGCTGGCTACATTCACGTGTAAAGAATGGTTAATATGCTTAAATGTAATGTTTAACTGTGTAATGTTTCTTTACTGTAGGCTGTAGGGGAGACCGCGGTCAGAGACGAGTTTCCTGACGCCATCATCATGAAGCCCTCTGAGATCTATGGGAGGGAGGACAGATTCTTCAACTATTACGCAAGTAAGAAGTGTGTGTGTGTGTGAGAGTGAGTGAATGAATGAGACTGTAGTGTTTTTACACAGAAGTCACACTATATTGCTGTCAAGGAGACCTTTGATTACACTGCTTTCTTTGTTTGGTTAGACTGAGTCAAACAAATCCGGTATAATTCCACCCCAGTGTATAATATTAGATGATGCAGCATCATTAGCATTGGACCATATCTGTGCTGCTGTGTCTCTCACCCACACAGATGTCTGTTCAGGTCTGTGACTACCTCCGCTGCGGGCTTAAAGGTGTACCTTTTATACAGAATGAGGAGGCGAATAAAGACGTAGCATTCCCCAGACTGTATAAAATAGGGTCATGAGAATCTATGAGAGCAATTACAGACTGTGATCAACTACTATGCTGACATGTCAGCCTCTGCATGAACATTGTATGAATATCATCAGTAAAAACACCCAAAACACTGTAGAAGATGAATGTAAAAGTATATTTGACAGCATTCACTCACACAAGCAGAATGTCAGTGGATATTCTCCTTTACAACAGTGTAACTCCCTTTTTTTTACCATTCAAGAGAACAAATGTTTAATTTGTTCTGTCCTATTGGTTTAACTGATAGTAACCCATGACAGATTTATAGCCAACATCTGGAAGCACTCAGCCTCATGTATATGGAACACTCCTATGCTGGAAAGAACACCTTAACTCATACCACAGAATACTTGAATATACAGGAATGTAATAACTAGTAATAATATGAAAATAAATCAAAAACCAGAGGTTATGAGCTCATAATAGAAAAAAAATCACATATTATATATTCTATTGCATGGATAAAAAAAGATAACTCATAATCACATAATATTATATATAACACACATAGCACACCTGTATCATACTGCTATCTCATGTGAATGAGACTGAGAGAGCAGTCACAAACTATGATCGACTAGTATGCCTAAATATCAGTCTCTCTGCGATGGCAGTGGGGCACATAAGGAACCATTGCTGAATTTCTTTTGACCACTACAGTGTGTTTTCCCTCACTGAACTAACTGCTCGAACAGTTAGCCAGCTAACCAAATAGCCATTACAAATTTCATGTGTGGCTTTGATCCTCTTTCAGACATGCGCTGGTTTGGCAACGCCGTTCCACTCATTGCCATGGGGAAGAAGACAGTGAAGCAGCCTGTTCATGTAAGTTTTGAAGACGCTATTCTGATATATTCTATTATACAACAAGTAGTTTCGACCGAGCAATCTGATTGGTCCACAAGACATTTAGAATGTGCTCAAATCAGCATGACAGCACGCCTTACTCATCACTAAAAATATTACTCTGCCATATACATTTTACGTTGTTGGTCATAGTTGTATAATCGCAAGATTCCACTCGAGGGTGTTCTTTAACGTCATTTGAGCAAAGCGCCTCGGCTTTCTCCATCAGCTGTGTCTGTGACACGGCACTATAACTTAAAATTCATGTAAAAGTTTGCGGTTGCAGAAGCTACATCTGTGTGAGTAAATAAATGCAGCGTCTTTGTTATAACGTGGTTGATAAGTAAGCATTTATTTGTGCAGTAGGCTGTTGATTTAGTTCGGTCAATTCCCAGACCTCGATAAAGACTTAACGTCAGCTCAGAGTTCACTCATCTGGGACTAGAAAATCATTTCTGTTGCTAGGTCATTACTAAGGGTCTTATTATTTGCCGTAGTGGTAAACTTGGATCCATTACACATAGGAGTCCACTGACGTGACTGATTGTGTTCCAGTTATTAGCCAGACCCCATGTATTTCCATGGAAACGGGGAAAAACACTCACAAATTGCTCCTCAACATGAACAGATTTTGATTATACATTTTGCTTTGTTGGTAATAGTTGTGTAATCGCAATATTAAACTCAAGGGTGTGCTTGAACATCATTTAAGCACGACAGTAATGCGGTCAAGCGTCACTGAAGTGCTCAAATGACGTTAAAGCACACCCTCTCGGTTAATATTGCTCAATTGTGACACATCTCACAAAGTCATTCACACAGCTGCACCCACGGGAATGTTATGATGCCAGCTTAACAGTCTCTTTCTTCCCACAGGTGGTGGATGTGGCCAAGGCCATCATCAATGCCATCAGAGATCCTGATGCTAATGGAAAGACCTTTGCACTAGTTGGGTAGGTGGCCAGTTCTCATCTTACATTGTTTTAAACTTGTGTCCTTAGGTCCAGCTAATAGTGTTGTTTGGGCATGAATTTATATGAATTTCTAGATTTCGATTTATAGCACAAATCGTGACAAATGACCATAATCTTAAAAGGCTTCAAATGGTGCAGTAAATAGGTAGTAAACACAGATAGAGCAGGTCACTGAAAGCAGGTCTAACTTGTTTGCAAAGACTCTGGGGTGTGGTGACTCTAGAATTGTTCATCTGTCAAATTGGAATTGATTGAATAAGGTCTTTTGTTTCTTCCTAGTCCCAACCGTTACCTCCTTCATGATCTGGTGGAGTACATCTATGCTGTAACACACAGACCTTTTATGCCCTATCCCCTGCCCCGCCCGCTCTATCAGTAAGTTCCTCATGCAGGTTCATGCAAAGTATGCATTTGTGCTAGAGTTCACATGCAGTTGTTCGTGGCAGATCCCTGTTTCACATAATGCAGAAATATTTAATATGTGGCTCTGTGTTTGTGGTGTGCGTGTGTCAGCTGACCAAGCTTTACAAATGTTACAGCAGCCCAACAGTAGCTACAACTGTTGCTGTGCCCTCATGTGAAAAGCTCCTGTTTTTTCTTTTCAGCCTGGTTGCTAAGTTTTTTGCAATGAACCCATTTGACCCCTGGACAACCCCAGACAAAGTCGACAGGGTAAGAAACCAAAATTTTGAGATTGTGCCGCCAGTTGTGGAAGCCTCTACTGTCAGCTCTGTTTGTGCTATTTACAGTCAATGAACGTACAGCCCATAATTCTGTGCTGCACTTTTATGCTCCAGTTTCACATAACAGACATGAAGTACCCAGAACTTCCTGGTCTGGAGGATCTCGGCATCACTCCTTCCACTGTAGAACAAAAGGCAATTGAGATTCTGCGTCGCCACCGCCGATTCCGTTACCTGGAAGCTGACCTGGATGAGACAAAGCCAGCCAAGACAGTCAACTATTAAACTGCCTGATGAGAAATTTCACCATCCCTTAGGGCATTTCAGGGGATGTGAGTATCTCTGCTTTGTCCTTTTGTCTGTAACTGTATTCTGTACATAAATAAATAAAAAAAATTATCCTTGAAGGGTTTCCTTGTTCTAAGTGTTTTTTGTGTTGCATATTGTTGTCATTATATATGAGGTTACAATTACAGTGTCTCTAAAGAGTTCACCTGTTTTTCGTATTCATGCCACTGGACTTGTATGAAGCTTTATCAGTGCTTTATCAAGCTGGAGGTGTTACAGCAACCAAGTCATAGAAAACACAAAAATATGTGCAACAATAAATTTAAGATGCTAGAATATATACATGACTGAATGGAAAAAAATATATACACACTGCACAGTGATCTATTTAAGTAGTATAAGTAGAATGATCCGCACAGAATTGAGGCTGTCATTAATGCCAGGCATACTCTTGAATTTGGACCTTAATTACAGCCACTGATTGAATGTTGTAAAAGCATAAATCATGTCAGTTCAAAGGAAGGGAGGTGAGCTTGCTTCAGTTACAGTGAATAATCAAATGTACTTTTGAACCTGTTTTATATTGCTAGCATGTTGGCATCAAATGAATCCTCTTCCCCACAGCCAGCTCAGAAAGGTACTGTTATGTAGGTATTGTATTCTTTAAAGGCAGTGTATTTGCTCTGCTACGATTTCAGCCTCATTAACAGTTAAATTATAACAAAACAACTGAAAAATTCAATTGAAATAGTCATTCGGTAGGAAATGTTATCTTTAAGATAAGACGTGCTTTATCGACTGGAGCTGTAAAGTCTGTGGAAAGACTAGCTGCTGGCATGGCACAGAGGACACAATGACATTGATGGGATCCTTCATGAGAAACCACAATGAGGACTTATATGCGAAGAGCTGGGATAACTGGAGCTTTTTTACTTTTAATATACATCATCATCTATGTAATCAGAAGCTGGAGAGCAGGCAAATCTTCTCCTGGAGTCACAGATCAAGAGGTTGTGTGGAAGAAACTGGACCAGATTCAACAGACTCTAAACAATCTGGGTGAGTACCAATTCAGGAGCAACTCTGAAAAGTGCTGAATCAGAACAGGACTGTAGCTTCTATATTTTATCAAGTTCTCACACATTTGATCCTTTTCATTATAATACAAAAAAATCTATGACATGTCTATGACATTTCAAAACAGTTTGAAACTGAACACAAAATGTAGAAGACACAACAGTAAGATCACATTGGGCCAGTTGAGGCAAACACGTCTGCCTGAGCTCTACACGTCTTCACTTACAATTCCACTTTAAAAAAAAGTGTGAAAACAAAAGAAGGGGGAGAAACACATCTACACATACACTATATATGTACATTGCTAACTAGCTACCATTAATGTCTATACTGATGGGACATTTTATCTAATATTCTAAGATTCAGATGTCAAATTGGAGTGAAAAACACAAGGTAAAAATTTTCTTCACATTCAGACACACCCTGAAATATGTGGATCTGTTACGGACAAGAGGAAACTAGGTGGCAAGTGTCCATATACGTCATTTGCATAGCATTGCCTGCAGCACAGATGAGTTCACCAATCCTTTTAGCTGTTACCTAACATATTTGAATAATACAACTGAGAGACTGCCTGTAAAACTGAACAGCACTGTTTCTAATTTCCATTTCCAACCTTATCTGTCTTTTTATGAACACAATCAACTAAAGCAAAGCTAATAGAAGCATCCAGTCAAAAGAACTCCACCAATGAACACTTTCCCCACATGGACCGAAAGAGAGAAAAGAAGATTGTGGTGCCGAAGTTATATCCAAACTCCTTCCTGTTTGCCAAGTGGGGAGATGGCTTGTCACAACAGGAACAAAAGGAGGCTCAAGGACTGTTTAGGATTTATGGATACAATGTCTTCCTGAGTAACCGATTGCCCATTGACAGGAAGCTTCTGGATACGAGAGACAAGAGGTAACTTTTGTTCATGTGGGGTCCTAATAGTTTGAGTATTTTGTGTCAATGAAAAGGGATCAAAATAAAAAACTGCTTGAGAACAGTCTGAATGAAACATTAACTAGTTTCTTTACACCTTTCACTACATCACACACAATTTAGATGTTTATTTAAGAATTATCCCAAAGACCTGCCAACCATCAGTGTGGTGCTCATCTACGTAGACGAGGCTCTTTCTGTCATTAAGAGGGCAATACGAAGTATCATCACCCACACTCCGAAGCACCTGCTCAGGGAAATCATTCTGGTGGATGACTGTAGCACTTACAGTAAGTTCAACGGTGCACCTGTCATACAACATGATGATGCTCCACTCAAATGTCTCAGTATCCTGATCTACATCTACCATGCCACCTCATGTATCTGTCTCATTACTCCTACTTAAAGGAAATTACATTCGTCAAGTTCTCACTGCTGCATAGAGTTTGTGGCATTTGTGACATCATTTATCTGTTGGTTGTAGTCACCTGTGCTCCTTTATTTATAGATCTGACTGTGGACTACATTTTCAGATGACCTTGGAAAACCATTACAAGACTACATAGATCAGATTCACAAAGAGAGGCCTGGACTCATTGTGAAAGTGCGGCATACGCGACAAATGGGCCTGTCCCAGTCACGGATCTCAGGTTGGGAGCGTGCCACAGCTGATGTTGTGGCCATTTTGGATGCCCATATTGAAGCCACGGAGGGATGGTAAGCACTCATTTTAAATTTAGGGGTATACTCCTTCACTGTCTTAAGTTCCTTTTATAATCCTACATAAATGCTGTTGAAAAATGATCCATTTCACCTTCTTCTCTTCCTGTGTACTATTTTATTTTGATGTCCTTTGCAGGTCAGAACCTTTGCTGGCCAGAATCAAAGCCGACAGGACAGTGGTAGTGTCCCCTGTGTTTGATAAGGTCCATTTTGATGACCTACATGTGGAAAGATACAGTCCCTCTTCTCATGGCTTTGAATGGGGCATGTGGTGCATGTATGAGTCCTTTAGCCCAGAGTGGTTGAAGATGAATGATGAATCACAGCCTGGGAAGTATGTGGAACAAATCGTTTTTTTTATCTGACATTACAATGAGCAGGACAATTATGTTACTCTCAAACACAACAGCTGCATGAGTGAACAAAGACTGCCTGTTGGCAATCTAAATGATTCATTATACAAGCTATAAATCAGTGCGCATGCCATTTATTAGGCAACTTTCACTGGCAAGATTTCTTTGTATTGTGTCAGAACAACAAGTAAAGCAAATAACAGCAATATGTAACATGGCAACCACATTTTTAGGAGTCCCTCTGTTATGGGAATCTTTGCAGCAGACAGAGGCTTCCTTGGAGAAATTGGTGGGCTTGATGGTGGAATGACAGTTTACGGAGGAGAGAATGTTGAGCTTGGGATTCGTGTGAGTAGCTGCAACTGTTAACTAATAAGAACGTCCCAGATAAATACTTAAAGGTTGAAGACCTGTGCAATCAGTAATGATTATCTGATCTGAATGTTGACTGCTCAGGTGTGGCTGTGTGGAGGAAGTGTAGAGGTTGTGCCTTGCTCCAGGATAGCTCACATTGAGAGGGCTCATAAACCGTATGCTCTTGACCTCAACCCTGCCATGAGGAGAAATGCCCTGAGGGTTGCAGATATCTGGTTGGATGACTACAAGAGGAATGTATTGATTGCCTGGAACATTCCTAAGGTTGACACTATGATTTTGTATTATTGGAGTACATACTGTATGGAATCATATTCTATATAGTACAGTAACTAACATAATTCACATTATTTATACTGTATCATCATACATCTACTAGCTTGCGTTCACTACATTATGACAAACTAACTTGCTGTTGCTCCACTTGTTCAGTCACACCTCATCTTGATACAGCTTAACATTGGTCATTCATAAATCAGAATCTCTTCACGCACATAATAATCAGTGACATCTGGCTCATTGACACACTGTGGTGTGTTACTGGCACTTGAAGAATTTAGCCATCAAATCACATTGTTGATGTTGTGAAGGTCTATTGAAAGTTTCAGCTAACATCTAGTCTAAGAGTAAAAGGTCACACTGCGTTTGTTAAACCACTTTTTTTTTTATTATCAGCACCGTGTATCTGAGCTTTCTACCTTATACCTGAGATAAGCACAGTGTACTTTCAAAATTAAAAGCTATCATAACAGCCACTGTTTCCACATGTGTTTGCCCCAGTTTTATAAACAAAAACTTTGGCATTGTTTATGCATCTTATGACATGTGACACACAGGATCATGGAATTGATATTGGCGATGTGTCTGAGAGGAAGAAGCTCAGGGAAAAGCTCCAATGTAAACCTTTCAAATGGTACCTGGACAATGTTTATCCAAATCTGGAAACATGGGACAACCTCTTGGGGTATGGTTCGGTAAGGTCCAATTTCAGTCATTAATTTGCAGATACAATTAATCTTGTATGTGCGGGGTATATTAACATGCCTGAAATAGTTCATCATTATCAAAAAGTTGGTGTTCAAAGCTGTACTGTATTTACTGTGTTTTATCATCAATTGCAGTGGTAAAACCATAAAAATGTAGCCATGCTAAATTGTGATTGAACATTGCACTACTTTAGAACATATAAAACACACAGAAATTAGTATTCATGTTGTAGTCTTACCATTACCAGCTGCAGAACACCCTTCTGAGGCAACACTGTGTGGACCAGGGAGTCATCCCAGGAAACATCCCAATCTTGTATGGGTGCCATTCCCAACAGTCACAGGTAATCTAAGAAGACTTATAAAAACTAGTATTGAAATGATAATAATAAATCATAGCATTAAACAATGACTTATCCCTCTCACCAGCATTGCTACTACAACTCAGATGGTGAAATCATCATTGGAGGGATTAAATCTCACAAATATGACCATAACCGTTGCCTGGTTGATCCTGACTCTGGCAGCACACCCACCCTGCAGGAGTGTCAGCTGGCAAGGCTAAACAAACTACACATGCACTGGGACTTCAAACAAGTAAGACCTTATCTCACAGGAGTCATGGTAGTAATACATTATACTGTTTTAACAATCCATATAGTACAATTATAGTACATCATTTCAAATACTACAAAAATAAGGCAGCAGAGGCAGAAATCCTCCCTGTGCTTTAAAATAATGTTTTAGACGCATGTATGCCACCATCTCATAAATTCTCTCTATTGATCACACATTTGAAGGGCCAAGCGATCAGAAACAGAGTGACAAAGAGATGCCTTGAGGTCGCCCCAGCAGAAAGCTCTTACTATGAGCTCATCATTCAACAGTGCAGTGGACAGAGCTGGACGATTGAGCATCTTATTAGAAGTTTTTAGATCAGTGCTTAACTATAATGGATAATCTATTAAAGCACGATGATGTCAAACTGGATCTTATTTTCTGTTTTTGTTCTACTGATTAATACAAAATTAAAACCTAAACTGCCAAGTTGACTAGTCACAGGTTGTCAATGCATATTTCCATAGAATCTCAAACAGATTAAGTGTTCATATAGTTTAATAACAAAGCTGTGCAGGAACAGTGGGTACAGCTACAGGATGGACATTTGTAATAAAATGTGTTGAACCCAAATCTGGAGAGACAGTGCACAGTGTTTCCTGTACTTCATCATTTTTGCTATATTTATTGTGACAATGTCTTCATATCTTAAGGTGCCAGCATTTAAAGATGCCCCTTTCTTCTTGGTACTGTGTGTGTCACGTTGTTTCATGTGTCACATGATGACAGCCACCACAATTAATTTTTGCAGCACACAATGTGCAATAATCCAGGCTTTCTTGAAGTGGCGCGCCCTGATTCAATACATACCCTATTGAGGCATTAGTGATTTGTGAGTAATTTAACTGTACACTGTGCTGACTGTCTGTCATCCTTTCATTCTTATAATGACCCCACTTAATTCCTTGTTCTAGATCAGGGGTGTCAAACGAAATTTCATCCCAGGCCACATCAGCATCGTAGGGGCCAGTTGTAACTGTAACACTATATAAATGTATGTACTCCCTCATATTACTGACATAACTACCTCTGCAACTTAATTAATAACTAGCTTTGAAAGGTAAATGATCAGGGGTGTGTGGCAGTTGTTTTTATGCATTTCTCTTTCACCAGTCCAACAAAGCCACCACATATGGCAGGCACGCCTTTGGTAATAATCCCCACCAACTTCTCCCTCACACAGAAAAATAAAGGTGCTAACTGGAACTAAAAATGGTTCCTCAGAGTGATGCCATAGAAAAACCAATTTTTAGCTCCAGAAAAAAACTTTTAGCAAGTGGTTCTTTAAAGAACCCCCAGAGGTGCCTCAAAGAACCATTTTTTGATGGTTCTTTGAGGCACCTCTGGGTGCTCTAAAGAACTTTAGCAAAAATAGGTTGTTTAAGGAACTATTTTCAACAAAGTTCTTTGTGGATCCAACTGGTTCAGAGAAGAACTTCTTTTAAATGGTTTCTTTAGAAAGTTTTCAGAGGAAATGGTTCTTTGAGCATTTTAAATTACTTTACATTTTAAAGTACTATGGGTAGGTTGAAAAAGAAGCACATAAAATCAGTTGCTGTTTGTTTATTGACATTTATTTACATTTCATTCAATCACAGACAAGTAAAGTATTAAGTAAGTAAGGCATTGAAATCTACACATTAAGTCCAATTCTCCTTGAGAAGGGAGGAGGAGTTTGGCTGCGGCTTCACCATCTGACCTGTAGTGAACAAAATAAATGATTAGGAATGCTGCAGTGTTGAAATTTGAGACTTACTTCAAGCCAAGAATTACTACAATTGTGTCTTAAAAGTAAACAGAGAATAAGCTTTAATTTATCTAGTTTTGTTGTTGTTGTTGTTGTTGTTGTTGTTGTTGTTTATGGTCTAGAATTCAGTTGTAATTGTTACATTGTCAGTCCACTGCAGCCGTGGTGTAGTATGCAGGTGACGTCGTGACGTCAGCGCTGATCAGATACACCTGCGCCTAATATGGAAAGGCAGCAGGAGGAGCACAGGTCACACCTCGCGAGTTCAGATGAAATCACAATTGAAAATATTATTATGCACTCCTCGCAAACCGCCTGGCTGAACCTGTTAGTCCAGTAAATTGAAGATCTGATGTTTCTCTTTCTGTGCTGGTGGTCAGTCGGTGGTTTATCAGTATGAGGGGAGTGTGGTTAAAGCGGCAAGTATTAGTCCTGCTGGGGATTGGGCTCGTCTTCTTCTTGGGCACGCTTTTTAAGAGCGGATATGAGCACGCGCCAGGGACCAAAGAGCTGGACTCACCTGCAATGATCAGGAGTTTTTCCGACCTGCAGGACAGCATCAGCAATCTCCGTGAGTTGAGGCAATAATTAATCTTTCTACTGCAGTGAAAGAAAATTAGGTGAAATTTGAGTGAACTTCACATTGACACTGTTAGAGAGGTAAGTGGAAGGATTAAATGTCAGTAACTACAACAAAAGTTCCTCACAGTGCTTCTATCACCTGCATGTTTGAGGACAAAATACTGCTGGGTCATGAAGGCTCCTGATGTGCTGTTGTAACATTTGTTGTTATGTTTATGTTATTTATTTCTGTGTTTAGTATTTCCTAGAAAAAGTGATCATGCCATCATACCTCCAGCTCATTTTTCTCTCTCCCTGTCATCCTTAATCTCTCACATTTGTTAAGACAATGTAATCCGAGCTCTTGGGCAAAAGCATGATTCCATGCAGAAAATGCTGGAAGAAGACAGAGAGAGACATAGAAGAGCTGCAGAGGTCCAACAGCAGCCACCGGTCCAACAGCAGCCACCGGTCCAGCAGCAGCCAGAGCAGAAAGAGCAACCCGCACCAAAGATCCAAGAACAAAAGGAGGCACCCAAGGCAAAAAAGTCCAACAAACTGTACCCCAACTCTGCTCTGTTCAAGGAGTGGGGTGAGAATCTGTCAGAGGATGACCAAAAAGAGGCGCAGGCTTTGTTTGAGAAGTACGGATACAACGTTTTTCTCAGCGATCGCCTTCCTCTAGATCGAGTTCTTCCAGATACCAGGGATCCAAGGTACAACTGCTACAGATCATTCCATTTGATTGCCTGAGAAAGCTTAAGGAAAACATTTCCTGTAATAAAAATATATGTAATATATTTTTTCTCATCACATCTTTCACCTTTGTCAACATTTAGTTTGTCATTAAAGCATTTACACAACTTTCTAATTCAAAAGATTTTAATGAAAAATCATTCTGTTTCTGAATAGGTGTGCAAAAAAGAGTTACCCAAAAGACCTGCCCAGTCTTGCTGTAGTGCTAATCTACCTGGACGAAGCCCTGTCTGTCATCAAACGAGCCCTGCGAAGCATCATTGACCGCACCCCTAAAGACATACTGAAGGAGATAATAATGGTGGATGACAATAGCTCTAATGGTTGGTTGGTTACAAGACAGTTAGACAGTCAGATTGTGCAAACGTGATAAACAAAAGCTTACCTGGTATTTATAGGCTAGACTCCTGTCCTTTCATCCAGTTTTTGTTCAGATGTCTAACTATGTAAACAAACTGCTACAGTCACACTAGAGTGGCATTTTAAAGGAAATTATAGCGATGTTAAGGATGCTGTGTGATTACAGTTCTAATCACACATTAATTTTTATTTTAGTTTTTTTTTTATTGGATTTTTCTTTTTCAAATACCCTCTAGGATACTGTTAGGCTGTAATCTATGTCATAGCTATCCCAGGTATTGCTTTGTGAATATAATTTACATTTTTCTAATGTATCTACTTTTCTCAAGTAATCTTATAAATCAAGAATGAGTTTTGTCAAATTAATGTGCAGCTTCAAAGCAATAGTAATAATTTTGGGAAATATGCTTTTTTGTTTTCTTTCCAAGAGCTGGATCAGAAGATTGATAACACAGGCTGCAGCTGGTTAGTTTAGCTTAGCACAGATTGTTGTTTTACAGTTACATGCTTTCTGTAAGAATTAAACAAACACAATATACAGTGTTAATTATTGAGCTTTCAAGCTACTAGTAGATTTTGTTACCTTTGGACAGAGCAAGGCTAGCTGTTTCCTCCTGTCTCTAGTCTGAATGCTAAGCTAAGCTAACCAGCTGCATGGTGGCTGACAAGTGCCTTGTCCCAGCTGTGAGTTTCTGGTCTTTCCATAGATCTTCAAGTGGGTTAGGATCAGGACTCATAGCAGGCTCTCATCCATTCTTGGCTGCTTTTATATTATGTTTTAGGTCATTAACCTGTTGGAGGAGCCATGACCTGCAGCTGAGACAGAGTTCTCTGACACTGGGCAGCATGTTTTGCTCTAGAACACCATGAGAATCTTGTGATTTTATTGTGCCCTGCATAGATTCAAGGCACCCTGTGCCATGGCCCATAAACCTTAAACTTCTTAATAATATTAGCAGGTGTGGTTACAGAAATATCATGCTGCTTGGAGATGGTCTTGTAGCCTTTGCCTTAACCATGCTTGGCAAATATTTTCTTCCTTAACTCCTCATCTTTTATAGTCTGCTTGAAATATCACTACATCCTGTTATTTAATACCACTTATAATGAGCACCAATCATTTTGTCCAGGCCATTTTAGAAGCTCTTTGTAGAATACACAAGAATTCAGCTCTTTGTACAGTTTCCAGGAAGAACATTGAGGAATGTTGTCAGAAGAGTGTTGTGTCAATGATGTGCAAGGGTATCAACACTTTCAGCTATGTCTGCATTTATCAGACTCACATGAGAGAAATGAATCTGCTCATCTAATGCCAAACAAGGGAGCAAATAAGCATATTTCCAAAAATGTTGAACTGTAACTTTAAGGACACTTGAACAATGTCATACAGTGGCTCTGCATTCATTCATTTGTAAGTAGTAGGTGGTGGATTGCAACATACTAAATAGTCCACCCAAACTTATTGTGTGGGTGAATAAAGCATGAGAAACACCTTTAAGTAAAATGCAATCAGTACCTAATGCTAAATACAACTTTAAATCAGATACAGTCACAAAATAAAGAATAGAGATTTCACAAATGTATTATTTGTCTAGTCTGTAAATGTGTGAGGCATATCTGTGATGAGATCAGTACAGTAACAAAACAGTAAAAAAAAAAAAAAAAAAAAAAAGTCTGTCAGGCCTGCTCTCTCCTAATCTCAAAATATATGCCTGTATCCTCCTTTCAATTCAGAAAACCTGAAGGGGGACCTTGACGCATATGTGAAGATGCTTGAGGAGCAAAACCCAACTCTTCGTATTATTAGAGTGAGGCACAATGAGCAGCAAGGCCTCGCATACGCCAGGGCCTCTGGGTGGAGAGCTGCTACTGCTGATGTGGTGGCCATCCTGGACGCACACATTGAAGTCCATGAGATGTGGTAAGAATATGGCTAAAATACCGTCTAAAAATTTATATTGAGATTTACTGAGAATGTTAAAGCACTGACAGTAATACAATGTTGAATATACTAACACAGTACAAATTGACTTCAGTGAGATAATGTCAAAAAAACATGCCTCACCCTGTTTACACTCCTGTGGGTAGACACATTTGCAACTGCCTCATACAACCGCTGTCTGATCCCAGCACAACCACAGTCTGATCCATTGGCCACTGAGCAGCTCCACTGGGTCAGCTGAGGTTTTGCATAAAGGCCAGTGCAGTTGTGGTAATAAGGGAAATGGCAAGTGCTGCACAGACTGGCAACCCTCTGCTCACACACTCATTTGTAAAGGAACACCCCAGTGTAATAATGTGGCAAGCTGATTTTGAAATTGGCTTGTTGGCTGACATTAGCTACATCAGTATTCAACATTATTCAGGCTCGAGCTCCCTGAACGCTAAAACATGTTGTGACAGTAAATACATCAGATGTTTTTACCTCAGTCTCAAGCTCCCTTCATCCTTCAAATGTTACCCCCAGGTTGACTTGTGTTGTGTGAACATGAAGTGCATTAGCAATGTAACAGGTTGATGATTGAGCATTTGGAAGAAAAAGGCATGGTGGCTCTACCTGTTTAAAAAGCATTATGTCAATTGAGATGGCTCTCCCAGAGCTGGCACTTGTCAGCAACACATGCCAGCAACCATTCATTCAAATGATTGTTGTTGGACAAAGAGAAAAATATTTAACCAGTAACAATAGGCCTTCTGTGTAGAGCTTAAAATAAGGAAGTCTGTCCATTTTATATTCCCCACATGTAGGGCTGAACCCATACTGACACAGATCAAGAGCGACAGAACAGTGGTGGCGTCCCCTGTGTTTGACAGAGTCAACTTCGATGACCTCAAGGTCATTCAATACCTTCCAGCAGCGCACGCCTTTGACTGGGCTTTGTGGTGCATGTATGAGGGTTTTGCACCTGAGTATTACAAGCTTAACGACAGCTCACTGCCTGGGAAGTAAGTTGAAGAGATTAATCAGTCTTGTTCTGATATACAAATGTGTCACACAAATACACGGTCTTATTAGTCGCATGAGCTATTCTTGGTGATCCAACAGTTTCCAATTTATGGTCATGGTGATGTGTTATATAGATGGTGTTTTTAAATGACCTGGTGGTTTTATCTCTTCAGGAGTCCATCTGTCATGGGAATCTTAGTTGCTGATAGGAAGTTTCTAGGTGAAATTGGAGTCCTTGATGAAGGAATGAAAGTGTACGGCGGAGAAAATGTCGAGCTGGGAATTCGTGTGAGTAAACCTCACCTGACAACACATCCCACATGACACAATCCAAGGTGCAGCGAGAAAAGAGTACTATTGTTTAGACGGAGGATAAAATGGCAAATCATGACACAGAGTTGTAAAATCCTGTCTTGTGAAACCTGTGAAATGATAGCCATCTCATTAGCCTTGAACAATGGGGATTAAAGTGACTTGGTACTGGAGTTTCCCCTGTTCGCATTAGCTGTTAGATCCATACATACAAAATGAGGGACTGATCATTTTCCTTTAAGAAATAGGTTTACATTATTGACTCTCTTGCTGAGAGTTAGATGATACAGCTCCCTTGTCTGTACACTAAATATGAAGCTACAGCTAGCAGCTAGTTGGCTTGCTTTACTTAGAATACAAACTAGAAACAGGGCTGTGGCTGTGTCTAAAGGTAACAAAATTCACTTACACATCACTATCCAAAGCTCACTGATTAACTTTGAAAAATGCTATGTTGTGGTTTTAGAGAGGGCTATATGCAGGACTATTTTTAGAATCTGATGTTCTTCAGCTCTATATAGCACATAATGAGAATGTGAAAAAGATATATCCCACCTGTGTATTCACCTAATATGACATGGGCTGTTGTGGGAATTGATCAAAGGGATTTTTTGTTCCCAGCACTGCTGTATGGCTCTCAAAGTAATAGGCCTACATATGATGAAATTTATCCAGTGGGTTAGGCTTGTCATGTTTATATAGGTGTTCCAATAAGAAAAAATTGTATTTATTAAAATATTTCAACTTGAAACAGGTAAAATTTGACCCAAACACAATAGAAGGGTTAATGGTTGTTAACAGAATACTGAACTAAGCAACAGATGACTATGGGAATACAGGACCTGAGGAACATAGGACTCTGGAAACATAGATACGCTCCCACAGCAGAGGACCAATAGGGAGAGATGTGACTCTACAAACAATATGATTAATGCGTATATGAAGTGGCAGATTGTAAACATCTAAGTAGCTCTTAGCTACTAGCTTCTGTTTTTACTCCTGCTTTGCACTTGCAGAGTCATTATTAGTGAAGGATGAGTGCTTATGTTTTACCGAATAGTATAAAGTTAAAAGTTTGCTTTTTTTGTGCTCATGTAGGTTTGGACATGTGGAGGCAGTATTGAAGTAGTTCCATGCTCCAAGATCGCCCACATCGAGAGGTACCACAAGCCCTACCTGCCGGACCTGAGCCCAGCCATGAAGAGAAACGCCCTGAGGGTAGCAGAAATCTGGATGGATGAATATAAACACAACATCAACCTGGCCTGGAACTTGCCATTTAAGGTATTTCAAAGCACTTGATGCAAGATAAACATTCAAGAGTTTTTCTCAGAGGGAGCTGTGTAGTGCACTGAGTGACTTTTAGCAGTTAAACTAAGGGGAAGTAATTAAAATGACTGCAGTTAAAGTATCACAAAGAAATCACACTTTATACTTGCCTCTACAGAATCATGGAATTGACATTGGGGATATCACTGAGAGGAAAAAACTCAGAGAAAGGTTGAACTGTAAACCTTTCAAATGGTACCTGGACAATGTGTATCCCAAGTTGGATCCCTGGGACAACCTACTTGCCTATGGAGGAGTAAGTTTAGCTTTACCTATTGCCTAGTACATGGCAGTAGTGTAGGGTGTGTGCCACTCGCATTACCACATCTTCTCATGACTTGCACTGACAAAATAATTACTTCACTGACAGATGAAGAATCTTGATGCTGACATGTGCATAGACCAAGGCCCAGTGCCAGGTCACACACCCATTGCCTACACCTGCTACTACTATGGACCTCAAGTAAGTGAAGCAGTGAAGGGGTGCCAAAATATAATCCAAAATATAGTCTCTCTCTGTCATTGTTGGCTTATTTAAGTGCCCGGGCTGCTTTCTGACCATTTTTGCTTTTCAGTTTTCATATTACCGCCAAACTGGTGAGCTCTATATTGGTGGCATCAAGTCCCACAAGTACAACGACAACCGGTGTTTAACTGACACTGGCACAAAAGAAACCGAGCCTGGCCTTTACAACTGCAAAGAGGCCATGCAGAAAGGAATGGGGATATACTGGGATTTCACTCAGGTACTACAAGATAAACTGTCATTCTAACAATCATACGAATATCACAAAAGATGTGATACTCATCCATCCTCTGAAGTTATTACACCGTGGTTGTCATGTGTATCAGTGTTCCTGACACTTACTCTCTTTTCCAGGGCAAAGAACTGAGGAACAGACAGACAAAAAGATGTCTTGAGATTAAACAGGGCACACTCCTGATACAGGAATGCTCTGGCCAAAGATGGCAAATCCAAAACATAATCAAACCCTTTTAAAGTGTCTGTGTGGAAAACAAGAAGTTCTCTGCTCGTAAGTCAGTTGACAGTAAAATGTAACCAAAAGAATGCTTGTAATTATTTGAATGTTCTCTTATTTGGGAAGTAAAAAGTCATTGATTTTGTAAATCGTAAGTTAGAGTTTAAGATTAATACTGACCATGATTTACTAAAGCACAAAGAGATGTTATAATTCCTTTTGGAAGCAGGTGACTGGAAAAAACAAAAAAACAAAAACTGACACAAGTGAGCAAATCCCTTGTTGTTTTGGTCTACAAAATTATGACTAATGATTAAATGTGTCAGTGTGTTCATAGAGGAACATATCCACTATTATGCAGCTTAGTAGCAAGTTATTTGTTTTTCAGGGATTTAGCCTTCCAGTTCAAGGACACCAAATATATACAATCAAAGCACAAATACTATTATATAATTTTTGGACTTTCTTCATATCAAAACCTGTGATGTGGCAAAAGTAATGGGTTTAAGCTTTGTCTTGTTTTGGTGTTTAATAAAGTTTAAGCAGCAGTGATCATAAAACAATAATGCTCTTAGTGAGATGTAGTTGATATGATTGTTGTTAAGCTTCAAAGGACTTTTAGTGAGAGTTCAGTGTAAATGTTAATTTACAGGTTTTAGTTCTGTAACAACTAAAGCAACAAATGCTACATTTCTTTGTAATTTTATGAAATACCTTTGGTACTGTTGGGTAAATATCAAGTTTGAAAATGTAAATTATTTTTAGTAATGTATTCCTTCATCCTGTGCATTGTCATCTGTTAGAACAGTGTCTTTCATGCAGAGAGGGAGTAAGGTGAAGGAAAAATAAATGAAGTAAAGGCCATTGAAGGTATAAAGGGTTTACAGATTTACAGTTTACAGTCTAAACATCAATGTGCATGTCTACATGTTTTATCAGCACTGTGAGCAGTGCACAGTTCACTGGATTATTACCCATGCAGAACTGAATAACCAAAATTCTTCTGCAAAGTCTCCTTCATAGATTACATATTTCTCACCACAGCACTACAGAATGGGATTATTAAAGATTTCTTCATTTATTGTTGATTGTCCACATAAGGTTACAATTTTTAAAATCCTACTGGTTTATTGAGGCTTTTTTTTTCTTAATCCTGAGAATGTTTGTAAGGGTTAACTGGTTCAAAGTTTAATTGATTTGTTTGGTGACTTACACTATCTATACTGATTTTTGTACAATTAATAATATATTGTCAAATTGTTAATTATTTAACTCAGTTGTTATATAAAATGTGTTGAGGTATATAAAAAAAGGTTGCATATAGTTATTTTTCTGTTTGTCTCTTGGATCTTGATTATTTCTCTTGCAAATGTCACAGTTAAGTGATGTGGCTGGTTGTTATAATGGTGGCCTAGTGTCAATGCAAAACAAAGGTCCCACTTCTGCAGAATTGATAGCACCTTTGAGGTACTGTGGACATTTGAGTGCACACATGGTTTTGTGTTGTGCCGAGACCAGTTTTTTAGCATAACATAATCTGCAGCAATAGGCCTGTATTCCAAGTATCCAAGTATAACCCAATTGTTGCACCACCAGTTCTGTGAGTAGGGCAGTAGGCCTGTTCTACCTGCTGATCAACAGCTGCCCCTATTTGATCTCTAGATACTGTCCATGTGCTCAACAAATGCAACATGCCTTTCATTGAAGTACTCACAGAACTGTGTGGTTGGTATTTTGAAAAAGTGGCTCATAAGTCCATGGACAGAGCGACTGGTGCCAGATCAGACAGATGTGTATGTCATTCTTGCAGAGCTCATGTCCTGTGTTGATTTTGTTGATCAATGGATTCAGTTCAGAAAAAAAACTGTTGGAAAATGTTTTTGTTCTTCAAATCAATAAGAGGGCCAAAATAATCGTATGTCTTAATGGTGGTGCAACAGAAAAAAAATCAAAAAACAATGGGGTCAATTAACTCACAAGAGTTTAACAAACTAAAAAGTGTGTGGTCTAATTACATTGCAATTAATTAGTTTACCAGTTAGGTTAAATTAGAGATACACTGAATGCCAGGTTGGATGGAGTAATTTGAAATTTGGCCCTTTAGATGTGCTATAGATAAGGTCAGAGGTCACAAAGATGCACTGTCACTAAGGCTGGAAATTTTCACTTGACTGTGGAGATACATGGAAGATCAGATGTTTACCAAAATCATGAGAGAATCCTCCTCGTGATCATCATCACAGTCAGCACAGTCTTGAGACCGATGCGATACGTTTGTGATTAGTGTGTTTTCATGGGCTACTTAACAGGGCTTCAATGTGACTCGGCCGATCCTATACGTCACGTAGATACCTGCGGAAAAAACCGACATCCCACGAAGACTCGCGGAAATCTGGTTTCTTAGCAACCAGTGTGTTTGAAAGTTTAGATTTCTCAGAGAGGACCGCGGTCCGGCGTAACGCAAAGTTTAACGCCGCATGTTGAAACAAACAGTTTGTCCGTCAGAATGTTTAACGTTGAGTTACTCTCAGACCGCCTTGCGAAGGCGAGTCTGCAGAGGCGTCGCGACAGAGAGGCTGAGAGACAACGGAGGATTTTTAATGACAAAGTGAGGACCATTGGGGTAAGTGGCTAACTACGTTTGCACTCCGACTGTCTTTAGCAAAGGATGCTAAGATGTAGCGTAGTTCAAATGTTAAAACTTGTATTGAAATAAACATTTAAAGACATTTAAGTTTTCTACCGCTGTTTTACAGGTTGACAAGGAAACCCTAGACATGCAGGTCAAAGAGAAGAAGAAACAGGAAGAGGCAGAAAAAGGGAAGCAAAACGCACGCGGTGAGTTAAAGGTCTTTCCATCAATGCTACCTGACTTCACTGGTTTTTATCAGTGAGCTTCATGTGTTCTGCGAGGACAATTTATCACAGAGAAAACAGCCTAGCAAAAGAGGTAACTAGAGCAATGTCCTGTCACACGCAAAAAGAGTGCCTATTGATGTCTAGGTGTGGGGTTGTGTTTTTTCTCTATACAGATGCTGAAATGCTCCATAATAGCAAAGTAGCTTGCATTCTCCATAGCAGAGAAGTGAAGAACAAGCGTGCTATGGAGAGGGCCATTGTCAGCTACCAGCATCAGCACCAGCAGCCTTGGAGCCAGAGGGAGTATGACCTGAATGCATCCAGACCGCTGTAGAAAAACAGACCTACGTGATGCACAGATGATGCTCCCTGGCCTGGTGGGCGAGGACCCGGACAGTAAGAACAGACTGCAGAAGCAGAGGGAGCAGCTCAGTCAGTGGCTCATCCAGCAGCAGAGTGAGCAGGCAGCGGAGAGGCATCAGCGAAAGCTGGAGGGTAGGTTTGTCTGATCCCGTACAGGATGCACACCCTCGGCTCATACACATGAAACATAAGCTCACTTTCACCCTCTCCGCTGGCTTTCAGAGAAGCGCTATGACCAGAGCAGAGTAGAGATGGACAACAGAGCTCTGCAGCTTCAGAGCCTTGAGATGGAGAGGAGAAAAGCAGAGGCCAGTTGCAACTAAAGAGTACAATCTGGCCAGGGTAAGTCATTCCGGTAATCACTCAGACTGTTACATGAAGGTGGCAAACCTTTGTGGAACTGTCTATATTTCCATGACATCTAACAAGACACACAAGAAAGTCTTGTCTTGAGAGAACATCTTGAAAGTCCTATATACACAATCTTAAGCACACATAGATGTGACATGAGTTTCACCAGCCTTTGATTAAGACTGACGACATGTTATACTGATGTATATTTTTTTGTCTTTATGTCATGTGTTGTTAAACTGTATTAAGTTTAAACTGAGAATTGGACTTAACTGGGATTTTCTCTCTCTCCCCATTTCACTGGGTATGTTCCAGGCAAAGACTGGAGAGAAGCGTTGTCAGAAAAAGGAATGTAATGATGAAGAGAACAGAGCAGACCAACTGCAAGGACAGCTGACAGGTGTAGATGTCAAACCCACCCTGGGCACGGTGGGAGTACCTGGTCTTTGTCCCAGCAGCGATAGGAGAGCCCCTCTGGAGAGCACGCAGCAGCTCATCCAGTTCCAGAAATATCAAATAGAGGAGAAAAAGGTACAACAGGGACAAATAACACTAAAAACTGATTATCTTTTTGATTATTTAAAAAGCAGTCTGTTGGAACCTGTTCACTGTGTCTGTGCATTTGTAGAGAATAGAACTAGAGAAGAAGCAAGAAGAGGAACTACATGATCGCGTTCGCTTAGAGTCAGCTCGTGCGGCCCTGCTAATAGAGAGGCAGCATGCAAAACTGAACAAGCAGCTGAGACGACATCTGGACAGCACCAACGTCCAACTGGCCCAAACACACAAGCAACAGTCAGTAACGTTTAAAAAACACGTAGACTATTCCATCAAATTCTACACACTGTATTGTCTCACGGTTTCTAAACTCATGTCATTTTAAGGAAACCGGACATTGAAAGAGGATGTATCGATGACAGCTTCTTCTCCAAGTTCAACACCTGCAGCAGATGATGGATGACACACTGGATCAATGACTCACTCAGTACAGCAGAGAAGTACTGATAACGGTGCTACATGACAAGAACATGGAATAAACTGAACCACAGTCAGTCAACAGTTGGTTTTAAATCAAATTTAACTCAGACAGTTCACAGCATTTAAATAAGTCTGTGTAATAATGACAAAGACAGATATTGTTTCTTGAGCAGTTTTTCATAGATTTCTCTCCAAAATGTGCCTTGATGAGTAAACGTCAACAATGCTCCTTATACCTACAACGGCTTAAAAAACATTCAAGTAAAAATACATATACAACAACACTCTTGTAAAGCACAAGCAAACCACAAACACACAAGACAAATCAAACAGCATTTAGCACCTCAACCAGTTCACACTACTGTGCCCTCAAAAACCAAGGCAAACCTTAATCTTAAAGTGCAAATACAATGAAAATTCTTAGTTAAGCTAGACAACAAGGCATCTTTGATTGAAGCAATTTCATATGTGTAGTTCAAATAATCAGTCTATATTTTATAGGACATGGTCCAGGCTAAAGGTTCAACATCATCATTAATTTAAAAAATGTTGACCTGTTTGTCCCTACCACAGATCTGCTCACCTGTGCAACACTGTTTATGTTTTCCATTTCCATTCATAATTCACCTATCCCAAAATCCATTCCTTTCTCAAAGGAGGCATGACATAATTTAAGGACTGCCCTGATAGACGATGTTTAAAAAAAGCTGCAGTTTTCTTTCTAAAAAACATTATTGGAGACAAACTCATCCCATCTTCTCTGCCACAGAGCCAGGGCTTTCTTCTGTTGCTCTGGAGTCAAAGAACTGTATCTGGGAGACAGACAGGGAAATTTCAGAGAGCAGTCAGCTGAAAACGTTGGCCAAAAGCATGTGAGCACATTTAATTCAATATGAATTTGTTAATCACATCTCAGCTGAACCTCACTTAATTGAGTTCATGGCCAGCTGTTTGAGGGTGCCTAAGTTGGATCTGAGCCCACCAAAGCCCACAAAAGCTTCATAGAAGTCATAAGAGAGGCCACAGGCACCAAACATGGCAGGGTCATCAGAGCTGATGACCATCGGGTGGTTCTCCAACATCAGAGCAGCTGCTGGATGGTTTCGCATATCATTCACCAACTTCAACACCTGCATATGGACACGAAAGAAGATATCTATTGTAAGATCAACTCAATTGCATTAAAGGACCAGTGTGTATGATTTAGTGGTATCTAGTGGTGAGAACCCAAATTACAATCAACTGAATACATATTCCCTCAATACTCCCTTTTCAAACATGCCAGAGAGTCTATGGCAGCTGTCAAAATGGCATCAACTGCTACACTGGTAGTCTGTCCAATGAAAAGGGTAATTTATATAGCTATATTTAAATGTTGTATTTAGTTGTTAGTCTGTAAAACTATAGGTAATGGCTGACATATACTCTCTCCTTTCTTCATTTTCTTTGTCTTCTGCATACAAGCTGCAGCGTCAACATAACAACACGATAGGCCACTGTTTGGTTGGATTTGTCCATTCTAGGCTACTGTAGAAACATGGGAGTGCAACCATGGTGGACTATGTGCAAGAGGACCCGCTCCCTATGTGGATATAAACGGGTCATCCTAAGCGAATAAAAACACAACAATTATTAGTTTTAGGTGATTATACACTAATAAAAACATAATTATGTGTATTATATTCCATTTCTGCTAATACAGCCCGGTAAATGTTCTACACTGGCCCTTTAAGTAACATACTGTAGTAACTGAAAAACAAAAAATATTTTTTATTGTAGAGTATTGTTCACATGACAAGACTGTACCTGGTTGGAGATAGGACAAACCTCCAGAGCTACCCCTCTCTTCCTGGATATATTTTTAGCCACTGGGTGGCGAGGCAGAGCAAATCCATGGCCGATGCGAGAAGTGTTGAACAAAAGAGCATCCAATAAGTTTTGGTCAACCTCTGTGCCCTCGAGATCTGCAAGCAGAAGAGAGAATTATTGTTCTTAAATATCTTATGTAGGCTCTTCCTGGATTCCACACTTTCCAAGATTTCATTTCTTTGGTTTTGCAACAGTTTGGGCTGCAGGGTAGGACTAAGGGATGGTTTAGTTTGCATTATTCCTTAATTTCAATTGTTCACAATTGTTCTTTGTTTCAAGCCTTTGATTTGTTTATTTAACTCTTAACTAAACTCTTGGTAATCCTAAAACCAAAAATGTTTTCTTTGAGTGTGCAATAAATAAAACATTCAAACACTAAAATGGAGCTTGTCCTTCTCCAAGATTTATAAGGAACACTTTTGACTGACAAAAACATATATAGACATCTTTTATTACATATGCTTTAAATTAATTAAAAATCTACAGAGAAAAAGGCATGAATTATTGTTGCACTAACATTGAGATTCATTTCAAATTAGTCCACAGGCCCTGATGAGCTCACCTGTCTCTCCAGCGTGGAAAAAGAAAGGAAGTATGACATTTTTTGGCAGTGACAAGGCCTCTCTGAAGTACCACAGAGGTCTGCCTCTGTCCTCACGGCCGACCTGAAAATGAACACTTTAATCAGCAAATTCTATCAGCTATGTTCCATCAAGTTTTCATTTTTACTATCTGCATCAGTCAGTGCAAACTGTGCCTGCTGTTACTGCTGCTTTACACCATTCATACAGTAACTGTTGTTGCCTCTCACCAGGTCAAAACCAGCCATGACATCTGTGAAGTCTCTCCTTAGTTTCACAGCCTTCTCCACTACTCCTTTCATCGTGGTTATATTTACTCCCCTGAAACATACAGGGTTTTAGTGTGACTAGTGATCATATCAACATCTTCTGAATGTCTTCTAGTGAGATGACAAGCAGTATGCAAATCAGAATAATAAGTAAAATCCATTTGAAAGGCACTGAGCAGTCACCTGTGGACTGTGAAGATGATTCTTGCTCCGTAGAAGTCTGGGTGGTCTGCTGTGAACTGTCTAGTGATCTCCTGGTAGGTTTTCAGAGTCCAGGCTGCATCATGAGTGCTGCCATCCAATTCATATATCTGAGTGCCAAAAAAAAAAAAAAACAATCTTAAAAAAAAAGATAAAGGCAGGCAAATGCTCTGAATACACCAGGTATGACATTAGTTTACCTCCGGGAGTAAAGCCCGTAGTTCCAAATACATGACGTTGTCCATGTAGAACTGGGTGAGGCCTTGGTAGTAATAGTCTCTGAACACTGGAGCATATGTGACTAGACCCCACAAAGCAAGAAAGGTCTGCTCAAACCTATCCCATACCACGTCCTGACTGGGGTACACTGTTTCTGGATCCTCATCAGTGAAGAGCGTCAGGTTGCCCATGATGCTGAATGTGCGAATATTATGAAGACATAGTTACAATCTGGTTATTACTGTTGATGACATCTATCTATTCCTTAACATTTCTATAAAGACACCCTTTGGCTTTCTAGAAACCACCACCTCATAATGCGCTGGTGGATTAAACTAAAACATACAACGAGATCACCAAAAATATTTTTTATTCTATGATATTTCATGAAAATCTTTGTATTCTCTGAGCTGCATCACCTGTTGTCTAGATCTGTGATGTTGATCATCTTGGCCCTGAGGTTTTCCAGGAGGGTCCAGGGAGAGCAGTGCGGCAAAGGTTTGGGCAATTGAGACGAGAAGATGAATCTGATGGACTGTTTGTCAGTGACGCACATGAAGCATTGGGGCCGATAAGTCACATTCTTTACCAGCCACTCTACATCAACCATGGAGAAGTCGTGGACATGGAGAGCTCCCCCTGAAGCAGTGAATTATGGGATTACGAATTAAAGAACTGGGTTCCCTAGTACAAATCTAGTTCTGTATTAATTTAAAGGTTCTGTATATATACCATGAATAGAGAATTCAATTTTTTTGTGATTTTCTAGCATCTTCTGAGAACACAATGAAAGTAGGTCAAGAGATTGATTAATCTACTGATGACTGTTTTGATGTTTTGTTTTGTCTGATTGATGAACTTAGAGATATTCAATTTACAATGACTCAAAAATGACTTCTCTGTTGTGAAGCTATAATTATCAATCTAGGGAGAATTTGGCTTAACTGATTATTAAACTAGTTGCCATTTATTTTTCTGTCTATCCCTCTAATCAGAGATTAACATTAGGGCCAAGTTGTTGTGTTCATTGTAATTCACAGCTCTACAAAGACGATGGGTGAAGTGCAATACACGTATAAACTTGCCAGAGTGTGAGACTGCATTTACCTTTAGGCATCTTCTTCAGGAGGTTGAAGATAGGACTGGTCCTGATGAGGTGCCTGGCCTTGAAGAAGTGCATGGTGGGAGGGAAGTCTGGTCTCGCTATCTCTTTCTGTTTCATCGTAAACAGCAGAGAATCCAGCCGCCGTTCAGCATCATTCAGCACCAACTGTCCACCTGTTTGCATGGAGGTCTCCAGCTTTATGAGGGCCTCTCTGTATTTGGGGTCTGGGATGGACATGGATATGCCACCGGTCAAGTACTGCAAGAGGAGCAGGCAGGCCGCGGCCGCGTAGGGGCGCTGTAGCTGGTCTGCCATGGTCCGTAGTATGTGGAGCAGCTGGCTGGGCTAAGACAAAACATTAGAGGGTTAAGGCTAAAAAAAAGAAAGAGAATCAGGAAAGCTCGTTTAGAGAAGTGAAAGCGGTTGTTCTGCACTAGTTGGGATAAAAATATAACATTTCAACCTCCAACATTACACAGTGACTACAGTGAAAACTGGCAGGTGTTTGTCCGCTGTTCTATTTCTACCATGTTTACACATCCCCATGTTAACTACCGAGTGAAAAGAAATCTTAAAACCGTTAAACCGTTAAAACGTCTCTAACTGGTGTTAAAAAAATTGGAGACAATGTTTATACAGGAACAGTAGCCCGTGTTAACTGAAGGTTAATGTGCTGGTTTGAGGAGGAGCTCTTGTTTCTTTCTGAGAAGGCAAAATAGACTTCAACACAACAAGGCTATCAAGGTCGGCTAAAGATGCTTTATCATCCACTTTTCTAATTAGTGTGAAACACTGTATTTTAACAATAAGAACACAGAACATCGAGAGCTTACGACGGCGATACTGTAAACGGTCTAGCGAACTGTTTAACAGCAAACCACGGTAAAACTTGCTGGACGGTGTCAGCTGTAAATACATGTGTGCTTTTGTCAAATAGCTTACTGTATTACGGCAGTGTCGTGAAAATAAACAAGCTAACGAATGAACAGCAATACAGTGGCGGTGATCTACCTTGTTCGAAGTTTATTGTTTACCTCCCAATGCTCAGCCTCTCAAGCAAACCCCGTTTTTCTTTCTGCATCTTAGCCCCGCCCCCTCGCTATGATTGGCTCAACCCAAGCCCTCACGACCAGTTGATTGGTGGACTTTGGAGGTATTATCAACGGTTGACAAGCGATTAGGAAAGGTGTGTGTATTTCCCCAGTATTTTTCTGATATGTTCCTTATCCGAGCGGAACTGGTTTGTTTCAGACAGGACCTGCTGTTGAGATCTCAACAGTTCACATTATAGCAAAAATTAAATATTCTGGATGGGATCATGAACTAGAAGTGTTTTTTTTTTTTATTATTATTTTCATCATCCTTACACCTGCCCCAAATAATATTCTATACATTTATATTTTACTTTTTTTGTGCCAGGGACAGAACAATCAATTCTTACACCAATTTCCATTATAGTCCATCATTGTTCCACATATATGTAAGATTCTTACAGGTAAAGAATATAAAATAAAAGCTGCATTAAAAAAAAAAAAACAACCTTTAAGCTGTTTGTTAACTTTTTTTGTCCTGTTTTCCCTCTTTTAGAATTTAATTCTGCAACTTGCCTAATTAGGCTCAATTAAAGTGCCTTAATTACATGCCTCATATGCATGTTTCTCCTGCCAATTGTGTCCTCATAAGGTCTAAACAAAAGAATATATTACTTGCCCCTTAAAGAAGGCCCGAGGAGCTGCGGTGCTTCCTCTTCCACTGACGTCACATCACATCACTGACTCCTGCAGACATGAGAGGGGTCAGAGGAAGCAGCATACGATCTGTGGAGGGTGGTCGTCAAGAGGTTAAGCACTAATTGAAGGCGATGGTGTGAGTCGCAGCAATAGATTAATGCATTGTCTTGCATTGGCCCTCTGGTTTTGTCTGTTTGCATTTCATTACTTTTGGCCTTTTCAGTGTCTTTAACGGATTATAGATACACCCAGCATTACTATGGAATGGCACGGCCTCTTTCTACGTCTATTGATTCAAAGCAGTATTAATTAAAAGGAGGACTGTTGGAAGTTTCAGGTCAAATGAGGGTGGAAAATTCTACTCCTCTCCTGTTTTAGTGATCTGACTAGTAGCGGGAAAAGTGTATTTTTTCCTCTATTTGATCTCTTTATTGAAAATGATAAAACAAACTCTAGCTCAAGAAAAGTTATTTATTTCTAAGAAATGTACAGTATAGAAAATACTCAGTTCCATTTCCAAAATAATCTATGTCAGTCAGATAAGAACTTGTAAACGTCACTTAAAAATGAAACGTACAGGTCTTTTTTTTCCAATGTCACCATGCTACTGAGGTAAAAGACAACTGCTTAAAAAAAAAAAAAGAAACAGACACCACATTTATATTAAAACAAGTCCAAAAATGTACAAAAATTCTTAAAAGAGCAAATAAATATGATTCACATTTAATCACGTCTAAAATGGTTTTCACTAGTGCAGAGGGATGACAGCAGAGTAAATGAAGAGTTGAAAGCACACTTCCAATTGTCTGGTGCCGATTCTACACACCAGAAAACACACACACAGAGAAACATACACACACACACACGCCACATCTGTACACCGTAAGACAGTATCACAACCTCACAGATCTTTAAAAGCAACACTGCCCTTCATACATTAGACAGCACAAGTGAACACACTACCTCCAAAGTGGCCCTATTAGGCTCACTAAATATTGAGATAATTCCCTATTTTAAGAAAATAGCAAGTCATCCATGACAAGTCTTGTGTGACACATTTATAAAATTGTCTCACAGCTTCTAGCATTTTCCTATTCCACCGTTTTTCCTCAAATATTTCTTTACAGTGCCTTATGTACATATCACTAAGGCCATTATAATGCTGCCAAACTCTATTAAGTCTATTACAGACCCTAGACAGGAATACAGCCCACTCTGTCTAGTTTCAACAACCGTAGGCAGGAAGGCATGCTATCTGTACAACTAAGTCCGACCTTGGACATGTGATGTAATAATGTCCATTATATTTCAATGATGACATTAAAAAACTGAGAGTGAAAGTACCGATTAAAAAGATAGTGTACACTTTCAAGGATTGCTTCTTTAACAGAGCACCTGCACTCAGTGACAGCTGAATAATCATGGCAGCATCTCGTTGGCCGTCGGTCTGTGCCAAATTTGGGCACTGCAACCACCAAACATAAGATTTTTCTCCAGAGATGGAAAGATATTGTAAGGCCATATCATTGTAAGTTCTGTAAGCCTAAAAAAAAAAAAAAAAAAAAAAAAAAAAAATCATCAGCAAAACAGGAAGGGGAGGGGACTCTGTAGATGCTTCTGACTGGCTAAATGAGGTAGATTCATTTGCTGCCATCATTTAACTGCACAAGTGGAATCTCACAAGTACAACATTGATATAATAAAGTGTAGGATGCAGGAAAAAGACCTCTAAGATCCACACCAGTTATGAGAAACTATATTTGTTGCTGAAGGCCAAAATTAATTGTGATGACAAATGGTATAACATCAAATCAACAGGAATGTAGAATAACTCAAATCATTTGCTGAATAGATCCATGTCACTTGCAAATAACTTTGATGAAATCAAATACACAAAACAAAACAGGGGTTTAACATGCTGGCAGTGTGCTAAACCAAATATTGTTAGGATAAATGAAAAAACACCCTTAAAAGCCAGGTTCTTCACATGAGGTGGACTGATTTACCACAGCTGCAGTCCCATTTTCCTTTTGCTGCTCCTCTTTCAAATAATAATTCAGAAAAATACCCGTATATAGAAACTGTACACCCTGAGGATAAGTATATTAATGACATGAGGAAAGAGGAAACACTCAAAGAAGCAACCATGCAAAGGGCAGGGCTATGAATAAACAAAGACCTAAAGCGACAAATCTGTAGGTGGAATGCAAAAATGTCACACTTAAAAAGAATAATAATAATAATAATAATAACAGCAGGGTTTGATGTGTCTGTGTTTGTTCGGTGTATGTGCATATACCAGCTAGTAGGACATGTCACTGTGTGAGAATTTTAGATTTGCCTCATTTGGGACAAGAGGTACATCTCTACAGTGAAGGGTTAATTAATATATATATATATATATATATATTTTCATACATATATATGTTAACAGGCATCGACTAAAAATAAGACTATCCAAGGCCTCTCAATTCCAGGATGTCTAGACTAACAAAAACCATATAGTGCATAACAGAGTCAGGTATAGTCAGATGCAAATGGCGCCTTCCTTGTCGGCCCCTCTCTGCTAGTCAAAGACATTCTTAACAATAAAGGCAGCTCTGAAAGATGCATATACTGTGTGTTTACTCCAGAGGTGGAGAAACACTCTTAGAGTGTGGGGTGGAAATCGGGGCAGTAACTGGGGCCTTTTCAGGACGGTTTATGCTTCAGACAGATCAGTGATCAGTGTTTGTGCCCTTTCACATGCAGCTACTGTGCTGCACTGACACATTCACACATACATTCACGAGGCAGTTTACAAGGGGGCCTGTGAGTTGACTGGGTCGGGGTGACAGTCTCATAGTACCTCCTTTTCTACACCTGAGTTTTACAATATGGTTGGAACAGAAAATAGTAGTAAAAATAGCAGACAACAATCCCTTTCCTCTTTATCACAGTCTCTCTCAGTTCTGTCAGAGGATTTACAGCTCCACCGAGGACTAGTCAGTGAGCAAGACAGGCCGGTTTGTGTTCAGTGGCCTTTAATCAATCCATACTTTGACACCTCAAAGAGGAAAGGTCTGTCCAGTGTTCTTGAATGCAGGGTTCCCTGTGTTTGGCAGGTTGGCCTAGTGGTTAAAAAGGGCTGCCCTTCTGCTGGAGGATCTAACGCTCATGATGGGAAGCAACCATTGAGGTGAGGTGTCCTTGAGCGGGTCAGTGAATACCGACCAGTTCCTCAGAGCTCTTCTGTTACCACTGTGAGCTCTGTGTGGAGAAGCAGGTGTATTGTTCTCCAGGGCTCAATAACATTCACATTATTGTCATCTTGGTAAAACCAGCTGCCTGGTTGGATCTTCAAGTCCATTAGTGGGCAAAACAGAGCCATGGGTTTTTGTCCAGTGTATGAGTATCACTAAAAGTTGTATGTGGAGCAAAGCATCCCCTCTGTAGTCTCCGTCTGCCCAGTCACCGTCAAAGTATCTTCCTTTTGGCTCACTGTTTTGTCCAGATGCTCTTTGATAACATGTCTGAAAGAAGAAGAACAATTAGTTAAACACCTGGAATTTGAGCACACTTAGGCCTGACACACAACAGGAAAATGACTTGACAGTGTCATAGGATTAGATCTGTGGTTTGGTCCCTTCAGCATTATCACAATCTTAGGAGGAGATTCTTAAGATATAAAATGGTTAAAAGGATGATGAAACAGAAAATAGCTAAAAGATGTGTGAAAAAATGTACACATAATGTGTCAAAAGATATCTTCACTCACTCTGATCACATGGTGCATGTCACACTCCCTGTTTACTGCTAGGGCCGCCTGGAGCAGCCATCATTTGTTGCCTGTGAACAGACAGAAAAAAATACTGTTGCTGTTGACAACACTCAAGGTCAGCTTTCCTCTGCTGGGCCAACAGAAAACGCTAAACAAAGTCAACACATACAAAGGTTATGTTACTGTTAGATTCAACAAGGTCAGCCAGTATAATGATTTTGACTCTGACCTAATTAATTATTTTGTCAAAAAGGTCAGGAAGTAGTGGAAAACTAACAAATGAGATTTAAAGAATTTCTTTAAATTGCTTGTTTTGTCCAATCAACACTTTAAAACCCAAAGTTAGTGAATCTGGTACAGAACAGAGAAACGCAGCTGAGTTACAGCACCTATATAGAAACAAATAAGAGTTGCTAATATTATGAATTAAATAGTTATGTATATTATAAAATGGTCTGAAACAAAAGATGGATGGAGATGCTCAAACAGTACAGTTTTGACACAAGATCACAGATACAAACAGATTTAATAATATGAGACTTTTAAGAGCAGATAAACTATTTTACCCTGGGTGTAGGAAGTGTTCTGGTGCCAGGCCTCTCTGCTGAATCATCATGCCCTGGAAGTGCCCCGTGGGCCTGTGATGTCGGAACATGGCCATGCGTGTCTGACCTGGAGAGTATGGCAGCTGCTGTGGCCGCTGCAGAGCCTCCATCAGGTGTGGGTGAGGTCGTTGGGCAGCGTAGCGCCCTGGATCAGGGTATGGCTGGCCAGGGTAAGAGCCCCCGTTTCCAACTCCTCGGGCCTGAGACATCAAGTGTGGTGGAGGAACGCCACCTTGCTGCATCCCAGGGTGCATGGCACGAGGGTCGTACATGAAGCCAGACGCCATGTGTGCAGCAGAGGCAGGTGGGCGTTGCTGTTGAGGTGGATGGGCGCTACGGCGGCGGGCGGCAGCATTATGGCTGTCGAGGTCCAGGATTTCTTTTGGGCTTTCAGGTCGCTCTGAGCTCTCAGTCTGAGCCTGCCTTGCTGGACTGCCCCCGCTGCTGCCGCCTCCACTGGACTGCACCCTGTTTTCACCCCTCCCCTCCTCTGGGCCTCCAGGGTGTGGCCCTGCTTCAGACACAGGACCAGGAGACACTAAACTAGCACGACTGGAGCCCTCAGAGCCCAGCGGTGACACACTGCTCTCCTTCGACTGGCCGTTGCCTCTAGCACTGGCTGCAGGTAGGAAGGCATTAGGTGGCATTGGCTGGCGAGGCTGATAATGAGGCCGATGCCATTCCTCTGGAGGATAACCCCCTCTGCCGCTGGCCTGGTTGTGGGTCTGAGCTTGCGGGTGGGGCTGGGGGTAGTAGTGTTGCTGCTGGTACTGGTGAGGTGGGTACATGTTGGGGTGGGCCTGAGGGTGCTGTTGGCCCGGCATGTGGTAGGAGTAGGCAGTCCCTCCCTGCTGGTGGTAGGTGGGGTGGTGAGCAGCATTGTGGAGGGGGTTAGTAGCCTGGTTGTGGTAAGGGTGGTGAGCAGAGGGAGGCATGGACCTGGTCATGTTGGTCTGGCTGTAGTGTGGATGTGGAGGGTTCCCCATACTGTATGGACCCATAGCTCCATTTACCTGACCTTGGGAGTTAGGAGGAATGGCTGGGTTGTGACCAGGTGAGGGCCCTCTCTGAGCCTGCATACCTGCATTACTACCCACTAGCTGGGTTTGATGGTGATTGGGGCTGAAATTCTGGTGTTTGTAAATACCATTTGGAGGCCCAGGTTTCATCATGGTGTGCTGTGGAGGAACAGCAGTAGCTTCTGTGTCCGCTCTACTTGTAGGTTCACAAGGTCTTTGATTCCCATGGTCTGCCGGGCTAGGCTGGGAGGGTAATAGTGGGGTAGGATGACTGGGTGGCAAAGATGTGAGAGGAGCTGGCTGAGGAGGTCCAGGCTGGGCTCCTTGTGTGGCACTCTGTGGCATCCCATGCATGGGGCTGTTCTGTGTTGGACGTTGTGGAGAGATATTTTGGGGGACATGATGAGGAGGTAGCAGAGAATTGTGTTGCTGAGCATTCTGGGTCAGCAGCTGGGGAGAGCTAGGAGGGTGGCATTGTGGGGGGGTACTCTGGGTTGCCTGAGGTTGCTGCTGCTGTTTTTGGACGTTCTGCTGGTGTTCACTTTGCTGATGTGCATTCTGCATGTGTGGTAAGTTGTTCTCTGACATTTGCTGAGTGGGATTCTGGGATGCTGATACATGCAGTGGCAGTACATTCTGGGGAAGAAGTGCATTTTGCTGTGGACTGTTCTGTGCATGCTGAGGGGGGTTGGGCGGAGTGGGATCAGTGGAGTTGATGTTACTTGCGTTGAGTTGGGATGAAACAGTAGTGGCACTATTGTGTTGAGGAGGACAGTGGCCTATCGACCTCCTGCTTGTGGCCCTCTGTTGAACTCTGCAGGAGGCCTGGCGGATTCTCTTGTGATCTGCTCAAGTTAGGGCCTGGGGGGCTCTGCATTCCCTCTGCTGCCCCACTGTGGCATCCTGTGGGACTAGGGTTGGGCGGGTGCTCTTGATTAATTGAAACAGTGTTTTTGTGTGTTGAAGCTTCATTACAAATGTTGTTGGCAGCCATTTTGTTCTCTGGTGTTGTGCCTGTTAACATACAGAATGATGAAAGAGGAGTTAGCATTAAAAAGTAACAGAGGGGAGTGAGCTTTAAAGATTGACTGACTACAATTATAAGAATAAGGTTGTGTCAAAAAATATAAAACAAGAACAATACAAAACCTGTAAATTAAAAACTAACTTGTGTCCTGTTCCATTGCTTTACAGTGAAGATGCAAACACATTTTTAGGGTTGCTAGTGAAGCTTAACTGATGACATGTCATCTCTTCTGTACCTTGTAGCAACCAGCAAGATATTTCACTAAACTAATGAATATTCAATTTGCCACTTACTGTGAAAAATAATTAAAATGAAAATGCAAAAAGCGCTTGATGGGGGGGGGGGGATTGGGTGGGACGACAAAGATGTGTTCTGTGCTGGTTAACAAACTGAGACACTACAGTCTAGAAAGAATGTGTGTGCAGAAAAAGGTTAGACTGTGCTTGGGTTCCTTCATGCAGAATATAAACAGCTGGTGAAATACTACAGGAGAAGGTCAGGTCTACCTTTGGGCTGCATGTCCGTCTGTTGGGAAGGCTGGCTGTCTGGCCCATTGTCTCTAGCAGGACGCAGCAGCTGAACCTCAGGGGCAGGGGGAGGCTGCTGAGAGGGGTGAGCTGGGATGCTGCCAATTCCTGATGGGGGCCCAGGCTGCTGAAAGTTGCCCATGTGCTGATGAGGGGCACCAGCAGGGGGTCCAGAAGAGGCTGACAGCTGCTGCAGGGCCAGCATCTCGGGGCTTTCCAGCATAGAAGCCAAGCGTGTCCTACCAGAGGAGTCTGGGTGGGGAACAGGGGGACGTGAGGACATGGGCCCCTGGGTGCTGACCCCTGCAGACATTTGATACTGGGCATTGGGAGGAGGGTGAGGGTATCCAGCAGCTTCTGGCCATGGTTTATGTCCCACTGGAGGTGGGACTCCACCGTAGCTAAAGTTGCGCTGGTTCACCATGTTGGGATCTTGCATGCGCATCCCATTGGGTCTCTCCTGGTGATTCATACCAGTCCACATGTTCGATAGGCCCACACCAGGAGGCCTCAAGCCTGGGTAGTTGTGCTGAGGTGGTCCATCTGGTCCTGAAAATCTGTTGCCCATGGGATGCATGGGGTGGCTCTCTGAATGGTGGTGGGATGGGTACATGCTGGCTTCAGGAGGAGGTCCAGGCTGCAGGGCCACGGGACGTGGGCCTAAAGATGGACCATGAGTTGGACCCATGTAGGGGTGCTGCTGCTGGTGTGGAGGCTGCTGCTGGTTAGGATCTGGACCCATTTGATACCTGGGACCCATGTGATGTCCATCAACCATGCGATGCTAAAAAAAAAAAAAAAAAAAAAAAAAAAAAAAAAATCTTGTTAGGGTTTTGATCAGTATACACACACAAATAAATACACACATACACACACACACACACACACACACACACACACAAGAACATAAAGGAAGATGAAGATATTCAGATTTAGGATTTACAAAAATAAGTTTGGAAAACTTTATGAAAAAAATAGGTATAAGTGACTGCTGTAATAAAATGCTACAAATAAACATGTTTGTAATCTGTTGATAGTGCAGTTAAAAGATGAAGATAACAGAACAGAAGAGAGGAGTTGATGATTCATGACAATGAGAAGAGGTAGCTAATCTGACAATTTTCTTTTTTACACTATTAACAGTATATCATGATGTGATGAGTATGTACTCGCCCACACAATATTACAGTCATTTATACCTGCATGTTAAAGTTGCGGGGCAAGCGGTTCAGGTTGGGGTCTCCATGCCTGGGAATGTGAGCTGGGTAGGCGAAGCGGGGATCCATAGCCATTCTTTGGGCATACATGTGTGGACCATGAGGACCAGGGGGACCAGGTGGATGACGGAGCTGGTAAGATAATAAAGAGAATTTGCTATTGATGTTCTTGTGCTTATCAGACCAAAAAAAAAAGACTAAGGTGTTAATATTGTGATGAATAAGTGACAAATTAGTGTAGTTAACAGGTTTTTTAGAAATATAGAGGAATTTCAAAAACAAGAAAGGTCATCCCATCAATACCTGTTGCCCTGGATGATAGATGCCCCTAATGTCTCCTTCATGAATGCGTTGTTGGTTCGGATGCATGGTGTGGGGGTGATGGGGGCTATTGGCCCAGTGAGGGGGAGGAGGTGGTCGTGTCAGCCTGTTGTCCTCTTCCTCAGAGGGTGTGCTGCCCTTGCCCCCCTGGGAGTTTCGCTTACGTTGGACTTGTTCAGTGGCCTTGATGAGACTTTCAGGTCCCAAATGTTTACTGCTACGGTTGCGCTTTTTGTCCTTGCGCTCCTTGTCTTCTCGACTGATGTGAAATTCCTCGTCTGTGTCACCATCCTCTGATGGAAAGTGTTTTAATAGGGCCCGACTAAAACACCGTTCTAAAGACTCTGCCATGATGGTGTACTCTGGAAAGAGACAAACATCAACATCAGGTATGCTCATACTGATAACACACACAAAAGCTCTTTATACACAACCACATTTTCTGCACCCCTATAAACACAGTGACACATTCAAATCGCATACCTGCAGCATATCCACTCATGTACACTCAAATATTAACTTTTCATTCACTCCCTCCCTTTCACACATACATACACAACCTCACTCCATCTCACAGTCACTCCCTACCACTCAAACACTGCAGAACGATATGCATGGCATGTACTCATAGACATACACTTGCTCCTCTGTTCTCAGCTCATGCTGACCAACTGACCAGGTCAGAGGGCGTAGGTTGACCCCTGCTCCTTCAAGCCCTTCCTCCTCCTCCTCCTGCAGCACCCCCCCACCCCACAACCACTCTCCTCCCCCTGTCCCTGGGAGGGTATTCAGTTGGATGGATGGCTCCAGACAGGGGGCTTAGGGGCTGGAATGTTTCTCTGGCACTGCAGGGCTCAGATCCCCCTGAGCACTGGAGCACAGCTCAATCACTCCCCATTAATCACTGTCAAGGCTGCCCTGGCCCCGGCCCCAACACACCAATAAGTCCGGCCCCCTTTCTTTTGCTCTTTCTCCCACTCTCACCCCCTGCCTCTCACCCCCAAAAATGCATATATGCACTTCTTTCTCACAAGATACACCTACTCAAAGTGATTTTGATGCATTATGCTGAGACAAACTGTTAATGGAGGGAACTGGATTTCTGAAGTGGAGCTGGTTTGTGTTCATGCTGTTGTGTTCATTTACCACTGTCTTCTCCATTGTACTCCATGCAGTTTTCAAACATGAGCTTCACGTCAGCAACAAAGTCCTCCTTAGCAACGTACTCTCCATCATTGAGCTTCCTCTCAATGGTGGACAGGTCCATGGGAGTCTGAGGGGATTGGAATAATACAGTTACAAACAATTAAAACCTCATGCGGTATAGATATTTGCATATGAATACATTAGTTAGGATGTGAACCAAACACGCACAAACATAAACTCAATATCACTCAAACACTATTAGTGAAAACAATAACAGTAATTTGTACCTGGATGATCTCGTGGTAATTGGGGGCATAGGAGTCATCCACAGGCTCCAGGAAAGGCCAAGCATCTTTATGGGCTTTCAGGGCCTCAAGTACTGAAGAAGAGAGATTAGATCAGATCAGACGTTAGACCAGGCATTAATGTGGATTGAGATAAAGAAACAGCCTCCAGTAACCATTCTGTGAGCATACCTTTGTATAAAGCAGTGTAGTCGTCATCAATTTCATAGCTGTAATGTCAAATATAGCACGTGTTACAAAAAAGAATCACTGAGTCATTTAAGTAGGAAGTGAAATCTGCTGTCAAATGAACAAAGCCTCCTTACAATTCCTTATTCCTGCGTGTTCTGTGGACAGGGGAGGAAGGCTCCAGATTCAGGAGTTCAGGTGGCAGGTCTTTTCCTTGAGACAATAACCAGGCCTTTTCCTCTCGCATCTTCCGCCTCTTTGCTCGTTCTTAGAGAGAAGGATGAACACGGGGGCAATTAGAGGCGCAAACAATAAAATACACCAGTCTCTGGTGGTTTCATGCAAACAATGTTTTAATTGCTTTTTCAGGCTCTTGAGTTACAGTTTAAATTGCCCTTTCTGCCCATTGAGGCTGTCAGTGGAGTCAATGAAAACCAGGCCTTCACCATCAGAGACAGCAGCAGCTCAGATAAGTAGAAGGAGAGCGATTCATCAGCCATCTTTTCTTAGGCCCAGCTGATCAAAAGAGCAGAACAGAGCAGGGAAAGTGCATATGTATCGCTGCTTTATCTTTTTAACATGAAAGGCAGAGAGGCCTGCCAGCCCCCCTGCCGCGTGGATTAAAGATGTTTGAGGGAGGATTCCACATATGCAATCCACACAGAGAGCAGGCCAGGTCCTGCTGTTCATCTATAATACATTAATGAGGCTCTTCCACTGAAGCACAATCAGCAGTTCATTAACCCTTGACAGATGACATCAGAGGGAGGGAGAAAAAGAAGTGATCCTGTGATTAAAGGCCCTGAACATTCCCTCTCACAGTCTCTGTGTACTATACATAAATCACAAGGCTTCCAGTGCCGCTATGCTACTGCAGATTTTTCAGCCGTTAAGAGCCAAACCACAGCAATGGAAATGTGAAAGCCTGTGCATGGGGTGCCCTTTACAATACATTCTGCCCTTGATCCCTGAGTTGGAAGAAGAGTATGAAAGCCCCCTACCTGCTTCTGACAGGTTGCTGATGAAAGACTATGAAATTATTGCTGCTCCTTGATATTTGACTTTGGGTACTTTGCTTCATTTCTTTGTTTTGTAACCAGTATGAGGTTGCTGCAGTGTTGACCTCAGTAATATTTTTTTAGAACTGAAATTACAGGTTCTTTGCACAAACAGATGTACAACTTTCCATTTATTTGTGTTCCATCTATCTGTGTAGCCATCCATCTTACCTTCCACAGCTTTGATCTTTTCCATCTTCTCGCGCTGCCGTTCCTCTTGCAGAAGCCTCTCCTCTTCTCGTCGCTGCTCAGCCAGCAGTACCTGCCTGTCCAGCTCTTCATCTTTCTTCTTCTCATCCTCTGTTACTGCCTTCAGATTGTCCTGAATACACACACACACACAAGCATATTAATTATGGACTCATGGCAGGGCAGTTTGCAATGAATATGTGGGAGCTCAAAGTTGGATATCTCTATATCACTCTTGTGCATACAAGACTAGGAATAATGGAAAGTGGCAACCAAGGCAAAAGACATGTACAAACCCATTCCCAAAAAATCCCTACAGACTATGTCTGCGATTTGGATATTTTATTATGCTACTGCCATAGGAGTTCACCTGCAGTAGTGTACCTTCAGTCTTCAATACTACACCAAAACATATACACAGACAAACACACACACCTCGTCCTCTTGCTTAACGTGTTTTTCAGAGAACCGCTGTGATGTGCGAACTGGGGTTGGGTCTAGAAGTTTCAGTTTCTGCTCCCGCTCCTGAAGAAAAAGTAAAGAGAAAAAGAAAAGTTCAGTTCTGCACTTTATGCCTGTTCTGTGACATTCCTGTTCAGTGTATCCATGATCTGTATCTAGACAAAAGGGTGATACTAGGTTGGAACTAAGTCCAATAAGTGAAGTAACAGTAAACAACTGAAATTGTTCAGCAGTTATATTTTTCAAATGAAAAGAGTGATTATTATTATTATCAGTAATGTCTTATATTTTCAATTCTCATTTTCCTCTACTATTACAGCTTCTTTTTTAATTCTCTGAATTTCACACTGTTTATGAAAATGACTAATTTTTACAGTAAATGAATTAATTATTGAGCCTTCAAGACAGATTGATGGAGAACCATCACAGACAAGCCAACACACTGACAGGCCCTGGGGAGTTGTGGAGAAGCATTGAGCATTGAGAGGTCACTGGCTCTGCTATCCCCTCCCCCAAGTCACCCTCTCTACTCTGCTGCTTACATTTCCCCACCTTCCCCTGGGGGTGACAGCCAAGTTTACAGAAAGAAATTAAACCATGTGGGTCCCCTGTGGCTCTACTGATCATTTTTAATGATTGGGGGGGTAGTGTAAAGGCATGCTGTCCAGTTTGACACTTGCACTACTCAGTGGTATGACACCAGACAGCCAATCATGGAACATTTGATCACAATATCTTTAATTCCTCAGCATGCATCTTAAAAATAAAGTTTATAATCCTTCATGACATATCAGTGCTCCAGATAAAGCACACAGTAAAGGAGGGAAACACCAGCCAACAGAGAGCTCTAAGCAGATCCCTTGAAAGCCTGTCTATAACAGGGACTGGCCTCTGCAGCTCATGTCAGAGTTCATCAGGGAAGCACGACTGTGAATAACTGTCACCCCGGGGGAGCAACAGCACAGAGGTATGTCACAGTCAAGCTTCTGGCCATCTATAAAACAACTACAGGAGATATAAAAATGCTTTAGCAGCTGTATGAAGCTTGTGTATGTCTGCAGGTGAGGAGGAAAATGAGGAAGGAAGATGTGGGTGGAAAGTGAGAAGCAGAGAAAAGAAATAAAGAGAGTGAGAAGAGAGAAGAAAAAAGACAGATGTTCACGATCTGATCTGCACTGCCCTCCACAACTCTTCTGTGCCCACTCCATCTCTGCCTTGTCTTAGTGTGAAGCACTGACATATCCTGGGGTTCTACAATTCCTATCCACATTACCACCAGCACTAACCTCCCCCCCTTCATCCAACACACACAAGACAGAGTGCCTCTGGTGTCACCACTTAGAGAGGTCGAGAGAATCCTGCAGCACAGCAGAGCTGTCATTCAAGAGGCTCCATTCTGCCTCAAGGTGAGCTCCCGCCTGCTGTCAGTGCCCCATGAAATGGCTGGTGACAGCAGCCTGAGACATGTGGAGGGAAGGACTCAAAAAAGACTACACACGCTGTGTATTGGACACGCTTCAATGAACACACCCACATAAAGATGGATATACGTATGTAAAGTATAACACATAATGCTATGCCCACTATATTGATGAATGGTACATATCTGAAATCATTCAACAGGTAAAATTTGCCTTTTGCTGGTGAAACAAAAGCAACAACTTGAAGACATTGGTCATCCTTCATCTCTTCAAAGCAGAAGTTCATGTAAACTGGGGGATTTATGAGAGGTTCAAAGTAGTTTCAACATTACAATGGCTTTAGTACTTAATTAGACACCAGTCAAAACTAAACAAGAAAAAAGATGACTGTCTGCTAGAGCTCACTTTGTTACCTAAATGTGGTCTTAAATCAAGGACAGACTCTGTACAACACCACAGTGAAATGTGTTGGTGCGATGAACATATAATTAATAAAGAGGGTGTTGTAGCGCGACCTCCTGCTGTCTGACATCAGTGGACTTTATTTTCATGGAAGAAGAATATTAGTGGAATGCACATCCCTTTGATTGAGTCAGTTCTTTCAAGCAAAATCACATTAATCTTTCTTTTTTCATGCTGTGATCATGTTTGATAGAGATCATGTAAAGTGGAAAGACTTATCTTGTTCATTTTTACATAAATTAAAGTCTAAAATTAAAGTCTAACAGGCGAGCAAACAAACACAAAAAGTCCCTATGATACTTCTGTACTGACCAGGCCAAAACAAAAACTTGTAGCAGCCGTACTGCTGCTTTCATCATTAAAAAAAAAAAAAAAAAAATCACCAGAGTGCTTTAATAATATTCCATACTGAGAGACAGAGGGCCTTCTGAGTGCCATATATAGGGTGAGTATGAGTTGTACAGCTGAGTACAGTCTATAAAGGACAAAACCACAGTGATTTCACTGACTGTTAGTGGAAGTGACCCCTCTGTCCCCATCAAACAACCAGCAGTGAATCTTTACTTCACTGCTGATGATGATGGAGAGGGTTTCTATAGCAACAGTCAGTGCTAGTTATATAGCACGGGGTGGGAAGAAACCAACCCTCTTGTTGCAAAAGGTAGGCTAAAAATCAGAGACCTATTCTAGCTTCGAATACCTATAGTATTCAATCATTATGGAATCAATTCCATTGCAAACTATAGAAACAATTTGTGAGCTAGTGCTGACTCTGACACCTGCTTGCTATGAACACAGCAAAAAGCATGTCTATAATCTCCTGCTGAGGTACTTAACACACATTCCACAGTGGATAATGATAGACAAATGAACAGAACCTAAAGTATGGCTAAGCACAGAAACGACTGACTCCAGAACATGGGCCATCATTCTGCCAAACTAGCATGAAAGCGTAGTTCCTCATAGTCAGGCTAGGACCAACTTCATTACCAAGCTGGTGCAGAGAATTAAGGGCAAGCACAGACCAGCTTTCTTTCACTCCACCTGTCCTGTAGCCATCCCAGGTAAGACGCTAGAATCCCAAAACAACTACTGGAGGGCAGAACATAAAAGCAGCTAAACAGAGATTGGGTTCAATCTTTCAAGCTCCATAACTTAATAATTTTTATATTAACACTGAATAACATGACTACCTATACAATAAAAAGGGGTTACTTGTAGTGGCAAACCCATAGAGTATTACCAGTACTCCAACTACTCACTTTAACTGACCCTTGCATTTTTCTCCATACTAACAACAGGAACCAGCAAAACAGGGACTTTAATGAAGCTTTGATGAACCTAACATTAAGTTAATGGAGGTGGGTTAGTTAGGTTAGAGTTAAAATTAGAATAGTTGAGATCCAAGTAGGATTTGGGTAGATATTTGATAGATACTGCTCAAACTAGTACAGTATATTGGTTGTCTGTAGCAAATAAACAGACTAAAAAAAAACACTCCATTGACTAAGTATGCAAGAGTAAGAAGCAAAATGTCAGTTGATATTTTTAGATGTTAACTAAATCTACCATGGTTGGACCCGATGTTTATGAGCTAGTAGTCAGACACATTAGCTCTGGATAGTAGCTGATAAAACTATATAAATGTAATATTGTGAAAAATGTAAATGTAGGCTTAAGAAGATAGTATATATGAGCAGGTGTAACAGGGACTGATGGTAATGTCTCGTCTGTGTCTGACCTTGTGCTCAATCATGCTGCTGATCTCGGGCAGGAAGTTCTGGCTGATGACACGGTAGAGGTGGCGGTCCTGTGGGGAGGGTTTGTCCTTGATGCTTTCTGCCAGTTTGACCCACTGTTCCTCTGTATCACACACAAGGGACCAAACGCCTCGCTTACGACCTGATAGAGGCAAAGAGAAGAAACATTGGCTTAATGATTCTAGGGAAAATGTGTAAAGACAATTAAGTCGATGAATCTGGCGGTCAAAACTTTATAGTTAAAATAGAGCACAAATAAACAGATTTGTTGCTTATATTGATGAGATCCTGTCACCTTTGCTTGGTGGGGGATCCTCCAGTCCATTCTCTGTCTTGACTTCTGACACTTCTCTTTCCTCCTCACTGAAAGAAAAATGTAATTATTGACATAAATAGATTCCAACCATTGCTACAAAGAACAAAATGACTAAAACTACTTTAAAATGCAATAGTTTAACTGTAAGAGCAATTGAATAACAGTATGTTTCCATGACATTTAGGCTTTTTGGAGATGATAATGATAACAAATGATAACACAAATCATCAACAACCTGATTAAGAAGTTTTCCAGGCCTTGGGAATAGTTCTTTAAATATTTTTTTCATTTATATGGTTGAATGAAACCCTTACTATGCACTCAAAGACCGCACAGCAACACACACCACAATGGCATTCTTTTGACATAACCAGTACATCTGTGCAACACATGCACAACTACACATCAGCAGTTCTCTACAATATGCTGTTGGCACTGACAACAAACAAAAATAGTTTTCACCTTAGCTGAGGGTCTTCCAGCTTTCGCTTCTTTGGTGGTCTTCCCCTTTTCTTTTTCTCTGGTAATGTTTGTTCAGGGGGTTCACTGCTGGAAAAAACAACACAAAGTAGAAAAGAGCTCTTTAAAATTACAGCCTTTTAACAAGGGTGATTAGCAATGAGATACCTCTATAATTAACCCATAACAGGCCTGTAAACAAGTGTCAAACTGCAATTACACACTTACCACATGCACTAGTTGACTGCAGAAAACATGATCAGTGACATAACATTCATTCTTGGTGTACTCAGCAGAGACAGGAGATCACACTCTGTGGTATTTACCTGATCTTGTCTGCTTTCCTCTTGACTGGCTCTTCTTTGTACATACGAGTGCCGTAAAAATACCAGTAGAGGGCTCCATTTCCATCTTGCCCCAGCGGTTCAACCCTCAGGCTGTCTGCATCCAGTCCCTGGGGGGGAAGGGTGGGGGTGGGGATGTTACATTTTTAAATCATGTGTAGGACTAGGTTTTTAAATCATCAGTCATTAGTGGATGATGTCATTCACTCCTTTGAGCCTACACGATCGTGAATCATACATGTACATGAAGCGCTTTCGGTATCTAACAGGGTGCATTTGTAAATTGAATCTGATGCATCATTTTAAAAAATCTTATCTCATAGGAAAACTGCAAAATATGAGAGGAAAATTTGTAAACTGACAGAGAACATTAATTACACCTTTGTTTATACCAGTATATACATTTGCCAATATTGAGCTACTGTCCTGGACGTTATCTGTGTTAGACATCATGCTCTCATCCCACAGTAAAACACTCCAGGAGAATTATTAAATGACTTCATATATGTCCAGGCTGATCCTCATGGTGAGATACCTTAAGCAGATCAAAGACATCAGCAGCATCCAGACGGTAATCGCAGAGTCGGTGCAGCAGTTCCACCTGAGTGCGAGGAGGGAGATTCTCGAAGGGCCCCTCTCTAAGTGGGTTGGGCTTCCCCTCTTCCAGTTCCCACCGGTAGCTGATGATGTCATCCAGGTAACTGCTAAATGCCTGGGGGCTAAAGAGCAGAGCAAAACAGCAGGAAAGATTGACAGAGAGTGAGAGAGGCAGATGCTATGTTTCTTATGACCAAAAAAACCTTAAACAGTATGAAAACATTATCAAAAGCAGAGAAAATGTCTTAAAATAGAACTGCTGACAAATTATTTAGCCATACATGGCAGTGTATCACACTCATATTCATACTCTCTAAGTCCTAAGACCACCACTATACCTACAACTGACATTCTTGTGGCTGGTGTACCTTTACATTATCAGTATTATCAGTTGTTATTTCAGAGGTTGTCTCACTGCCATTGTGTGTGTGTGTGTGTGTGTGTGTGTGTGTGTGTGTGTGTGTGTGTGTCTGCACAGTTCTGGTGCAGAGCCTGCAAAGGCTTGCCTGGTGCATAATGATTATAATAATAATTTATTCTCTCCGCCTAAGATCCTTAATTTTTTCCTAGTATGGAAAGTGTGACAGACTGGTAGCTCACTTCTTGTGAGGGTCTGTTTTGGGGTGCTGAGCAGCTGAGGCAAGACTATGTGATAAGGTACATTTCTTATGTCTTTCCTGCATGTAAATTTGTGTCTTGTGGTTTACTGTGTTTGAGGTGATTGTTTCCTCAGTTTGTTTTGTATCTGATGATTAGTTAGATAGAAGGTGCATTTACTCATATGTCATTTGAAATATGCTCAGTAAATAAAGCTCACTTAAAATTTGATTACAATAGTTCTTTAGCTCCAAAAATGTTAGTGATTAATTAAATCCCCTGAAATGTTTTATTCATTTATAGTGAATTAAGTCATAAGGAACATAATGATGTTATAATGGTTATAATGGCGTCTGAATTAAAATGCTTTAAAAACTCTCATGTTTATTTGAACAAACAATAAAAAAAAGAATGCAGACAGAAGGCTTTTTTGGTCCATTCAGATCTGTCAGTATGGATAAATGCAACCAATTCACTTGCAAATGCTGTGTGCACATTACAAAGCCAACACATCCAAGTTTCAATATCACCTAATGCACCATTGTAACACATAGCTTTAGAGACACACAAAGTTCAAACTGCCATAGTGGTTGTAGAGATGGAGGAGGTGACGAGTTTCTTGAATGGCAGTTGGTTTGTATTTCTGCTGTGAGTGAGAGCTGGTAGGTAAATGTTGGTTCCTGTTCAGGTCTAGGCGATTCCAACTCAGATTAACAGAACAAGGGCTTAGGGCAGGGGTGAGCATCTAAGCAAGGGCAAAGCAGAAAATATGGCTTATCTTGAAAGAGCAGAGTGGACTTTTCACACAGCTGCAGCCTCCCCCTCCCACTAGCCCATCCCTCTCCTCCTTTCTATCCCTCGTTCTCTCCAACATCCTCCCTCCCTCCTTTCCCCCGCTCCGGCAGAGCGTTTAACGCGTGCAGATGAAAAGGGCAGCTCTGTGAAAGGCCAGTGCTGAGCAGCCACCCCCAGGATGCCAGCGCCTGTCCAGTCCAATAAAGCAGGTTGTCCTCCTCTTACTGGCTGCCTGGACGGAAAAACTGGATCATTCCTGTCTCTCTGCTTATCAGTTCACTGGTACCAATATGCTACATTTCTAATGATGGCCTAGAGCAGGAGGTGTATACAGGGGAAAGCCCCGTGAGAGATAAACCACATTTGTGGATTTGAATAACAACCTCTGCTATATACTCACTTTCTCCCATCATTTGATCACAGGGAAAATAAAAGTTTCAGTGGCTACGCAGTTCCCACACATTACTGCAGTAATAGAGATTTCACCACAAACTTTAAGTCATCATATGGTGAGTAAATTCTGACTCCTCCGCGAGTCATAGCATGGGTGACTCAAACTTCCTGGGTGCTATGACTAATTTGATTAAACGGAAATAAGGATTTTTATCTTGGCAGCCACAAATCAAAATGAAAAAAAAAACATTCAAAAACATTAATTGATTCTTCTTCTGTGTCTCTGATGCTTTACATCTGCAGGTAATGTTTTCACTGACTGCTACTAGTTCTGCCAGGGTTAAGACCTCAACCTGGTTCTGTTGCAACCAATTCAACAATACAAGTCAGGGCAGGTTTAGAACTGATTTAATTAAACAGTAGGATGTGGGGCCTCTTGTGCCATTTCCCATTGCTCATTCTCCCTCACGATGCATTGGTAACCTGAAAGCCTCTCCTCTAAATTCATTATTTTGTGAAAACGCTGTAACAAGGTATCAAAACCAGTAACCAGTGGATTTGATCAGATACTTATTAAACCTCTTTTAAACAATTTTATTTACATGATGCTCTATACTTTTATGGCTCCTTACATTTAACCAACATTTAAAACTTTGGCCTCTTTTGTTAAATGAAAATGGATTTGTAGAAAAACATGCTTATATTCCCTAAAGTAAAGAATTAAAGAAATATATAGTTTCCATATTGGCACCAGAACACAAGTAACACATCTGTATCTTGCCAAAGATTTCAAATGATTTTCAAATACAAATATCCTAATAGTTACTACTCAAACCCTACTGTGTCTGTTTTGGATGCTAATACACAAAGGGACCTTAAACTGCTTTGAATTTATTGACATTAGTTTCAACTTCAAGACTTTGCCAAATACTTACGTGATGTCAGTGCGCTGGTAGCATCCCTGCAACAGACAGGCAATGAGGTCCCCGAGGAAGTCCAAGTCCTGCTCTGACAGGGCTTTCTCCAACTCCTGAACACAACCAGAGACAGTAACGTCAATGCATCTTCATTAAACTCTAAACTTGTTCTGCCTTATTATCAGCTTATCAGTCATCTGTGAAGCACTTTGAACTGCACTAACCTGTATGAAGGGTGCTGTACAAATAAAGTTTGATTGGTTGATTGATTGTATGCACCTTCAAATAACTCTGAAAGTACTTTTACTTAGCAGACCACTGGCACTGGTACACAAGTACAGAGTTACAGATATACAGGTATATAAATACTACAGGTCGCTACAGGTCTGTTGCACAATGAAGGAAACAGAGAAGGATCCCGTCAAGGATCAATAAAGTACTATTCTATTCTGTTTCAAGGGATAATTCTTTTACTAAAGCAAAAGCATTATGTCCACAGGTGATATTTGATATATCAAAAGACTTGTTTAAGAGTGTCTGTGTCAGTGTGAGGTAAGCTGGCAGAGGTAGACAGCAGGAGGGATGGTTGGAATTTGCAACTTGTCTGATTAGGGCTTCTTGGTTTGCCAGTGGTTGTTTGGCTGGAGCCAAGGTTCAAGTTCAGCCATGACCCCTTTCCTGCCTGGCATTGTGTTTCAGCCATTGAGGTTTTATGAAGCGGCAGTAACCGGCCGAGCAAACTCTAAAAGACCTGAAAGCACCAAGGAGAGATGGCAGACAGCAGGGGCCTAGAGCTGCACAGCCATGCCCCCTCCTCTCCTCTGCTGACCAGCCCCACGCAGCTCCCCACACAGCTTCCCGACATGCACTGCTCTCCTCACTGATACCCACCCAAAGGTTATGGAGTAGAAGAGGAGGGGAGAGAGACAGAGGGATCAGGAGGCTGAGAGGGCAGAAATGCTAATGTGAGTGCTAGTGCTCCATCAGCCAAGTGTCCATTTCACTTAAAGCTCTTTTTTGCAGGATGCAAAGCAGGCCCTTCAGGCTGAAGCTCAACCAGTCACTCCTCAGAAAAAGAACACGACTGCCTGAAGCTGACCACCCCTCACCAGTTGTGGCGGCTGCTCTCTAACTAACAATGGATCCAAACTCTAGTCTGTATGGCATCCATCTCCTCCCAGCTTCAAGAAGAAAAAACTGGTTGAGAATGATCTCAAGGACGAGAAGGCACGCTTAATTACTGTGCACTCACTCTTCTCTCCTCAGTCTGCCTCTCACTAGAGGAACCTGGGTGAGCTCAGGGGTCACCAAAGGTCAGCGTACACACCTCCCGGCCATGGAGGACGACGGAAGCCAGGAGCCAACAAGTCAGTGCAATGAAAAACAGAAGGGGAGGAGGGGAGGGACAGAAAGGAGGTTGAGAGAGAAGTTGAAAAACAGGATAAGATGAATGTTAGTGCTTGAGATTAGAAAAGAGCGTGAGGGAAAAATACAGGACTTCTACTGCTTCTGACTTAACCTACTATAGAAACATACCAGGAGAGCGAGTTTGATGACAGCAGATAAATATCATCTGAGTCTCATGACTCGAAGGAAGAACAATTCATTAGTTTATCAGATTCTACTGAAGCAATTTAAAAGCCTATAGATCAATGTGCTGACAATGGCAAACAGAGGAAGACTGCACTGACTCTCAGAATAATTCAACAACAAGATTTTGACAGGAGGACCTGAGTAAGAGTAAGGCCAGGAGCACACCAGATGATATTTAGAGTGCTAGGGTAGCAAGATGTTTTACCAAGCACAATTCCCATCTCACCACAGTAACAATGCAGGCATAACAAGACAACTTAAGCAACACTACAATTTACAGTTGCAATGACAAGGGATGTGAAGACAGTTTAACTCTGTAGGTGGTCAATCCATCCCTTATGTTGGCTGCCAACCAGCATCACAAACAAATGAGAGAGGGATCCATTTCCTGTTATGTCCGTTCAAAAACAAGGACAACAGTCTGAAAGATTTGTGCCTTCATAAGTTCGCAGAAAAAGACCAAAAACACAAAGAAACATAAAATATTACTGCATCCAGACTAAGACAAAGGAGGCAGAGCTTTGAGAACAAAGAGCCTGACTGGTTGCTAAATAGTTGCTCAAATAGCACATGTGTCATGGCATGTACGTATGTTAACCAGCTGCAGAGCTGTCATAGCCATGAGCTCTGATCTTTAAAGGATAAAAAGATATGAATGTCTATCTCTGTGCGTACAAGAGCATGTGCATGGGATGCCAAAAGATCCTGTGTCACGCTCCCTTCCACTTCCTGGTCCCCTGTCAGGCAGCCTCTGGGCCAGAGTGAGCCCATCCATCAGACACAAACTGCACTTTGATCACACTTCGAAAAACCTGGGGGCCACAGCTGGGGGAAGAGCGAAGAGCTGAGTACAACACAGCAGAGTGGAGGGCTTGCTACAGCCCCTGGATTAACACCATCCTGTTCCACCTTTGAAGTGCCATACAGCATCTCAGATGGCAGAGGGAAGGGGAATTAATGCGGTGTTCGTGCCCTTTCTTCATTCGGCCAATCCTTCTGGTGCTAACAAACACTCAGCTTGATGAAGGGCTGCAAGGGGCGCTCCATTGCAGCTGGATATGTCCTGTGGGAACCTTTCCCCTCAATAACCAGATAAACACAAAAAGCAGTGAAGAAACTAATACACCGCAAGGACACGACTCGCGACCTTTGACAAACATAGTCAACAACAGACAAAAACGCATGCTTTTACCGACATTCACTGGAACACATGTCTCAATAGAGTGAGCACAGTGCATTGCTTTAACTGCTTCACATTAATGATCAATGGGACTCAAAGATAAGAGAGCTGGATAAGTGATAAGCCATAAAGACTAGAAATCATAGAGCCAAACTGTCAGATTTATCACTAAGCTCCTGCTGTGAACAAAACAGGCTATTCACATTCACACACTGAGACAAAGATTGGAGGGTGAGTCAAGGCTTAGTCAAAAGGTGTGTCATCACCACAGCCCCTCTGTAGGCCTGGCTTGAAATCAGCAGTTCACCCTGAAGGTATTTGCCACTTCTCTCACCCGACTCCCCTGCTGTTTCTCTCTCTGCTACTCTCACTGGCTTAACCTCTTATTTCTCTCCTCCACACCATTTTCCTCCCCCTGTCCTGCTGCCCAGTGTCTATGAGGGCCTCTGAGGCATTCTATTATTCCCCTGACAACACCCTCGCTCCACTTTCCACCCCACTCTTTTCCTCTCTCTGTCTTCCTTATCTCTCCTCTCCCTACACACATTGTCCTTACTCCAGCCAGTTGTTGGCTCTGCTGTAATTGTGGACAGTGCAGACTCTTCATTGTGAAGGAGAATGTGATTGGCAGTGGTTCTCCCAAAACGATTCATTGGCAAGATGGAAAAAATAAAGCCTTGACATATTTGAAAATCTCCACTGAAAACAACATAACTTGAATGTTTTTGAGGCGCTGTCTCACTTGTCGATCTATTCAACAGAGTAACCAACAGTGCGAGAAGTAACACCTGTGGTGTCAACACAGCTTGCCACTTGTCCTTTTCTTCCTCAGCAAGGCCTTGTCACACATAATGTACCTTCACTGACATTAACAGAATAAAATGCCTGAATTCTTCCACTAAAGGCAGCTTTACTGGGGAAAAGTCAAGTTCCCAGGTGATCATTTACATTGACACAAAGAGACACACATACAGCACTAATACCACTGAAGCCCTGGTGTCCCCATTAATGTGAATAGGAAAAACAAACGTTTCTAAAAAAAAATTTTTTTTAAAGTATAAGCACTAAAAGCATTACTGTTATGTGACTTCAAGTGTCAGTAGAATCTTCTCTTTCTCCATTGGGGACAAATTAATGTTGCTACTGTTTAGCAATGCCTAGGATAACCCATGGTAAATGTTACAGAAACAAAGTAATGGTGGGCAGTTTTGTCAAGATAAGTAGGATGAAAGCTGTTAAAAGAACATGTTAATGTAAGTGGCAGGTTGCTGTCTTCAAATTTCCTATGAAGTCCCATGATTCAGAGGCTAAAGATTTCACTTCATTGTACAATGTCAGAAACAGCATATGAAATCGCTAACAGTCAAGCAAACAATGCAGAGGCTGACCAGCTTGGCTAAAGCTAGAACACTTTCAATAACCTCTCTCTCTTTGTATACTCTGCCACGATATGATTTATTTGAAACATCAATAGGACATCTCTGTCCCCTCCAGAGTTCAGCCCTCCTCCATTCATAAAGCCCAAAATACTCATAACGAAAATGCATGGTTTAGTCATTGCTCTCACACATTATATGCTTTCATGGTTTGGTAATTCCTGATTCAAGCTGTCAACGTAACACTTATTGTATCTGAATGCGTCAATTGCAACTCTCCCCCTAACTTTAGCTAAAAATGGGTAGGATGCTGTTAGGGCTGGAAATTACTTAATGATAAACATCTAAATGTCACTTAAGCGACTTAGCGACTGAAACATAACTTTTATTAGGTACTGATCCAGTGTAATTCTCTGTGACTCTATGGTTCAGCAGATGTTGTGCACTACACTGCAGATTGGAGTCAGTGCTAAAGGTAATAACCAGATATTGACCTGTGACAGATGTTTAATAAGAAGGGGTCCAACACAAGTCAAACACACATTCATGTGTATAGGATTCAATCATACCAAGCTAAAGATGAGTCTCACATGGAGGGACTAACCACCAGGTCTTTGATATGAGTAGCCGGATGAAAAATGCTGACATGAGACATGAATCAACTGAGAGGAGGAGAGGATCTGACTTTTAAAAGAAATGAGATATCATGGCTAAACTGATGTTAAAAAAAACTCAGCCAGCAGACTTCAAGGCAGAGCGGACCATCTGCATTTGCAGATAAAAGTGAAATGGGCTTTTCTCAGTGGATACACAAGCCCCCATCATGTGTCCCAAGCCATATCTGCAGAAAGAAAGAGAGAGAGAGAGAAAAGCAAAATTTCTGTCTGGAATGCGCAAACTGCAACTGAAGAGAGAGAGGGTTGTGATAAGCAGTAAGGCAGCTCCAAGGTTGTGGCAGATCCACAGAGCCTGTAGTATCAGGGGGTTGGCCTCTGGCTACCCTCATAGCAAACACTTTCCATGCCGCTGCTGTTAACAGCTCCTCCGGGGTCTATATCACCAACAGTTGGAGGACGTATGCACGGATAGTTGGAGGGGGAAGGGAGGCCTGTTTGTTGTGTAAAGGCTCCTCTCTTCCTCTCCTTTGCTTCTTTATTTCTTCCTCCCCCAGTCCCCTCCCACTTTCAGCTAACACATGGTTCCTCCAGGAGCCATCATCTGACAACACCCTCCACCCCCACACGTAACCACCTCCTGCCACATGACAAACATGCATACACAGCCATAACACCACAGGAAAACGCCCTCGCATCCTCAGGATGTATTGTTCATCTGATCATCAGAGGAAAACATCAGCATCTTTGAGTTACTGCCAGACACATCTGAGTGAATGCATCAAAATAAGAACTTGTTGGCTGGTTTGCCTGCAAAGTCCTAATTCCTAATTTACAATATACCTGAAGACTGAAGAGTCGTGTCGTCCACATCTGCCTTGACAAGCATTTTGACGCATTCAAACAGTTAGAGCCTTCAGGCGAGGAAACCATTTGCTCATGAAAACATGCGAAGAGGAAGAATGACTACAGGTTGTTCTAAACGAACTGCTCTACTACGTGGGAATGGTGACAAACACTAAATATAGCTCACACTACACAGCTGTAAGGTCAGTTTCAACTTTCAGCTGAGTTTTATTATAGTGTCAATGTCAGGGCCAGGTGGGACAGGTGGCTGGGTTGTAGAGGAAGAGGTGGAGGGTGGACTGATCCTTCCGGAGCCAAGCTCTCTCCAGACAGACGGAGACCCTTTGCCTTGGCCTGGCTTGCTAGCTATGTGGGTGAGGATCATTAAGCACAGGAGATGGGAGGCCACCCAGTGCAGCGGCACGTCTCATACTTCCACTGCAAGCGCCGAGGAAGCCACATCATCAACTTCCTCATATAAATGGAGCTTCCTGTTTCAGCTGACATCCCAGTGGTCCCACTTTCTGACTACATAAACATGTATCAGTATATACATGCAAATACATACACAAAAACAGCCTGCTGTCCCTAAGGAGACAAAAACATAGTCCCTGACCAGTGTGGTTGTGAACACCAGAGGGAAGAGTCATAAAATGGAGAAACATGATGCAGATGGCTTGCAGCCTTGGAGGTAAAACACCCAGACATACATGAGAAGGAGCTGCAATTTCACAGAAGAAAAAAATGTTTGTGTGTGTAAATACATACATTTTGGGTGAACACCTTTGACTTGGTGGTGCAACAAATACAGCTGGTTGTGTTCACAGCTAGGAAAGCTGCACTACTAATCCTTTTTTTCAGTATATTTAATTGGTATCAGATAAAGCTGGAAGAGTGTGAGCTTGTTTGACTAGGTGTTCAGCCTAGTCAATCAATGATTTCAACACGACATGAAGCTTAACATAACAGTGCCAGTTGTATTTATTTAATCAGACATACTTTCAAATTGTATTCTGAGCATGTCTGCAGGCAGCTGGTCATTGGCTATAGTATCTGCAGTGTGTTTAAATTCAACATTTAACAGAAGACGTGTGGTGACACAGCATTGAGTCTTGTTGGACTCTATTTCTTTGAAGTCAGTCTAGCGTGTCAAGGCCCTGACATTCCCAAACAACGGCGCAACCGCTCCCAAGGTGTTCTGGCCATGTTCAGACCAACCTCTGTGAAAAACCCCAGCCCCCTTAATTCAGTTGAATGGCCGCTCCATGACGTAACAGGGGTGCCAATGCAGAGGGCTCCTGGCAAAAACCAGGGTCAAACCAACAAAAAACTTGAACCAGGCTCGGCCTGCAGCCAGCATTATATGGCAAGGTGCTGAGTTGGCTGATCAAATATGTGTAAGCACACATTTCTGGTAAATCATTTTGTCACATTAATGCCATATTTCTACTATTACCTGACAATTGTTAGGACCAAAGACAAAATGATTGTCACCTTAATAAGCTGTACTTTGGCAAATGACAAGCCTGCAGACTCATGGATCTATTTCTAAAACCAGCTTTCCTGGGTTGTATTTCATCGTGTCACTGATAAGAGGAACAACATGTCCACACCTTGATGTTTTTTGATTTGAGCACCCACTTAAGCCTAACATTTCTAAACTATAGTGTCATAGCTCTGCCAGTAACAACAACAGGTGAGGAACTGCCGCATATTTTACCACTAGTTTATGTTACCTTGCTTAACCTGCTGTCACTATTACCTGTCTCTAGATAAGTGGCAGAAAATGGAATGGATGAGGATGGATAGTTAATATTTTGAAAGCATTTTGGGTTTATTTGAGCTTTTGGATCTCAGCGCTGCCTCTCTATATTGTACTTTCTGTGCCTACTCTCTGTTCTCTATAAGAACAAACAGCAGCATGCACCAGGATAAATCTCTTTCTTTATTGCCCCCTCTTACTGTGATGTTGAGTCACACAAACACACACCAAAACAAAAGTAAACACAGTTTCTTGGCAAGCTAAACACATACATTAACCAGCAAGCTTTCCAGGGCTCCCACTGGATGAGGCCTGGTTTAGTCGAGTTCTCCGAGTTGTCTCACTCTTCTCATCTCTGCTTCATAACCAGCCACAAACACACAAAGTGAGAAAGCAACAGTGGAGGGATGCCGCCCCAGACTGGAGACAGAGAGAGGGAACCATGGGGAGCTGCAACAATGGAGCTGGCTGAAACAAACCCCAGTGTATGTGCCCCTCTACCTCCCCCTCTGTGCACACACTCCCCATGTGAAACCATCTGATGCATGTACTCCTGCTCTCACTTGTCAATCACAATTGGGGGAGGGGCAGTAGCCTCTTACAAAGCTCCCCTCACAGTGCATGTGAGGGAGGGTATTAAAAAAGACATGCAAAAAGGTTCTTGATCTTGAGGGGTATACACAGAGTGTGGAAAAGTTTTGAAGGTTTTATGTGTAGACTGATCTGGAAAGTGTCAGAGGTTGGTGTCTGTGAGGCTATAAGACGGGCTGAGCTGGGGATGTGTCAGTGGGTGGGACACAGGAGGAAAGAAAGGGAAAGGGATGCGAGGGATGAGTGAACAGATCAGGGTGGGATCTGGGATGAGAATGGATCACTGTTGTGGTGGGAGGGGGATCTCCAATATCCTCCAGAGAAACTGACAAAGAAGGTAAAGCAGGCCAAGGTTGAAGGTAAACATATTTTCAGTGACTTCCATTGCCAACCACTGCTTTTGCTATTGGATATGCTGCCACACATCTTCTCCACAACAATTACTGGCCTTCAGATCAAAGCCCCCTAATTGAGGCCAGACTGGCAACACATATTAAGTGACTACTATCTGCAGTTATAATCCACAACAACTGGGAATCAGCAAGAGTGTGTTTCTGTCTGAAGTTGGGCCATGATGGAGCAACACTTAAGCCTTCATCCTATTCCCCCTGTTAATCCATTTGCTTTGTAGACAACAGAAACAAGGACGTGCTCACAGGCAGCCTGCTCTCGCTTATTTACCAGATCTAATAGGACTAAATCTTCTTTTACAATCACACTGGGGGCTTTACAAAAAAAAAATAGAAGCCCCCTCCCCAGAAGGGCTGCAGTGGCAGCAGCAGCTAGCACCCAGTCAGAGTGAAGAGCCTCCACCCTCCAGGGGGAAGGGAAAGAAAGAACCACCATCTGGGGTTTAGTCATGGTGATGCCAGGGGCTGAGGCTCAGGGACAGGGAGACTGCTGGGGCTCGAGATGGGGATGGGGTAGAGGGTAATGGGTATGAGGTACCAGGACAAGTGATGGCAATAAGGATGGAGCTTGGGGAGAGGTAGACAGAGAGACTAGTCCTTGGACGTGCCAAATTGAAGACTCGGGGGAGAGGGGGGTGATGTAGATGAAGCCAGGTTGAAGGAGTTTGAAAGGTAATGATGTATGAGAGGATATTACACAATCAATCAAAAGGCCCAGGAAAAGAATAAAAACTTACTGGGTCTTTACGGCTCTGCACACCCAAACAGGTGTTTTCAGTTATTCTGGCTGATTAGACATCTAGTCAGGTTGATGTTGGGTGTAGCTTTATGGGGAATTACGCCATGTCACTTACTCTATGAACTAACAACAATGATAACAGTCCCACCCATGCAGGTGCAATGAAACACACAGGAGAGTGCAGGAGCTGCCAATCAAGTACAGCCTGTACACACCCACACAGTCCTTCCAAGAGGTCTAATCAGACTCTGGGTGTGTGAGGACTTAAATAGTTCAGGAGATTCTGAAAGAAAGAGACTGTCCACAAACAACATAGAAATAGGTTTAAAGGGATACAAAATAACTGAAACTAGCTATTAAAACTGGGCACCATAGGAAAAATGGCCAGACAGAGAAAATGATTCTCAGCCTACTGTGAAACAGCAGAAGTGGAGACAGAAACCAGTTTTTATTTTAAGTTAATGTCTGCTTGTTCAGTCTTTGTAGCAGGCGCTAAAGGAGAATGACAAACATTGGGGGGAAAACTGAGGCCGTAATCCAAACATCATGAGCGATACGACTATCACACAAAATTATGAGCTGGTTATCCCAGCACAGGTGAAGTTGTGCATTCCAATCAATCAATCAATCAATCGATGGCAACCAGGAGGGGATAAAGATATAAATAATCAATCACATAATCATCCTTTAAAGCATTACAATTGCCTGACACCAATGTAAAGTAACAAATCTACAACATCAGACTGAAGTTATCCATTGGTGCCCCTGCATCTTGGTGAATAGAATAGAATAGAATAGAATAGAAAAATATAGAGATCATGTACAAGAAAGCAAGAAACTGAAAGTGAAATTTAACTGTATGTGGTTCCTTTGTGATTGTGGTTACTTATTAAACATTACAGCATATAAACTTCTCACTATCAATCATTCAGAAAACAGTACTGATAACAGACACTGCTGAAAATTCATTGATCAGAGTGACACCAAATTCATTGAGTATGTTTGATACAAATGGAATTTGCACACATGGAAACAGCGGGTGCCTTCTCACACCAGGGTGGCAATGACCCCCTGCCAAATGTGTCTCCTGTGACTTAAAAGTCTTGTAGGACAGACCTGCTGTAAAGGGATGGCTGTTACAATCCAAATGGCCCATGACTATCAACTCTAAGGTCAAACCTAGACCCACCTTTTAGTATTTTTACAGTTGAACCACTGATATGATCATATTCATAACAGAAAAAGGACTATAGACCAAACAAAAAGAGACTTGTACACAGTGAAGCAGCAAAGTATAGGTTGAGTGTGTTTCACCAGATGTCTCTTTGTTTCTGGAACCACACAATGATGGCAATGGTCTCTCTTCGGTAGATACAAGCAAAATTCTATCTCAAACAAAGTCAAGACTGTGTAATTTCAGTTTTGCCTATAACCAAATTGAAATTATATACTGAGCAATGTGTTTGCCGCAGTCAGAGGATTTGATAAAGGCAGCTTTCACATCAACATCTGTACTACTGCAAATGCAAAATGCTGCGTTTGTAACCTGCACAGGAAATACAAAACAAACAAACAAACAACGGGGCCTGTTTGAAGGTTAATACATTTCTCACATCTCTTAGATCACTACTATTTTAATAATGAACATCTCCAAAGAGGAGCTCACAAGGCATGATGAGATGATGACAAACAGATGATGAAGATACATCGAATAAATGCATGATGATGTGCCAAACAGGCTGCCAGCAGAGCGTGGAGTATGAAGATGACAGTGACAAAGGTCCTTGGCATGAAGAGCCATGTCTGGCAATAAACAGCACATCATTGAGAATCCAGCAACAGAGGCCTGCAGTGTCTGTTGGCTATGGGATTTCAGGCATCATTTCACAGATACATAGCCAAGAAATCAAGCATACACCACAAAGACAAAAAGCCAGGCAAGGGGAACAGCCATGTTGACCCAAGGTCTCCTTCCTGTACATTCCCCCTCGCTCTCTCATTCTAATGTCCTTTCGCTTCCTCACTCTCCATCTCTAAGATACTTTTCTCCACTTCCCCTGCTTCCCCTTCCCACCCACTCATTCTTTCTTTCCTCCATCACCCACTCAACTCTCTCATCCACACATACACACACTCAGCTTTCCCAGCTCCCTGCCTACAGCCTGAGGAAAGTGGAAACCAGCGACAGTGAAGTGTATCAGCCCAGGAACAATGTGCAGGGGGCTGTTTTGTAAGGCCAGCCAAAGAGATTTTTTGGGGGGGAACTCCATTATCACTGACCAGCACCGTAGAGAGAAAAGAGCGGCACCAACAGTACCGCAGCAGCGCTATCGGACTGGATCACTGAGTTTGTCAATATCCACCCCGGTAGCAGTTTCACAGGATACAAAACATTGTAGTTTCAAATGTGGCATTCATTACAAAAGTCTCCTTTATGAGAAAAAGAAACAGGTGTTCCAGGGACACTATTACTGTAGTCAGTCATCTCAGCCATCCTGAGTTCTCCATACTTGTATCTCTCCTGAATCTCAAAGACACTCTATACAACTAATTCTTAATGTCTTTATTGTGATAAAATAGGCATTGGAACACAGACTAATCACTCTTAACAGCTGAGCTGCATAAAAAACTAATGCTGTGGGTGTATGCATCCCCACACCCTTCTTATGGATCTCTCAAAGCTGACACAAGAGGAAAAAAACTGCATAGATGTTCAACAAGGAAATGCACAGAAATACTTTGACATGCAGAGCTGGTTGAGACCCCCAGCAGCCACAACATTAACCTCTGCTGTGTATAATATAGGAGCCAGGTGGCAAAGTGTGACATAGGTCGACAGCAGCCAATATAAGACACACTGTGTCCACGAGGAAGGACTGATGGTCTGTCAGAGAATGTTGACACTGAAGCCCAGACCAGAGTGCAATCACTCGACACCCCCCACTCTGTCATGACCAGTGACAGCCACTTCCTGCCCCCTTTCCCAATCCCTGATTCTGGGGTAATTTAACCTGTACAACCAGAAACAGGAGACAACCAGAAACATTCTCATACAAGCACAGCGAAAAGCACCTTATAAGGGAAGACAAAAGATAATTAGCTTTAAGTTGAAAGAATTTTGACAGCTGTCAAAATTATACATATTGATAATTTGTATTAACCTTGACTACAGAAGTCACACCAAAGGAAAAGGTAAATGAGAGTCAGCCACAGTGCTTCACTTATGACAGTGCCCAGGCCAGCTTGTCTTGTTGCTGGTATGTGGCATTAAGCAAAACAAACATGTCTGCATGACAGTTTCCTCTTATTTCTACAACACAAAGTCCTCAGAAAGTAAACACTGTGAATCCAAATGTCCAGACTCTGGAAAAAGCCACTGCTGACTACTGTTCTACATCACTGGAGTACCAGAGGTCAGCTTGGTTATTTGACTTTGCAAGATCACAGAGCTGCAAGACAACAAAAACTGGACTAATCAGACAGGACAGTGTCAGCTGATTCATTTTATACTGTCATATCTGAAGAGTGTAGTGAATTGTGGGAACTCTTCTTGTTGGTATCTGCAGTGCAAAAGACAGTGGGCCTGTGTCTCCTAATTTGTATAACTTCCAAACACCGGCACCTGCTCTAAAGCCTGTTTTACACAACAAATGAAAAGGTGCACACAGGTGTCAAAGCAGAGCCCCAAGCACCCCGCACACCTCTCACCATGGTGAGGTGTGATGTGCTTTAGGGGGAATGTGACAAAACAAGGACTGAGTTATGAATGGAGGGGACAGATATATGCTGAGCAGACCCTCAGACACTCTTTAGAGGTATGCTGCGTGTCTGAATTACACTCTGAGCTCTTATTGAGATTATTACGGAAATAAAATGCTTTAGCCACTTTAAATTTGATCAGATTTAGTATTACTTGTGTAAAAATTTGCACACTAAAGCAACCTGCTACATTCAACACAAAAATACAGAGGAAAGAAAGAAAAACATGCTGGCAACATATGTTTATGAAAATCTATAACTAGTACATTTCAATTAAAAGCCATTGAGACACACACTAGTTCATTTAATTATCACTTTAACATTAACAAGACCTGAAAATAAGTTGCTAAACTATAACCCAAGCTCTATGTTTTGAGTATCCCTAATCCATGGTGTGTAGGCCAAAAAAATGTTTTTAAATTCATCAGTTTGCTCTTTCACACAGAGTTGGAGTTGTGGTCAGATGTAATGGATTCTAATCCAAAAGCTTGGTAGGTTTCATATACTCAAACACGTTCATCAAAGTACTGTTAATTTTCCAGCTCTCAAAAAGACATTTTGTGTGGAGCACCACAAAGTAGGATTCAAGACTGTCGCGCAGCCAATTCCATATCATTCACAATTATCCCATGTCCCATAAACAACTAACAAGGCATATTTATGCTAATACCACAAATACGTGACAAGATGAGATGAACTTGGTACCATGTGCTCTACTTCTTGTTTTCCCTAACCACAACAGTTCCGTGTAAAATGGAGGTTTCATCATTGATACTTAGTTCCACTGACACAACAATGCCTATGTCTTTAGACATAACATACACTTTTCACTGACTTTTATAGACCTATGTCAGTGCTTTTCTATTACCCCTTACTATCCAGCTATTATTACAACTGCGGCTTCAGATAATTATATAGAGAACCAAAGACCTTGAACACTTGTGCGTCTGATTAAGATGTCAAATTATAAGATTACTACATCAATCTCAATATTTCCTCGAAATCCAGCTGAAGGGGGTGTATCCACACATGTGATCTGCTTAGTGATGCGCTTAAAGGCGAATACATCATTTGCGCTGGGCAGCAGCAGCGCGATCCTCGTGAAAAAAATTATGCTTGGACAATCGAAACGTTTGTAAAGTAAAAATAGTGCAGCTCAATCGATTGATTCTTTGCAACTGTATTACTAATTATTAGCTTCAATAATAACACGTATTTTACGGAAATCCAAACCCATCCTAAGGGGAAAAGCAACAGCAGAGGACCCTCAACTTTCATGTAAACTAGGCGCTATGCGATCCCCCATCTGGCTTGCACCTCGTTTAATAACAAAGCGATGCCTACGTGTGTTTCTTCCTCGAAGGGGGTGGGGATGAATGAGTGATGGAGGCTGTTGATGTGGGATGTCGACCTTACCAATTTCTTTAAAGTGCAATCATTCTTCAAGGGATTGAACAATTCCCATAGACTTCGATGTAACACTTGAATACTTGTGTAGTTGTATGTTGGAAATATCTGTTCTGTTCAGCATACATTTCAAAAAGCGAAGGGGTCGAGTGACAAAGTTGAATTATGAAATTGTGGTGTAATAAATTTCGTATATTCAGTGATAGCACGAAGGCCGGGTGGACGACTTCACCTTTACAACCTCTTGTGGCTAACTGATAGCAGAAACAGACGTTTAAACCATCGCTTCTCCCAACAAAATGGGACTTGGGCGAGCAAACAATGCCCGAACAGCATCTGCGTCCCTATGGCTACCCAAGCCAGATGGCTTGCAACTCCAAGACAATAAACTCGAACCTCACGCCATGAACTTAACTTTATCTGACAGAAATAGGAACAAAAATACAGTAGCACCGCGTTTTCTATTATTCCAGTCCACCATTGATGTGCACGACTTCTTCGCTCTACAAACAGATTTCTAGTCGCTTAAATATGATCTAAATAAGGTTACCATTTAAATGTGCACCAGTTTCGCATCTTTGTTGTCACTTTCTCTCTAATTATATGATTACTATGCTTTCTCATTTACTTTTTAATCAAAATAATCTTAACCACAGTCGTTCTTCAACATAAACATGAGCGTCTGGGCAAATAAAAACAAACGAGTGGCACATGGCTCTGTTACACGAACAGCTCTATCTAAAGTTACTGAGCGCATCCACGGGTACTGAACAACACGTAACGTAACTATGGACATCGGATCATAAAATTATATCATGAATACCCTACTCAGCTGACGTCTTTTATGGCATTTTCTCCTCTTTGAACACCAGCAATTAGCTATTAAAGCTAGCTTTTCGCTGTGCTAACGAGCTGGCTAGCTCGTTACCTAACAGGATTGCCTTAGTAACGTTAACGTACGAGAAGTTCAGAGAACACTGTTAAGCTGGTTAACCAAATTGCTAGTTAAACAAAATTCGCTCGACAACACCTACACAAAAAAGCTGACACAAACAACTTCTCATTTCCGCAATGAAAGACATTCGTGTTACTGAAAGCAATCACAATTGTTATTTACCTCTATTTCAAAGTCTGGAAGGTTGAACGCTGTCCTGAACAGCGAACAGAAGTGGGCTATGGCGGGGACTTCCCACCAAGACTGGATCTCTTCCACAGAAATTGTACATCCCTGGGACATTTTCGGACTGGAGAAATTGTGTGACGTTTGTTTCTCACATTAGAAAGTAGTTTCTTCAACGACTTATAACGTCTCCGTAACATTACAAATTCGACAAAACTTGCTGCTGCCGTCCTATCCGGACAGTTGCCATTGCGACCCAGGGAGCGCTACAATCTGTTTCAATCGGTCTCACCGGAGCTGAACAGATGGGGTGGACGATACCACCGCACGACGAAGAGGGGGGCGCGATTACTTAGCTCTGCATTTTAAACTGTGTATGAGCATAAAAAGAGCGTATAGCGTCGAGCCTGTTTGTCTCTTAAGACAGAACGCCGCTAATTGTAAAACATGTTTGCAACCAGATTAGTAAATCTGTAACAATAACAAAAGTCTGTAGTCAGCGGTACACCGCCGGGTTGATAGTGCGGTGGCTGTTTAAAGGGAATGCTTGTGAATGGTGAATGAATAAACAACTAAAAAGTTGAATCAGGTGTGACTCAGGTAACTTGCTTTAAGTTACATCACTGTGCTTTTATTGTTTGATTAATTTTACTTCTCATCATTTGGCATATTCTGCTATATTTTCGTAACATCTTCCTATTGTCAATGTTTTTAAAGATAACTCCTTCAGTTTACTTAAAAAACGATTACCAAACTATCCAAAATCCTAAAGGTCCGTTCAGCTGATCATTGCTGGGCACAACAGCTTGTCAGGTGCGTTTTGATTTTGTAAACAATATCCCGGTGAAAAGTTTTGTTTAATACGCTACACAGGGGCTCCCCCCATCGTAATATATGAAAAGTGCAAGCAAATACACAGCGGTGGTGTTCATTTACAGTAAGTCACAAGTAGCCCTTGATTTGATTTAAGAGCATAAAATGTCAGAGCTGATACTGTTTTCACATGCCAGTTCAGGGGCTTAGCATGGGGATTAAAAAAGAAGCACATATCCATATAGTATAACCGTAAGGCAATCAGCCATCAGTAACAGAAAAAAAATCTTTCTTTATAAACCATTTTCTCATATAGCTTCCATCAACTCAGCAATATAATGTATGCATTTAAATGACCATATAAACCTAAAAAAAATGTGCATTCATATATATAAAAAGGTTGATCATCTTTGATATGCAAAAACAGGACTTGAAATCCAAAATTTAAAGAAGCTGCTAGAAGCTGCAGCTTTATCACACCACATAATACTTGGTAGGTCTTACCCAATAGTTGTGCAAAATTTGTAATGTTTGCCCTGAGGGTGGCACTACAGGAAAGGCAATGGTCTCCTTATAATCAAAAGCTGTATGAAATTACATTATTAGATTTATGAGAAATGCAAGTTGACATTTTGGCCTAAAGGCGGCGCAAGGGAGTATTGGGAGTATAATATACCCATAATATCTATATTATGTAGACATATAGACATCTACATACTCATAATATAAATAACATCATGTGCTGACTGAGTAACTTAAAGAGCAGGCGCTAAACTGTTTCTTCAACTTGAAACAAAGCTGTTTCTATAGAAAGTTTCAATTAAACACTATTGCCTTGTGTGTTAGGTTTGAATTATAGCACAGAAAAACTGTGTAGAGTTAAAAGCTTTAAGATGTCAAGGTTTTCAAAAATCAATGAAACAGCCACTTTCATTTTTCTTCATTATTAAGATCACATTTAAATCTGTGTAATACAGAGGGGTGACAAACAAAAGGAAAAACCTCAAAAGTTCTAGCAAATAGTTGAGCCACCACATGCAGCAAAACTTCAGTGCACCTTGATAAAGATTCTACAAATCTGTGAACTGTAATAGGAGGGATGAACACCACTTGTCCAAAAGATAGTCCCTCATTTGGTGTTTTGATGATGGCTGTAGTTGTTCAACTGGATTAAGATGTGGTACCCAAGCATACAGGAGATGCTACAGTGGATTTGATGGTATCATAGCCATACTAGAGGAAGGGTCATGGGGTCCCCAAGGGTTGATTGGATACCATAAATATCCACATCAAATATTATGACATGAGATATTTTGCTGTATACCAAATTCTTGGACAGACTCACTGATCAGTTATTATCACCAAGCTCAGGACCCTGTTGCTAACAGGGCTAAATGGCAGGTAAAGTGATTTAAATTTGGTTACATTTGCAGTACATCTAATGTGTAATGAAGGCCTGAGAGCAAACAGATTTTCACTCAAACTTAAGACTACTCCTTCATGACTGGCTGAGCGTGTGATAATCAGTGAGCACAAGAAATTGTAGGTATAGGTTTGAAATCTGCACATTCTCCGCCTTTCAGGGTGTACGGTGCTGCAAGGTGACAGCAACTGTCAGTGGGAGCATGGCATTGGTGGTCAGCCATCACAGTGCTGTCAGTGTAATGATGCTGTTCCAGTGTTGTGATGTTGCTAGGTGACAGAGCAATCTATTATCTCCTCAGAGCGAAACTCAGTGACTTAGACAAGCTTAGTAGTCCATTTTAAAACCAAAGTATTGAGTTTCAAACCATCAACAGAATTCTGGGATTTATGGGGGGGGCTGTTAAAAGTGTACTGTATCTTTAAATACAAGCTTCTCTTAACCCCCATTTTGCATCTTCAGATCCCCATTAACTTTACTGAGAAAGCTCTCTATTGTATGCAATTATTAGTTTCAATGTAATTATTATTATTATTATTATTATTATTTCTATTTATTCTCATTTAGGATCACAGAGCTGATCTTATTATTAGGCCCTGTAACCCTGGCAGTGTTGGTGGCATGTCCTGCCCACAGAACTACAAAACCCCAGAGAAGAGCTGTCCAGCTGAATCATTAGTACAAACTTGGATGCAAAAAAAAAGCAGTGGTTAGCCCTCTCTGTGAGTGTAATTAACTGCCTATCTTTATGGAGTGTGCAGAATCCAGGCAACTACCCTGGTCTGATTGCCTTGTAGTAAATTATATCTATGCTGTGGTAGTGCAACTTTTACTTAAGTTAAGCATCTGAATACTTTTTCCAGCAGTTCAGGATATCTAAATTGCCAGGCTTTAGTTACCCAATGACATTCTTTCACAGCATATATTTTGAAATGTCATAGGTTTAATTAAATACAGTAACAGGGGCTGTATTCCACTTGAGAAAGCCAGTTCCATGGTCTCACTGTTGTGCATGTTGTCTCACTGGAGCAGCTTGCTGGGAACTGAGCCATTCATTGTTAATGTTATTAATTACACCTGCGTATCCTGCTATGACAAGTCAAAATGTCTGCTGTGAAAACAGTCTACAGAGCCACTCATACCAAAAGGGTGCCTTTGTGGTATTGTTGGACACACTGGACACAATCATTGAGGAAACAGTATATATGTATATATGTCTACCTGTTATGTTTTTATTGTACATCACTTCTAGAGACACATCATACCTGTTACAATAAAACTGACAATGTTTCCTTACTTGGGATATTTCAGTGTGTATAACGGGAGGAAATAAATGTGACTAATATCTCTGAACAAATGTGTAATGTAGAAGAGTGCCTACGTTTCATGCATTTATTATTCATTTTTATAGCATCAAAGTTTATGCCTCTATTTTTTTTTTTCCACATTTTTTCGTTCTATACTCCAATAAAGATTTCTTTTCTTCATCCTCAGTCCAAATGTTAAGAATGGTCGTTTGTTGCTAAAGAGGCACGGACAGTTCTGTTCTAGCTGCTGACCTCCTTGGCTGGAAACAAAGACAAGCACTCTTTGACCCAAATAAATTCTACAAATTGAGACAGCTTTTTTTACTTTTATCACAAATAATCTTCTTTTCTAACTGTGTATGGCATAATCACATTTTAAATGTCATTAGAAAACAGAAAGATTTCCACCACTGATGAATGAAATGATCACTGATAGCAATTGTTTTTCCATTAACAGGAATCAATACATCAATCAATGCTCATGAAAAAATAGTTTAGGGGCAATGAGTGGTTGCCGTGGTGGTCACATGTTCTTATTGTTGATGTCCTTACGTAACTTTTTTTCCAAACTATCTTTTTTTTAAACATACTTTGTAAGCCTAAGATGTACCAAAATGTGATAATCATATGGGTTTATCACTGTTACCTTAGTAGTAATTATAAATCTGTGGACATTTGTGGAATTCAATGTGTCCTGAGGTATTATGTAATACCAGGGCTATTGAACAGAGAGCTCATTAGGGATGGGCAGCCTTTTTTTGTTTCTGTTCATGTTGTCTGTATATTCTTAGAAACGATACACACAGTTAGAATTGTGTGTCTGTTGCGTGTGTATGTGGCAGCAGCTCCACAGGCATGAGTTTATGTCGAGTTGTGTTAGTGCAGAGCTGTGTTGCTGTGGCTGTGTCACACAGGGAGTCACCACGAGAGGGAGGGACTTAGGCAAGCAGGACAATGCTGGTGTTTGTGCAACGGCCCCTGAGTGGCGGCTGGCTCTCTCATATCGCTCTCGCTTGACTACCACTGCTGCACGCATTGTTGAGGTGAAAGGAAAGTGGACAGCTTGATCCTGCCTGTGGGATGCAGAGGTAAGACCCCCTGTTCCCTGCTGCCATGTGTGTATGATGGAAGAAAAGTGTTTGTTTGTTTTGTTTTTTTTTTTTTTGTTTTTTCTTGGAAAGCTGTCTCGTGAGGCTGTGCTGTGTGAACTGTGTGAGAGGGGTGCTCTAGTGCAGTTTTAGGGGAAACTGAGGTCTGGGAACTGGAGGTTGGCTCAGGGTGAGGCACCCTTGTCTGTGTTTTGGCAGGGTCACTACTGTGCGTGAATGGAACTGAGCTGAAAGAAAGTTTCACAGAAAGAGGCTCAGTGAAAGGCATGTGTAGAATGTGACTAGGATCGAGCAACCAAATGGACAGCATTTGAAGGGGACATCAACAGAGGAAATATCTGGGGATGAAAAAGTTGGAACGGTGATGGAAAAAGATACAAGATGAAAAGATGAGCAAGGCAAGAACTGACTGTTTCCGTCACTCTCAGTGGAGAAGACGGGCGAGGATAGAGTGAAGGTTTACAGTGGTAAAAATAGAGGCAGAATGGAGGTGGAGAGATTAAGAGAGAGATTAATTAGAGAGCTGAGGGAAGGGGGGAAGTCAGGAAGGGAAAAGGCAGAAAAAGAATGGATGAAACTGAGATCATAGCAAAAGGAAAGCAAGAGCTATGGACCCTAGATAAATTCTCAATAGCATTTGTATTACCTGTAATACATACTTGCTAGCCTACCGACTATTGCACTCCCAGAAAGAACAAGGAAGAAAAAAAAACTTGTCAAAGAAATGAACCAACCTCAATTCAAATCTTCTTTTCAGTCCTTTGTAAATGCTGGATTCCAAATGCAGTAAAAAGAATACTGGTAAGCCCCTCATTTTCAGTTCTGCCCTCCTTCCTAGATCAAATACTCTTATCCCTTTTAGCTGGCAGATTAGAGAGACTCAAGATGTTCTGTCTCAGTATGGTAGTCCTGGCATATGCCTCTATTCACATTTATGAATGACTAAGTCTGGATTTTATAGACTCTGATAGTCAATGTGAGGTGTGTCATTCCTCCATCACAACCATGCCCCCTACTATATATAATACAAAGCCATCACAAATGCCTATTCAGCAGGACTTTAAAAGGGAAAATAACTATGCGTCATATAGAACAGGGAAACAGTGGTGTCACTTGCACTCTTTAGAAGTGTTTAATCCACCTTAATGTGTGTTTTGTAGTTCCAGGCAGCAGGAGAGAGATTGGGTTTTGGTGTGAGGTACAACAGAGCAGAAAGGCTGGCCAGAAGACACAGATTCAACAGCGGTGGTTTTGGCCACAACAGGAAAAAGGGCGTCCACCCCCGCTGCACCAGGAAGGAGAGTAAGGCGGTCTGCTGTTGCCACATTAAAGGAATCAGCGAGCTGCGTTTGTGGCGTGGGTGGGCAGGTGAGGGTCGGGCTGCGGTGACAACTTTGGGCTGCACGCCACAGTGTGGGTGGGAAGAGGAAAAAGGAGAGGAAGGAAAGGAGGAGGAGAAGTAGGCGGAGGAGGAGGAAGAGGAGGAGAGGAGTAGCGGACCTGGGCCTGGAGCCCATATACAAGCAGGATGGCGGAGAAGAAAGTTAGGTAAGTATCTTTATTTTGTTTGTTTTGCTCAGTGAAGATGTACTCATCAAGTGGATCCAGCAGCTGGGTTAATGTTGGGCTTTTTACACTCTTTGTGTGTATGCGCGCGTGGTTGAGAGAACTCTCCGTGTGCCTGCTTTATTTGCATCTTTGTCTATGAGTGGACATGTCATTTGCATGGCTTGTGTGTCAGTGGCTACATGTAAATGGGTCTGTGCATGCATGCGTGCGTGTGTTTTTGTTGATCCCTTCGCAGCCTCCCTGCTAAGCTGATTAATGGGGGCGTGGCAGGCCTGGTTGGTGTGACATGTGTATTTCCTATTGACCTCGCCAAGACCCGCCTACAGAACCAGCAGGGTGTTCAAGTCTACAAAGGAATGTGAGTAGGGCTCCCCTGTCTTGTCTTGACCCACTTCTGTTACTGATCTGTGACATAAAAAGATAAGACTTTCACTTCACTGCAGTCATTTTCCCTCAGCTTCACTGAAAGACGCTTTCAACTGTTGTTTCTGGGAAAAAGCCTCTAAAATAAACTTTAAGGTTGGGGAAGGGCTGCCTGACAAATATGTTTTTCTGCATGCAAATATGTGCAAGAGCATTATCAGAGTCTAAAACTGTAAAAACTTGTCAAAACATCTACATCCTGCAACAGTTTTACATGTGCTCTCTAGTTAACAACACTCTCTAATTTGGGCTACACACAAGACAACATTATTTACAGTGGATTACCACAGCTCACATACTTTTCCACTGAATCTCTCAGAGGGCGAAGCACACTTCCCATATTTGGTCCAGAGATTTGGTGAGATTGTACAAAACTCACTCACTGGGATTACATTAGAGGGATGGCTGTATACAGTGTGTGTTTTCATGGACAAATAACAGTTCAGTTAGGACAGTTTGTTCATTGTTTTGTTTTGTTTTTTTACCAGAAACAAAATCAAGGGAAGCGGAGAAAAAGACAGAGTCTGTGTCCTTAAAAGACACACCGACCCTGAATTTTTAACTGCGCACATCTGGTGGGCATCAATATTACTGGCTGACTGGGTGTGGCCATCCTGTGTTCAGTGGACTGTGGTTTTCCACTGTGAGTCACAGACGGAAAAAATGGCTTGGATAATTTATTCTCCCTGAGGCCCAGTTATGAGGTCGGATTTTGATTCAACATAACTTTTAACGCAGTCAGTTCTCTGACACCAGTGATCTCTGTCCAGTTTGTTGTCAGGGCAGGCTACAGGGTCATGGGTATTTGTATAAAGGCCAGGCTGATGATGATGACAAGTGAAGCATAATACTACTGATCTAAACAAAATGTCAGTAGAGTAAAAAGTTATTATGTTGTATCTTATGAGAAAACAAACAAAACATCAGTTTTCTTTTTGTCTTTAAAGGCTGGACTGTCTGGCAAAGACGGTGCGCTCAGAAGGCTATTTCGGATGCTACAGAGGTATTCTTTGCATTTCTAATCCCCGTGATAAACAACGCTACAACTGTGCTTTACTATAAGCTTAATCTGGACACCTACGCTGTTGTTTGCCCTGTGAGCCCTCAATCTTTTTATCATAATAACCGGTGTCTACTGCGCACGGTGGCGAGCCATAAGCTGTTGTGTAGGTTTTTCTATTTGTGTACCTCAGTGGAAACTGTTGTGTGTCACTGCCACCAGCCTGTTTTGTCTTTTCCAGGTGCAGCAGTGAACCTCACGCTTGTTACACCAGAAAAAGCCATCAAGCTGGCTGCCAATGATGTCTTCAGACAGAAGCTCTCTAAGGACGGGTAACTTACTGTCACTGATACATAATGTGATCAAACCACATCAAATACAATAAATATAATCACCAAGATATCAGAACTGAATATAATTATATATCTGAAATGGTAACATGTACATTGCACACTAGAGAGTTATATCAGAGAACTGATCAACGTGCAATGATTATTGAGTTATACTTTAATTATTATTTTATTACATCAGCTCGATATAATATAAAACAATCTGAATTTGTCATATACAGACAGACATTAGTTATAGTATATCTATCATCTATCTGTTATTTCTAAGCTAACAAGTACTAATGATATACTCTCATAATCCTCATAAACACATGCTACTGTAGCGTCCTACTGTTGTTCATGCTGCATATCTGTTTTTCTAGGCATTTGCCCCTGTGGGGGGAGGTCCTGGCAGGGTGTGGGGCTGGCACCTGTCAGGTGGTAGTCACCACTCCTATGGAGATGCTTAAGATCCAGCTGCAGGACGCGGGAAGGCTCGGTGAGTTGGTCACTGGATTTATCACTTTTTCCAAAGAGCTGTTTTCACACTATTATCAAAGTGCATTTTTTTATTATCTATATCATTACATTATTTAAATATTAGAAGTGTAAAAGGATGTGATAAACTAAAATCTTCAAAATCCAGTTCATTAAGTGAATCAAATTGGACTCGCAGATTGATTTGATTCAAGTTTAGTCATATAATGTGTTTCTTGACAAATGAGTCAGCACTCATATGTACTTTCCTGTAAAATGTACATGTTTCATAATCAAGTATGAAACCAAATGGTTGGCAGCCCCTCCTTTGTTCAGTAACAAAGGGAACACACAGTAATGGCTTCAGGGTGACACTAGTCTGCATGTGTTTTCTAACCTGGGACAGTCTGTGTTTATCCATTAGCTGCACAAAGGCCTGTGCCAACTCCAGCTCAGGCTGCTGCTCCTGGTCCAGCTCCATCATTGGTGGCCCCCCCACCGCAGGCCCGGCCGACCCCTCCACGACGGCCCTCAGCCACTGGCATCACCGTGGAGCTGCTGAGGACTCGTGGCCTGGCTGGCCTCTACAGGGGGGCAGGAGCCACTTTAATGAGGTCATACACACACACACTTACCCTTTTACTCACAATACAGACACACTGTTTTATTGGTCTCTTTAATATTGCTATTAATTACATTAATTTTCAGTTATTGTTTTACAACTAAAGTAAATAGCCAGACTGAGAGTCAGTCATTTTCAGTAGTTTTAACCATTTTGATGTCTTGATGTCACTGGTATCACTCAGTACATAATAATATGTTTTTTATACTTTTGCTCTTATGTTGGAGACTATTAACAGTATGACCAGGCTCACTGGCTTGTGCCCAGCAGCTCTGTCTATCTCTTCATTCAGCTCTTTCATCACTGTTCTAATGAGTTTTTGTTAGATTGCATAACTCATGCTGCGTTTGTTGTATTTCCTGACACCTCTGCTTATCAACACTGATCAATAGATTCCTGCAGCTATGTCTGGCTGCTATACCACAGCTGAATGGGGCCACGTCTCTCATTTTCTCTCTACCTCTCTCCTCTGACTTTACCCTCTCCCGTACTTCCTTTTTCTCACCGATTCTCAGTCTATCCAGTTTCTTTCTCCTTGCCCCCAACCTGTACTGCAGACTGTCTCCCAGGTTATTTCCTTTCCATAACCATTTTTTTTAAAAAATGTTAATTTTCAGGGATGTCCCCTTCTCAATGATCTACTTCCCGCTGTTTGCCAATCTGAATGCGCTTGGCCGGGAGACAGCGGGTGGCCAGGGCGATGTGCAGGCCCAGGCGCCGTTCTGGCAGTCGTTTTTGGCGGGCTGCACAGCAGGCTCAGTGGCAGCTGTGGCTGTAACACCACTGGATGGTGAGTGGGAGAAAGAAACAGAGAGAGAGGGAAGGTAGAGAGCTGTGTGTGAAAGGGGGCTTGAGCCTACCCAGTGATCACTCAGTCAAACCTCCCATGAATGTTATTCAAAAGTGAGGCTATGAAACTTTTCAACACAGTATTCCTCTTATAGATGAAAAGCTGAATTGATAAGCACCAAAATGCAGGCTTACACAGCCTCACTTGGTCTGGTATGACCAGTAGCTTATTAGGTTAGATAATGTTAGCAAACTCTTGAGAGATATTGGTTGTGTTTGAAATTGCGTCCTCATTCACTCATTCACTTGTCCCTGTGTAAATGTGCAATAAAGATTTTGGGCACTTACTAATCATTATTATTTTGTGTCACTGTTGACAGATGGTAAATAAATTCTGTAGGAGAATCTGGACACTCAATATAGTACACTACAGAGTGAACAGGAGGTGGTTTTGGAAATAGCTGTTGGGGTTAATGGACATTAGTTTGTGACTGCTCTACTTGTGCTATTGCCGTTATCCTGTGATAATCATTTGTGGCTGCTGTTTGCTTCAACTAACACTCACCTTTCAGTTTATGCAATGACACTGCATCCTTCTTTTACAAACCCATACAGTAATAAAGACTCGTCTGCAGACCTTGCAAAAAGGTGAAGGGGAGGACACATACAGAGGAATTATTGACTGCACAAGGTATGATTATATCCATATTATAAAACAATTGCTGCCCTAATATATTTAGCAAGTGTATAGCATTAAGTAACAATTGCTCGTCTCAACCTTTTCCCTCTTCTTGTCCTCTCTGTGGACTTCTGCAGACGCATCATGACACGGGAGGGCCCATCAGCATTCCTAAAGGGTGCAACGTGTCGGGCTTTGGTCATCGCTCCTCTTTTTGGCATTGCGCAGGGCGTCTACTTTCTCGGGGTAGGGGAGATGATGCTGGATTTGCTGGGATAGCAGCGCTTGGCATTAGTGGTGGCAGTTGTGTTATCTCTGTACAGACAATTCGCTGCTTTAAGCTGCCGTGAATGTGTGACACAACTGAGCAAACAGTGAATACAGAGAGAGGGGGAAAAAAAAGGTGGCCACAATTTGCTTACCAAAAGGAGGAAGAGGAGGAGGAATGGTCTGAGATATGAAGAGGTTTATTTACTAATATGTGGGCCGACTGGTTCACACTAATCAAGTTTCTCTAGGTTCTTACGTGTTGTCGGTGGGGTTCCATAGGTTAAACAGGGTCCTTGTGTTATGAGTGTGATTAATTTGAGGGTATGTGTCCCAAGTTATCTGGTTTATTCCAGGGTGTTTGCTGCAATATGTCTGGGGCTCTTCCTTTCACCTGTGGGAGATCATTCTGTCTGGTTGTTAAGAAAGAGCTGCTGCATGTTGTCTGAGGCTGCTCACTAAAATGCCTACCAATCTGACCACTTGTATGGTCGTGACAAAGAACTGTGCATCACCTAATGAAAGTGACAAATTCCCCTTTCAATTTTATCAGAAGCTACTGTTGTCTAATGTCTGACCTCAGAGTCTGAACAGGGACCTCAAATGCCATGTCATTTAGACTCCAATGTTTGCGTTTCTCTAGAAAAGGAGTTCAATCTCCTTCAGCCTACCTTGTTACGCACTCCTCCCACTCCATCCGTGAGGTCTGAGTTGTAATCTTGGATTCCCTCACTGGATTGGGAGGTGCCGCCTGCCACTGTCTCTAAGGTCATTTGTTAATCTGATGGTAATGCTTTAATCCCTGTATTAGTGGTCAATATACCCTAACACAACGGTTCACTTCCTGCCTAAAGGCCACAGGTTAGACTGCTGGGCCACTGTCTCCGTAGCCTTGACTTCCTCTTCTTCACCGCTTGGAAGGGTTTAAATAAAACCTGTGAGAGGCCTAGGGCTGTTTTTATTGCTTAGTTATACATAAAAAGATATGTTGCTTCAAATGATGTGCGCACAGTAACTTAAAGAAAATGCAATTAAAGCCTTATCATTGCTGATAGTTTCTAAAGCATCAAAACTGTAAGTCTTAAATGAATTCAGTGGAATTGGTGGTGTTGAAACATTGTTTTGGTACTTGAGTCCAGTTTAGCAAGGACAAATGTATTTGTTAGACCCATGGAGGGAGTATGGCACTTTGTCTTGCCAACTGTTTGCCATTACTTAAGTCCACTGGGTGGCACTAAAAGCTTTTTTTTTTTTTTTTTTTTACATTTTTAATGCGAGACACATTTTGATGTGGCTAGTATACCTAGGCTACTACATTTTCCTCATTGTAGAGTGAACATAGCCTGAGTAAACTGTTTGTTTACAAGCTGTAAATAAAGATATCTCATACATGCTGACTTTTCTGTGTCACACGCATTTATTTCTTTGGCTTTTGTACGTTATGTGCCTCAGACCAACAGTAAATCATCCATTCTTTGAACACACACACACACACACACACACACGCACACACACGCGCACACACACACACACACACACACACACACACACACACAGCTCAAACTGTTAAAAAAGGCTGTGGTCTACAAAGAATGTAGCCTAAGTATTACAGCTGGCCAATAAAACAATAACAATAATTATCGCGATATAATTTCACATAACATTATATCAGAAATCAAATGATCATTTTTTCCTCAAATAAAAGTGGTTGATAAATGTTTGATATAATTACTTTCCATGCTTTGATAGCATGTACAGAAATGAATCACAAACTGCCAATCACATCACAGGAATATAAGTATGTAATGCACAAGTTAGGGTTTTACATAAGTTAGGTTTAATTATCAGTATTGACTGATTTAAAAACCTTTATCATGATAACATTTTTGGCCATATCATCCAGCATTAATAAGTATTTATAGCGAAAATGTGTATCTTTGGTTTCATCAGTTAGTAAAGAGCATAACAGTTTATCCAAAACAACTGAGGGAATACATATTGGCAATGCCACTGCAATTTAAAGCAGTCCATCAGACAACCAATGGAAAGGTAAAATGGAGGGCACTTAAACATAAGTAAAAGTGTGCATGTTGAGTTATCACTCAGTCCATTAATACAAAAATAAAAAAGATATATAAACACAGCCATAGTATGCCATTAAGTAAATCAGGCTTTTCTTTGACCCCAATGACAGGCAAGTGATTGTACAGACTGTTGTCTACTGATGATGATAGTCTGTGGTCACCTTAAGTATTCCATCTGTGTCCGCACTGCTCCCTTCAAATCCACTGTTAATCTGTGAACTTGCGGTTTGGGTTGGCACCAAACAAGTTCACTCTGATTTCAGGCATCATCTGTCAGGGGTAAAGTCAGGATACAAATAATAAACACTCGCACGAGAAAATTAAAGGAAATGCCAAGCAACATGTCAAGTGGATATTCTTAAGTACTTCGCTCTTATTTCTTTTATGGACATAGAGGGACGTTAGCTACTATTATATCTACTAATAGTATCTAATTTCCCGAAATGACAAACAAACAAACAAAAAAAAATACAAATGTTGTCAAATGTTTTACTGATGAGCATATATTTTGACAAATATATTTGCTTTTACCTTGTTCATACATTAGAAGAAAAAAAGAAATTGCTCTGAGCATTCAGAAAGTTTATCTGTGACAAGAGCAGGTGCTCTGAACAAACATGAATTAATTAATTTACACATGCAAAAGCAAAACACTGATGACTGTATTTACTATAAAAAGGATTTTCCTGCCTTACCTCAATCAAGACAAGTAAAATAAGTGTCAGAGATTCTCCATTTTTTAAAAAGATAAATCAATTAGTTGCAACCAATTTAAGTATGGTAAACTTCTAGATGGTATAGTTCTTTTGCCTGAATGATCTAAATCAATTTTCACTCTCTCACCCTTTGCTAATTAAGCTGACTTGGAAAAGTAGTGGGCTCTGCTGCCCTCCACAGGCGAGAAACACAAACTACTTTTAGTGCGTGGTTAAGCTCAGAAATGATGATTTGATTTTAGATATTCAGTCAAAGTTACTCTACCTGATGTGCCATAAGTTCTAGCCTGTTCTCCAAAGTGTTGGAAACCTTGATCTTCCCATTATCGTTATACACTTCTACTCCTCCGCAGCTATTAAAACAAAGAGCAGACAGTTATCTTTTCTTCACCCTTTTCAATCAAAGGGACAATAAAAAATGAGTAATTTGACTATACATTTTAAATAAATCATAGAGTAAGAGTTGGTGTTAAAGTGCATTAAGTCACCTTACATTTCTGATGGAAGAAAACGTTCCTGGTCGATTCTGACGTCTATGTTCCTCTTCACTGCCTCTCTGTAGATTGGGATGTTCTTCATAACTGCAGCCTGTCATGTAATGAAACAGGAAAACATAACTCTTTCAATTATCATGATGTAACACTAGATGCAGAGACTCTTGTAATTATCTGTCCTCTCCTAAATAACCTGTTACAGTAATTATAACATACAACACTACAGTCAGCTCAACATCACCTGAACCATTTCTACATCCTGTTGTCTGCAGCGAATGGTGACTTTAGGTTCCAGTAGTTGATAGAATCCCTGAAAAGTGGAAAAGCACAAACTGAGGAAACACAGAGAACCAATAAATCAATAAGTTGTCTGGGTGCAACAGCAGGTGGAGAATTTACCTGAAGTACCAGGCCCTCTAATAGTGTGGAGTAGCTAGCAGGGTCTTTGGCAATCTGTGCTAGTCTTTGACGGGCCTCATTCAACAAATCCTGGGAGAAGAACACAGGTTGAAAACAGAGGAAACGCCTGTAATTTTTTACAAATTCATTCAGATCACACTCTTCAGATCCTTCTATCATTCAAATACTGTGGAATCAGACATATTTATGACTTTCGGAGTATAATGTACGTAAGTTATGTTTTTATAAATAGAGGCAGTTGTTGTGTTCAACTGAAATGTAGGAATTTAATGCATCGTGACTACAACCCCGTCATAGTCAAAATGCAAGTATGTGTAACACATGATCGTGATCTCTAACCATGATCATGTCGTCACGGGCCTTCAGCACCTTCAGCCTCGCTTGGTTCATCAGGTTTGACATCTGACTGTGAGAGCAGAAGAAAAAGTCAATGGCCACACACATTATCAGGTAATGCCGCATGCCATGTATACCACATGATCCTCGTGTCTCACTTCACATCCATGTGCCTGTGCTGCACAGAGTATGTGGTAAGGCTTTGTCATTTCAATTTAATTTAGTTCATCTCTCTTTGTATCTTTTTTTTATCATTCTAGGGAGAAATTGAATTCCAGCAACTCACATTTTCTTATGTTGTTCAATCTGCTTTTCCTTCTTCTCATAGTACTCCATTATTTTCACCCTCTGGGTTTGCACCAGTCGACCTTTCTCGATGTTGAACTCTTCCTCCGCCTGTAAACAGATGGCTGTGACACGGCCCATTGCTAATCACTGAAGCAAATATCACAAGACTGACACGCACACAGACTTCCATTACATTACCTTAGCGTCAATCTCCTCGACTTTTTCATTGGCCTCTTGTTCAATGAAGGCCATCATGTGTTTGATCTGCCACAAGAGACACACACAAAACAGTTTGTCCAAATCCAGATGTCACGCAAAGTTCAACCTCTACAGATCACGTGAGGTTCATTTTCCAAGATATAAACTAATTTAAAAATCCACAACATACATAGGAGAACATTTATAATTCAACTTATTTACTCCTCAAAGATTCAAGACATGTACTAACATGACAGGGAGCCTTAACTTGTAGCCATAACCGATAGTTTGCTTCAGCTTCATAAGTGTAATAATGTAACAACACAATTCTGTCAAATGACCAAAACCCAAACAAAATGAGCTGTAACATTGTAACAGTTAATAACAGCTAATGCAGAATAACAATTAAATAGCCATAAACACATGTAACGGTAGTTCAGGGTTTAGCCCCTTAGCTAACGTTTGACATGTTTACCTAAAGTTATGACTTAGTCCTGGGATAAAGATGGTTAAATGTAACATTAATGAGCCTAACATTTTCTCCTTTACCTGTTTCTGTACGTCAGCGTCGGTGAGCGCCATGTCTGCTCTTAAAAATGCTTTGTTTATGTAAAGTTTGTAGCAACAGTGAGTCTTCCCGACCACTTGCTCAGTCCAGTAACAGAAACAGTTTGGAGAACAGATTCTTTTTGGTTTCACGTCGAGTTAGCTACATAAGATTAAATATAACTTCCGGTTATATCTTTCAAAATAACACACGTGTTCAATAGATCCAGTCTGTATTATTGGATTAGCGAACAGTTAAGACAATGGCGCCCTCCTCCAATTTCTAATAGCATGTGGACACACACCGGTCAAAGTATTTCCAAATAATTTTAGATATTTAAGCGGCAAGCAGAATACCACACGATATTTTATGCCATACTTTTACTCAATAACAAGGTCGCAGCCATATGGAGACTCTAGGGTCAGGAAAGAGGTTGAAGGGCGTCGAACTCTATGGTTGAACTATGTATTTGGACCGCACCTCACTGTTAATATATTTTACTGTAATTTTGTCAACCCCATAATGTCATAGCCTATATAATTATCCTATCTAATCCTTGATGGATATTAGCCTCAAATTTTACTTTCTAATACGGTTTTTTTTTTTTTTTCGATAATCACGTGAGCCTTTGAGAGGTCAAACTTTTGACACACCATTCTGCAGATTCAGTTAGCGTGCAGTTGCAGTTGCTAGGATACACCAGAAAGTTTCATTAACGCTCATCTGAAACATCACACTTTCACTTTAAAGTTCGTGTTAAATTGTCACTTTTTTAAAAAGTCAAAACACTGTCCGCTAATTAACGAGAGTGTTTTATTTTGAAGGTTATCACAGGAAAGGTTGGTGTTACATTTTCGCTAGCTTTCCTAACTTCCAGAGCACACCGTGTACTAGTGCTGCTGCTGCCTTCCAGTGGTGGTCTGCCCTCTACAGCTACTGCTGCAGGGGTTTGTGTCGCATATTTCCCTTCAACCTGTCGTTTGTCAGCACCTGGTTGCCTTTGGACGAGGACGGTAAGAGATAGACTCTAACTGGGTTTAACTTAAGTTAAAATTAAGTTCTGCGTCTTCGAAATAGCACCTAAAATGTGTGTCGTTAAGCTAGCTATAGCTTGCATGTGTGTTGAAGTGTTCCAGCAACAACTCGTCTAACCAAAAATGGACTTCTCGGTGTTAGCAGTCATTTCTGTAATTTGACAGGTAGATAAATATCTTACGAGTTATATGTGCTGTATGAAATAAGTTTGATTGTATAACGTGAGCTATATTATAGGTGTTTGGAGCCATGCTGTCATTTTGAGAAAAATGAACGGTAATTGTATTAACTTAAATTATACGCACTATAGTCTTCAAAATAGTTTTTTGAACATTGGTATTAACAGCTACCCGGTTTTTCAGCTCTGTTAGTAAGAGGTTTTACTTTGACAGTTGAAGCCGGAAGTTTTCTTTAGTTCTCTTTAATTAGGCAAACTTGTCATAATCTAACTTTTGGTCCGCGTGGTGGCATCTCATCCCTGGGGGAGTGTGTGAAAGGATAAACTCGGACTTGACATTTGTTAAGTCAGTGAGTGTGTGGGTGGTTTTCACGTCTTGAAAACCTTCAGGAAACTAAACAGTATTGTCCAGCAACATCTAAATTTCCATTATGCAGTTGCTCAGAACCGGCTCTAACTGAATGACTTTTGACGCCCCTCTGCCCGCCACGTGTGTTATCTAAGTTCAATTCTTTCATGATGTTGGTATAAAACATATCTTCTCACTCTGTGGCCTCAGTTAGCAGCCACGTATTTCCATAGGCAACAAAAAAATACTCTTAATGATCGAGTTTTAGACTCATCACCCGTTTTCCAGATGGGGAAGTGAACAAGTCCACCTGATACAATGGATATAGGACACTGTGACAACGAGGGGGAATCTGTTTGGTGTCATACATGTAACAGCTGTTTTACAGTTAAACAACAACTGACATGATGGTTTCAGAGTAGCCAGAGTTTGACATGGATTTAACTCTTTTTTGTCAGTAAGCGTCCTAGCCAGAGTTAACTACGTTGATTGTTACAATGGCAACTTATTGCTCTTCCTCTGACTGTATTTTTTTTCTCAGGTGAGACGTCCAGCTTTGACTGTAAGAATTCATGTGCCTGAGAGTCTGACCCAAGTCTGTTCAATGGCTACCTCGGGCTCCACCTTTTCTGCCTCCACCACTGCCGTTGTGCCTGAGGGTTTCCATTATGAAACCAAGTACATAGTCCTCAACTACCTGGGAATGCTGCCTAGATCGCACACAGTAACTACAGCTCAAGGTGAGAGGAAAGACTTTGATTTGTGGTTCAGTTCTCTTTTTGTTGCTTTATTCTAATTTAGTCTAATCTGATGTGAGGGATTGTTTCGATCTGAAATTCAAGTGCAGAAATGAAATGGTGTAGAAAGGACACACTTCTCATTACTGAAGTGCAACAAGTGACAATGACATGCTTGTCCTTCCTGTAGTCCTCATAGTCTGACATATGTGTGTACATATACATATATAAGGGCAGCTCTCTCACTTGTGCAGTCACAGAGCACACAAATAGAGTTGTGTGCACATGCACACATGGTAACAAAACATATTCAGGGTGTGTAGGCAGGTTGCCACCTGTTTGAAGCTTCATTTAGCTTTCTCTGACATTTACTTAGAAACTCATCCAGAGACTGATGTTCCCATTTAAACATGACGTGAAGTTGCCAGTGCTTGTAAACAAATCAGAGTTTCTCCATAAGCTTGGCCACAGTCATTCCAATATGGTGTCCAGAGCAGCAGAAGACTCTCTTTACAGAGGCTTTTATGGCAACCCTGTGCCATGACCTCAGGCTTGCAGCATGCCTGTTTTTCATCTTGTTCCCTATGTGCCTGGCATACAAACACACACACATACACACACACAGCATAGTGTTTTGTTTTTGTTTTTTTTAACCTATTTGGCATATACTTGTACATATGTCACATTTGTAATTCTTTATATGTGTCTTATGTGCTGTTAGAGAAGCAACGTGTGAACTAAATCCCACCAGCATGTCAGGAATGAAGTGTCAACACAGTGTGTTGATGGTGAAATGAATGTTATTGATTACAGAGAGAGACATGTGTGAATTGTACTGGATTTTAGGCCAGATATGTCATTCCCTCTGTCACAGGATATGAGCAGGACTATCTTGGGAAAAAAATGCTTGGGCATTTTGAGCAAGAAAAACAGAAGGAGAGATGGTAAAAAAAAAAACAGGAGTGAGAGAGGGGATGTTCTCTATATTTCCTGTTGTTTTTATTGTTGTGTGCATGCTTAGAATGGGCGGAGAAGGGCAGATGAGTGGCTGATCCCTGCTTTCCGCTCGACCCGGTCCAATTTCTGACAGCCTGTCATGTGTAATCACCGTAGGATTACTCACACACCAATGGACCAAAGCAAAATAGTTGGCCGGCTAGCTGTCTGACTGAATGCTGAAACAGCACAGAGCCCAGGAAAAACCAACACTGGTCCTCAGGGTGTTCATGTATGAGCTGCAGGGTTAGAGAGTGAGTGGGAGAGGCGGCTGACTGAGTGTCCTCTTCCTTATCAGTATTTCGGTTTACCAGCTGTTAAATCAATGAGGAATGATACTTAAAGGTCATTTGTGTTTGATTGCTATTGGCTGCTAGTCCCCAGTTTAACTGTGGTGTATCAAACCAGCAGAGCTAATGAAGTCCACATTCTGTCATAGTGGAAATAACCGGTGCCTTGGGGTTGAGTGTGTGAAGAGGCAAGAGTGACAAACTTCCTCATCAAATGACTGCTGGATCTTTCCTGAATGAACAGCTACATTTTCAATGTGTTGTGTATGAATGTGAAAGCTCGTGGTTACACACCCAAACAGCCCTCAGCATAAGCCGTGCATCGGTGCCTTGTATGCACGCAACAACAGAGCACCATTCTCTGCTTCTTGTTTTGAGTCCAGCAACATGGCGCTGTGGACGAGCAGGAGAATGACCTACAAGTAAAGGGTGTCAGTATTAGCAAACATTTTCTCCCCTCCAGAGTTTACATATGCACAACTTGATTGTTTGGCAAACTGTGCGTATTTAGTCATGCAAACTGTGCAGGTCTTGCTGGCTCATCATTTAGCTGGAGTCAAGGAATGGAGTCAAGGTAGGATATCCCTGTAGATTTAACCTTTATTTAATCAGGTAAAAGTCTTGTTGGATACTTAAAATCTCTGTTTCCAAAGAGGCTTGCCCAAAAGTGCACTGCTAACATTGCTAACAGTAAATAGGAATGAATACAGACAACATGAACAGACTCAGACAACTGTCAGACACTGCAAAGTTATGATGCAGAAACAGAAATTATATTGTAAACAGCTTTTCTGTGGTGGTTTTGTTTAATATTTCATATATTAATTAATATTTGTGAAGAGTCAGTATGTGTGTGTGTGTGAGTGAGTGAGTGAATGAGTGAGTGAGAGAGAGATCATATGTCATGTGTTTATGTCTTTCAGGAGATGCCCAGAATGAGAGAGAAAGGACTAGAGTGATAAAAGGGCAGATAGAGGAAGAGCTGAGGCAACTGGAAGATGAAATCACTGCCTGTAAATGGACAGACACACCCACACATGCCTCTCTCTCTCTCTCTCTCACACACACGCACACACACACGCACACACACACACACACACACACACAGACAAACGCAACCAGCTCCTGTGGCTGTTCTCAGAAAATGAGTTATGAGTTACAAAATACAAGTAATATTCAGGTCTCAAGTCAACAGCAGTATGACTTTGTAGACTTTTGTAGACACGTGTAGACTTTTTAATACTGATGCAGATATAAACAAACCACAGTTATGATACTTTAAAGCACAGCTCTCTATAATTAAATGAAAAGAAACACACAGTCATTAACCTTAATGTTTAAACCTTTCTGTGAATTGTAAAACCCCCATGGCTTTTCTATTCCATGCAGACAGTCTGCCTGCCTGAGCAAAAGAGTCAATATTTGTCAATGTAAAACATGAAAGTGTACAGTATGCCATGAAAGAGAACCTTAGTTTCTTTACATAACTGCAGCTCTCTGATTAGCATGAATGAACATTGCACCCACATTCAGACCACCCTCCTCACTAATGTGCAGTCTTATAGAGTGTTTCAAACTCTTAACGTCCAGTCTGAAAAATCAATTTGCATAAATTCTATATTTTCACCAGACTGTGCATTAGATTTTATGAAGTGTTGAACAAATTCAGAGTTACTGCCTTAATAAAATTTGATCAGAATTTTCTCCACTGTTACCACCCTGTGTTTTTCCTCTTTGGCAGCACAAATAATTCCTTTAAATGAGCTGCACTGTGTGAAAAATCATTCTGTCCTGTGGTCTGCATGTTTGCAGCCTTTTCCACTACAGGCTTCGACCGCCGCTCATCACTGGTGTTCACTCCGACCAACCCAGAGACCTCTATCGAAGACTGCCTCGCCGTGATGGGAGACCGGGTGGCCAAAGAGCTCGACACATCACTGGCAGCGGCTGTACACACACTCCTCACGGGGTTAGTTTTGCATAATGGTGACCAAGTTTGGTAGATGGGTAGATAAAATGCGATGCTACAGGTGCTATAGATCATTTTCTCTGGGGTGAACTCTTGAACTTTAGCAGTCATGCAGTCAAGTTGGAAAAAGAAAAAGAGTGTAAACAAAGGAATGTAAACAATGTCCACATCCGAACCCGCCATCATCAACACAATCCCATATGCAAACAGTTTTCTCTTGAATTGTCATCCACGTCTGCTTCTTAAAACTAGACAACTGTTTAGTCCACGAGTCACTGGGAAAAGAATGGTCACACAGTGCTCATAATCTTAACCCAAGTATGTTGGCTGTTTGCACTGAATTGGAAATATGTACTAGCAACAGACACATTTATTTGCCTGGGGTTTAGACTGCACACAGATAATGAAAATGACCCCAAACTGTTGCAGAACCACTGAATCTAGTTGTAGAATTAAGTTGCAAATGCACAAGGCTCCAGCAGAGCAGCTCAGTGGGCTGTATGTGGTTGGACTGGATAACTTCCAGCTGTGAGTGAGAAGTAGTACATGGTTGCAAAAGAACATTCATGGATGGTGAACTACCCCAGAGGAGGCATGCTCTTCAGTTATATAATAATGTGGTGAAATAAGAAGGAAAACCACACAAATTTGCAGCTATAGTAAAAGCCTTTTTTTCAAGCATCCATGTGTTACAAGACACACACAACTACACAACATAAATACATTTCAGGGATTTGAATCTAAACTAGGAGGAAGGTCTTGTTGTAATTTTTAGAATTATCCTTGTATTTTAGGTACATTTTAATATATCCTAAACAGCTATATGTTAAACTCAATATGATATGATGATGTCTGTGTGTGTTTCAGGCCTCTGGACTACCAGACATTCAGAGACACAACACTGGCTCTCTCAACACACACACAGGGAGGCTGGAACAAGGTGAGTTTTACTTGTCCTCTTTATACAAACTAATTAAATTGCTGAAGATATGTCTTTTCTTTTTATCCAGTGTCTCTTACTTTTAAGTCTATACTGCTTTCTTTCCTTTTTTTTTTTTTACCTCCCTCTTCACTAATACTTCTACTCCTTTTTCCTTCCCTCTCTCCCAGGTACTTGTGCCTTTGGTGCTACTCCAGGCTTTACAATATGAGGGCCAGTCCGTGACAACACTGCTGCACCTGGGGGTGCGCTTGCTAGAGGAGGATGAAGCTGACTACATTATTCAGCAAGGGGGATGGGTGAGTTTTCAGCACGCGATGGAGGAAACCAGAAATGCATACTAGTACATTTTATTCTCAGTCACCCAGAAATCCACAAATAACTCATATATACGCATATTTAGATGAGCAAGAATTTCAGTTTAGTACATCTTTAGAAAAAGAAAAAAAGAAATTACTCAAACTGTGCCCATTAACTACAAGAAGAGTGATACAACTCCATTAGTTTTCTCAAGAGCAGCAACTACTTTGTGCGTCTTAGTTGCATTGACAACAAAATATTTTGTAAGACTGTGCAGAGGTTGCATGGATAAAACAGGAAGTTGGGATGTTGTGCAGAGTGAACACCACGCTTAAAATAGTCATACAGGTCTCTAAATGGCCAGATGGGGGCATCAGTGAGCTACCTGTGCAGATATTTCATACCCCAGAGTCTTTGTCCCCTTTGTGATCTACAACAACCACATAACCGAACACATGAGATTAAAATGTGCGTCACACTGAAATAAGTATCCAAGTAAGTATGATTATAATAAACCCTCAACAGATGATGCACATAAATAACCTGACAATATTTCAGTGTGATGAACATGATCATCCTTTTTTAAGGTTTATTTTCATTCTTTAGTTTTTACTCTCTTTGTTGGATATTGGTTTAATTTAAAAGTAAACCAGCAACCCCCTATCTCAGTCCAATACTGTAACTTTGATGTAGTGTACTTGATGAGCATTCACAACGTCAGCATTAATCTATCGACAACATTCAGTCTTGGTTTGGACCAAAAATGTACTTGTATTTCAGCTGCTTTTCCCTATAAGGAAAAGAAGTAATGATTTGCATATTTAATGAAGATAATGAGCTTGTTCAAACATTCAGCTGGAGCTCAGCAGTCATCTTGGCACAGGTGAGCTGTGCGTGTTGCGACTGATAACAGGTGAGAGCACCCTGATATAAAGCAACTCAAGGGCGGTGTTTACTCTCACAAATGAAGCGATTCCAGGAGTATGTCTCCTTACTGTTCTCTGCGCACTTTCCATGCTCTCATTCTCCTGCATACTCCTGCTACTTTTGCAACTACAACTTTTCTTGTGTTTTAGATCAGCTTTTTTTTCCTCAGTGATGATATTAGTGCGGCTTCAGCTCTCCAGTGTCATAATAAGTGGAACACTGCGTCACAGATGGCTATCCCTACAAACCAGGTCATGCTGATGAATGGTCACGTGACCCAACATGTTAACCGCTGCCCCGGCCGCCATTACCTCATTGTCATGATGCTCTGCCTGGTTTTTCCGTGCAATGTTAAACGTGTATGCTGGCTCCCAAACAAAGCCACATTCTGCTCTGCGTTATGTCACAGTCGATGAACGGATGATAGGCTGGGACAGGATCAGCAATGGAGGCATGAGGAGAGAGGAGGAGGGAGGGAGAAGAGAGAGAGAGAGTGCATGAAAAGACTGGTGATAAGAAGGGAGGGAATACGAGGGAGGGGAGGGGTGAGAGATGAGGGAGAAACAGGGGGGGTAGGCACGGTGAGCCAGCAAGAGCAAAGTGAAATCTCCATTAGTTTGACAGCTGCCTGCATGCTGACTTCTCTCCAGCCGGCTTTCTACCTCGTCTCCATCTCTACGACCCTCTCGTCTTTTTGACTCTCTCGAGCTTTGTCCATTCAAGTGTAAACTGACGGGTTTAAGACTTCGCGCTGAGGTAGGATGTTTTATTTGGGATTTTGAAACAGATCCTGATCCTGATGTGTATGTGTGAGTGTGCTCTCTGAGAAAAAGTGGAGCAGTAACAAACTCTTTTCTGTCTGAAAGAATTACTAGCACTTGTCACTGTGTAGTGGTTGTGCATAAATACACAGCGCAATGATAGTAAAGAGCACTGAACAGAAAATATAAACATGCTAATTGCTAATAAATGAGCATTTTTTATATTATATATTATATATATATATAAAGAGGAGGTGGGGGGCAGAGATGTGTGTGTATATATATATACACGTAATATACACGTATATATATATATATATATATATATATATATATATATATATATATATATGTGTATTTGTACATTAACGTATTACGTGTTGAAATGTCCCCCCAAAAAATGTGCAGATTACTACCAGTTCTTGATTTATTGAAAAGTGGATATTCTGTTTTGTCTTGGTGAGGTTGTAGTACAAGTGATGCACCGTGCAAGGTTTGGGTGGCTCTCTTATCAATGCCTTTTGTTAGCTACACTGGAATACAGTAAGGATTATTATGACCCTAATGTGGCGTACACTTCATTTGGCAGGAACAAAAACCAGCAGCCCTCAGACAGTGGACAGCCAGGGGCGGGTAGGAGGAGGACATGATTGGGGGGGACAGATGAGTGGGGTGGGGTGTTGGGGGTGCACAAAAAATGGCCTACATGATGAAAGAGATTCTAGTCTGTCTGTCTGTCCATCCGCCTGTATACTTGCGTGCTGTTGTTGGCCTGTCCTCTTCAGAACTGCTGCATGAGACATGAGTGTGCACGTCAGCCATTTCATATTACAGGTCCTTGTGAGTGTGTCGTAATGTGACGCCTGAGGTTTGACAGTGGCACACTGACCACTGTGCCTGAACTCTTGTCAAAGAGAAAGGGATAATGAAGACACATTATTTGACTATCAATTTACAATCAAATATGCTGCTGTAAAAGTATGATATCTTAAAAGGCAATAAAGCAATTTCTATAGGCCCTTTTTTTATGTTGGCAAGTAGCTGCTGCTGCTTAGAAACAATGAAGCTGCAGTGATGATATTTTAAGGACAAGGTGCTGTAAGGGTTCCTGCCTGGGCCAAGTCGGGGCACATCACGCTGCACCCTGTACTGCCCCCCCCCCCCCCCAGTGTTACGTAAGCACCCTCTTCACCAGCTCCAGGGTGAAATAATGTGCATCACTGTGCCACTGCACCGACATGAGACTGGACTAGACCAGAGTGCCTGTGCAGGCTGTGGAAGTCCCAAAAATAACTCTAATAATTCTCTAAAAACATCATCACCGGGGGCTCGACTGTCCCACTTGTAGCTCGCTGAAAAACTTGCAGCAGCAGCAGCACACTGGCCGACTGCCAAGGTGTAAACCCCTCCACTTCTCTGTCCCTACGTCCATCCGTCCGTCTGTGAGTCTCACTGCTGCCACAACACTGTTAATGATGACTCGCCACAAAAAAAAACAATATTTACAGATGCAAACTGTGTAGCTGCACATAACAGGAGACTATTGCATCAGTTTGAACGGGAGTTTGCCCGAGGCTCTCCCTGAGTTGTCAGACTGCATTCATAAATGCATTCAGTCCTCAAGTTGTCAAAACACCATGCCGTGTGTTGGGCTGTTTGATACTGCAGGCAGTAGTATCTGTGATGAGTGGGCGTCTGTGAAACAAGGTGATACACTGTGACTAAACATGATAATAACATATGAATAATTGCTATGATGTATTTGCTTTTACATTATTGGAGGAAGAGATTGTTTGGTGTGCAATACAGTTCTTTTTTAGCTTCTGTGTTTGTGGTGATTCTCACTGAATATGAAGGAGCACTGGCCACAGTTCCTGAGTGATATATAAGTCAGTTTAATGACCAGAGTCCAGCTGAGATCCTGTTCTTTATTTATTTATTTATTTATTTTTGGTTTGTTTGTTTAAAGATACAAGTAGGAAGGTGCTGGTGAGTCTAACAGTCCCGCACAGTCCTGGGTTTTACTCAGTCAGCTGCTGTGTGAACTCTTGCAGTGCTTGCACATCAGGAACAGCGATGACATAATCCTCATAAATGTCAAGCACGCATATGAGCCAGTGAACATTACATTGATCAGAATAGTCACAAAATTGAATGCCACTAGTTCACACCAGTTTAAGATACTTCAGGATAGTTAAATATTCTGTTGATGTGGAAACTTTGCCTTTTGTAACAACCCAGGTCTAATGTTTGTGTTTGCGAGTGGATGCAGCATGTAGACCGTATGTGACAGTCATGTGCCAGTGTAACAAGTACTTGTTACCATCTCAAAAATGTGGCAAATGTTTTTTTCAGGGTTTTTCAGGCAGTGGCTGTTTCACCTGGCCACCCTCAGGTGCAGCGTTTTGTATCAGAACGGTGTAAAATGGTGTGACAGTGAAGCGCTAACAACTCGGTGGGAGGGACGAGGCAGAAAAGCAGAGAGAGGTAGACTATACGCCCTTTGCTCCACCTCAGGAATGCGTACTTGTTTTATGTAGTTTGTCTCGGAGCGAGGGTGGAGAACTGTGAGGCCCGCCTGACAACAGAGCACCTCGTAAAAAGGGTTAGCATGTTTCCCAGCCTCTGCAGTGCTGGGGAACAACAACATGCAGCATTCAAGCAAGAACAAAGTTAGAGCGAACTCAGAGTGGATTGTTGTCTCAGGTGTGTTGTTTTTTTCATTATTTCTTCTTTGTTAAATTATTGTTGCAGTTGTTTGCAAGAATTTCTGTTTGTCTACATAAGTCCATCTGTGTTTGATGTCGTCATTAGTTACAGCGCCTGTAACTTTGGACTGCATCTGGTTCAACAGTGCGTTTTTCCTATGTCTTTGTATGGTGACTACCTCTGCACTGCATAAAAAGTTACATAATAAATGGTGTATAGTTGGTTCTTGTGTTCTACATTTGGGGAAACCCAGTTGGTATTCATTAATGACAGTAATTTTGACTGCGGCATCAACCTCCTTTCAAAGTTTAAATGTCAGTTTAGATTTTTGATCAGTTAGAACTTTAAACTGTCAGTGCAGAGGGGGATTGATATTGCTCATTGGTACCATCAGTAACCTTTCACTGTGGGTTTCATACCACATGATGACCCTGTCCTGTTGTGTCCAGCTGATGGGGAAGCTGCATCCGCAGGGCGAGGGTTTTGTGAAACACTCTTGCTCTGCCACATGCAAATCAGCTTATAGAGAAAGCGAATGTTGGATAACGATGGAACGCTGCTAGATTTAATCTCTCTCCTGCCTCCCAGGATGCAGCTGCTTTGCACGACACCGTGGGTGTCCTTGTAAGGAAAATAACCTTCACAGCTTAACTATGTCATTCAAAAATCATGTTTACATAGGTCAGCACTAGTTTACGTGCGCTTCTTTGGGAGTTAAATGCTGTGTTGATCAGATGCAAAGTGGCGGTTATGGACGCTCTGTGAGGAACATAACGACCTATTATCAGTGTAGTTTTCAAATGAGAGAGTGTTGCCTTGGGAGCTGGTCTCTGCTGTCAGAACCTTTCTATCTGCACAAACACACAAATCTCACCCTCCCTGTTAGACAAACACGTCTCTGCCCACTGTCTGTTTGAATCTCATCTGTTCGAGTCACACCTGCGTGACTTGACATGCACAGCAACACAACAGAGAAGTCAATAACAGAACTTCAGCCTAGTCTGTAAAAACAGATTAGTTATTGGTTGTTTATCACACACCCAGTGTTGCCTCTGTGCTAATGCTGTGGTTTTGTATACTCCAATGTTCATCTGTCAGTCAGTCCACCTCTTTGGTCCAGACTGAAATACCTCAGCTGCTGTTGGATAGATGAATCTTACTGACTGGTGATCCTCTCAGTTTTCCTCCTGTGCCACCATGAGGTTGACCTATGTGGTTCTGAGTGAAATATCTCAACAAGTATTGATGGATGACCATGATATTTGGCACATGCATTCATTTTTCTCTTAGGATGAACTGTCTTCAGTGGTACTTAGCTGGCGTTAGCATGCTAGTGTAGAATAACAAATATTGAAGAGAAGAGGCTTTCTTTTACTGCATCTTATTGCATCGTAAGGCCTGTGTAAACCTGGTCTCTGTTAGATTTTATTCTGACAGCGTGAGAGGAGAAAAGTTAACTAACAACAACATCTTATTAATCTCTTTTCTAGTGTTATGAATATAGAAGCTGTATGCTCTCAAGATATTAAGCATGTCATTATGTTTCTTGCTCTTTAGTGCTCATTGCGCAAAGTCATTGGCCTGTTTTTGAACCACAGTGCTGTAGATTCGACACCGCATCACCACACGCTCAGCAAAAACCAAAGATATGGCAGTTATGTCATGACAATCCAGCTTTAGGAATTAGTTTGACCTTTTTAATATTCTGAGGTTAAATGTGAGCTTAGTTCAGCAGACCCTGATGTTTGATTACATTTACTGAAATGCGTTTTGCCCGAGCAAGCTGACCTCTGTGTCAGTTACTCATATCCACACGATCATATACCTGTTACATAATAGGAAAGCATTAGAGGCTTGGTCCAGAGTTGGGTAGCAGCTGCAGACCACTAGATGGCACAAAAGGCTTACTTAAGGTATGAAGCAGTGCAGTGAATGCTAGATTTTGCTGTTTTGCAGCATTGTCCTTATCTAAACCCAGAAATGTGATTAGTTGTAGGTAGTTCAGATGACATAAGTTGATTTCATGTTTCTAAATATAATTCCAGGCCTATACTATATGATACAGAGTTTAGTCTTTTGATTTTCTTAGGTGAATTTATCCTGTTGCTGTTGATACCATCTCTGTTCCTGTCTGTCTACTACAGGGTGAAATATTCAGCCTTGAGTCAGAGGACGAGAGAGGCGTGACCATCGCCGAAGACAGCAACGACATCTACATCCTCTCAGGAGAGCAGCATCCCGACCAGCTCAGCCCTCCTTCGTCGCTGCTCTGCACTGGAGACAACAGCAGTGAGCAGAGCTCCTGGCAGACAGAAAGCTTACCTGTGTCTCTGGCCGGCCACGAGTCTTGGGCACAGGTCGGTGCGATGGACCCTGAAGACGTCAAGAGCCTGGACAGCAATGAGGGCGTGGCTCTGGCCGAGGAGCGCAGCGAAAACAATTCCTCAAACTCGGACATTGTCCACGTAGAGCGTGAGGAGGCAGAGCTGCTGGAGGAAGGCGGCGAGGGTGGAGCAATAGAGGAGAGCATGATGAGCGTTTTAGGCACAGAGAGCGAGCTTGCTGAGCTCAGGGAGGAATTTAGGGACCAGACTCCACCTGTTCCCGTGTCAGCCGAGGCAGACTCCACAGCTCCAGCCTCCCTGATTTCATTAGAGGAGCCAGTTGTAATAGAGACGCCTGTGAGCTTGTCAGCAGAACCCTCCCTCATCTCCTTAGAATCAGAGCTGCCTCCCCTGGCCCCAGAAGCTGCTGCCCCCCCTCCTGCTGAGCCAGAAACTGCAGCATCATTACCTGTTCCTGCTGTAGAACCAGAACCTGAGCCAGAACCAGCTGCTGCAACCGCACCAGTGCCTGCTGAGGTGGAACCCCCACCTCTAGCCAAGGAAACCCCTACAGCACCAGCAGGGCTTGAAGCCACATCTGAACCGGCTCCTGAACCAGAACAGGAGCCGGAGCCCGTCGCAGTGCCTCCCCAGCCAGAGGAGCCCCAGCAAGAGCCAGAGCCAGAGACTGTGGCAGAGCCAGCTCTGGCCCCGCAGGCTGCACCCCTGGTCTCAGAGGCTGCAGAGGCCCCTGTAGAAGCCCCAGCCGAGGAGCCTCCAGTGCAGCCGGAGCCGACATCAGAGCTCCCAGCGCTGCTTTACGGAGGTGCTGCACTGGCAGTCCTCGCTGCTGTAATGGTATTAGGTGTCCTAAGCTACAGGAAGAAGTAGGATAGAAAAGTATCTTTCTCAGGGGAGGAGAATGCAATTTACAAGATGTTATGGTAGAAATAAATGTATTAGTAAGCACGTGGTGGGAGCCTCCTTACAGATTGTGTTGGATTTATCAAATGAGGCTGATTTTTTTTTTTTTTCTTTTAATCTGCTATGCTTTTGAAGGTTTCACCTCATCCACAACCTTACTGCTGGGGGTTCTCACTGCTTCACTCCACCAGATACCAACACAGAAGGGGGAAAACAATGCGCTCCACTGTATCCCTCATTTTCTGACTTACTTGGAAACTTTATGTTTAAATTCTTAAAACTCCAGCCCTTCATCTCGTAGACTGGAAAGTGTGTCTCTATCCTGCTGCTTTCAATTTCTGTTGTGTCTGTGGCTTAACTGTTTTGGGTTGTTTGTGCCATTTGAGTCAGTGTTAGCCACATGGAAAATATACTGACATTGCTGAAGAAAACCTCAAAGCCCACCTTGAGTATTAGTTTGTCACTTCAGGTTTTCTTGTCCTCTCTCTCTATGCACCAAAGTGAAAACAAGTTATAGATTTCCCTCTAACTGAGATGAGTAATTCTGATACTTCCTCTGATAAACAAAACATATAACATGGAATTGAAACCAGTAATTTGAATTTTTGTTGTTGCTGTTGCTGTTACTCAGTTTGAAACCACCGAAAACTACTGACATATTAGCAACAACAGACATATTAGGTTAGACCTCTTTACATGGAGCATATTTTAGTTTAGTTTGTGAATTGCAACATTAAAGATTTTGCCCGAGGATGAATTTAGGTATTTGAATGTTTCTGAAGATACAGTACTGCTGCTGCATTGCACACTTCAGGGTCCAGTCTTACTTTAGCCACCATCCGAGTATTCTGATACTGTGAAGGCTCAAACTATTTAGCACAGCAGGTCACAGCACCAGGTACTTATTATTATTGCAATGGACTTTTCCCCATCTTATTCATACAGTATAAGGTGTCATAGTTTGGCTACATCAAAGTCCTTGTGTAAAACTGCAACATTTGTTTGCATTTAAGGGGCAAATGTCAATCACTGCTTATGCTTACCATGCCAAAGTGAGCAGTATTACTCCAGATGAAAATAGAAGCAGGAATGTGACTGCAACACGTGAATTCAGTCTTCCCTTTTGATGAAAGTATACTTCATGGTTTAATTTACCAGATGGGAAAATTCTCTGCTCAAAAACCACTTTTTCTGACCAGTAGTTATCAGTATTTGTCAGCTCTGTACTGATTCTATTACTGTTCCATTGCTTATACTGTACCTCACTCATGCCACAACTTTCCAGCGATCTGTGAACCTGTCACCATTTCTAATTTGGATATTAACTCTATACCCTCCCTGAGTAGAATATGAGCTAGTGGTCCACTGTTAAGTATTAAAGGCAACAATGTGTTTATCAGCAACAATCAACACGGCATCAACCTTTTCCTGCAGAAAATGCTGTTGTAAAGATTAGAAGTAACTGAAACAAAAAGGTTTATATAGACAGAGCTGACACTCATGTTGCTCTGAGATGACATTCACCAAGCTAGCTAAATCTCTACAGTTACTAGACAGCCATTGAATATTTAAAAAAAAAAAAAAGTTCTTGAACAGGAAATGTGAACTGGTATGGTGCAATGTCCCCTGGCTTCTTAACTTAAATGGAAAATTAGCTATCCTTCTGTCTGGGAGCTTGTGTCATTTAGCTATCAGTCATGTCGACAAGACATGATGATTAACTTGGTTACAAACCATATTTTGTACACACTGCTGCTGCCTGACCCATCTGAAAACTTTCACTTTGAGGATTTGGTGTTGTTGTGGTAGGTGTGTCACCACAGAAATTCATGAATGGCAGTTGAAGAGACAGCATCTTGTTTGATACAGAAGGGATATTTCAATGTATGTCTCAGTATTACACAATGTAATACTCATCAGCTCAAACTACGCCTGCTTTTAAAGGGAAACCGTTACAATACAGAGCAGGATGGATGTCAAAAGATTCCCACAATGACACTTTGTACCTTGACTTTCCTACAATACATTGTTTGAAATGAGGATAATAAAAAAATCCAACTATGTGTGGTTTCTGTGGTGGTTTGTTAATATGTTTAAATGTGTAAATTTCAGTTTCTGGAGTATAAAATACAATCTCAGATGTATTTATTTGAAAGTAAACATAAATCCCAGGAATAATACCGCAAATTTACTCAAGTTAAACAACATATTGGCTATTGATCATATGTGCCAAAAGGAAAATAATTGAATACAAAGGAGAAATCATGTATTTCAAGTATAAAATGAAAAGACACACTTCGAAGTGAAAGTAAGCAGTAGTATTAAGATTCAGAGCACATAAAGAAAAAAATTTCAAGTGTCTCATACTCATCCTTCAGTTTCCCATTTTCAAAACAAAAGAAACAAACAATTCATCATCACTTTCCCTCACACTGAAAGTGTTTTTACAACGGTTCAGTCAGTTCGGCTCCTTCCTTTCACACTGGACTGGTCATGAGCAGCAGATGCCAGTTTCAGATTTAGCTGTCCTCTACCGCAAATTTCTGTTATTTCCTCTCAGTCTGCAGCTCAGAAGTCACCTGGCCCTTGCAGGGTTGATGTACTGCAGCGCGGTGTTGAAGAGCTTTCTCAGAAAATGTGGGGCTTGCTCACACACGCCCTTCACCAGGGTGAGAGTCAGGGCCATAAAGACTCGCTCCTGGGGTAGATGCTCCAGCCCCACACACTGGCGCATAACCCTCTCCACCTCCAAAGTAATGAGGCTCTTCCAGGTCTGAAAATACAAATAACATAAAACTGAAATGATCTCAAGATAAACATGATGATATTGCTAATACTACTAATAAGATGACTGCACAGTGACTGTTTAATGCTGATGGGGAAAAAACTGATATGAAAGGTTTATTCTAGTTATTATGGATAATTACATTATCAGCACTGCTGTGCTCAGAGCAGACTCACATCAGAGGGGGAGGCTGATATGCCCCTTGTCAGGTGCCTAGTAGCCTGAGCCACAACATTGCGTTCGAGCTGAGCTGCAATCTCTCTGAGCTCTTCCGCAACATGAAAGGCTGCTGCATCTTCAAGGTTCCCTGGAGGAAACAAGATTAACAGAATACATCATTTACACACATTTAAATTAACATATCATTTAATGTTTCTGACTTCAACAGGAACAACAGAGGAGGGAAGTTAGGTTTCCATAAATAAACATAGAGCAATGAGCCTTCATTAAATCTATTTATATAATATATTACTCTCTGAAATGGTTGACAGCTGTCACTTCCTGCTTTCACTTTAAGTTGTTTTGTTACTGTAACTGAAAACGACTCATCAGATTTGAATGCCAGTGCTCTGACCTTAAGACTGTGATGTAGTGAGATACCAGTGGCATTATATGGGTAAACAGGTGTGTAAAAAGCACAGATTTGAGTCTGCCTGTTACCTTTTATAACTTATTTGATTTATTTTTGATACATAGAGCAAAAGACTAAAATTTTTCTTTGAAAACAATCAGCTACAAACTGTGATAAATATGAAAGTTTGTGGTTCTATTATGAAACTGATTGTGTACTAGATCATCTCTGTACAGATTTAAGTTATTTTAGTTTCAGTTACTCACGAGGCCGCTGCAGTGCCACTAACGGCTGAATATCATTCAGAGAGACTGAGATGTTGCTGGGCAAGTGGCCGTCAGTCTCAAGGTCTCCATCGTCCAGACAGTCTATTCTGGGGCCATTGCAGTTGATGTCCCGGGTGAGACTTAGTTCCTGACCCAGAGAGAGAAGCTCCTTGCTGTACTCCGAGTTCCTATTATCCGCTTGGAGGAAGGCCAAAATGACCAAGGCGGCGTTTTGCCCACCGGTCACATTACAGTAGTCGCCCATCGTTTAACACTCTCGGCCTGTTGAATTCAGACAATAGCAATGACGGTAACAAGTTATGTTCGCTTTACCTGGCAAGTCAACAAGTTCGGACACTCACTGAAGTGAAGAAATAAACATTGCTAGCCAACTGAGAGAGTTACATCAAAGAGAAAGTGAGTTAAGTGACACTCATTTTTACCAAATAATACTTAAATATTAATATAATTTAACATTCACAACAACGAACCACATGAACCGAAACAGTTGGCTGTCCAGCGGGTAAGGCTAGCTGGGGGGCTAAAATGATGCTAACGTTATTATCTACATTAGCCCAGCATGTTAGCTGCCGAGCATCAAAGTTATCGAGTTGTCGTCAACGTTACGTTAAAGAAAAATCACTGATATTACTCACATTCGATTTTTATGCCGGGTAAGTACCTCCTCTCGTCAGACAAATAACTGAACTTGATTAGTGATGAGCCATAGATCAACAACCGCTGCGCTGAGAAGCAGCTGAGAAAAACAACGCCAACTCTTCAACCAGTGCCTCCTACGTCTGGAAGTTGGAGTGTGTGTGCGTGTGATGTGTGTGTGTGTGTGTTTGTTTGTGTGGAGGGAGGGTGGGGGTGGGGAGGTGGGAGACGATGCGTTCAAAAACCGGCGGAAATCCAAATACAATACGTTCATTGCCATTTGATAATGTATTCGTGGTGGTGAGACATAAACAACACGATACAAACCACAGGACATTAAATAAACACACTGGTGATGTAAACAAGTTGCAAGTCGGAAGAGAGATATAAAATGAAAAGTATCTCCCTGTAGTTGCCAAGTCATATAAGATCCTAAATGTCCAGATTACTTCAAGGACAATGGAGAACAAATGCAGCAAAGTATTAATTCAATAACACTGTAATCATGTGACCTGAGGACACATTGAATTTACAGTGTGGTGGCTCATTCTTCGGAAGTCCATTCCTAGTCGCAGTTTCATATTCACAGTCAAACAGTTTACTGCAGCCATAGATAACAAGACCAACACTCCTCTGGAAAGTCCCTGCTTTGGCCTTGTTACGCAGCATTAAATGTACTTGTTTGGAATACAAACCACACCACTCAGACAAGTTTAAAAGACAAGACTAGCAGAGCTAATTCAAATTAGAAAAATAAGAAACTCCATCTGATAAAATGCTTAAAATGTTTATTTACAGTTTTAAAAAAAATATATAAAACAAGTCTTTCACTGGTCATGTACACTGGTCTGAAGCAGTTACAAGATGTTGAAATGATCACTTGAGACAAACATTTGAGTCAAAGTAATCCTTCCAAACAAATGCTGTCCAAGGCTCTCCAGTCTTTCAGTTACATCAGCACTCTCACAAGGCCCATTCAAGATTAACCATCAAGTCCAATACCAGTCCTGTATAGAGAAGCTTGTCATACTGTTCTCTCAAATGGACATGCTGCATTTCTACTACAGTCAGGTTTCAGAAGTGGTGCCAAGAACAGATGTATGGGTCTCGCAATGTCCCATCAGACTCCATACCCAGGGCAACCAAAGCTCATGGATCGCGCCGTTTTCCTACCAACAAGCCTCCTCCCTGTTCTGGGTAGAGACCCCATCTTGGCAGGAGGTTTCAGCTCAGAGGGGAGGTTCTGCTTAGGTGACAGTGCTGCCTCACGAGCCTCCTGGAGCTCTCTGAGGAGAGGGAAATGCAAAGGAGTGACTTTTACATGTGGATGTTATTTAAATTTCATGACCAGTGTATTAACGTAATCAAATGAACTTAAGTTAGATAGACAGGGTAAGACGTTGTAGTCACACAGGTTTGCAGAACAGCCATGGGTTTGTTTTTTTATTAAATATGAAATTGTACCACCTGCTGGTCATATTTATGTAATGCAATTACAGAGCTTCTGAAAATTGAGGACATTCCTGTTATTGCACTTAGTTTAAATAAAAAGGGCCATCTGTGTGTTTCCATACTTCACTAAAAATGCATTATAGATTTTTCATTACGATAAAGTATTTCATAATAACAACAACACACTAGGGTACTCAGGCATGGTACAAATCAACTAACTAGTGTAAAAAAATACCCTCAGTTTATTCAGCCTAGATCCCAGAATTAGGGATGCCACTTTAATTATTCTTTATTATCCCTCCTTACTTTTCAAGCATGGCTGTCCTGAACTTCTCTACATTGAGCTCTCTGCGTAGCTGGGCAGCCAGCCTCCCAGTCCTCTCCTCCCTTAATACTGTGTGCTTGCAAAGCTCCCTGGCAGATGGGCGCTTTGTCGGGTCTGGATCCAGCAACAACTGAAAAAAAAAAAATAAAAAAAAAAAAATCAATAAGCTATGCCTGTGCATACTGAATTGAAGTGTCATTACATGAAAAGTGACATTCGTACAGGTGGCTACTCAATCAATCAAACCTCATTTAATTATGTTCGAGTACTACCTGAAGTAGGCCTCTGAAGGGAGGTGAGAGCTCCTGTGGCAGCTTGGGGAGCTTGCCCTCTCGAAGCCTGTGCCACTCATCTCCATTTTGAGGCAGAGGAGGAGCCCCAGCTGCCAGCAGCACCGTAAGACCCACAGCAAAGATGTCTGCCTTGGGGAGGTGGCTGTAATCCTGGGGAGCAGACAGACTGCTTACAAAGATGAAAGGAAAAAATATAAATAGAGACTGGATCCATAGACTCTGTGACTACTTTTTTTTCCCCTGCAACGATAAAAGGCGACACAACACATATCTTTACCTCATGGAGGACCTCACTGGCCAGAAAGCGGCTATCCCCTTCCTCTACTTGAGGACTGTTGGTTGATGTCACATGTCCCAGGTCCCCTGCAGAAAACAACAGGAATCAAGAATTAACAGCAAACAAACACATATTTAAGCTAGCATTAAAAATAACATTAAATATAATACCAATTTTGTAAATGACTCCTGCTGAAGTGCTTCCATCATCTTCCTCCTCACTCTCCCCCTCACCTGCTGCAGTTGTGCTGGGACGCTGGCAAATGAAAATATTACCTGCAGACAGTTGAAATAAGGATGCTAGGTTTAGACAGAACAAAGTGAGAACTGTTAAGTGGGAACTGCTCTCATACATACTTGGTTTGATGTCCAGGATGTACGAGACCTGAGCTGTGGATGTATTTTAAACCCATCGACACTTGTAAGAGCAGGTCTTTCAATTCTGCCTCTGAAAACAGCTCACACTGCATCTGCCTCTTCACAATGGCATCACTGAGACTTCCACCTGGATCACACACACACACACACACACACACACACACACACACACACACACAGAGGATGACCATATCAAACCACAACTCCCCAATCACAATGCATCACCTAAATATATTCTGAATTAATTCATCATTCAAAGTCTTTTTATAATGTGCTTTTGAGTTTAATGTGACATTTACCATCACAGTATTCATTCTGAATAATCATGTGATCGTCCTCTGCCCATGCTGAATAATAGCGCACAACATGTGGGTGGTGCCCAAGAACAGCATGTGCATACACTTCCTTTAGGGCCAGCTGCCTGAAAGGACAAAATAAATGGCCATGAATAAATTTGATCAATTCAGGAACAAAATAAAAACAAGTGGACTGATGTATGCCTTTCAGAGAGCGACATGCTGCTGACTCACTCGTTGGCAGAGCCCGCGAGGGGTCGGCGAGAGCGCTTTATGGCGTACAAGCAACCATCCAGCCTCTTCACGCACTTATAAACTGCCCCAAACTCGCCCACGCCAATGCACTCCAGCTCCAGGAACTCGCTCTCGTAGCGTGACAGCATGAAGGCTTGGACAGCTCGCCTCTGCCAGATAAACAGACGGAGGGGCCTTGTGGTAAAACCAAAGACATTTCTAAAGAAGGAACACACGTCACAGCACTCAGTCTTGAGTTTGATTACAGCCAGGAGATCCGGCAGTTTTTGTCTTTAATGCGTCACCAAATATGGTTGCACTTCCACAACGCAAGTGTGTGAAGATTCTGACACCTCTGTTTTTTTTTTTTTTTTTTTTTTTGCCAGAGATTCCTTAGAGAAATCCCGGAAGTAGGTTTGGCAGCATGTAATTTTTGGACAAAACAAGAAGTGAGGAGGCAGTTGAGGATGACAAAGCCTGATGATGAAATCATATCAGAGGCATCTGAGAGGGAGGGTTACACTCACCACAAAGCATGGATAAAAATAGTTGTACCTTCGGTGGGAGAAAGGCCTCATCATCCTCTTCAGATGACGTTAGGCTGTGTTTCAACCTGAAAGATGAAAAGGGCCTTTAGACCTGAGCAAAACTGCATTAGTAAGGGATTAAAAAGTCAGGCCTACAGTGTGTGTCAGGGCACTAAAAACAGAGATGGAGAGCTCAAACCATTTCAATCTCCCACCACGCGTCATAAAACCAATTTCACCCTTGGTAGTTTGTGGTGAGAATCTACCTGCCACAGGTGGTGGTTGTTAAAAAATAGCTCTTATTGTGATACCTACACTACAATTCAAATAGGACTAATTTTCCTGTGATGTTAGATGTTCTGAATTAGACATTCTAAACTAGTTTTTACAATTCATAGCCTTTACACATCTACAATATCAACAAGCAGTAGTTACCTGCGTCCATAGTCGTCGTCATCATCACTCCTACAGCTGTTCCTCCACTGCTGCTCACTATTCTTACGTACTGTGTCAGGGGTGAAAGGATTCACGTTGACAGAAGGCACCTGGATGAGGTTTGCAGCAGCTGAGGCGAAACGCAGGGTCCTCCGATTGCTACCAATCTTCGAGATGGAGCAAGGGTGGGATGACTTGGAAAGCAGACTCTACAGGGGGAAAAAGAGGGGAAAGGCAGTTCATCTCATTGAGCTTAAACTGTTGACATTTGAGACTCACTTTGATAAACCATCCAAGATCACAGGGGCACACTAAGGACAATCGTGTCTAAATTATTCCCCACCTTGGGCGTGTTGGGAGAGTCACAAAGCCTCAGTTTACTCCAGGAAGCGTATGGTATTGGGCTGGTGCACTGTAAAGGGGATGATATGGTTTTACTTCTGCTGTGGTGGCGCTGCACCCTGGGTGTTCTGCACGCAGAGCCGGGACTCCGGATCCTGGGACTCTGGATTCTGGGGCTTCGGATACTGGGAGTCTGGATTCTGGGGCTTCGGATCCTGGGAGTCTGGATTCTGGGGCTTCGGATCCTGGAGGTACAGTCATCTGAGTTGTTGTCACTGCTGCTCCCCTCCTCTCCACAGCTAGTGAAGTCCAGCTGCTGACTGATCCCGTCAAACAACATCGCCATACTTGGGACCTGAATTTTGGCAAAGGTTTCCACTGAAATGTTTACTCCTGTATTTAACTGTCCACAGGAGGATAGGAGGATTACGGGAAATTAACAACATACAGGTAGACCTACATACATCCAGTGTGACACTAGGTCACCACTATCAGCGCCTGGACTTCCAGCTGCACAGCACAAGACTCACAATTCAATCAACAAGTCAAAAGCTGCTACTTACTGCTTTATCTCTTCAAGACATCCTGCCAACCAGATCATACAGGGCAACTGAAAAGCAGCAGTAGTCAAGCTGTAATGTTACGTTCAGGCTTATCTGAAAGTTCAACAGACGCTTCAGATAGTTGTCACAAATGTACACATCAGTGTGTGATCTAACTTTGACTGATAATGTATGTTTATCACGTATACTCACGAATCAAGTCGCCTCCCGCACCAGCACCAGCACCAGCAGCACCACCACGTTTGAAATTCGCGCCCTGTATGTAAATAACTTCCTGTTTAAATAAACTATGCCGCCCCGAGCAACACACCTGACTTATTAGTGGCTGTTAATTGCACAAACAGCTCCCATAATAATATAATATTCTGTTGATGTAATGTTATATATGCATACTGTGGGATTATTTAACTACAGAATTATATTCTGTGCATTTATATTAAGTCAAATAATGTATCACGAGGGACTTTGAAATAGACTAAAGTTGACTTACAGAGATTATTGGGTAAAACATGTGCACTGTAGTTGAGCCTCATTATGACTGTTGTAATAATATGTATGAGTGAAACAAATAGCCCATGCCCAAAATTAGGTCACTGTATTAAATAGTAATATAGACACGTGGGCGGAAGTTAGCGACGTCATCAAAACAGTGAGACAGGCGGAGAAAAGCAGTCCGTCAGTGGATGTGACACGCTTACAGATACATAGAAAACAACCGAGCAAGCAGCAGGAAACCATGATCCGGCTCCAGCAGCGTGTTTAGCCTGCTCGATTCAACTGGACGTCGGACTTTTTCTGTGTTATTTCCCTCTGTCTCTTCCTGTGTACCTCGCAAGGCAGCAGCGCCATGGTGGAGCAATCGGATCGAGCCCCGCTGCTGGACTGGGAGGAGATCCCACCGCCCGATCCGAACCAGGCGGGCCCGCCGCCGCCTCAGCCGCCTCGGGAGGAGGACGCTCCGGCGGAGAAAAGTTCGCAGCCAGCCGGAAGACGCACACCGACGGGCACTGCGGTTGGTACTGGGTGGAGCAGCAGCAGCTCTGCCACCACCACCACCACCGCCATCGCCACCACCTGCAGCCCGTCTAGGAATGTAACAGCTGTTGTTGCCAGCGGGGACGGAAGCCCTGGCCGTCCGCGCACAGATCTCTGTGGGCACGGATGGAATCGCCCGGAGCCTCTCGGTACAGATCGCAATGTTCCTTTCCCCGGCCTCTCGGTGAGGGATCAGTGGGAGGAAAAGGACCAGATCGTGGCTGTGTTTGTGGTTACCTTTGATACGAGATCAGGTGAGCGAGCAAACGGTCGCAAGAGCTCCGATCCGTCACCTTTCATATTTAAAATCGTCAGATGTGGACTAGATAACCACATTTCCTGTGATTATATTATCCCCTGATATACTGTTATTTTGTAATGTCATTCTCCTCTGTCTGATGTGCTTTAGTGCGTTATATTTAGTCATGGGGCTGATAGATGGACAGTTAGGGGTTGCCAGGTTCTAAAAAAATTCTAATGCCAAGACACACCTAAATACCACAATCCACAGTGGTGAAATAACGGTAATTTTGATGGGGCAACCTTTACAAAAGAAGTGAAGTTCCTTGGTCTGGTTTTTGCAATCTGTCAAACACAATGAAAAGCACATGCAAGACCAAGATTTGAGAACCTGAAGCCCAAGCTGCTGTAAAGGGGCAATCCAGGTTAGGATTTTATATAAATATATCAGTTGCAGCAATATAGCTAAAAATAGATCAGATATAAAATCAATAGTCAGTCAAACACAAAGGAACAGGAGGCCAGGGTGTTCATCAGCTTCATATAGAAATGAGGTTAGTGAGTTACAGTAGCTGAGTCAGGACTTTCTTACTGTCCATGACCTCTTGCTCCCACAAGACAGACAGAATTAGAGGAAGTGGTGAGAATGAAAGCAGAAAGTATGAGAAGTAACTTCATGATATATTCTCTCTCTCTCTCTCTCTCTCTCTCTCTCTCTCTCTCTCTCTCTCTCTCTGTGTGTGTGTGTGTGTGTGTGTGTGTGTGTGTGTGTGTGAACGACAGGGAATATGGTAGAGTGGTGCCTGCCCCATGACATCAACCTTGACGGAGTTGAATTCAAGTCAATGGCCAGCGGTTCCCATCGGATCACAGTGACTTTATGTGCGTATTCCATTCCCACCACTCAAACACCACAAAGTCCAGTTTTTAGAGGAGCGTGTTTGTTCTGTCACCCCCTGTTTACTCTTTTTTTTTTTTTTTTTGCTTGTGGTGATAGATATTTCCGTAAAGGCTGTTACTTCGGGCTGGCCTGTTTCGCTAACATGCCTGTGGAGAGCGAGCTGGAGCGAGGAGCGAGGATGAAGTCTGTGGGAATTCTTTCTCCCTCCTACACCCTGCTTTACCGCTACATGCACTTCCTGGAGAACCAAGTCAGGTAACATAGCTGCCTTTCAATCTTATGTGTTCTTTCTCATTCTCTCATCTTTCTTGTCACTGTTTACCTTATTTATTTCTCACCCAACTGTGCTTACAAGTTTCTCTTTACATGCCAACCTCCTGCCCTTGCTTCTTTGTTTAAAATGTTCTCATCTATTAAACATGAACCCAGAGTCCCAGTCACAGCTATCGTCACAGGAGCCTGTTCATATGCAGTTTTTGTATGAAGCCTAAGCATGGAAGTAGAGGAAACCTTGACAGCCTCTGCACCTCCTCAGTAACTCAGCACTTCTGCTTCAGTCCTCTCACGAAAATGTATCTCCTCCTTGACTCCCCGTGTATAAATATATAACAGAGCCAGCATTTCAGGTTACAAGTACAGAGGGCTTAGGCTATCACCTGATACAAGTGCATGTGAATAAATCTGAAATGTGGAATGTGACTATCCAGCCTACAGTTTATGTGTCACTACTGTGGATTAACAGTCGCTCTGCCGGAGCACACAGATCCCTCAATATGTTAAGAATGAGCTGTTGAAGTGGTTAAACCAAATTGATAAGAGGTTTTTATGTAGAGTGAGTGGCCCCATTAAAAACACTTAAGCAAGCTTAATTTGCTCAGTTATACAAATCTGAAAATGCTTAGATGACTCACACTTGGTAAATTCTTCTTCTTCTTCCTCCTCTTCCTCTTGTCTTACAGACATCAGTTGCAGTGCCCGGGCCAGTATTCTCCACTGGAGGCCTTCTACTGAGGATAAGAAGGCCGTCCTTCCGCCTACAGGAAATGGCCTGGTCACTGCTTGTCCAACCTGGAGTGTTACCACCATCAACCGCTGCATGCACCCAGAAATGAAGGTCAGAAATCGGCGGGAGGCACTTATATTGTTACATGTCTTCTTGGCCTTGAGTGCCATAAAAAAATCATTTCTGTCACCCGTTGCTTCCTGCAGATCACCCACCCAGCTGGCTGCATGTCTCAGTTCATCCAGTTTTTCGGAGAGCAGATAATGGTGCTGTGGAAGTTTGCACTGCTTAGAAAACGCCTCCTCATCTTCTCCCCTCCACCTGTAGGTGTGGTCTGCTACAGGGGTGAGCAGCTTAAACACAAGGCACACACACACACACACACACACACACACACAGTCTACAATGTAATCTCATGGTTCCAAAACAGATTCTTCAGTCTATGTTTTTCTCTCACACAAATAGCTCAGGATCTAATAAATATGCTAAATGTTACGACCTCAGTCTGGCTTTGTTTCTTATGTCTCCATGGAGATGTTTCACTCAATATGCACTTGTGCTCCCTCAGTGTATTGCTGTTGCTGCCTGGCCAATGTGTCTCTGCCTGGAATCGGTGTCTCTGTGCCTGAATTACGGCCTTTCTTCTACATTAACATAGCCGACATCACTGCCCTGGAAACAGAGATGTCATATGTGGCCTGTGAGAGAAGCTTTACTGTTAATAGTTTATTTACCATCATTTGTAATCTATGGAAATAATTCATGGTATATGAGCATATTTCTTATATGTTTTAAGGTACCACTGAGAAGATTTTTGAGGAGAAGAAGGAGCTGTACGACTGTCTACGTTGACAACCAGAATGTGAAAACACACAGAAGCCATTTGCAGCCACTGCTCCGGGTGAATGCAGCAGATAAGGAGAAGTACAGGAAACTGACTGAACAGAGGTACAATGAAAATGTACAGAACTGCTTAAAATGGCATAATGCTTATTGTAAAATAAATTGTAGCAGGTTTTAAATCAGTTAGTTTGTAAATTTTATGACTTTCTTGCATCAGTTGTTGTATTCACCGAAAACCTTAAAGGTGCTATATGTAAGTTTTACATGGCCAACCCGTCCTGTCTCGCAATACTGCTTTGCAATATTCAGTCACTTTAGCGTCCAGTCTGGTCTCAGTCCAGCATGGTCGGATAAAGAACCACATGGCTGAAGCTCTTGATAAGTAAACAGCTGTTAATGCCAATGATAACTATGTAGCAATAGCAAAATCTTACATATACCACCTTTAAAATGAGCAAATTTAGAGGTTCTTCAGATTTCATTCTGATGGTGATAACTTTTTTTCCCAAGGCAAATGTTGCTGTACTCTCAGGAGGTGGATGGAGACTGTACATCAAATGAAGAGGATCTTTTCATTCTGTGAGTCCTTGACAGATTCATTCATAGCTGTCAGTGTACTTGAGGCGTAATCACAGGCAGTGTGTTTGAGTTTATGTGTCACAGAGGATCACAGCATGATGCAGTTGTTTTTAATTCTGCCTCAGGTTCTTCATGGAGCTCAATAACCGCATCTTCCAGACCCTGTCAGAGGTAGCAGGGAGCACTGATCCCACCCTCACCACTGAGCATGTGAGAGCCATGGGGCTGGATCCTCAGGGCGATCGCTCTTTCCTGGTTGACCTGCTGGAGGTGTACGGTATCGACGTCACCCTGGTCATAGACAACCTCTGTTGCCCCTGAACCCCTCCTTCCCCAGGCCCCACTGCTTTGATGGGCAACTCGGGATGTCACTGGATTATCTGTGCCTTCAAGGCCAACACACACAAACACACACCAAGACACTGAAGACACTGCCTCCACCCTGGGGCCTCATCTGTTGCCTGCTGTCCCCTCCTGGGTGTCTGTTTCCTCTCTGTCTGTGTCTCATCTGACCTATGGAGACTGTTCCCAACCAGTGTGGGTGATAAGGACACTTAAAACATTGGTGCGCTGGTCCACGGTGGCTGATAAACACCTGCCTAGCAGACAGTGCCGCTTGGCAGCTGCGTGCTCCTATAGCCATTCACATCTTCGTCACTCCTTACTGTTTGCTTTTTTTTTTTTTTTTTTTTTTTTTTTATTGGTCAGAAATACTGTTTTCTTGTGTCCACTCGTCTGACTTTGATTCTTGCCTCAGTGGCCAGGCTTTAAACACTGGATGAAAACATGAAAAGACTGAATCAGATGTGGTCATCGCGGCAGGATGATTGGTCGCTCTGCACACTGCACTCATCACAGCAAAGAAAGTCATTGAAACATTCACAATCCCGCAGCTTTGGTGATCACTTGTGGTTTTTCTGAAGAGAAGGGTCACATGATTTGGAAAAGTTTTTAGTCCGGGAAATGAATTTGCTGTGCTTCAAATACCTTTCACTGGAAATTCTAGCCTCCATAATGTGTGACACGTTCAACAACTTCAGAACTTTTGCTGTAATACCACACATAGATGTTCGAATTATGTGTCTTGCTCTCGTTAAGCCTCTTCTGGAATTAGAAGAACTGAAAGCTTTTTGACCACTTTATTTGCCTTTGAGAAAGAAAGCAATATGAGTCTGTGAGTATCAGCCTTTTTAATGTATATTCAGTCTCACAGTCACATGCTTAATATTTCTTTCAAAGCTGAAAGTGAGAGGTGAGTTAAAACTGAAATATGTTGAGTGTGATATCCTCTTTTTTTATAATGGGTAGGGGGTTAATCATTCTGAAGGGAAAAGCTGTTATAAATATTTAGTTCACCTTTATGCACCTTCAACACAAAGTAGATTTGATGTGTGTCTGTTTGGCGTTCTGGAAACTTTTTGTCATACCATGTGTCTAATTTGTCGTAATTGGCGAAGGAATATCAGTGAATGTGACTGTATAACACTAACTTATCATGAATGCTGCACCATGTCCACCACTGGACTATTTCCTAATGCACACAGTGATCATGCTTAACTGTAATGTTTTTTTTAATGCTATTTTTATGACTTACAGACTGAGCCAGCAAGTAGTCATGGAATTGAGGGTTTTTGCGTGTTGTTGCAATACTGTGTACAGGCTTTCATTTCAGTTCATATATATATATATATATATATGTATATATATATATGATCCTGTTGAATGACGAGTCCTCGATAGAGCTATTTGTTGTTTACTTGTTGATCAGCTTGAAAGAGATCCTCCTCAGCTGTCTGTGTCCATGACAAAGATCTCTTTGTGTCTTCGGAGATCTGTTAATGTCATGTTTAGGGCAGAGCAGGAGCTTTAACTGCTCCTCCTCCTCCTCCTGCTTCTCTACAGGCAGATTCAAAAAACCCCCGTCTGTTCCAGCTGAGGGGTTTCTCTCATTCTTTTCATCACAGTCCCATTGAGTGAATCCAGCTCTAGAGATGGGGCCAACTGTGTCTTTTGAATACTGCTGGCAGAGTGGCTCAGTTCCATCACATTGCCAATCAGAGTGATAATTTGTTCCATGTTGGAACACATTAAGCTGACGTTTGCCTCGTATAAATTTGGAGTAGTGGTTCTCACCCTTCCCATGGGTCCCCTTATCTAAGCTACAACACAAAGTCCTTTTTTTAAAACCTGCCTTTATATATCTCTCCCCTGTATGCTGTTATTGGGTACTGATGCACTGTGTGTAAGTACACTGAGAACCACTGAAAACCTGAGTCAAATTCCTTGTATGCACAAACATACCTGGCTTATAAAGCTGATTCAGACAATTCACTGGTAAATTAATATACATTGCATTGCTACATTCCAAACATGCTCTATCAGGGGCCTGAGCTGCAGGATGAGAACTGTATTGTACCTTCACTTGAGACCCAGGCAAGTTGAGGTGTTTTTTGGGTTGGTTAGAAAATAAAGAAAGTGCATCAAGTGTTGTAAGTGAAAGAAAAGGGCACTTAAGTTACGTGGTTTAAATGGGGCCTTAAGGAAATGTGACTTTCTCAAACTTACTTCAGCAAAGTGACCAACTCATTACTGTATGTACGTCAACATTATTTGCTAAAAGATTAAGTACACTGTTCTTAGCACTTCTGAGTGACCTTACTGTCTCTAGTGAAACCTGTTGACTCTATTTGCTTGTCAGCAGAAGTGTTCTCTTGCCTCTGACGGTGTTTGCTTTACAGGTGTATGTTAAATGTAAAAGGGAATGTACACAACACACACCACTGTATAAAAATGCCTTCTTTTTCTTTGTGGGGTCGTTCACAGATGTGTACCAGCATTGGCTATATGAACCGTTTGTACAGCGTGTCACTCTTACTGAATGTCAAATGACAGCAAAAGTATTGCACACATGCAGCAGCACATCCAAATAGTGTAACCATTCTCTTCTTGATTGTAATGTAAAAATCAAGATTATTCACAGAATAACCGAGTCTTCACCTTTACTAATGTGAAACACTGTAACAGATGTCAGTAATGTACACATGAACTCAATAGCATGAGCAACTGTTAATTTCACTGTACTGCCATTGTAAAACAATAAAACATTGATACAGGTTAAGTGCTATCTAATGCTCTGCTTCTAACCCTGCTAATGTTGGCTGTGCTAACTACCTTCAGCCTTCTCTTCTCTTTCTGAAACAGGTTTACTAAAAATAACAATACCACAGCAAAAAAACAACAAAAAAAAAAAACTCACTGTTACATTTAAAAGTTATGGATTGAACATTATTTTCAGAAGTCTGTAATTTCAGCAAAATGTACTTATACTTTTACTGTTGTAGTTTCTTAAGTTTCCTAAAAACTACCTTATATACTGGTAATTTATAGCAGCACTCTAATGAGGATCACCACTTGTGAAAACAGCTGTGTAATATCTTCTGTGGCCTGTGACAAACTGGAGGTGTGGGATTTTGGAAAAGTTGACCATTTAGGGAGGGAAATGGGGTCTGATTAAGGATGTTATCCAGTTGCATTGTGGGAAAGCTTGACCTATGCAAGGAACTTAGAATCTGTATATCTCAGGGTCTGCTTCCCTAGTTATTTTCTGCCTCTCATAAGCTCCCCAACTGCAATACTGTACTGCTAGAATACCTCTTAAATCTCTTAACAATGCACCTTATTTTATGTTTAAATTGAAATTAAATCTATCTTTGTATGTGACGCCTTCATGTTCAAAATGACCAGCAACTAAAGCTACCAAAAATTCCTTTTACAGGAGTTGCAATTAATGCAGCTAAAATAAAACTAGGAGCATCCCTAGCTGTTTTCCTAAGCAACCAAATATGATAAGAGGCCTGCAATGCAGCCACCAGCTTAATCCTGCAGATTTGCTGTCTACACCATCTGTCAGATCAGACCCAGACTAAACAAGCAGGGTGCCAAACTCCTGCTCCAAGCTCCTCCAACACAGTCAGAACACTGCAGCATCTCTATACACTTTCATGTGCATCCATATACTTCCCTCTTGTCTATACTCTTCTACATCGCAGCAGCTAGTCACATCTTGCAGCTTGTGCTCTGGACTCAGTGGTATAGTGATCGTGCCAACTCGGTTAAAACAATAGACGTCATTTTCCAGCACAGGCCTGACAGAAGATTCAACTTTAACTTCACGCCCTCACCTCCAGCACTCCAACAAAAGCCTGTCCCCTTATCTAAACACGTGTCTGCTGAATGTGCAGATACACCAGTATAAAAACACTTGTGTTGAATTGGACAGACATTATTTTATTGACCAAGTTTGGATATTATGTCAATAGTAAATAATTCAGTAAACATTAAGTCCTTTTGTAAGACAGCCTGTACATGTGTTACTAGCTTAGAGAAACAGTCTTGGTCCTTTCACATACAACAGCCTGTGATTTAATCCTGTTCATAACTGTTTAAAATAACAGAATATTTTATGTTTGTATGTAGTTAAAACATGTTCAAACCATCAGTGCATCATGATCGTTTACAGCTGACGGCGAAGCAGGAATCTGTTTTCAGAATGAACTCAGAGTTTCATGGTGTCTGCTTCTTTTGTCTCTCTCTTGGAGGCAGTTTTTTCCCCCCGCTGTTCTCGTCTTCTTTCTGGTTTTATGTTTTCTCATCACTGCGTCGGAGAGAGGAGCTGCTCCCTGCGCTCTGAGTTGATGAAGAAGCGTAGTTTCCGTGGCAACAGCCTTACCTCCACAGGCATGGCCTCGTACTCCTCGTTGTCGATGTTATAGAAACCAGCGGCGCCCTTCGGAGTCAGGACACAGAGGTAAATCTCAAGACAAACACTTGTGCACTGAGCTTTAAAAAGCAGATTGACTGATAAAATGAATCAGACACAGTAACGTATAGAGTTTCTGACCTCTGGTAGCTGCAGCCGACAGGCACTGGCCTCCAGTTTTGTGGAGTTTTTAGTGAATATAGTTGAGTCCTCTTCTTTTTTGTTTCTATAATGAGGAACATTCACATTCTTTCAGGTAAATTTGCATAAACATGAACCTCTACATAATGTGTATTGCCTCAAGAGTGACTAACATGAAAGAAAAACTACAACTACTGACCCGACAGTGATGAACTCGCCCACAGTGAAATCGCTGGGCTCTGCACAGATCATCAGGGAATCATTGATACGCTACAAATTCAAGTAAATAGAAAAAATATACATATAAAATCAACAAGGAAAACAAGGCAGATGGGGTTTCATGGAATCATGTCAACATCTGAGCGCTCACATGTATAGGGATTTATAAATACAGTTATTTTTGGACTGACCCTCTCCACAGGGTTTTTGTTGTGTGTCTGGACAAACAGCTCTAATGTCGACAGCTGCTGCTCCTCCCACTGCTCTGGCTCTTCCACTTTTGGAGGTTCTGAGCAAACACACACACACACACACACACACACACACACACACACACACACACACACACACAACTCAAATACATGACTGTGAACTTCACAGTATTGTTGGGGATTAGGAGTTATTCTGCAATGCTGGTATCGAAGTATCAACATAGTCACATGCTCACCTTCGACAGGCGGGCTCCAGCGGTTTTTCAGTCTGCGGATGATGCGGTAGAGCAGATTTGGCCTGGGGGGCTTCTGCGGGGGCTGGTCAGGGGGCCTGAGGCTGGGAGCCGTGTAGGACACTGTGATGTTCCGCACCAGGGGCCACTCCTGAGGGACATTTTACCGCAGTGTGTGATTAAAATACTTCCGCAGCTACAGAAATATCTCACAATCAGAGAAAGAAGAAGACATGAGGACAATGAGACACAGCTGAAATGCATGACACCTACTGATCTAATGAGATATTGATATGTTCTACAGAACAAAAATCATGAGTGATGCAGACCTGTCGTGTGAGTCACGAACAGAGAGACCCATGTTTCTTATTCTTGAAAAGGAAAGCACACTTGTTTGACTTATAGTGGCTTAATTTGAATATATGAGTTTAAAAATGTTGCCATCATGGCCCCTGTGGCTTGCCAATTTACTGAGAGATAATATAACATTTTTGTTGATGAAAACTTTCCCACAAATTAAGTGGAACCTGTTAGCTTATATGGCAATTTTAGGGGCTGCCTGAAATGAGCAGTTTGCAACAAGTTTGTGCAGTTGAGAGAGTTTAGTGAATGCGACTTGGAACATTCATTTGAGCAAGACTTGCAGAAAAAACGAACAGTTTAAGAACAAGAATATTCTTGCATGAGGCCTGAAGTCTTTACAGAAACAGAATATATTATTGTCAGATGGGGAATAATGAAGGAATGTTTACATAATTGTGGGTCACTTAAAGGACTCCATGGAAACCAGGACAACAGCTGTAAAAAGTAGAGTGACTCAACATGCTGACATGGCTTTCAGACAGTTCATATGCTGACATATTGCCTTACCCTTAAAGTACTAAACCAGTGCGCTGCGTTTGTCTTCAGTGGCCCAAGATACCAATATCTGTGGGAGAATATCACAGATAATTAGGTTTACAATATGTATGATAATCATCATTTACCCTGAATTACAGTCTGCCATGAAGTTATCTTACTTGCTGATTGTTGCAGCCACAGTCTCTAAAAGCTCCCCATCGCAGTCCCATCAGAGCAAAGACGGGCTGCTCTTTCTCCCCCTACAAAAACAATGACATTATAAAAACAGTATAAACACTGAAAATTTAACTTACTGAACGTATATGATAAAGAGACAAACACTAACACAACTTGAGCTTCAGAGTAACAACAGTCTTACTTTAATTTGTAGAACATCCAGAGGTACAGTTTCTCCCTTCAGAATAGACAGTGTTGCAGATGTAATGTCTCTGTAAAATTTCAAAGGTGTAAGAATTAGTTACATACAATGAAATCCATAGTGTATATTTACTCAGTGAAACACATTCAACAAATAGCTCATTTTGGAGTTGTGTGATGATAAAATTTTGATCTTTAAGTGTGATTTTGATGCAGTTACTTACTTGACCTTATTGTCGCTGAGGAGGTGAAGACTTGGACTCAGGGAATTGTGAGAGCCCAGTGGAATGAATCCAATCGGTATGTTACTGAATGTGTCCTGTAATTAGAAAAACAAGTAAAAGAGCTTAATTCGCCTTGTCTCTTTTAGCTGTTAATCAAATTGGACTGACACAATTACTGTATTACACCTACCTGATCTGGCCTTCGCAGTAACCCTGTGATGACTTCCTGCAAGGTGCCGTCCCCTCCGGCCACGATCAGCATGTCTGTTTGTTCCATGAGCTCCATCAGCTTTTTTGCCTGGCCCTCATAGTCAGTCTGCAGAGAAGGAGGCAGAATATGATCATGGTATCACACAAAAGAAACCCTACTGGAGCCACAAAGATTGATGATTTTTAAGTGGAGAAAAGCAAACAATACCTTTATGATTGTAATCTCCACTCCAGCCAGGTGTAAAATAGGAGCAGCATTATTTTCAAACAGCTTGTTGGCTTTTCTGGGGAAGATTTAGACATGGAGTTGGAAAATAATTCACAGAAAAATTGTATCTGAAATCCAGTCAACACTGTCAGTGAGATGTTTTGAGAGTTGTGTCTTCTTACCCACTACAAGCTGCAGGGTTCAAGATCACTGTTGCTTTCCTCAGCCGCTCCTGTGGTGCTATCTGTTGACGGCCATATTCCTAGAAGAGATTATATTGAGTAGGCCATAGGACACTTGAGGCTTTGCACATATGGATAAATTATGAGTATAAATAAGGGATTCATCAGAATGTCTTACCCTGGCCACCAGACAAGCCTCTCTCCGCAGGACACTGTCACTAATAGGATAAAAGACACAAAATATATAAGAGACGTTAACGGCCCCTGCGTTAACTTCAATCTGTGTAAATACCATGACTTCAGATACCCACCAGTGTTTACCATACAGCCAGTAGCTTCCGTAAGACAGAACGCACACAGCAAATGTGGACTTCTTCCAATGATTCCGCAGAGTCCGAAACACCTTCACAACCCGAGCCATTGTTTTGATTAAAATGTCTCCAAACCCGTCTGTTTTAATGCGGTGCTACATCTACGACGGCACCGACATCCAAAAGTCACGAATGACAATTTTTCATCGTAGCGGTCATAGACTCACGACAACCCGACTGGCATGGACATGTTGGTGTAACGTCAAAACAGTACGGACCAACACAGGGCGGAACCAATGTTGGTGCCGCATGTGGTCTATAAACGTGTTTCAGCAAAACACGAGTATTGTTTTGTCCCACGTTTCGTTGGAAATTATATTTGAGAGAGAACTGAATTCATAAAACAGAAAATAACATAAAATCTACTGTAAACCCAGTTAAATTACTTATTTGGATTAATCTGCACGTGTAAACTACAATTCCCATCTGTCTAGACAGACTAATGGTCCGAGGACCTCGCCTGAAGATATTTTCAGAATTACGGCAATGTTTAAAAATAACTAGCCGACTTAGTTATCCAGCATACAGATTGAATTAGAATTTATGGATTTTGTGTTCAGGAAATGAGACCAACATGTGTTTATAGGATTGTTCATTTTAAATTTCACACTGGCACAGGGCCAGAGGCTTCTCTCCAGTTTTCCGAGTGTATCATGGCGGCGCAGATGGCGGTAAATTCGGGTATGAAATTTATTTCTTTCATTGAGTAACTTAACTGTGTTTATTTCTAGTAGTTACTTTTAATTGCCGTTTCATAGATAAGCATGTACAAACTCGCTTGTTGGCTCCAGTTTTGTAAACATTTCGTATGTTTTGACCGCATGGTGATGGATCCCTCAAGTTCAGGCTCGGGCTGCTAGGCTAACTTAGCATAGCCTGCAACTAAACGTTTGACTAGCTATCATTGCTTTAACAGGTAGTAGGAGGACAAACACGTTCACATCTTCATCACATTCATTACATTCATTTTCACAGTAAAACCAAAGCCAGACCAGCGATAACTTCTGTGACAAAACACCCGTGAAATGGTCTGCAGACCAGTTTGCTTACCTGGAAATAAAACTGAAACAAACCGGCTTGGAAGAAGCAAAGACATGTTTGGCATCGGAACCAAGCATAAGTTACTGTACTTGTGGGGTTAGTTATGTTGTGCAACGCCTAATTTATGGCACGCTCAAGATCTAGAGATAAACTAGCTTCCGGCTTATTATACTCCCATCAGTGAGTATTAAGTTAGGTGTCAGTTGTTTACTGTCGAAGTTGCTCAGCGTTATTTGTACAGACCTGATTGATGTCGCTTAACTTAGTGATGGCTAACCTAGGGAGTTTGCAGACAACAATACAATAACCAATAAATACATAGTGTAAGAAGTGTAAGAAGGTGAACAATCACAAATATAACAGTAAATAAAACATGTAGTTAAGACAATAAGTAAGCTATTGCAGACATTGTATTTCAGTTTTGACATCCTGTATTATATGTGGGATACACAAAATGCAGAAGACAAGTGATGCCAGTGCCAAATATGGTTATAAGAAACAAGCACAACAGGAGTGGTAGAAATCAGTTGCATGCATGTATGATGAGACAAGACCATTGAAAGCCCATTTCCCTCCCAGGAGCCAGTCTGTGGGGGCCGCTGAAGGAGCTATGGGAGACAGTGGACGGGGCTGTGCTGAGGAGACAGCCAGAGAGCGTCCACCTCCTGGACCTTCAGCTGAAGAAACACAAACCATCCTTTTTGTCACTCTTTAAGAACCCGGTGAGATGCTGTGCAAACTGCAACATTTCAAATGTGAACTTTATAGAAGTATTCTACCAGTGTAACCAAGAACGTCCTTGGCGTAGACTGATAATGTGTCTCTTCTGAGGCGGTAATATCAATAAACTCTGTCTTCTCATCATTTTTAGCCAAAGAGTGCAGAGCAGAGAGAGAAGGTGCGTAAAGCCAGCACAGAAGGCATTGCCATCCAGGGTCAACAGGGGTCCAGACTCCTTCCAGAGCAGCTTCTGACAGAAGCCTTCATCCTCAGTGACTTGTTTGACATTGGAGAGTTGGCAGCTTTGGAGCTTTTACTGGCAGGTAAAGTGGACAATAGAGAAAAACATGACTTGTAAGAATATTTTAGAAATAAAGTTATGTGGTAAATTAACTGACCATGTTTGACCATACATTGTATTTAGTTTTAAAGATACAGCACTCACATCACTACTTTGTTTTAGGTTTGTCCTGATCAAATCCATGATATGGAAACAAAGCCTAGCATGAATTCCAGTAGTACCTGCATAAACATTTCACACAACTGATTTGCTGAATGAACTTGTTTTCTCCAGGTGAGCAGCAGCAGCCCCATTTTCCAGGTCTGACACGAGGCCTAGTAGCTGTGCTACTCTACTGGGATGGAAAGCTTTGTGTGGCCAACTCTTTGCGCACGCTCATTCAGTCACGCCACGGCAAGACCTTCACCCTGGATCTCAGGTAATAATGTTATCTGAAGTAGTACATTCAGGAAATGACAGGTGGTTGCTTCACACATAATTGTTGTTGTTTGTTTTCTCACGCAGTGGAGAGCTGGTGGCTTTCACAACACGTTTTACAGATGAACTGATGAGCCAAGGTCTGACCAAACGCATCTTGACCTTGGTGTCAGAGATTAGTGTGACTCGTGAGTTTGAACGGCTGCAGAAGGAGCGCGGCCTGGGCAATGAAAAGCACAGGAAGGAGGTGGGAGGAAATCTTCTGTGCTAATTTGAAACAAAGATAATCGTCTGCTCTCATTATATTTACTTTCAACCGCACTGAATTAGTGCAAAGAGAGTAGCTTTCAGGTTATAACAGAAAGATGTAGTTGAGGAATATACAGAGGACTCCATTAATTCCCTCTTTTCTTACCAGGTTTCTGACCTGATCAAAGACTGCAGACAGGCCTTGGCTGATAGCTTGTTTTCATGGACCTGCCAGTCACCCTTGTCTAAAGATGACACCCTGGCTCTCATTGGTCACCTGGAGACAGTGACGGCTCAAGCTGATGGCTCATTGGACAGCGTGAACATGGCTCTGGTCATGGCACTGCTCTACTGCTTGGATGTCAGCTTTATAGAGCAGGGGACTGAAGATAGAGAAGGTGGGAGCATAACTTTAATTTAATTGAGGTTATTGGTTAAATCCACTAAAAACTTAACTGCTTGCAGCTATTAAAGGATTGCCTCTATGTTCTTTTAAGATCTGCTCCAGGCACTGCCTTTACTGACAGAGAGGCAGTATGTAGCTGCGGTGCACAGTCGTCTGATGGATGGCCAGTCATGGAAGCTTCCAGGACTGCAGGCTGTGTGTCGGCTGGCCTGGGCTCTGTCTCTGAGGGTTCTTTCCCAGCTACCGCAGGGATCTGGTATGGCCTCCCTTTCATAGAGACACATTAAATATGCCTCAATTGCCTCCCAAAAATAATAGCCATTAAGTTGTAGTGTATTTGTATGTGTGTGTTGTGCAGCCCTGGTTGAGTTCACTGAGGCAGATGAGGCTTTGGCTGACCAGGCTCTACTGGGAGATGTCTTCCTGTTTATGAAGGAGGGCATGCTAGGATGTGAGACTTTTGCTCAAGAGGAGTTTTACATCCGCCGCCTCCATTCACTCATCACAGACTTCCTGGCACTTATGCCAATGAAGGTGAGAAATGCCAAAGTTGTCCATTACCAATGTTTCTGCTGAAGTAAAAGATTTCATATTATAGCGTAAACGTGGCTGAATGATTTAATTTTGATGTTTTTGCAGGTGAAGCAGCTTCGTAACCGTGCGGATGAAGACGCCCGCCTGGTGCACATGTCCCTGCAGATGGACAGTGAGCTTCCGTCTTCATTGCGCAAGGACTTAGACCACCTCATGATCCTCGTCAGTCTTTTTTACACACATGTACACATATACACATACACTTCAAGTAACATCACCTTTTACATAATAAGGGTTTAACTGATAATGTAATTGAAAATGTAGGCTCTGATAGCAGGATTAGAAAAAGCTTAAATTCCTAGATGAGCAACATTAGAAGAAAAAATTAGCAAAAGTGTGTAAGGGAAAATTTTGTATTGGCTTGATACTGTGGGTTTAAGTTTGTCATGGTTTGGTTTTGTGTTTTCAGATAGGGGAGTTTTACAGTAGGGACCCATTTGGGCTGGAGCTGGGTTTGGAGTTCTGGTGTCCCACAGAGTCTCTCCAACACACTTCCCTGCAGGGATCCTACCTTGGAATGGCTCTACAAAGGCCTCCACATAAACAGGTAAAGGCCATATTTTGTAGACTGTGGTTTCACTAAAAATGTGATTCTCCTGACATCAACAGATGTGAAAGATATAGAAGAATTCCCATGTTTTGAAGTTGGCTCATTAGGATTTTTTTCCTTGACAGAAGCAAGTTGTGTGTAACATGTGCTTCTTTCTGATGGAAGATTTTATTTATTTATTTTGTGATTTGATGCAGGTGGTTCTGTCCAAGTTTGTGCGTCAGATGGGAGACCTCCTGCCCTCCACCCTCTATATCTCCTATCTCCGTATGCTAAAAGGCCTCGCCAATGGTCCTCAGTGTGCCCACTATTGCTTCAGCCTGCTGAAAACCAATGGAGCTACACACAGTAAGAGCAGATTGTTGCTATAACATGAAAGACTTCATGAATAACTTTTAGGGGGTTTGATTTATAGTATCAGACTGATATCTGAAATTGAAACCACTGAACATTTGACATGCTGTTTAATACATATTCAAATGAACGTCAATTAATGTCACGTACATGTTTGCAGGTGACAACATCCAGGGTGTTTCAGGCAGCCCAGTGTCTTGGGAACATTTCTTTCACTCCCTTATGCTCTACCATGAGAACCTGCGACGAGATCTTCCAAATCCAGATGCTGCACACTACCGCCACCCACCACTGAGGGGCATCACTCAAAGGGAGCTGGAAGGACTCACCTCGTTTTTGCAGTTACTCACCACCATCATTACCTGGGTATGGTGCAACATTCTCCACAAGGATCGGTATATTTGGTTACATGGATTAGAAAACAATATTAAGGAAAGATTAACCTTTTTTTTTCTCCTAGAGCGAAAATGCTCGATTGGCTTTGTGTGAGCATCCTCAGTGGACCCCAGTTGTAGTGATGCTGGGGTTGCTACAGTGCAGCGTTCCACCCGTCCTGAAGGCCGAGCTCCTGCACTGCCTGGCAGCCTTTGGGAAATCACCAGAGATCGCTGCTTCACTCTGGCAGTCGCTGGAGTACACACAGGTCAGCCTTTCAAAATGTCTACATCATCACATGATTTATTAACTTTATTAGTCAAAGTTCATTATTTGATATCTGTAAAATGCTGAAGATCCAGTCAGTTAATGGTAAAAAAAGTGCAATTTTTAAAGTTCTGTTATATAGTTTGAACAAAAATTTAAATTTTGCTTGTGTGTGAGTATGCATCAACTTCCTCAAATGGAAGTGTTGAAAAGAAGCTGTGACTGTCAATCATTTTCTTATCCTTGTCTAAGATAAGTACTGTTGTTCTATTGTGATATGTTGTTGTTTTGAGTTTTGCAGCTTGTCTTCATACATAACGTTTTGTGTCAGATTCTTTAAAGCTTTGTTACTTGTTTTTCTACCACAGATTCTTCAGACGGTTCGAGCCCCAGGACAGAGGCAGGCAGCTGGAATTGAGGTGAGTGAATGTAAAACTGGATTCTCCTTACTCAACCCTGTCTGCAGCTGTGCATGTTTCCCTGTCTGTTTCAAGATAGGCAAATAAAAAGGTTCATTAGTTGGTAAAGAGATCCATTAGACTACTTGTAGCTGCCAAGATCATTTTTAATTTGTGTGCAATAAGACAACATTTAACTAATACCTAAAGGGAGAAATTAGAGTTTGATTATTAAGACTCAAACTATTTGTTGTGATACAAAATAATTTAGACAGGAGCTTAGGTAGGCTGAAGTGTTGTCTTTAAATGTTGTGTTGTGGTAAAATGAGCACTTTACAAGATTCTGTAGCCAATTACAGATGATTTGTGTGATATGTGAAGGAGGCCAAAAACAGACTTTGATCTGCCTATCACTGTGAAAAACTTCCTGTTTGAAGTTCTGTAACCTGTAAGGAGATGATCATTTGGGTTTGCAAACTTTCTGAGTGATTTTCTTGGCTTCTCAGGTGGAGCTGAATGAAATCGAGTCCAGCTGTGAGGAGTACCCCCTGACACGTGGCTTCTGTCATCTGATCAGCACTTTGGTCGAGAGCAGTCTGCCTGTTAATTTGGGGGCAGGGCTACGCGTGCCAGGCTTCCAGCCCTACTTGAACTTCTTGCGTGACTCTGTGTTCCTCCCCTTCCCCACCAGAGCATACCGTCGCCCAGCTGAGAAGGTAATGTGCTCACCCAGTGTCATTACAAGGTGTAGACATGTAGCTGCAGCATGCATGTACTTTCTTTTCACCGCACATACATCTTTTCATTTTTAATTTGCCTTTTTTTTTTCCTTTACCATCTCTCAGTGGGAGGTGGCTGACTCTGCCCTGGAGGTGTTCCACAAGCTGCTGCGGGACTATGAGCCCCAGCCGTCAGACTTTGTCCAGGAGATGGTGGAGCTGCAGGGTGAGCAGGTCCCAGCCCACAAGCCCCCTGGCCACAGCATCATGTTCCATCTGCTTAATGATTCGCCCATGCTGGCGTTGTGCCTCAGCCTGCTGGAGGAAGGTGTACGCCAGCTGGACACTTATGCACCTTTCCCTGGTGAGAGAACATATGCTGCTGCTGAGAGATGGCTTGTGTGTGTGTATATATGTGTTTGTTCTGACGATATGCTTCGTTACTGCCCCTACCCCCACAGGTAAAAAGCACTTGGAGTCAGCAGTGCTGCACTGCCTGTGCCTGCTGGACCTGGCTCTGCAGAAGGAGGTGGTGTTCATGGATCTCCTCAGGGAGAGCCAGGCCTCCCTGCTGGTTTCCCCCTTGGAGCAGCTCCTCCAGGGCGTTAGCCCTCAAACCCGGAGGGCAGATCACATCGTCAGCATTGCCAGGTAAAGGCATCCAGGTAGTAGAGCAAACTGTGGTTGTGATTTTTGTGGACTCAGTTCTTGTTTGTCAGGTCTGTGTACGCACTCTTTACTAGATGAACTGTCAGACCTCACTTGGAGTTATTGTAGGTCATATATCGAATAATACTCTTCAGAGTGGGTGTAACTAAGTGGGGAACCTTGTTTGTCCCTTGCAGGTATTTGTACCACAGCAGCTCCAACCCAGAGGCTGCCTTCCAAAGTGCCAAGATCCTGCGTCGTATTGCCAACTACCCCAACATCCAGATCAGGCTGGTGGGAGATTTCACACACGACCAGGTACATCCAAATCTGAAGGCTTATACTTTAAAAATACTTTTCCCACAAAGCTACAGGATACTTCACAAATTAGGCTTAGGAAGAGGTCATGGTGTGTTGTGGCATTAGTGACCTTGAATATAGTGACCTGTTGTAACTTAAGAACAATTTTTTGCCCTCAGGCAGTGAGTGACAAACTGATGGCCGGCTTTGTGGAGTGTCTGGACAATGAAGAGGCAGAGGAGGGAGCAGAGAAAGGAGATGGTGAGAGAGAGATGTTCCTCGTTTATTTCTTGTTGTCTGTAAAACCTTTCACAAGCCTAACTGAGCTTGTGTTTTAGAATTATTGTGCTCAAACTCAGATACCTCATCACCACTAAATTGTTTCTAGACTCAGACCAGCAAAAGAAGGTGGCAAGAATACGACACGAAACCCAGATCCATATTCTGAACCTGCTCATTACATCCTTGGAGCTGAAGACACCCAATCTGGCTCTTTACCTCCTGGGCTACGAAGTCAAGAAGCCTGTGTCCTCCACCAACCTCCAGGACCCAGGTCAGTCCGCAACCTCAGCGATGGATATGTTGGTTTTGGTGGCTGTGGTGATTTTTGCGGGATTCAGGTTTGGACAGAAAAGTACCAGATCCCTTTGTTGACTTCACAATGCTTGCTGTGCTACAGGTGTGCTGGGATGTCCACGGAGCTGCCTCCATGCCATCCTGAGTCTGCTCCAGAGAGGCACTGAGAAGAGATCAGGACCTGTGCTCACACAGCAGGCTCCACACCTGGCTGAGCTCTGCTACCAGGTACTCTTCATCCGCTAGTCCAAATGCCTATAAAGCAGACATGACATGACACAGAGATCAGTTTCAGCAGCGAGAGCTGTAGCACAGTAGCACCTTCATTTTTGCGTTTCATTCCCAGTTGGTGGTATGTACATATGGTATGTGGAATGAGTGTATGTGCTGTCTGATCAATCAGATTTTTTTTCTTGTCTGTTTCTGTCATTTTCTCCCTCTCTCAGGTGATCTACCAGCTGTGTGCCTGCCCAGATACATCTGGACCTACCATGCGCTATTTGAGGACCAGCCAGGATTTCCTGTTCTCACATTTGCAGCACCTGCCTTTCATCCTGCCCAGTGAGTACAGGATCACCACTAGGTCTCCTTGGTCCTGAAATATAACAAAAACATTAGATATGTGATGAATGAAAAGCATGAAACAATAGGGGCAGAAAAGAGGAAACTAGCAAATGCAGAACTGTTGATTTAAATTAGTAGTTTTATAGTATCCGGCAATGCAGAAATGATCAAACCCTTTAATATTACAAAGCTGTTTATGCCACTGATAAAATCTAAATGTGTAATTTGTTGATGTAGTAGAAATAATTCTTTTCATTGCCTTGACTGCTTTCTCCACTCTCCAGGTAACCAGATCGCTGCCCTCTCCCAGATGTCTTGGCTCATGAAAACAGCTGCAATCGAGCTGAGGGTGACTTCACTGAACCGCCAGCGTTCCCACACACAACGCCTCGTCAGCCTCCTGCTGGATGACCAGCCACACACTCAGCATACAGGTATGGGACGTGTTGTAGGTTTCAGATGACTAAGGCTGTAATAGTTATTGTTTTCAGTGGATAAGTGCATGTTTTCCTTAATGCCCATATTTTAAAAAAATATTTCATTTTCTTCATGAAAGCTTAAAAGAACCTCATAATTTTTCCTTTCAGCTGATGGGGAGTCAGGCATGGAGGAAGAGACCAGATCAGTCAGTGGTTTCCTGCATTTTGACACAGTCTCTAAAGGTTTGTGACAGTATACAAATCAAAAATACACAAACCAAATGTTCTATCTAAACATAATTAGCACCGACTCATGCTGACTCAGCTTTCATTTAAGGCTCTAGGCTCTTCCTCATACCAGATTGTTTTTGACATAAATCCTAATCTTGTCCTTGTTTGATGCCATCAGTGCGAAGGAAGTTGCTGAGTGTGCTGGACGCCATTGACTTCAGTCAGGACATGCCTGAGCTATTGCAGCTGGACTTCTTTGAGCGCACTCAGATAGAGCAGGTGATCTCCAACTGTGAGCATGTCAATGAGCAAGGACACACTGTGTGCAACGTCAAGGTGGGTTCCCAGGTTGAACGTTCCCTATTGTGTTGTTTTCAAATATTTTTGTCCTTCATCTTCTTCTGACTCAAAATCATATATAATGTTTTAATTTTCCTCACAGTTGCTTCATAGAGTGCTGGTTGCTGAGGTAAATGCCCTGCAAGGAATGGCAGCCATTGGACAGAGGCCCCTGTTAATGGAGGTGAGTAAATTTAAACTGATGGGACTTCACTAATGTGTTTGTATCTGTATCTATCTAAAATTAGGAGCCATTATGTTGTGGATTGTAACTTTTGAAATGTGTTTTCCAGTTGTTATTCAAGTTTTAAAATTACTCCATTTGACTAATATCGTGTTATTGAAAACTCTACAGCATTTCCCAATCTCAAATGCTCTGAATATTTTGAGTTAAAATTTTGAGCAAAAATGTTTTACCCATTGTCATTTCCATCCCTTGGTGTATTCGTCTAGGAGGTGAACTCCATCCTGCAGCAGGTGGTGGATCGTAACCGCGTTCGTCGCAGTCTGAGTGCAAAGCGTCATGCGCTGCAGTCCTGGAGGAGCCTGGTGGAGACACTGCTGACCGCCTGCCCAGCTGATCTCATACCTGCTGATGACAGGCAGCTCATCATCAGAGACCTGCTGCTAGACCTTCATGATAAGGTCAGCGAGGACATTTGTGACATAAGGGGTGAAACATTTTCAAGGGTGTCATGGTGGCTTTTGTTCGGTTTGTGTTATGTGACAACACAGATACCTCAAATCTCCAAAGATTGTTATAACAACTAAATTAAAATACTGTCCTGTGCTGTCCAGGTGTTATCTGAGGATGCAGCAGGAGAACTGATGCCCATTGTTGCCGGGGCAGTTTTCACTCTGACAGCCCATCTCAGCCAATCAGTGCTGTCTGAGCAACAGCAGGGAGTGGGATTAGAAGCATCCTCAGGCTTTGCCTCCATCGCCAACTCAGCTCTGCATTTGATCCTCCGCAAGCTGCTGGACTTCATCCTTTGTACTGGTTAGTGACAACTTAAAACCCCTTTCACTCATAAACCCACATTTCTCTCATAGGATGTGTTGCTAGGATAAATCTTAGTCAGAATAGAGTTTTCTAATATTGTTTTATACACTTTAAGGAGGTGGATACCAGCGTCTGCGTGCTCATCTGTATGGCTCTCTGCTGTACTATCTGCAAATCGCCCAGAAACCTGAAGAACCAGATACTCTGCAGACAGGTGCAACACAGAAACAAACACACAAACAAGTTTTCAGAATATTGTAGGGCAGATTTTTACAGATAAATGTCTATCCTTTTCCATAAAATCTCTCTCTCCTTGCCAACTACAGCTGGGAAGGCAATGTGGGAAAGACTCACAGCCCCTGAAGATGGTTTTTCCAAACTGCAGAGAGAAAACCTTGCTATCATCGAGAGTTATGGCAAGTCTCTCATGGAGGTTGTGTGTAGGGACGCCTGTGACGGCCATGAAATAAGCAGGGTAGGAGCCAAACTATACACCTACAATATACAACACAATAACATAACATAACAATATAACATAATGTTTTGTGATGTGATTGAACATCTTCTGATACTGAATTCTGATCTTATATTTTTTACAGTACATATAAAATTTTGAATCCATTCCTGTCTCCGTTCCCTGTCTGTCAGATGCTGGCCCTGGCAGTGCTAGACCGGATCCTATCAATAGACCGTCAGAATCAGTGGCTGGTTTATGTCTGCAACAGTGGCTACCTGCGGTCGCTGGTGGAGAGCCTGAGACAGGATGACGCCGCCCTGCAGAGCCTGCTCACACCTCAGCCACCCCTCCTCAAACCACTCTACATCTATGAGAGCAAAATGGTGAGGAGATGTGGACTGCTGACATACTATTATAGAGACTCACTATGTTTTGCGCTGGTTATTCTTAAGTCTCCAAAAGCCCAATTTAGATAGTGTCTATCTAAAACCTCTGGAAGTACAAAATCATCTGTGTGTTTTCAGGCTCTGCTGACTCGTGTGGCTAAGACGGGCCAGGGAGCTGTGGAGCTGCTGCGCTGTGGACTAGTGGCACAGCTGATGGAGTGTCAGGTGTTTGACATGGTACCTGACAGTGATGCACACAGGTATGGGTCTGGAAAGGGAAGGAGACGGTGTCTTAACAGGTGTCTTTTTATTGTTATAATCACTGTAATACATATTGGAAGAGGAGAATATTTCTCACACTTAGACTCCATTTCTGACCTGGCCTAGTTTATGAACTATATATGCTGTGATATAACATTTCCTTACTTAAGCACCACAATTATAAGCTTCCTGGCTGCAGGCAGAAAAGTGAAGCAGTTCTGGAATTGCACAGGGTGATATAGTAGGTCAGCAGTAGTAGGTCAGGATTTTAAGTATCCTGCTTTGTTTATATTCCACTGCTTACAGATGTGTTCTTATGGTATTCCTCATATTTATGCATTTTCCCTTATGGTTTACAGGGTGATGAGGGACCCATCAGGCTTCATCCCCAGTCCTATGGACCGCTACAGGCAGATTCTTTTACCAACCTTGAGACTCTTTCAGGTGATCCTGACTTCTACCACCATGAATCACCAGCAGGGGGCAGCACAGGTAAGCACAGAAGGTTGTTATGTTTGAAGGACAGTTCTTAATGGTCCAGGTATCTGTGATCTGGTGGCAGAGAAAAGTAGGATTTGTGAAAAAGTGAGTCATGGACAAATTGAATTTGCTCTACATCATAGTGTTACAAGTTCAACATGTGTGTGTTATTGCAAAAATCTATTTTTTAAACATGATGTTAATGTTTGTTAACTATTTTGTAAATGTAACATTTACCCTGTTTGTGTGTGTGTGTGTGTGTGTGTGTGTGTGTGTATAGGTTCTCCAGTGGCTGATAGTCCATGCAGACACCATTCAGGCTCTGTTGCGCTGTCATGAGCTCAGCATGGGGGCTTTGCAGGAGCTCTCTTTGCTTACAGGCATCATCAGTAAGACAGCTCTGCCAGGTACAAATATAAACAAGCACACCAAGCTGAAACAGACTCTTCTCTTGCTATGTTTGATATTTTTTCCATTCCATTCTGTACCCACATTCACATCAGTGATGCAATGAACGGTGGTGTTCATGTACTGCTTGGTCTCTCAGGTGTCCTCGAGATGGGTGGGGAGGTCAACAGCGCTGCTCTTATGGAGTTCCAGGGTCACATCAACAGATTCCAGGTGAGACACTTTTCCATTGTTTTTATCCTCTGGAGGGTCTGACTTACACTTAAATCTCATGTATTCCCTCTGATGCACCTTTTTAACCTTTTTAGAGTGTGAAATTCACTGTTGGCAATATGTTTGATCTTTTGTAGCGTCTGTGTCTGTCACTGCTGAGCTGTCTGGTGGGAAGCGAACGGGAGAGGTTGCTAAAGCAGGCCGAGATCTCTGCCCCTGGTGATTCAGCAGAACGACGAGAGGAGATGGAGGTGGCCATGCAACAGGTTTGACAAAAAGTGTTTGATGAATGGAGTAATAAGAGATATATGAGGGAGTTGATGAATTACTAAGTAAACAGATATTCCTACAGTAGTGTAGTTATAAAGCTATGAAGGTGTTTTCTTTCATAGCTTTATGAAAGAAAACACCTGACACTGACTTCCTTTAAGCAGTAGGAAGTTACCCAGTATAAATGTCAGGTTGTCAAACAGTATAATGGTGAACAATGGTGAAGAAAGGCACTGAAACAATGTGTGTGGAGTCTTATATCCATAGTCATGATTATTCATCAGTTCTGTGTTGTCAGTGACCTGAGAGGTGCTGTCCTCTGTCCCCAGGTGTGTGCTAACATCATGGAGTACTGCCAAACACTGCTGCTGCAGAGCTCAACCCAGGCTCAGTTCAGCATCTGCCTCTTCAGTCCCTCAGGCAGTGAGCCAGCTGGCAGGGACGGAGGACGCGCAGGTCAGTGATATTCTACCCATTTTCATATCCAGCATCCTCTTGAGGCACCTAAAACTTTTACCACAAGCTAGCGTTTTACTTTCACAAAGTATGAGACTGAACCTTGGCTTTTATGTTTGCCTAAGATCTCTCATCCACTCTGCCCTCAATGGCTTACTCCCGAGCACCCAGCCTGGGTCTGGTCCTGTACCTGCTGAAGAACAGCGCTGCAGATTTCTTCAGGTTCCATCAGAGTCACAGACAAAGCCTGAGCAAACTGCAGAGTCTGGATCAGCTGCCTCCTGAGGAGCTCAAGGAGGTAAAGATAGACAAATACGCTGATTCACTCTGTCTCACTGTCACCACACTGCTGTACACATTAAGCTAACTGTTCTCACTCATACATTTTAAAAGTTGAGATGAACAAAGGAATGAGTAAAAGTAACTGTTCTTTGTTTGGCTGCAACATGCTTTGTCTTGAGTTCTAAACAGACTTCTTCTCTGTAGTTGTGCCAAGGCCTGGTGTCAGGCCCAGGAGGGGTGGAGAAAATCTCATCAGTCCAGAGGAGCTTGCTGGCCAAGAGACGACTGGTCCAGCTTATCAACAACAGAGCCAAGCTGCTGGCCCTGTGCTCCTGTATCCTTTGGGCCCTTGCGGGCACAGTTGTAGTGACAGGACTAACAGCGTCAGACTGAAGGGGTGTTTTGTTTTTCTTTTACGTCTTTTCAGCATGTCGGAGTAAAAAATCCACAAACACATTCTCCATCACTAGGTTATTTTATGTTTATGTCCTTCAGAGTTCTCTTTAGTATGCTGGAGTAGGACCACGTAGAAATGTCACATCACGAGTTGGTGAAAATGCCTTGACCTTCCCCTTTCTCAGATGTCATTGAGACATGTTTGTTTGTGTTGTGGCGCCACCTGGAGTATTATCTGTTGCACTGTACCCCCACTGACCCCAAGGACTCCCTGTTGCCTGGAGCCAGCTTATATAGATCACGCCTCACAGATGGTGAGAAAATGTGTTAAAGATATCTGCTTATATCTCTTTGCACCTCTTTGCAAAACTATTGTTTCTCACCCCTGTCTGTGAAATTGAAGAAATGTAACCAGTTTGTTTATTTATTTTAAATATATTCTCTTCAGACTCCTTTGGTGGGTTGCAGGCAAGTGGAAGCCGGGGACTCAATCTGTCCCGCGTCAGCCAGCAAGACCTAGACCTGGTAAGAAATGGCTGTGTACATGTTCCACACTTGGTTAAGAGAGTGATATTTTGTAAAATGCAAGTGAGCCCTGCGTAATGTCAGAGCTTACATCTGATATTGTGTCAATAATTGTACATCGTTCCTAATTCCTCTGTTTGTCTCCTGCTTGTGTGAGCGCAGCTGAAGAGCGACATGGTCGCAGGTTTCGGAGAAGCCCTGCAGAGAAAGCTGCTGGAGGTGGAGGGCTTGTACAGCCAAGTCCGCTCCCGGTACACCTTCATCCAGGCCCTGGTTCGTCGGATCCGTGGCCTGCTCCGGCAGCCCAAAAGCTGAGACAGACACACACAAACACAAAGACTAGCCAAGACCCTAATTTCCCCTTTCTTATTCAATCAAATCCTCTGCCAAGCATAAAGATGAGCAACACCAGGAAACTACCAAGGACTATGACTTTCTGTCTGTTTGCTTTTTCTAGCAACATCTCTCCCTTTTTACTCCTCTCCTGAGTATTGTGGGATGTTACCACCATGACAACATGTGGTGCATTCTGTGTGACCAATCCTAATAATGTTTGACTAACACTGTACAAGGAGCACTCTTTGAAGATGTGAGAAATGTAACTTGCAGAACACACTCATGAAAGTTTTAGAATTTGATATTCTTTGTTTGATCTGATATCTTTTTTTCTTGTGAAAATAAACATTTTCTATATCTGTTAAATACTTGTTTTGTTCAAACAGACCACACAACAAAGCGCCTAGATTAAACCAGTAATTAGCAAGACTTTTCAGGGAAGCTTCACTAGTGTCACTAGTTTTTAGGCCTTCAGTTTATCACGTACTTCTTCAGAGCACTGACCACTTCTGACAAACAGCAACTACTGACTTCACCTTTTTTTAGAGGCATGTCTGGGGTGACTCATTATGAAAAGCTTCTTATCAGGAGAAGCAAAACAAGGAACCAAAACAAGACATTTCTTTGTGAAAGTATCACAGTGACAAAGTGACCAATAGTATCAAGGTGACTTTGATATGCACTGTAGGCCAAAGTTAGTGAAGCAGTAAAATAACGTTACAAACAGGCTAGATGCACATAAAGCATATTTAATCTTTGAAGGTACACTTTATAGGAGTGTAAAGTGCGTAGATTCTCAAACCTTTGGGGAGGGGATAAGAGGACACATAAAAATCTGGATATACATTCAGATCTTACAGACGAGGAAGTTTTGTGCTCTTGATGTTTTTTTTTTTATTTGAATACTGAAGGAGGGGAAAGAGTTCAGAGGAGTGAGACTCGGGTGAGCACCAGCATCGAGTACAGAGGGAACGGGACCATGTGAATGAAGACGCTCACTGTGGAGAATATAGGCACACACCCCCTCTACCCACCCACAGTCCATCCAGCACTATGAATGGTTAGTGGAAAAACATCTGCTCGCAGAAAAAATAAGATCTACCTACTGCACTTCTTAGTAGACAGTAAGGGAACAAATCTGTGCTACTTTAAACAGATCATGCTCATCATACTCTATAAATAATTTTTAAATTATAATTACAGAATTAAAAACACATATACACATGTTGCACCAGCTTGCTATATCTGTGATTGTGCTGCATTTGCATTTGCATCTAAATCGAAAACTGCCACACAAAGATAATGAGGATCCCTGTTCACCTCTCTCTACATGAATTGAGGTCCATGACTGTTATGTAGTTGAACTACCATTTGTTATTCATCCTCAGTTATGCACATTAAGGACTATCATCCATCATTTACTACATTGGATTAGAGTACATGATTGTAATGTGGCATTTTAATACAAACTGCACTGTGCAGGCCACAGGGTTGGGTGATGTGTGATACAACTTATTGTAAGACCACAGGGGTTTGTCAGTTTGCTACATTGTTTCTACTAAGGCAACAATACCTTTAAAGGGGTGCTCCACAGATTTTACACATGGAGTCCACTTGACTTACAGAGCACAGCTCAAGCTGTGCTCTCTAAGTCAAGTGTCAATATTTGACAGAAAGTCTGTGATAGAAACTGGCCAAAGAAGGGATATTTAGCAAAGTCTAATTTAAAGGTGCTGCTGAGTTGCATTATGGGAACTGTAGGATTCAGCATTTTTCAAGCTTGACTGTTCTAGGGATTTGGTCCTCTGCAACTTTAAATTTTACTACTTTTTAAAATCTGTCTTCCTCAATTTTCCCAACTTTGTGGGCTTGACAAATCACTGGAGTGCCCCTAATATATACCTGTTTTATTAACCTCTGGTTGCCGTTGTCAATGAGCAGGACTGATTTGAAGTATTGGATTTACAGGATAAATGTTGTATCGATGCAATGAAGCACATTGATTTGTCAGGTATTCGTTAACTAGAGGAGCCTAAAATAGACATTCACATTTGGTTATTTTATATAGCATTTTATCCTTATCACCCACCTCTATGAGCCATTATGAAGCTGGTATTTTTAGGCTCAGTAGTCTCTATTCTGTGGTGAGCTGTCTGTATATATCAAAAACCGGTTCGATATTCAGATTCATAAAAAAAAATGTGGCCCACTACAGGATAGGTGCAACCAGCTGCAGAGCAGACAGACACATCGGCCAACGTGCATCCGGAGTTTGATTAGACTGCTGATTCATTTTCACTGATGGATGAGAGCGAGAGATGAGACCATCATTATTCCAACTGCAAAATCATTTTCCCAGTTTTGGAACCATCTACTCAAGCAAAGAAAAAGTGGGGAATACTGTGAATAGTTTGTATCATACTTAGATGGTCTTCTGTGTTATAGAAATAAAGTTCAGGACTAAATTCAGTACATTAAAAACATAACTGTTCCTTTTTGAAACGAAGAAAACAAACAAACAAAAAAACATTTAAACTGTACATGTACATAGAGCTGTGTTACAGCACCAGCAGACATAGTTTGTACTGTCCTTTTCCTTTGATTCACATCCTGTACAGAGTGCTGTGTAAGTCCTGTCGTAGTCCACTGGCTCAAGAGGAGTTGACAGTCCATGAAGACTGAGTTTGAGCTGTCTGCAATAGTGCCTGTTTGAGGGAAGTCGATCAGTCCTGAGGCCCCTCTACTCTAGTGTTGATTGTACCAGAGATGTCCTTTAGTAATCCAGCACAGCTCTAGCAGTGAATCAAGTTGGGTTTATGAGAAAATCCAGTATGAATCGTGGGAACAGGAGTGTGACAAGAAAAGGCAGCTTATCCAGCACTGATTTTTCCACTTTAACGATTCAGATTCAAGGACATCATGGAGAAGTGTGCATTTGTATTTTGTTTGTGCAGCACACATCTGCACACCCTGTCTTTCTTGAGCAACACAACAGCAGTTTGCTTGTAGAAAAGTCCGACAGCAGTTTTTGCTTGCAGGAAATGCCGCCTTATGTGCTATCGGTGGCCGCCTCTTGCGTGTTGTTGTTGTCCATCATGTTTGCGTTGCCGCCGTTGGTCTGAGGGCACTCTGGCATCTCTCCTGTCACAGCCACTCGGATGACTTTCAGCCAGCGCTGCTTGAGCTCCTCGCTTTCAGCTGCGAAGTTGTGGACGGACTTAGACTGGGAGAGACGGAAGCTGGCCGGGGGCTCCGTGGGCCGGACAGTATCATCCACAGAATACCCCAGGAGGGGGATTGTACACTGGGCCTTCACATCCTGGGGGGGGGGGTCCAGAGAATACGAGAGCATTAGCTGCATGGCTGGATTATAATATGAGAAATCAAATTTTTGGTTCTTGCCACTTTACCTGCGGAGCTCCGTAGAGGTAAAGCACCAGACATTCCTTTTCAGGGATGACGCACCACACCTTCTGCCAGGGTTTGTTCTTCTCACAGTACTGCAGGAAGCCGCACATGATGCTGCTGCCTGAGAACTGAGCTGCCTCGATCTGCGAAGAGAGGACGACTGCAAATTAGTACAAAATCAATAACGCAATGCCAGTTAAAAAAAGGAGTAAGCGATGCTATGCTTGTATTTCTGTATCAGTTACGTCTTTGTTTAAAAAATCCTAATGGGGATCCCAGCACGAGTGTATATCTATTATCTATGTATCCAAACATCCTCTTCACCTCCAGGATGCCCTTCTTCTTGCCCTCGGCTACCCTCTCTCCAGTCAGGATGGAGAAGCAGTCTCTGCAGACTTTGTTCATCTTGTTGCCATCGTATTCCAGCGGAACTTTGTTGTCTGAACACTTCCAGCACACCACCTGTAAGAAAGAGGAGGAGAGTCCTGTCAGTCTCCTAGGTAATATCACAATGTGCCACCATGTGTAATGAAGACATACTCATGCACACTAGGGGTCTCTCTGAATGAATAAAACTGCTTGGGGTGTGTTTACTCAAGAGGTTTTTTACCCCCACTGCAGTGCTCTCTTACCCACCTGCTGGGCATGCATTATGCATAACACAACAACATCAAGTTTGCTTACATAGCCGCAGGCTCTGCAGTGGTGTCTCCGCCGTGTCAGAGCGTTGAAAGGCTCTTTGCACATCATGCACATCGTCACTTCATTGTCGCGGATCCAGCGAGGGGCTCGCTTCCCCAGCTCTGCTTTCTGTATTTAAATAAAAACACACTCAGCATGATAGCGCAGAAAGGTTGTCAACAGTTTAACTCTGAGCGTACAAGTGTGACGCGACACTGACCGACACTTCCTCCACGTCTTTTAATGCGTTCTTGAATGACTCGTTTTTCTGCTGGAAGATCTCAATGGTCTCCTGGAAAGCCTGCAGGATAAAAACAACATCAATCTCATGTGTTGCTCATTCTAAATGACCCTCAATCTCATATAATCAAATGAGAAAATAATAATTGTGATTGTATTGTATGTACCTTAATCCAGTCTGCCTTGTCTTGCTCTGAGCTGAGGGGGAAAAACAAAGCCAGAAAAAAGCATTAAAAACAGACAAACAGTTTTCCTGTTCCTCTTTTAACACTGACTTACACCAACGTAGCAATTAGCTGTGGTCAAAGAGTTTATTTAGAGATTTACAAGATTTAAAAGTGAACCCTGGGTGTGCTCATTTAGGTGGTCTTCCAAATATAAGTGAAATTATACTGTATGGGGTACAAATGACATACAATTATATCCTTCAGTGTGGGAGGGGGTGAGATGTTTTTGCACCTTTTACAGTTTTTGCAACGAAACCTCTACAGTAACTTAACAGCAAAAATTATTTTTTTTTCTGAATATACTTTTTGTGTATTGTGCCTACCTGGCCTGTAGCTCTAGCATCCTCTCCTTCCCTGACACCTGGAAGGTATGAGGGTAGTCCTCATTGGTTGTTTCCAGGACCTTCATGCCGTCGATGCCGATCCGCGTCCTCACCGTGTACTTAGGGCCTCCCAGGCTAAATTTGGGCACGCAGTACAACAGCATGTTGTTGAACTGGCAGAAGAAAAAAACAAAACAAAACAAGAAGAAACGTTACACTTTGTGGCAGAACATGTTAAAGTACAAATCACCGCTATTCTAGTTCAGGTTTCTGGCACCGTTTCCCTCCAAATGGGGGCAGCCCTCAACTCTGCAGGTAACCTAAATTACACAGATGGGAGACATTCAGCCTGAAGCTAATAAGAAACAGCCAAAACATAATCACATCATCTGGCAATCTCAGTAATTGAGAGATTTGTTCATGTGCCCCTGATGTATTCTTACTCAGAGGTGCTCCCAGTATGAAATGATTCACTCGTTTCAATTGACTTGTGCAGACGAGAGTCTCGCCTCATATTTCATATTTCCCCGCAGTGCCCTTTATTAACACGAGAAAATGTTTCAGCGCTCTGCAGTTTCTCTCACCAGGAAGAGGTATCTCTCCATGGCCGAGGTGTTCCTGGCTGCCAGCTTCAGGATGTGGCCCTCTTTGATGAACTCGTTAGAGGGGTGAACGATGTCCTCCTCCTCACCCAGCATCTCGTATATCTCCAACAGTTTCTTCAGATTCTCCTGAACATGGGATGGGACGTTTATATTAGTGGCATGTTAACACGATGGAGAGATTGTGTCTTTCTAAAGAGAATCATTCAAAACATCTGCACTTACAGATTTTCGTATGGCGCTGTTGGAGTGAGTAGCTGCCATGGCAATGATTTCTAATGATTCTGAAAAAAAGGATGAGTTGCTTAAATAAAGCTTAAGTGCAATAAAAATGACACCTTGCAACGAGATGTTCAGGTGCTATTTCTACTTACTTTCTGCATCTCGTCGGTCGGGGTCGTCCTGAGGCAGCTTCTTCAGATAGTCTTTGAGCAACATCTCATACCGGGGGACCCTCTGCACGGGCTCTAACATGTGATGTTGAAGCGTCAGGCAGCCGCAGACCTCTTGACTCTGTCCAGAAATAACCAAAACAGTTTGAGTTTTACCTCACTTTACACATTTTTTGAATACATGAAATATGCTTATTCAACTCAAAAACAACACAAGTGTTTTTTTTTCTTTCATAATAGCACAACACTTGAATTTCCTTCTAACAAGTTTTTTCCAGACTGGATTCCGGTTCAGCCTACCTGTATCTCCTGAATGATGGCCTTGAATTGTGGCGAACGGTCAGTCCACTGTTTGAGCAGCTCCATGGCCTTGTCGAAATTCTTCACATACTCTGCGTACATCTTGAGGAAGGGTGTTAGTTTCTGCAGGATGTCCCCGATGCGAGGTGTGGACGACCTGCAGGGACAGAGAGAGGGAGGTAAATTTGTTACTGTACTACTGTATAAGGTAGGTTATATACAGAAAACTATAATATTTGTTATCATGAGTCCTGCGGCTGAAGCTCACCATTCTCCCATGCGCTTCTCCAGATCTGGAAGCAGGAACTGGCTGTGAAAGGCGTGGATGGAGACGATGTTGGAGAAGATGTTCTTCACTACATCCACAGGGAAAGTTCCCTTATTAGCCTCCTCCATCAGCTTAGCACAGAATACCTGAGAAGCCATATGCAACACGGAATTGGAAAGCTGCATTTTGCTGTTAAAATACATGAATACACTTGCCCGGTTTCACATCAAACGTTTCTATACTGTAATATGAACCCTTTACTATGTAATATGGTGTAAATAGAGAAGTGAACTAGAGCTTTCACTGAGTTCCTCACCTGGTCCAGCAAGTTAAGTCTTGCTACATAGGCCTTCTCTGTCTGCAAGAGCTCGCTGGCAATCTTAAACAGCTTCTGTTCATTCGTCTCCTGAAAAAAGAGGGCACATTAGTGGGAATTTTCTAATACATGTGTAAAGTGAAATCTCAAATAATCATTAATGGTTCAGTGAAGTGTGAATGTGATCTCATTCCATCAGTTAGAAAGTCAGCAGCACGGTCATGTGGTTTGTAGGCTGCATAATGACCGTTTCAGTCTAATACTTCTCTAATGATGAGTAATTGCTATTGTCGGCTAAAGCTTAAAAGAAAATGGGGCCACTGGGAGCTTTTCAACGTAGAGAACGGAGTTAATCTGAGCTGAAAATAATGCAGAAGTGCGGGACAACCTGTGCAGAGCGTATGATTTCGGTTCAGCTCGGGTTTCATTCTCACATCATTGTCATTGTCAAGCGTAGCTTCCCATCCCTCTGCAAGTTCCTGATCAGTCCAGGTATCATTTTTAAGACTGAATTCACACTCGACGCCACTTCTTTTTTTTAAAAACAGCAATCAGTTGAGTGATAGTGGAGGAACAACATGTTGCATTTCAATCTGAAAACGTTCACAGCAAATCGTGCATGTATTGATTCAAGTTCAATGCCTCAGTGACTCGTCTGCTGTTTGAGTGCAGCCTTGCTTTAAATGCCGTTTCTCTGTTATTGCATACAACAGCATGTAACGCTGGTTTGTTTGTGTGTGTGTGTTGTTGACACTGGGCTGATGGTGGGCCTGGGCTGCGGTAGAACGGGCCATCTGGAACAGGAAATGAAAATATAGAAGAAAGGAAATGACACCAAATCAAACTAAGACACAGGAGTGTCTGATAGCTTTGTCTGGGAGGCCAGTTCAGCTTCACGTATCGTCTGCCATACTCAAAATCATCACACAGATATGATCAAGTGTGATATTTTGTTGCATGCCAGGACAGGTTACAGCCACAGTGACCACTGTAGCAATATTTAACACTAAGCAAGTACTAGGAAGCAGTATCTTCCTGTCAAACGTGGCAATATGTCCTCAATTCTGTGGTGAGTGTCTGACAGATGAGTTCTTGACTGTTTTTTTTCCTAAGCATTCTATATTTAAGAATAGGACAAATATATTTCATTATGTTTTTCAAATGGACGCTGGTTTCACATCAACAGTACAAAAGGCCAGTGGTGTAAAGTCTAAAAATCAAGTACATTTGCTCTGAGGTACTTGTATTTTGCTTGAGTATTTCCATTCTAGACAGCATCTTACTTACTATGTTACATTTTATAAAAACATAAGATAAGCTTTGAAAAATACAATGCACTGTTTAAGATAAACCAGTGGCTCCCAAATTTTTGTAACAGAACTTTTTTTTTCTTTTTCTTTTTTGACCCCTGATATTTGGAGGTCACCAACCTTAGACTGTGAACCTGGTCTACACAACCCAACTGTTTGAAAAGTCATTAAAACTAGCTCCATCCTGAAAAACTACCTAAGCACAATTCTACTTACAGCATGCACTTATGCGTCCTGACAGTCTAATAATATGTATATACAATACTGACATCTTATCAGTTTTTAAGTAGATATGGCAAATTTGTTAGGAAACAGTTGCGCATTTCCACATCCAGCAGTTAAGAAGCAACATTTGCATTCACCTGGAGTCGTGGTTTTGGACTCCTGCCGAATCTAAGTCTAATGTTCACTCTGTTGCAGCTGTGATATTGGATTCCTGAGGGAAATATCTGGCTGTTTAGTTCCTAAATGATCGACTACATGAAGGCTGAGCTGCAGATTAAGGTGATAATTCAGTGTAGTTTCATCACTCAGAGCAACATTTTCACATTTCCTGATCCAAATTGATACACTGTTATGATAAAAATATTGATTATAGCCGCTTTACTAATAATACTTAAGAGCTTTTACTTGAGTGGTTAAGTGGAAGATCTGAGTGCTTCTATCACCACTGCAAAAGGCACAGATAAAAGTTTAGAACAAATCAACACAAAGAGAAGATGTAGTGAGTCTTAACTCAAAATAATTTCCAGTTATTTTCCAACAGTACAAATGATCTGATGGGAAATCCAATACCTTGGAACAAAGCCACTCAAACCTAATCCAGACTGATTTGATCATATGCCTTGATTGGCTTCTGAATTTGATTAGTTCAGAAACATGCAATGGCTCAAAGTCCAAAAAACAGCAGAATCAAGTTCATCACCAAAGTTAGGTTTCAGTCTGACAAAGCTCCCTCTCAGGTTAGTAAAAACATGTGTTGTTTTGACTGAACATTTCACCATGGAGCGTTCTGGCACTGATTGTGGCTCTTCCTCTCCCATACCACTGAGACTGTGTGCTTGTTTTCGGCACGGAGGAGACAGAGACTGATCAGAACCTGAGATATTTATAATCTGTAGACGACAGCAGGCACCACAGGCCTCCAAGGGGAGGCCGCTGAAACACGAACTCAGCTGCTCAAACGCTCGACATCTGTTTGGCCTTCACAGAAAATAACTCCTCTTAGATAGATACACACACACGCACACACACACACACACACACACACACACACACACACACACACACACACACACACACACACACCAATGAGGAATGACATACACACTTCTTCCCTTGTAACTGTATCCTTACAGTGTAAGAGTGACCCAGAATTGAAGTAGTTCAGATGATTTAATTGTACTGAAAGCCCAGAGCATAAATCAATGCTGACGCTTTGTTTATCAAAAAATGCAGAGTCAGACGGCTCTGACAGGCTGTAAATATACATTACTCAAACAAAATACGAGTGAAAAATCAACCAGCACGTACCTTATGGTCTGCGCTCCCTTCTTCATTCCTGTGCTCACTTTCTGTTGTAGTCCCACTGTCCTCATTCTTAGTGTGGCTCTCTGTGTCAGTCCTGTCCATCTGTGGAGGTGAATGATCCTCATCCTGCTCTGTTCTCCCGTCCCCCATATCTCCGTTTACCAGCCCGGCAGTCTCTATCCTCACACTTCCATTCTCCTCTTTGTCCTCCTTCTCCTTGTCCTGCTCCATCTGCGCTAGCACCCCGTTGGCCGCCGGTGTGTGATCATCCTTGTGTTGGGCGGCCGGTGCGGAGGAGTGGTTCTCCCTATTCCTGTCGCTCTCCGTCTGCCTCGGTTGAGGGTGGTGGGCTGGGCTGCAGTTGTTCGACTTGCTGATGGCTTGCTTGAGCGGCGAGCTGTCTCTCTTGTGCTCTACGTTGCTGCAGGGACAGAGGAAAAGGCAGAAAGGGGGAAGTCGGTCAGCGCGGCAAGAGCGCAGTCAAGAGTTGACAAATAACCCCCCCCCTCCCCCCCGAAGAAAAAGAAGGGGAAGATTACAGGGGGCTGTTCGGTAGCTGCTCTGGCTGGCACATTGATAGGGGAGTGTGGGACATGACGGTGAGCCGAGAGCTTTTGCACGTGAGTGTGAGAGTTAAAAATAAAACTGTGGAGGTGCACAAACTTCCGTCTATCTTATGAGGCTGCAGAGAGCTGCTGTAATGCAGAGGAAGTCTGGTGTGTGCAGAGGAGGGAGGAAGGCACAGTAATGAAGAGGACAGGAGTAGGAGGAGGTGGAGAGGTACAACACAACCCCCAAGAGATAGATGCTGTCCTACTTCCATACACACACACACACACACACACACACACACAAACACACATACCTGCATTATATGTTGTGCTCTAACATCACTTTCATTCTTTGCTTGAACATGAATAAAATGGCAAAAGCAGTCTGCACAAGATGATTTGAAATACAGGACAGGAATGGAAACCAAATTAAGACACACACAAACACAAACACACATGTACACACATATGCACATACAATGTCACCATTCAGCTGCCCCACATCCTCTACCGGCAGTCAGTCCAGCTGTTTCCCTGTAAATGAACCTCCAGGCTTCCAGTGTTAACAGCTAGTAGCTGCTGTATCTCAACTGACCTCAAATCAGATCTGAGCAAAACGTGCAACACAGGCGAACATCACCAGTTCTACCAGAAAACAAACGGAAGATGCTGCATCTCTAATACAACCTTTACTGATGCAAAAAAGTTTTTTTTGGGGGGGGGGCTTCAGCACTGTTGCTTTGAATGTCACTGTCCGGTAAAAACAGGAAGTATGTATAAATAGAGGAACAACAACAGGCTGGTGAAACACTCCACAGATGAATCACTTCTGGGGCTGTTGGCCACCTGAAGCGTTTAAACGCGGAAAGAGAAAGAAAAGACTAAATCCTCTTCTCAGAGAAAGACTGACTGATACCATGATTAGCTGGTGGGAGGTTTTTAATACTGTGTAAAAACCACAGACAACTATGCTTTGTAGTGTGTAGGTGCACACACAAGTTCCTCGTTGCATATAAATAGTGGTAAAGTGTTCCAGTACATGACAGTGTTTTAAAACAGGCCGAACGAGACTTTATTTAAGAACAAGCTTCACTTGCCATGTGGCAGTCTAGGCACCTTTAAGGCAGCTAACTGCCATGTGAACCAGATTAGTATATTAGTAGGCTAATTCTGTTCTCGGAAGCTGCGGGTCTTTCTCTTCTTTCTGTTCCAGGGCCACTAGAGGGCTAATCCCCGCAGCCCCCGTACAGTCTGAACGGAAAAGATACACCAGATCTGCTCTGATTAGCCTCATTTCACATTTGAAAATGTGATGAAAGGTGTGGAGAAAGCCTGGGATTCCGCCTAGATTTTATAATTCTGTTTTTTCGGAGATCCAGGCCAGAGATGAGTTGGAATAGGAAGGCCTACAGACTGAAGAGATGGAGTGAAATTTTGAGTGGGTTGCTGTTGCTGCTGCTGGTGCGCACTGAATATTTTTGGGCTCTACTGTATGAGCAGTCGGGACAAGGGCACCATTGTAGTGCCTCTCATCGCCACCGATGGGCCTCCCTCACATATCTGAGGCTGCAGCTACAATCAAAACTTACATGACTTGCGATAAAATGCACAAAAAAGGGGAAAACACATCGCTAGACACTGGTAAGCCTTTCAGAAACTCACTTACTCTCACTTATGACTAGATTGGAATTAGATAATTCAATTCAATTCAATTCAATTTTATTTATATAGCGCCAAATCACAACAAAAGTCATCTCAAGGCACTTTTCATGTAGAGCAGGTCTAGACCATACTCTTTAAAATAGGTATTTACAGAGAGAGACCTAACAAATCAACCTTACAGAGTTTGTGTAAAAGTCCAGCCAACAGAACACTTAAATCTCCATGTGACTATGAGGCCACAAGATCAGAAGTATAAACATTTAAGTTAGTCGAAGAGATCCTACCTCATTCTCCTGGGCTTCATCTCGCAACACTGAGTCCCGTTCCACAACTGAATGAGGAGCTGTGTTTCCCCTTGCCTGTACAAATCTCCTTTCATCCCCTCGCTAACGCTTGGCTTGTGAAGCACGGGGCTAATCTCTGCTTGCTGTGTCTACAGCTCTCATCTGAGCTACTATCAATGAGTCAGGGCTGAGGAGTTTAATCGAGGGACTTCTGCTTTTCCTCCTTGAAATAGCCCGTACAGGAGACATTAGGAAACACACATGTTTTCCGTCACTGTTATTACAACATCCTGACTGAGGTCATTTCATGTCAAAAGCTAATTCAACTGCAACCAATCTATAGAGACTGAGGCAAGAATTGCTGTGCCAGTCACAGAGGGTGTAATAACATTTCAATTCAGGGAAATTTCTCATGCAGAAGCCACTTTTACTGCAGTAACCAGTCAACCCATCTTTACAGAACATACCTTCCTCATAGTTTCTTTCTGTGAGGGAACATCACACACACTACCAGAGAGTAAAGACCCCCCCCCTCCTCCTACCTGTTCTCCTCAAAGCGGCTGATCAGGTCTGACACTTTGGAGTGTTTCTCCCTGGGTCTCTCCCGGTTCACAGCCCCTCTTCCTACTCCTCCTCCTCCTCCCCCTCCTCCACCTCCCTCTTCCATGCCTGGTCTTAACTGTGGTCTCTGGATGCGGCCCAGCGGGGACGAGAGCTCCGTCACCGGACTCTGAAGATGCAGTGGCTTTGGAGGCACTGGAGAGAAGATAGAATATTTTGGAATGTTTAACTGCAATTTCAATTCAGAGCTGAAGGGGGCAGTATGAGCTATCCCAACTGACACCAATTGCTGAGTGCTGACTTGTATTAAAAGTCCTGAACTTGTAATTGACAAGTAACCAGGCTCAGCACAGAGGAACCAGATTTACTTTCCTCTCAGATCATGTGTTTGGAATCACATTTCTCATATGAGTTACAGCAGCAGACAGAATGGAGCTGACTCTTGTCTTGCCTACGTAGAATGATTTACTCAGCTCAAATGAAACAGGAACGAGGCTCTGGGTTCACTGATCCCAGGCCAACTTACATAACTCTTTACACTGTTTCCTGAGCATGTGCACATTAATAGAGGATACCGTAAGTCCTCAGGTATGGTTGAACTAGGGAATTACACAGTAGACAAGCAAAGAGAGACAATATTAAAGTCAGAGAAAGGTCACCCTGAGACTGAACAATGGGTCAGTATATGTCACTACTTTCATGTATGAATCATAGACCGATACGCTGTCACTATTGTCTCCTCTGATCCTCCCACTTATGCAGTCTTTGGCTGAATTTGTTGTGACTCGTCGTTACGCACCTTGTGGTTTAGACTGCAGCCGAGGCCTGCTGCCAGGGCCTCTTCCATTGACTCCTCCCTTGCTCTTGTCAGTCGTTCCACCGCTTGCCCGATTCAGACACGCCTGCACGCTGGGTGGGTTGTTGCGCTCGCACGCTGGGCTACTGCCTAGAGCTGAGGGACATAAAGACAGGGCATGTCCATTACAACAAGATCAATGGTCAATTCAGCATCTGTTTTTTTTTTTCACAATTAATTAAAAGGACAGTGATGATACAACAGTATAGAAATGACAGAAAATGAGACTGAGATGCAGCCAAGGTCCCTAGTTCACAAATACATCTGTGTCTATTATCAATGTATCCCACTAATACAGCAGTAGTCTGTCAGGTGATACTAAGGTATCATTTCTTCAAACATCAGATATCCTTCTGCTTTCATTGCAGCCTCTTGCCAGCTTTTTTTACTGATATGATGGCATATGATTTAAATGATGACACATGCTGCTCGTGTCACAGTACCTTCTTAGAAAATACTTGATGTTCGTTTCATAGAATTACAGTTACGTAGCATTTCTTGGGTGTACGCGTTCCTCCTCGGTTAGACAGATGATGCATCACAGTTGACAGTGATATTTAGCAAATCGCAGCTATCAGATAATCACTCCTCAAGCCCACTGTTTCCAAAAGAACATACTCCTCCCCACTGACAATCACAGGATATTTATACATGAAACGTACTGTATACATTCATTGCTTTAAATATGTTTATGATAAACAGCTGCAGACTAAATACTGGAGAGTGTCAGACAGTTCAGTTGATTATCCGGCTAATGATCCAGTTGATGATCAGCACCAGGGAGGCTTTTACCCAACCAGCTGGCCACAGATGGTACAGCATCAGTGTTTAGACGGAGCAGACAGGCTGATTTAATGGAGCGACAGACATAGACTGGCAGTGTTTACAGTAGCCTAAATCTACCTCTGTCTGACCTCCCAGCGCGCACACACACACACACACATGCTCAGACACAAAGCCTAGTAAGGCAAATGCCCATATATGGAACTACATTGCCAGGACCCAGTAGGTGCTCTCATTATTTTACAAGCTATTAGTCCATTAGTTTCCATTATAGGCTGGTCACTTAAACAGGGTGTGTGTGATTTAACAAGTGGCACTGATGTATAGGTTGGATACAGAAATCAATGTAGTTTTGTGCTTGACTAACTTGCATAGATAAACAGTGTGATGTGTAGAGGAAAACTGTAATCTATTCCTGAAGCTGCAGCACACAGACTTAGGCTTTCGCAAAAACAAGAGCTACTTTCACTTGTGTGTGTTCTGTTTTCAGACACTATAAAGGACTTGATGTGACATATCACAGAAAGAGAAGTCTTGTCCTCTGTCTGGCACACACTGTGAAAATTATTTTCTGTCTTTGCGCCACAAATAATTGAGAATAGGTCTTAATTTCTTGATAGACAGTCTCTTCTTTGTCCAGAAATAGCTGAAAGCATCTGTGCTTTCAGGACAGTACATCATTAAGTAAGCTAACGTCATCTCAGAAAAATATCTGACTGTTTACTAATTTTGTCTGTTTCCTGTGGAGTCCTATGCAGGTAGCATAACATGGTTTATGAGCTTTACAGTGGTGCTGATAACATCTGCTGTAGCTGAGCAGGTTGATGAGAGTGAACCAAAACATTAAAGCTGCAGGCCCTCAAACCCAAACAATGAGTCAAAAGATGCTTAAATACTTTGCGGAGCTGAAGAGACCTGTAGTGTGAGGTGATCATTCTTGGTGGGTTCATGGCTGTAACCTTTCACATTACATATAATCATTTGATTCACTGTTTACATAATAATATTGAGTATATGAATGACTAGTATTTGAGTGGAAATTGTATGTGCTATATGCTGTATGTGGTGCACTCTTCCAGATGCCATTTGTTTACAAAACTTTTATTACTATGTGCCAAAATGGTGCCTGGAGCCCCATATTCATTTTCTTCTACAGTGATCTTTATCTTACCAATCCAGAAACAGAAAGAGAAAAAAAGTTACCACAGAATCATATAGTCACAGTTTCTATTTTTACATTATGACCGTAATTAAAGACAACAACTCTAGTAACTGTCTGACTGGAAGTGATCCCACGCTGTGTCTGGGAGAGCAGACTTTCTAAACACGGCCCCGAAATTACCAATCAATTCTGAAGGCGGCCTCAGGAATTTCTCTTGATTACGTGCTTGGCTTCTCCTCATGGCCACATTAAGAGATCATAAGAAAACATCCAGCAATGAGTTGTACACCATATTATACATATATATCTCTCAAGATGAAGTCTCCATGTGCAGCATTTATCCTCGGAAGATTGCAGGAGGTCTGCTCTCCACAGCCTGGCTCAGTCTCCTAGGGTTGTTATTAACTGTGTCAAACAAGTCCCTCAGCTGTAAATTATGTCAGGCTGCGCTTGAACCAGAGCAAGTTGTGCAGGTATTTTAAGTGTTACAGCTCCAGATATGATAAAGAGATGTAAATAGAGATATAAGTAATATTGAATGCAACATATTTGGCTTGGGTCTGTAGATAGCAATTTTTTCATCAATTGTGCAGAAAAAAGATTTCAAGTTAGGATCTTAAAGCTTTTATTTTAACCATTAAGGCAGTGAAATGCCCTAGGCCTGGTCTGTTAGAGTAAAAACAGCTTGAACTTCCTTTCTCAGAACAGAGTGCTTGGCAGGAACTGCAGCTCCTGGTAACACACTTATTCTGACATCTTGTCATTAAAACTGGCTTGGCACAAGTGACAGACCGCCATGTACAGTAGATTAAAAGCAGTCAGCCACCACCCTCTGAAACACTTTGACTCTACCTCCTCTGTGTGATGGCGAAGGAGCCCTGTCGTCTGGAGCTGAGACTTGTTGACATAAACAAACAAGGAGCCTCTGATGGACAAGGACTCAAAGCAGGCATCCATGTCTAATGTGGATGCCATACTATCAGTTGGGATATAACTGATATGACAAGTGCCTGTACTGTACATAGGTAGTCTGCTTTGCATAGAAACCAAAACAGCGTTGCTTCACTCCAGGAAGTGAGAAGTTGACAAGTCAAACTGAGACTCAACCTTTGCCTCTGTCCTTCTTGCAGGATGGTGAGACTTGCTGTCATGGCAACTGGCCCATTACCTTCTGAAGATGCTGAATTTATTTCTCTACAGAGCGGAATGAGCCTGAAGGCATCTGCTTCTATCTCAATAAATCCAAAACCAGCAAGTGTGAGAAATGAGAAATGCTCTAGTAAAGGTCAGGCATCATTCGCACTGTAGATAACAGGGACTTTGCAAAGCATACAGCATCTTCTGATTTCTCTGCACTGAACAGCATCTTCCATGACTGTGTGAGACAGTCAGTAAGACAGAGCTATGCTAAATCTCATCCATCCTCTTTTCAAAGAAAATAAGAGGAGAGAATCTAGTTTCTGTGGTTTACCTGGGCTCACCTAGTTATGTGCATATATCTGTGTGTGTGTGTGTGTGTGTGTGTATGGTAACACAGCATTAAAGACATTCCCCCCCCCAACCCCCCATCCACAACCCTCCACCTCTGCCACCTCATAGCAGTAAAGGAATGAGTTTACTGCAAGCTGGCAAATGAGGCTGAGGGAATGTATCACTTGACTTCAGCACAAATATCTTTCCCTGCAACAAAAAAACAAACAGCGTCCGAAAATAGTGAATCACTCCAACTAGTGCCTAGAGAGGAGTTTGTCTCCAGGCACAGCAAGGTCTGTTGGTTAAACACTATCAAATGGACTGCCTTGAAATTTTGTACAATTTGATGGTCCACAGAACATGTATTGGAATGACTTTTGAACTTCAGCTCCTTTCATAGCCTATGATAATAAGGCTAACTCCTCTCTTAAAGGTGCTATATGAAAGCTTTTGCTATTGCTACATAGTCAGCATTAGCATTAACAGCTGTTTACTTTAGCCATCATTGTGTTTACAAGACATTTACAATATGCCTTCAATAGTGCTGAACTTGTTTCTTCTAAACTGGCTAGTAAACAGCTATTAATGCTAATGCTGGCTATGTAGCGTTAGCAAAAAACTTGCATACAGCACCTTTAACTCATGGTGGACGGGCTGATCATCAGTCATTATAATCCCTTAAGCCATGTAGCTGGTATAGCTAAAAACAGACTTCATGACCTTTTTAACAATACACCTAAAAAACAGGACAGAAACAGTCCTCATGACTTTGCAGGTGGGCAGGTGCACCAGTTGGTTAATCTCCACTCAGGCTTTCAGTTAAACACTGTTAAGTGCACGTTCAAGACATTTCTACCACATGCTCATGACATCACCACCTCCCTGGAGAACTGTCACCTGACAGTAGGCCTGCCTGACATGTCTTTTTCATGCCCCTCGTCACACTCATTCTGCCTCTCCTCCCACACCCTCTGGCAGAGTGTGTGCTGATAGTTCGGTGTGAGTGCTCCAGTTAAAAAACAAAGGGCACACCTGTCTGTGTGGTGCAGCCTGTCCCCACCCTGCCAGCAGCTAAAGACACCAGGCAGAGGAGTGCCTGACACAGCTTGAAAAAAAGGCTTTGTCCTCTCGACTCTCAACCCAACGGGCGTCACTCAGATCACAAGGAATGTCTGAGAGGACTTTTTTAAAATTCTGCTTCTTCTTGATAAATAGTTTGGCATATTAATGATTGTCTAGATGGACCTACGCAGCTACAGCGACATCTGTGGAACATATCCTAGAATGTCTTATCAAAAATCCTTCATGCTTCACCCCTCGGTTGGCCAAACCTCAGTTACATCGTATCTGAAGTTCAAAAGAATAGAAATTATGGAGTGCAGTGATTTGTCTGAGCCTGTTTACATACATCGGGTATTTATTATATTAAAGGCTCAGCCAGTTTTAGAGTGTAAACATTGCAACACTGTCACATTCTCATAAATCAACTGATAAAAGAGCAGGTTAACACGAGAGCCTGCAAGCCTATTTTAGCCATTACCAAAGCATGACCGTGTGGTCTGCTGCATATGATCCAAAATAAAGGATTAAAGCAAGCACATCGCAGAAATAGAAGACCACAGAGAGAGAGAGAGAACAAATAAAACATTTTGTGAAGTTGAAAATCCCCGTGAATGAACTCACCCTATGCTTGAGACAGACGGGAAAACAGCTGTAGAGAGTATCCTCAGTGAGGAATCACGCTGTATGTGTGAATGTGTGTGAGAGAGAGAGTGAGTGTGTGTCCCAGAAGAGCGCTGAGTTTAAGTTCCATGCGATCTTCCCAGGCAGCACCACCGCTGCTGAGTGACTCAGCCCAGCAAGACGACTCACAGAGCTGTACAAGGCTCCTCCCTCACTCTTGCTCTCACACCCCTTTTTTCAGTGGCTTTTAAAAAAGTACAGAGCCACACAAACTGAGCCACACACACACACACACCACACACACACCACACACACACACACACACACACACATCCAGAGGTTCACACAGAACTCTGCAGCTCTGAACTGACAGGATCTGAGGAGTAGAATTTACAAGCTACAAATCTACAAACAGCACCAGTGAGAGCCCAGCTACACATTCCTGCACCAACAGTATTTCTCTCTTGATTGATAACATGCAGAAATGAACTACAGCAAATCAATTGAGCGTTATGATATTTGATTTATGGTGCAATTCAGCCGTATGTGCACTGCCTTGCAAGTACAACATGATTAAAGTGTTCTCCAGCTTCCTCTCACTTGTTGATCTCATTTGTTTTAAACAGATCATAAAAGAGGCAAACAAATAACTGGAATGTTTGAGTGAAAGAGGAGTGTGAGAGCCGCTACACTTCTTGTTCTGTCTGCCCCATGGCATCAGTTAGTTTGATCAATGATTAATCACCACCACAGCAAAGCAGCACGGAACGCCACAGACTAGATCCATTGTCTGTGTGATAGAATCTAAACGAAGCCGAAAGCCAATGATCAATTATTTTAAACCACCATCATATCAACTTCCTCTCCTCAGGGACATTATTTGTGCAAATATTTAAAGCTCTAAAAACAAGATAATCGAGAAAAACCAGTTGACAAACTGAGAGAGTTCACACAAGCAAGTTAAAACTAATGCGCAATGTGCATCTGGTAAAATGAGTTTACACATGTATTAACATATATGAAAATGAAACAAAGATCCCAGGAACAGGCTGTTAATTATCAGGAACGAGATGTACGGTACCTTTTGCAGAAGTCAGCACAGGGAACTGCGAATTAAGCTTCTCCATGTTCTGTGTCTATGCTGTGCAGCAGAGTGACTCCCTGGTGTCTGTGACTGTTGAGTCCAGAGGTGTTTGTTCTTTTGAGTAACTGCTGATCTACAGTATTGTACATCAACCTTGAACCATCACATGGTTACCACAAAAAAAAAAAAACTGACCCATCATTACAGGAAGGCTTAATTTGAGTCACAGTGACAGCTATGATATGACATTCATAGCTCCTTTCACCTTGCTATCTGTGAATATGTGGTGCGCATATGCTTATTTTGCACCCACATCTTCACACAGACATGTGTGAACAGTGCCCATATTGTCAAACACCTGCATGCTCACTGACGTGTGTTATGTGTCAGTGCGGCAGGATTAGAAGGAATGACAGGCATGATTTTTTACTCCTCCAGAAAACCAGTCAGATCAGTAGAGGTTTCATTCCCTTTAAATTCCCCTTGCTTACAGGACTGCAGTAGCTCATGCAAAGCTAAGATCTGATTCATATCATTTCTGATAAAGCAAACAAACATTTATCATTTAAGTGCTGAAGATTAATCTTTACCCAGCAGGAAGAAACCCTAAATGATTGTGCAACGGTGCCCAAAACTGCACTCTCATGCTCCCGTCTCAGTGCTACAAACGTTAAGTCGGTACTTAAAGAACGCCTGCAGAGTCTCACTGGTGTCAGACAGGATTGAGTGGTGTCATTCAAGAATGCTGCCAGTGACACTTGACCTCTGACTTCAATGAGGGGGCTGCACATAATGTACTTAAACACTTTTGTTTGCCGACTATTACCCAGGAAATCCAGAAAATGTGTTTACAGGAACCTTGTTACTATAAAATCCACATTTACATGAAGCTGCACAGTAATCTGATTTTCAGATTTCCGCCCTAAATTTTTTTTTTTGTTTCTTTTTTGTGTGTGTGTGTGCAATATTTGATGCTGAATCCTGAGGTAATGTTTTACTGAAAGGACACCCACATGATGACATTTCACCATTAACCTATTTAGCTGCGGAAATGCCTTATTTAGACTTTTAAACCCATCTCTAAGAGTAATTCCTTTCCTTTCATCCTTCTGCTTTGCTGTCACAATGATACTTTCCTGTCTGGCACTTTCGTTATTAACATGTGCACATGTAAAAACACATATGTGGCCAAAAAATAGTTACTCCAGCAGAAATCTAAGATGGGTTTTGCAACTAAATTAAGGAAACCTGAATTTGTATTCACACAAAGAAAGAAAAGACCAACTGGATTACTTAAATACAGGTATGTTCATGTTAATGTAATACTTAAGGTAAAATAAAGTTTCTGTAGGACATTAAAATGCTGACACAGTAAAAGTGGGGAAAATGCTTCCAGAAGCAGCTGCACAATAGTGACACTAACTGCTGAACCCGGCTTACTTACATACCCACACATAAGCAGCACATAAACCGACACGCAAACACATGTGAAAACCCAGATTCTAACTGTTTCTGGTGCCCTACATCCCTCAATGAGATTAGAGTGTGTAGTTACAGTGCATGTCTGGTCTTATCCTGGTACACGAGGCGTTCATTGTGTCCATCCTGCTGGCATAGACAGTGTGAGAGCATGTGTATGTGTGACAGACAGGGTGACAGATAACCATTACCACCATGCGTGGGGGATTAGCCGATTCTGTTCAACGACCCAGACTTTCTTCAGATTAACCGTGCCTCATCCCCTAATCCAAGGGCCAGAGTGAGATTAGAACCCCAGTCTGCTCTAAACCAGGAGGCACCCGTCGAGGGGGGTGGAAGAGTTTGGGAGAAGAGAGGCTGAGACTAGGAAGCGGAGAGAGAACTGGACACAGTTTGCGTTGAAAGGTACAGACGACGAGATGAAGGCAAAAGGAGAGAAAAAGCTTCTGAAAAATGGGATGAAACAGACAGGAAGGAAGGGAAAGAGAAGGGCATGATGAAAATGGACAAGCAAAGAGAAGACAGACAGATGAAAAGCCAGATGGGAGAGGGGTAAAAAGAGGGAAGAGAATGAGATGGTAGAAACAAGGAGGAGAGAAAATGAGAAAAAGTGAAAAATAGGAGGGCACTGGGGGCTGGAGGAAAGTACCCATTCATCACCAAGATGCTCACTGTGAACTACACACACATGCGCGCACGCACACACACATTTGGTATAAAAATAGAGCAGAGACAAGCAGATTTCTTCACACCCCTGCATAGCCGTGAGCTGCAGGGAGGAAGAAGTAAAGGATTGCACTAGCTTTGGTCAAGTTTACAAAAGACCGAAAGCCTTGAAACTTCTTGTTGTGATATCTGATTCTCAGCAGCCCTCCTGCTGAGAATCAGAGGTGGAGGCTGATGAGCAACAAAGCTTTGCATCTTAATAGGGCCTGAGGCAGCACTACCTCCCACACATCACAAGACAGGGATGGACAAGATGAAAAGGTTAAAAAAAAAAAAACTGGACTGCGTCAGCACCAATAAGAATACAGTTAGACAGGAAACCACAGGACCTGAACAACCTCCTCACATCTACACACGTGAACTATGAAAAACTACACACGTTTTAATTAAAGCAGATGGAGCTTTTTTTGTACGTACTGATAAAAAAAAAGCTGCATATGAGAAAAAAGGATGAAAAAGAAGGGCTGTAAGGTGAGTGAAAGTGAAAGTTTCCTACCTCTGGAGTGTTCAATTTTCACCGCCACACAGGCCTCTTCATCACCGTTCTTGGTCTGGAAACAGGCAGCTTTTTCTCTTCTCTCTGCAACAACAAAACGCAAGATTCGCTATAAAAAGAAGCCGACACACTTGTTGTGAAGCGCGAGCACGCTCCAGAAACAAGGCAGGATATTTTAATACTCGACCCGCATCTGAGGCAGGAGCTTCAAGCAATTTTAGGCCACCCCATGTTTTATTTAACAGGGGCATCAATTTGGTTGTACAGAGGTAGGAGATGAAAATGAGGATGGAGGAATAAGAGGCAGGAGGAAGCCATCTCCAATAAGAAGACGATATGATGGACATGCATGAAACTGGGGATATTCAAAGCTGCTAGAGCTGTGGTGCACTCCTCTGGTAGCTGCATTTATCAACATCAGGTGTAAAGTTGTGTTTGTTTTGAGAGTGAAAAGGAATCTACCGTCCCCTCGAGACAGAAACCCTAATTAGTCCGTCTGTGATTTGTAGGGCAGTGTCTGTGGGGAGAGCTAATACTCTTTCAACACAGCAGTTTAATATGCACATAAAAGATTAAAGAGAAAATAGCAACGGTCGTAACAACAATGATGGGCTCGCATGAGTATTAGCAAGCCCCTCAAACACACGCACATATAACTCAGACACAATTAAGACTGGTGCACACACAAACACAAACGTGTGCGCTTTAACAGTCTGATCTAATATGAAGCATCAAAGCTACAGCATGATCAGTGCAGTTGTTGACATCCAGCAGCGTCTGCAAGTGACACACTGCACAGTGTAACAGCTGTACAGCAGCACAAATTAAAGTTGAGCACAAGGATTCCAATGAAATGTTGGCACAGCCGTTCATGTCCCCCTCAAAATAAACTCATCTTCATCTAGCATCAAATATGTTTATGATCAAATACCTGCAAAACTAATGACATTTTCGTGTCACGTGTAACACATGCTAACAAACTCCATAAAATTCCCCTAAAATCTAAAGAAATATGGAGAAGACAGCATGCTGGGTTATCTGCACGAGTCTATTTCGACACATTTTGTCACTGAATTCATCTTTAAGTAGACTGTGCGTGCATCACTTGTCATCACATCTTATAACACACCAAACTATCATTAGCACAGAGTGTTAAGCGCGGTATCAGTTGAGATATGGCAACACAGTAGCGCTGAACTTAGCCTGACATAATGGAGTGTGGATAATGCCACGTAAAAGAAAAGTGGACAGACTCAGCGTGGAGCAGTGCAAACAGTCGAGAGGAGGTATAAATGACTTAGTGTGTGTTTGTGTGTGCATGAAGGGGGGTGGGGGAGTGGGGGTATAATATCCTGGCTCGGGGATTAAAGAAGGGCTTTCTCCACCCACCATCTGGACTCCTCATGACAGGCCTGCCTGCTGTTCACACACACACACACACACACACACACACACACACACATAAACTTGCTTTATAGTACATAAGTTGAACCTCAATCTGTTATATAAATTCCCTATTCAGAATATAAATGTAAGCAGCTTATCAAAAGCATGATGTACATATCAGACAGTTCTCTGTGGAGACAATTCACTAACTCTAAACTGTGACCCCCCCAACCCACACCACCCCCTGCAGCACACTCTCAGTCATGTGATCATAGTCATCATACACCTATTGTTTCCTGAGGTGGGGGATGTGTTACCATGTCAGCACTGAAAACACACACACACACACACACACACACACACACACACACTAAAAAAAGGAAATGTCACGAACTCTACAGTGACAACATTCACAGAGGATGTAAAGGTCGACGAGTGGGTTTCTGAGATGTGGGTGTGGGGGTAACTTACTTCTATGATGATGCATGGTGGTGGTGGTGTGTGTGTGTGTGTGTGTGTGTGTATGTGTATGTGTGTATGTGTGTGTGTGTGTGTGTGTGTGTGTTTTTTTTGGGGGGGGTCTACTGGTCCAGCTACTTGCCTGACCCAAACTTCCTCTTCCTGCCTGTCAACTTCCTGTTTTTCATATTCTACTGTATGATCTGGAAGTCTCAACTCTTACTAGACCACAGCTTAAAGAGAAACTGAGAAATCACACACGCATATCCACATGCACGCAGCAGACGCTGGTTATTGGTCAGGTTTTGGGAAGTCAATGTGAGACACAGGTCAACATAAGATCTGAATAAAGAGAATGAAACTCTCAGCCATTTTCATACCTGCCAGTCAACTTTGTTTGCTCAGGAGACAGTGATAATTACAAGTTGGTGAGAGCACAACACAACATTGTTGAAAAAGATGCCTTGAATCTTGCGATGCACAGTAACTGGGAATAAAGACATCCAAATGAAATGAATGATACTGTGAGAGAAATTGAGGAATTGAGAGAGCTGAGTCAGTTTTTTTTCATGGATGTCTGCGTTTCTTGTCAGATTACTGTCAGTTACAGTGACCACAAACTGCACTGATAAAGGTGAGTATATGGGTATTGATGGACTTATGTCATGTCACGTCATGTCAGATTTATACTGAACACAACCTGCCGACTGGGGAAAAAAAAAAAAATCTCACATCCATCTTCTGTGCGCCTTTGGGCTTCAGCTTCTCTCTACTTAGTGTCATGAATTAGACGCACATCAACACAGGTGGCAAACTGCAGCAAATGCTCCACTGATCGCAGTCAGGGAAAATAAAAATCTCATTTAGCTGTTACATTGCAATCAGGGCTTGAATAAAAGCTTTCACTTCTCCTGAAATAACCTGAAGTTTACACAAGACATGAGGACACATCTACCATCATTCCAATACCACAATAAACTGGTGGTTTGTGTTTTATATACAGATATATGTAAAGGTGTGATGAGAGGGGCTGATCAAAGGCACTGTGATGACTTCTCGACAGCTACAGTGTGATCGTCAGTGAACTGTGACAATCATCAGATATTCTCAACTGCATGTGTATGTACAGGATATTTGAGTGGTAAATGATGTAAACAAACCTTTTATTACGGAGGTCAATCTCCCACCTGTTGCTGTTCACTTTTACCTGCTCTATAGCAACAGGAAGACTCTGACTGACAGATGGCTGCGGAGTCCAACACCAACTGAGTTACGACCAGACTCTGACCTTCAGTAAACACATGAAGTGACATCCTAGTCTCTCCACTGTCAGCACTCTGGTTTTCTCTCCTCCTCACCACTTCTGGCTCCTTCATAATTCCCATCAGACAACATGGAACTGGGATATATTATGGTCGTGCATTTAGTAGAATCAAATGTCAGCCGGCTCAATAGAGCACCAACTGTGTATTAATCCACAAATACATGATTTACCCCTGTTTGAGTAACATTTGCTAAAAACTGCCTTTACAAAAAAAACATTAAAAATGTATATCTTCAGTAGGAACCAATGGACAGAATCTGTCAGTTGAATCAATTCATCAATGATGTAGGTCTTTTCAAGGAATTTCACAATTTAAAAAATGAGAAAAGCCTCATCCTTCCAATTTACTTAACAGAAAAAATAACACAAGCATAAAAACACAAAGAGCAAATCCTCGTCTATTCCAACAAAAAGGTAATTTCCCCCCAAACGTAGAAATGACAGTCAGCAAGTATACTATGTTCATAGAATGGCTTCATATTTATGTATGGTATTTGAACTTGACACATAGGCTGACAGCTTCACTACTATTATTTTCATTTTCTGGACACTGTGAGCAAGAAAAACCACAAGACCTTTAATAGAAACCTCCAGTTCAACTCACCATACAGGTCATGATTATTAGTAATTATCTACATGGTTTCCCCTCAACAGTCAAGCTGCGTGTCTAGAATGTTTTTAAGGTGACTGATGGACACGCTTGTCAGGCAGCACCTGTGTGTGTGGGTTTCTGTGATAAAACCAGAGCTTCCTCCAGAGTCTTTCTCTCAGTGGTTCACCAACAGCGCTTACCTCTGAACTCTTTACTGAAACCAAAACAAATCCTATTTACTTGACCTTCCTGAGGTTGCCTGGCTGGTGAACAAAAACAGAACATCTCTACAGTACCTGTGAGCCCTCCTCTCCAGTATGGCTGGTATTTCCCCATCCTGTCAAGCACGCGATATTTATCCATCTCAGAATGTCTCTTCAACTCAGTTTTATCGGCAACTACAAGGAAATTACGGTCCTTTCTTCAGACGCGAGCTTCCTTGTTGTCTTGGTACTTCATGTCTGTATTTACTCATCAAACTCTCAGAGAGCCAGTCCTGTCACTGTACAAACCGGTTCCCTGGAAACCAGAGTCACCAGGTGAGGGTGGGAATAGCACGGAGGGAGGAGGGAGGAGGGAGGAGGGAGAAGTCGTCCTTCAGGATGTTTATTCACGGTCACTTTCCATAATAATAATGCCAGCACTCAAGAACGAAGTCACCTCAGGACGGGAGGAGGAGAGAAACTAAAGAAGGGGACGGACACTGTAAATCACTGCTGAGGAAAGGTGAACGAAGGAGGGAGAGAAAAATGTGATTGGATAAGTGAGGAACATGAAAATTAACCAGCCATAACAGTTAATATTTAACTATCTGCAGTCCTGCCAAATAACCCACCAACCCATTATTAAACACAATTTCTACTATGATGAACCATGTTATCTTTTTCTTGCCTATTTTCTGCTCCTGAGCCAGAGCTTCCTAAATGTATTTTCTCACATTCTAACTGTGTTACACAAATCTGACTGCATAAACCCCCCAAAGCCCAATTTTAACCTAATCTGAATCCTGATATACTGCAGCAGAAAATGAATGTTACACAGAGAATCTGAAATTAAAAAAGCCTAAATCACAGAGGGGAATCTGCACTTATCATCCTATAATGATGAGGAATAGATACCATTAAATATATAAAAAGGGGCTGTTTCTGCCCATAAGGACACAAGAATGCAAAGTAACCTCATTTGCATGGCTGCCCTAGATTGAGATAACTACCATTCAAATGTAACTCATAAATAATGGAACGGGGAGAATGTATTAATATGCCAAGTCACACCCCTTTAATCATACTGAGTTTCATGCTGGTGATAATGTGTGTGTCTGTGTGTGTGTGAGAGCACATGTCCGAGGTTTTCATGCTTGACACAGGCGAGATTGGCTACTGAATGAGACCAGATGCGTCTGTCCCCCCCCCCCCCCCCCCCTGTCCTTCCATAATGGACAATTACCAGAGAGTTATGGTTTTCTGCCACAAACATAATAGACAGAAAATTAAAAGGCCCTGTAAAGCCTTTATGTGGTCAAGGCAACCAGATGAGACCCCCATCTCCAGCTCACGCAGCAAACACGGACATACGATGCAGTTTACTCTCCATCCAGTAATTCAGTCCTGTGATGAATTCTTGTAAGAATAAACCAATCAGCACAGTCTTTTATAGCATATCATTTATGGAGACCCTGCGCTGTGCTTCTTATCTGGCAAACCTAAATCCAGTATTCACTCTCCTTTTAGATTTGTTTTGATCTCCCCTTTGTTCACCAGCTAGTCGCTAACTTGTCTGCCTTTTGGTGCCTGGCAGGTAGTGTGCAGTTTGATATATCAAAGCTTTTTCTCTCAACGCAGTCCCCTGCTGCAGCTGGAGACATGTGAATTAAAGCTGTAGAGTTAAGGCTGTAAAATCAAAACAATGTGCTGAAAGATGCTAAAATGCTCTTTAGTGCTGAGTCGGGTGATAATTGGGGGCATCACTACAGTGGGCCCTTTCACTTTCCATGTAGTCATTTGAGCCATTGCACTCTAAATAAAAATATTGATCGGTGCAGCTTTAGCCTCTGAATTTTCTTGGGAAATACTGGCTACATGAACCTTTTCAAGTGTTAGAAAATCTTATGTTAAACTGCTCACAGATTATGTCCACAATAATGCCATAACATTGAGGTTGGAAAGCCCTTGATCTATGAGGTGTTGTTTTAATGCTGATTCTAGATGCTTTTAGTTCTTACTGATTTTGAGCAGTGGACTGTGGGTCTTTAGCAAAAGCAACTAAGCCTTCCTTTTCAACTGCAAAGCTGTCTGCACACTTCCCCCCTCCTTCCTCTTGCTCACATTCCAATAACTTAAACATGTGCCTCATAAAATGTGTACATCTTGTGCTGACGCTGTTCATCTCCTCACCGCTTCCTAGCGTCCTCCCCACAGAGCCACAGCATGTGAATATAAGCTTTTAGCATGATCTGAACATGCTCTCTGGCCCGCGTCTAATGAGGGCAGATCCTGAACCTGAACAGCAGACCCCCTGTTAAACACTTCCTGTCATTACTTCAAAGAAGACACAAAGAAAGGGGGAGAGGAAAAGAAACAAAGCTGTGTCATGGTTGTCGCTGCAGGAATAATGTCTGGATTTCAGACATATAGTTATTACCATAACTGATCTAAGCAGGTATGAAGACTTGAGTTGAGTTTGTTTAAAAAAGAGGGTTTTCAGTAGAAAGAAAGAGAGCAATGAGAGTCCCATAATTGAGATCCAAACAGCAGTGTAGAGATAGTGGACTCTGTGATCACTGGTCACTGAGAAAGGGATCGATTGTTGGAGTGAGAGTATGTGATAACATCAACGGGCAACAGTCATTCTCTTTTCCTCTAGCCCTCTTATTTCTCCGCCTTTTACTGTGCCTCTTCTCTTCCCTCCACCACCCTGTTGTCTCCCTCTCTTTCACCTTCTATCACATCTATTCTCACCATCCCCCCCTCCCAAACCCCCTGTGACCTGCCCAACGCAGCTACCTTGGAAAACAGATCACAGCTGCTGGGCAGGAGCTCCCAAATGTGTCAATCAATATCCTGTCCGCTCAATCACCACGTGTGACTGGGCCCCAGCAGACCCGTCTGTCTGTAAATGAACAACAGTGCTTATTCACAGCGTGTCCCTTTATGATAAGCCCAAATGAATCTGAAAAGTCTCGCAGATTAAGCACATGTGAAAATGACCTATATCCTGACCATTACTCTGTGTGTGTAAAAAGAAAAGCAATCGAGAATGTGTCTATAAAAAGCAATAAACTACAGTAAAGCCCAGCAAAGCAGCTGCACTCATATATTTGTGTTAAGTCAGTGAAGTTGAACCCTGCAGAGCCACATTCCCCGAGGGTATTCCTTCCTACAATGTGGCTATGTTTCCATTGAATGTCCTAGCAGCCCATTTTGGTGCAAAAATGTTTACAAAAATAACCATTTAAAATTCCATCAGCTCTGCAAAAGTAAATGACTTCCTGAAGTGAAAATATAGCTCTGTCTCCAAAAATAACCCCATGAGAAATTCTCACAAACTGATGCTGATGAGTAAGTTGTTATTACTCATATGATCCTGGCTACAACTCTTGCTGTCTGACACTGAAAACAATATTCTGATGCACTGACTAACTGAGGCAGAGAGCCACAACAGAGGCCTTGTGTACAGGATGAGTGACAGCACATGACATTTGGTGGATGGATATTTTTTTGCCGACAACATTTCAGAGGCCGTTATGCAATGAGTATGAATCATTTTGCAGAGACGATTATAAATGCTCAGGCTGTTTTGCTGTTTACCCTGAAAATACAGTAAAATCATTTGATTGAAACTGTGACCTGACTGACCATTTGTTAAACCCCTTCAACGATCAAGCTTTGGATTTCTGCTTTTGGATGGGAAGTGTCGATCAACTACATAATACCCTATAAAAAAAAAACCTCAAAAGTCTGTGTGTTTTTTAAGCATTTCTAAAACCAAGAAATACAAAAGCAAAAGTGTGAGATTTTGATTAAGAAGTATCTACTGTTAGGCATCCCTTGCTAATTAGCTTACTTTCAAGTAACCAAACAGCATTTCATACATTGTGTGGTTAGAAGTTAAATAGAAAAAAGCTCAGTTTACAACATCACATTCACTGTGTAGAAATTCCTGTGCGTGTGGAAACTGCTGTTATATTAGATCGTAGGTTAGCGACTCTCTCCTGCTCTCTATTAGATTTGGGGATGTGCACAAACCAGCAGCTCCAGCAAAACTTGTTATCTGAGATAGGATTAAATTCACCAAATGCATTGGTTATAGAGTCCTTATCCTAAAAGCCTTTTCTAAAATTGAAAATAAAAGTAAAAAAAAAAAAAAAAAACAACCAAAAAAACAATAAAGAATACATCAAGTCTGTCTGTTGCTTGTCCAAAAGCACCCAGACAGGGTTATGTTACAGTGAAATAAAATGCAGATTTCACATTTTCCTTGTCATATTTCCTTACTCCTTGTCATAATACCAGGACTAACACCACAAAATAAGAACAAAGTTGTCTCTTTACTTCCATGTCTTTTTCATAAGTCACAATGAGGATGTTGACTTTTTGCCTGGGATATGCAGCTTTAGCCTCTCTGTGTTAGCTTACTGTCATGTCTGTAGCTTCAAGTACTTTTTTAAAGGCTCTCATTTGAACGGGACGAGTCCTCTTGAAATGTTAAAAAGTCGACTGGAGACAGTGTTTCTAGGCCACTCGCGGGGGCTGGTGTTAGCTTAAAAAGCTAGCTAGCAACAGCTGCTAAATGAATTCTTCATTTGATCTGTCTGAAATTTCTTTCATTGTTTATCTCCTATTGATCCCTGTCCATTTATGAAACAGTAGCAAGACAGATTTATTAATGCTAAACAGATTTCACTCAATGCATTATGGATGAAGTAAATAGATGCTGAATATAATGTCAATCAAACAGTGTGGGTAAAGACTTGTGTCTCAAACAGGATCATTGTGCTCAGTATGAATGAGCCCTTCTGACTGGGGGCACTGGAGCCCATATTCTCAGCGCAGAGCTGGAATGCACAGAAAACCCTGCAAGCCTGCAGGCAAGTCAGGAGCCAAGGCTGGGGCACTAATGAGGCAGAAAGAGAAAAAAACATGTTACCAACTTCCTGTTTCACTCATCATGCTTGAACTAAAATTATTTCCTCTCTTCCTCATTTCTGACACCACTTTTGTCCAGATAATACACTCTAAAACCAGACCTGCACACTCCATATTCAAACTCTTTTGCTATGTGCTTTTCTGTACAGCTGCATTCACATGCACATGCACACCCCGCACACATGCACGCAGCACTTAATCTGACACGTCCTGGTGGAATTAAGTGTCAAACAGCATCAGCATTTCTGGTCTGAACTTCATGAGAGACTCAGCAGAAAGACAAACCCCTACACACAGAGAGGACAAACTGACAAGATGATCGGCTGCCACAAACAGAACCAGTGATGCCTGTGCAGAGCCATGACACAGCATCTTTTCTTCAGAAAAAGAGAAGAACAACAAGACATAAGAACGAGCCCTAATGTGAATAAGACAGAATTCTTAGAAGCACACTCCGTGTTCCTATCTTTGTATGTACATTAGTATTCATTGTGATGAGGCTCTTAGTGCTCCTTCCTCCTCTCAGCTGCTCTTTGCAAACAAGATACTCTCTCCTTTTGGGACTTCCATTTTTGGTCATGTCACGTACCTGTTCCCTGCTGCCTTTATGTCAGGTTCCCTTTCCCCAGAGCAGCGATACTGCGAGCTAAGAGGTAACCTCTGATTTCCAGTTATTTATCACATTTCCACTTCATTAGACAACATGAGGTAGAAGATGACAAGAGTGGGAGATAAGAGAAAGGTTATGTGGAGGACATGATGTAAGTCAGATCTCTGCCCACTGATCCAGCAGAATGGCCACCAGAGTCTGTTTAATTAAACATTGTGGGAGTAGAACTGTGATTCAGGCTCGCTAACATACTGGCACTTCATTCATTAACGACTGAATGTCTGTTTTTCTCTGAAAACTATTAACGCGACAGCCGAGTCTAGTGAGCAATCAGATCCTTCAGTCTCAACAACACCAGTGCTCCATGACAACTGGCACCAACAGCAGCGAGTCTCTTCTCGAAACTTTATTTATATTTGAGCCACAGAAGCGCCTGCACTCGTGAATAAGAAGCTTCTAACCTCTCTTTGTTTCCACCTGAGCTATTGGATTTGTTGCAGGGACTTCTTTGAGCCTGGGGGGACCCCCTCAGTGGGATCACACACACACACACACACACACACACACACACACACACACACACACACACACACACACACACACACACACAGGCCCGGCGAGGAGCCTTGTTAGTGTAAAAATCAGTGAATGGTTGCCTTGAATGCAACACAAACAGCGGGATCTGATAACACCCCATGCCACTGGATGCCTGTATGGGCAGAGAGGAGGAAGCACTACAGAAAATATATTGCTGCAGATAAAGTTAATGGTTTCAACTGCAGAGATAGCCAGCCAAATGACTTACAGTGAGTGCACACAGCAGGGAGATGGAGTGGGGAGATTGAGCCTGAAGGGAAAAGAGCACCAGGCATATTTTGTCTTTTGCCTGGTAATAAAAAAGTCATTATTGCACCAATTATTGTTTTATAAATAATATTTACTAAGCCGATTGTTCTTTGTTGATATTAGAAATCAGGATAGAGTGCAGCAGCTACTCGCAGTTAGGATTACATCTATCATCAAGAGATTGTATTACAGCTGTAATGACAAGGTGACTTAAAATCATAGTTTTGTTTGTACAAGGTTCAGCAACAGCATGCCACAGTATTTACACACACACACAGGCATCCACACATACACACACACACACACACACACACACACACACAGACTTGCATATTTTCCCACAGCTCACTGTGGACAGCTGAGGCCGATTACGCCAAATCATGGCAAACAGTTTACTGAAATCAACAGCAGTAGCCTCAACGTGCACAAGCCTGTGTGTCTATATCTCGAGACAGGGTGCAGCTGAGAAGCTCAGTCAACAACGCCTTAAAGAAAATGAATAGTCCCCTCCAGCCAATACAGCTCCCACTGCTTAGGGTACCCACAGAGCTCAAACACACACACACACACGCATGCACACACACAACCACTGCTGCCACACTTACAGCTACAGCACCAACCAGAGGAACATCCTGTGGTGAGATCTAGGATGTGTCTTTTGTGATGTGTACTCCTCCCTTTGTTAACCATCACTCTCAGCAAGCGATGTGTGTGCATGTGGAATAGCAAACAGTATTTTAGAGTCCCTGTGGTCATGAACCACCCACATTTTGTCTATCAGCTCTGTTAACCCAACGCCCCACAGCTGCCTTGTGCTCTCGTTGGATACAGGCGTGCCGGTGCCGACTGGTGAGCCAGTCTAAAAAGAGCGAAGCACTAACCTGAGAGGAGGTTGTGTCCAGTGAGTCCAGTGAAGAAATTAAAATCCACACTGCCAGACTGAAGTGAAAAGACCTCTCCCCTCCTCTCTCTCCCTCTCTCTCTGCGCTCTGTCGCTCGCGCTGGCAGGTTCAGGCTCGTGTTAAACTGCTGCCTCGCTGCATTGGTTGCATCCTCCCTTCCTTCCCCCTCTCTCTCTCTCGCTCACACACAACACAACACACACACACACACACTCACACACACAGACGCTCAGTGACAGACCGACTCGCCCTTTCACTCAAGCTCCCCCTTTTGCTTCCCTCTTCTATCACCCTTTCCTCATTGCTCTGTCTTCCTCTCTACGACGAGTGAAGATAATCACATTCCAGCGGAGACGGGGGCATATGGCAGGGGAGCGACACTCAGCCCCCCGGGTAAAGCCCCCTCTGTGTGAGAGTGTGTGTGTGCGTGTGAGTGCATATGCTTGTGTGTGTCGCATGGACAATCAGTCCCATTGTGTTGGATGAGGGGAGGGCCAGCAAGAGGGGAAGAAGCCAATGGCCGCACTCATCTGTTGTCCCTGCTGCTGCTGCTGGTGACTATAGCAGATATAGGTGCTGAGGGTGACACAAAACAAAGCCCCCTCCAGGAAGAGAAGGGAGGAGGGGGACACAAGAGAGGCAAGGCATTTGGAGAGAGACGTGATGAAGAATTGACCTGTCTGTTAGAGAGTAGAGGCCTGAAGTACAGGCTTATAGAATCATTTGTCATCTTCAGTGTCTCTCAGCGGCTTGTATGATGTGCTTTGAGCTCCCTCCTTCCAGGGTTCACACTGAATAGCACAATGTAGGTTGAAGGTAGTGGAAATAAAGGTCAGTCACTCTTTTACCATGACAACCAAATCAGTGGCTATAACATTCTCAACAGGACTGTATGTTGAGAAATACTTAGAAAAAGAAGAAAAAATTGGGATATTCTTCAAACAGATACAGACAACGTTGTGTAAAAAACTAGAGATGTTTACAGAGGTCTTTTAAGGATTTTCTTTCCAAATCAATCCCCAAGTCAGTCCACACAAGTCCGAGTCTCAAGTCTCAAGTCCTCACTGGGCACGTCTTTATAGGTCAGCTGCTGAAACTATGACCTGGGATGATTAAATCTGGAGCATATGGTTATAGTAAGAACCGCAGCCACTACTGTTTCAACATAAAACATGTCTACATGGTAAATAGTTTTATTTTGTATTTTCCTGCATCTTATAAGCTGTCACTGTAACAGTGTGTTGCAGATCTAATCATCCTGACTCAGTTGTTCTGTCTCTTGAGGTATGGGATTCAGCCTCGAGTTGCTTAACCCGCTTTATTTTGGATGGAAACCAGACTAGTGTGGGCCTGTTGCCATGCTAGTGTTGAGCTCAAGGCAGCGCTCTGCTTGATTACTACCTCACAGATCTGCTGGTGTGGCCACAGACCTCAATGTTTTTGTTCACAAGTCTCCTGTCACTCACAGTCCCAAAAGTCCAGTCCAGTTCAAACCTCGAATCTGACTCACATAAGTTCACATCTAAAATGTACAGCTCTTGTGAAATCCTTTAAAATGTCTACATTTCAGGAACTAAACTTAAGTTGTTTTTTTTTTTTTTAGCTTGATGACAATGCATTTTTCACATTTTGGGTTTTGAGACAATTTCATGAGCTCAAGTAGTCAGATAATGTTGCCAACCAACAGTGAGAAAAAATAAAAATATACCAAAATTTCATGTGAATACTTCTCCCAAGAGAGTCTTCTTCATATTAAAAAAATAGCCCTGTGAAATATGCAAATAGATGCAGCAGACAGACTATTTGTGTCTTCTTCTTCACAGTCCATTGTCACAAACATGCTCATCAGACTACAGAGCAAAGCAGTTTTCTGTTGTGGTTGGCTGAAGCGGTTATGGTGTTGACATGGTGAGAAAGAGTGCTTGGTTGTTCTTAACTGTAAAATAAGCCTGTGGAAATGACCTGCAGGCAGCGATAAGTGTTACAGTGGCACAGAGAAGTGTTATTTTCACAACGTGTGTGAAGAAACATGCTTTCGGTTGAATGCGATGCACTCACACATACAAATGCGCACACGGTCACCCCTCGAGGCGCTTGGCTAAAACTGTGTCTTTATGTCAAGGAGCTTCACTCCGTCCATCTCTTCTCTAATTCAGACTGGCAGCCGTCACAGTCCTCATTTTTTCACCCCTTTTTTTTGTCTCCTTTCAACTTTACCTCCCATTTGAATCTTTTCTTTTTAATCACGTCTTCCCCACTCCCTTCTCTCTCTCTCTTTTGTCATCTCACTTCTAAATTTCTGATGTTTTGCTACAGCTGGAAATTCAGCGTGATGCCTGTGATTATCTGTATAATGATATAATACTGTTAACCTTTTAGAACCAGTGCCATACATGGATGGCCATTAAAAAGCAGTTATATGAACCAACCAGCTCACAGTCTACATATATACACACTTAGCTCATACACACTCTAAGTCTGTGCAGGCCTCATTACACTGTAATTAGTGACCGGAAGGCCGAGAGAGCAGTAACTATATCCAGACCTCACCATCATAAGCAGTGTGTGTGCTGTGGTGCCTGCACGTTGCTGTAGACTGGTATGTGTGTGTGTGCACACCATGTACAGGAAATCTGGGTGTTACAGAAATAACTGTATGTTCACTTTCTTCCTGGCCACGCACTGCAGAGCCATCACCACCAACAGGTCAGTTCCGCTGCTCAAAAAACACACAGACATGAGAGGTCCATACTCCTAGTTCAATATTTACGACTCATATGTGAGTGACTCTTATTCTCTCACTAAGTGACTCTTATTCTCTCACTAATAAGCAACTGCCACTAATAAGCAATGAGTCACCCACATATGGCAACTGCCACTAATAAGCAACAGGAGGGTAAAGGAATTCAAACAAAAGGTGGATAATTCTAAAAGTTGTTGGACTGATATTGATTTATTATTTACTATTTAGTGTTGATTGGATTAAGGTTTACGTCCATGGTAAGCACATATATCACATGCTACATGTCTTTTGTTGTAATTAGTGTTGGGCAATTTACTTGAAAAATGAAACCAATTCCTCGTTGCTTATTCATATTCATTATTTTACTAACTACTTAATATGTACCAACCGAATGTTTAGGCAAAGCCACCGGTGACTAGATGGCAGCTAATAGGGCTAACCGCCTTATTACAGCTAACACATCCTGCAGCTGTCTGTCTATCCACCTTCTACTCACCTCCTGGTAAGACAGTAAACTGACCCTGAACTTGCCCAAAGGGATCACAATACTGTTGAGTGTGATGTGTTACTACCTAACAAAAGCATCTGTGGAAATAGAAACATCACACAGGCTGATATTTTAACATTTTCTATTATTTATGGTGGGCCACTTACGGTGTGTGTGCGTACGTGTATATGCTATATATATGCTTTATGAGCAAGCAATTTGGTAAAAAAAGTTTCAGTAGTAATAATACCTTTTGTATATACTCACTGAGATTGTGTTTACATGGTTGTTTACTTGCATGGAACTTGGTGTAAACATGTAAACATGAAATGAAAATTGAAATCCATGCACCTAATATGGTGCTGCTGTTTGCATCTAAGGCAGGAAACAGTGATTCGGGACCTAATTAAGCGCTGCAGTTACTTCCCTAACTAAATGTGACAAGTGAGGATATTAAAAGAAACCCTCTAACAAAGTAGCAGTGTTACGTGTATCCTAATATACTGTCCCTGTCAGTTTTCAGCCTAATTGGGGCTGATTTTGTTGAAATCTTACAGGACATGTATAACATTAGTGAGACTGGTGCACAGTAGGAACTGAGATGACCCGGCAACATTCGGTTTCGTTTGGCTTATTTAGGAAAAAAAAATATTACTACTGTTACTTTAATCCCAAAAAGAATGTTAAACAGAAACAGTAGAAATCAGGCTTTCTCATCAGTGGAGAAAGCTGAGCACTATTTTACCAGGAAATAACTCTGAGAAGAATGTCTGGCATTTTGGGTGGGGTGAGCCATTTGAATATTATGTTGAGAAAACAAACCTCTTATGAGCCAATATGTTCATTGATTATTATCAGCAGGATGGCCTAATGTTTCTATGGTGACACTTGACAGAAGTATTGGTTTTCAGACAGTGAGTAATGGGCCTGTTTAAGTATTCACCATGCAATGTGCATTTTGTGAAGTGAGTGCACGGGCACATAGAGGCATTACTGTCATGCAGGTAAATATGCATGAAGACAACCCACTAATTCATGGATCTTAATTATACTGGGTTCGTGCATATAGTGTGCACAAAGCACACACATGAGGTGGCACACAAATGGATATAGAAACAGAAACTAAAAACACACCACTTGGTATGAGAAATGCAATGAAACTTAATGCCTGCTGGTAGATAAGCCCTTTGTTTTGTAACCACAGATCAATCTGTTGTCACACACTGCGAAAGATATCTTAAAGAACCCTTTCAATCTCTCTGTGCAAACTTTAAACTCCCTCTGGTGGTATCCATATAAAATTCAACAGTAATGAAATACAACATGTAAGACTGGCATATCAGATGTTTTGTGCACCTTGTGACTGCCGCCATCATATTCTCCTTTCACACTTGGGTGACCCTGAAGCTCTCATATGCCCTGATGCTCTGACATCCTCATTGCACTGTTTACTGAAGGGTTACCAATAGTCTGAACTCATATTCTTAAAAAGTAAAAATGGAGATACTCTGACTATGAGGAATGGAACCCACAATGAAAACTTACAAAATAGACTTGCTGAAAGTGTAATTGAATTCATATATTTGGTCCATAATTTAATATCAAATCTCAATTAAGAATTAACCAATTTTGTAATGAACTCTTAGAATCAGTTAATTATTAATTATTAGAAGCTGTGCCCTTCACATTCAGTTAAGTCTCACATCCTCTAACAGGATGTGAAGAGATTTGTGATTTGATTTCTGCACAAAATCTACTATCTTCAGACAATTTATTGCCTTTAATTAGTGATTTTTGGTGCAGTGGTCATTTCCTTGACATGGATTAAGCCTTTGATTCTAATCCTTCCTCCCTTCCTCCCTCTTCCTCCCTCTCTCAAACTGTGTGTATAATTGCAAGACAAGTTTCTTTTTAGTGGATTCAACCTATTGCTTTAACTCTGTGTTACTTTTTAATGGATGACTATTATAAAGGAATTAATTTCAAATAACTCAAACTTTCCAAGTTGATCCAGTTGACTTTCAACCTAAAATTTGTGCATCACAATTGGTCTTTTTTTTTTTTTTTTTGTGACCCCACTTTCAAGCATGCAACAGCACAATATATGCACATATATTTTCTTCTGTCCTTGGCTTCCTCATGCCTCACTACCTTCCTCCCGCTCATCACACACACTCACTGCCCACCTCACACTTTTTTTTTTCTACCTCCTTGCCACTGCAGCTGGTGTTTCCCTCACCATCTCCCCTGTCTCTCTGTCACATCCATCTACCACTCTGCTACTCTAAACCATCTCTCTCCCCATCATCCATCTCTTTCTTCTCCCTTTGGCCTGAGAGGAGAAGAGAGGAGAGGAGAGGAGAGGACAGCAGCATGGCTCCAGGCCATTACCCACCACATCTCTATATGCATAGGATCGTGGGCCTCCCACACACACGCATCATTAATTAAACCCACATCACTTATAATGCATGCACACGTGGTTGTTTGCCAGCACACACACACACATACACGCACACACACACATACACACACACACACACACACACACTGCATTTGAGCCCTTGCTGTTTTCATCGAGTCCCTCCTCCATCCCGGTGCACCACGCGCATTATGAAGGTCAAGGATGAATGATGGGTATTGTCTGCAGACACACACGTGTTAACAGACACACACAGGCAAGAACAAAAGCTACAAAGATGCAAGCAAACAAGGTACAAAAGCACACTTTCTGTCTCTACCGCAGCAGGGCACATCTGTCATGAGGTGACGACAGGCACCGGGACAGCAGCTGCCCCCGCATCACAGCAACAACCAGCACTGGATTGGTTCCCAAAATCAGCCTGACGCACACATCATCCCTGCTGTCAATCTGCCCCAGCAAAAAAAAAAAAAAGCAGCAACCTGCGAAAATCAATGCTGACTGAGTCAGCATTGGATAAAAATGGAAAGAAATGGATAAAATCCCAGCCAGACAATAGCGTTTATCTAGGCACTAAATTGATTAAACAATTAGTTTACTGAGAGTGTTTGAAAACCATCTCAGCACAAGAGAGAGGCTTGGATGCTTTCATTATCCACCTTATCTTTCTCAGCATTCCTCGCAGTAAACACACAGAATAAATCCCACTATAATCCACCCTGAATTAACAGTGAGAGTTGAAAGGGATCACAGAGGCCGATAAGAACTTCATTATTTTCGTGTTTGTGAGTGCATCAGTAACCAGTATGTGTGCGTGTGTGAGCATGAATTTTAAGTGAACACATATGAAGGCTGAAACAGTTGTTTTAATACTGTTTTTGTTGACCTTAAAGACAGAATATTTATCAAGCCAAGTGCCATTTTGATCATTTGATTCTCGGTCAGATGGTCTTTGTATTTTTAATTTGCAGAATGTATCCACCTCTCTACTCTGCCTGCTTGAATTACTATTCTGTGCAGGCTTTACAAATCAAGTCCCAGCTAACAGGATTGACTGCGTTCCCCTTCACATCATTTAACACTCCAACGGGGCAATCACATTACAGCAGACTGGGCTGATCGGGTGCTCTGTTCTGACTGATGACAAGCAACGTGGGAGGCTTAGATTTCGTTTACATACTGACAACAGCCACAACATTTATAACATTTTGACACATCGCAGTAATAAAATACCTGAGAAATCACATTAATGCTCTCCACAGTGGCCAAATACAACCTGAGAGATTACAGGAATAGCTACCTTGGTATATATAAAGTGGCAAACTCGGAGGCTGCTGACAATTTAAAAGCCACCACAAGCCATATTTTCATATTCCTTCAATGACATTTATGTGTGAGGCCTGTTGGTCAGGAAGCACCAGAGAAAGTGCCGAAGGCTAAAAATGTTTTTGGGTGTATGCACTGTGTGAAGTGTCATTATAACCAGTTACTGTTATAGATCCAGTGCTGATAACCCACACATCAGGCAAACATTTTGATCACTCAGCTTTGGAGGAAATAAAGAAGCTATGGTGACTTGTGTTTGCTCACAGTAATGTTCACTACACTGGTGAAAAGCACTTGGTGTTGGAGTTATTCATATTTGTCTAGACTGTAATGAGAGTTTGTAAATCTTTGACTTGGATGTGCACAGGTGCACAAACAGGAGAAGTTTGGCCTGTTTACATATTAGAGAATATAAATACATTCATGAGCATATGTCTTACGTGAATCTCTGTGGCAAATACATTTCTCCAGGTGTCTGTTTGTGTGAGTGAGCATATATCATCTGCCACTCGTCTGTAAAACAATCTGTGTATGATGTCAGGACTCAGGCACGCCGGGAGGAATGCTGATCAATAGAGAGAGGGAGAGAGAGAGAAAGAAAGCTCTCTCTTTCTTGAGGGAAAAAAAAATAGCAACAGAGAAAAACAGATGATGGAAGAACAAATTTAAAATGCCGTCTTCCAGGAAGCACCTGCTGCACAACAGGCTGACAACCACAGAAACACTCACCATGTGGAAGCAAACAACAGTACTAAATTTAGCTCGCCATCATCATCTTCACTTGAGTACCTGACTTTCTAGTTTGTCTCCAGACTCAGGCATCCACACATACACTCTTATGTAGTTAGAACATACTGTGCTGTTGAGACTCTAAAAATCTGAAACCTGAGCTCCATTAGAGCTGCAGGGAAAACATGAGGAAGTAACAGGGAAAATTAATAGGTAACCACTGCTAGGAACAACCCAGTCAGGCCTCTAAAAGCTACAGGGTTCATTACTCAGAACAATATAAACATGGTGGCTAAAACAGACAAGTGTACACTCTTACTAGAAATGGGGCTTAAAATAGAAACCATGTCCTGAGAAATTAAAAAAAAGCGTTTATCCCCTTAGGAGCATGAATGCCCTCAAAAATGCTGCTTATTCAATGTGGGGAGATATATTGTGCTCAAAGTTTGTATTCATTTTTACTTGAATGCCATGGAAAGGCCATGTAATATCCAAAATGCAAAGGCTGTATCCTCTATGGCCCATGATCAGTTTCACGTCAATCTGCCTGTATATTTCAATAATTCTTGTGAATAAGTGAAAGTTTTGGACTGATGTTGGTGCCAGAGAATGAAATCAAAGGGCCATATCCAGCCTTTATTACATTTTTACATGAAAGCCATGAACCAAAAAGTCATCAGGAGGTCATTAGGTATCATCCTAAATGTCTGGACAAAACTTAATTATGTATCAGACAATAGTGAGAAACATTACAAGGCAGAGACATACACTGACTAACCCAGCCATCCTTATGGTCTGCAGCTACTAACAGTTCGGTAGTTCACTGAAAATCTAATGATGATGACAGTATTGCTCATCTGAATGACAGTGAGGTCTGACCTACAATTCCATTCACTGTAATCATGCAGCGGCTGCAGGACGTTTTTCCTTCTCAGCTATTGGTCATTATGCCTCACACACATCCTTCATCAAGCCAGACAGCTGACACTGATCACTGTGGGACAGTCATGAACACATGGCCCTCAGTAGAACAAAAACACACAGAGCAGTAGGAAAAGCCGTGGGGCCTCCGTTAATACACTGCATCTCTTATCTCCCTTCATCAGTTTAAGTACAGTAATGTGACTAATTGATATCCACATTTTTTAATGTGCTTTTATTTAGAGTAGCCAAGGACTGAATGGGCCCAATGTACTATACTTCTCAATATGATTTCGGTATCATGATATTAGATTTTCTATCTTGATATTGTCATAATTGAATTAAATTAACTGAATACTTGTAACCCACATTCCTAATAATAACAGACAATATCATCATCCATTATTTTCATTCAATATTGTATGAAAACACCAGGAGTCATTATTAAGTGGAGTATTAATATTGAGGTATTAAAAACACTGTGATTACAACCGTACCAATACAGGACTTTTAGTCCAACAATACATCACCTGATATTGTAAAGAAATTGTTTTAGGCATCCTAAAATTAGTTTTATCTAAGAACTAGAGAACGAGATATATGCTGAGCGGGTCATGTTGTAGTTGGAAAATAAACTTGTGCTCTCTGGTGGATGTACTAAGTAATGGTGGCACACTTTCAGTGCTACCTTTGTCATATTTTTGGCATTTCTGCACTGCTAGCACATACTGTATATTGCTGAAATACCAATATTTCTGCAATTGATCAGTGTAAGTCTAATTGTGAAACTCTATTTTTGTCAATATCACCTTATTATTGCTTATTACTACTTACAGAAGCTATTAAAACCCTTAAAACTCGCCATAATCCATCTTAAAGGAACAGTTCACCACAAAATGTAAATTCTGAAAGACCACCAAACACTTTCAAACTTTTAACTGAACTGTTAGGACTATCTTTAGAAGGCTCCAGTATAAATAGACAGACACCTAATACAAACATGTGAGTGTGTAAGCACCGATACCAACAAAGTTGTGTTACTACAGCTTGTGACACCCTCTCCCACGTTGAAACAATGAGCGTGGTGAAAGGACCCGGGCTTGCTGGTGTTCCCAGCCTTTTCCTTCCTGCCAATGAGAATGAAAGCAGAATGCCTCACACGGTTTCCTCTCCCCTGCTATTAAATAAGGGTGACTCACCCCCAGCTCACCGACAATACACGCCAACCACCCCTAAGAAAGGTGCACAGTAGAGGGGTTGCAATGTAACAGCACATGCATACACACACATTTCCACTGGACTACTACGCTGCATATAAACACACACAACTCAAATGCAGTTGGGTAATGGGTCCACTGGGGATGTTGCCAAAAGGCCAGATTGGTTGGAAGAGGGTCTTAAGAGGGGGAAATGGTTCCCAGGGCTCTTAGAACAAAACTGTCTTTTTTTCCCAGCGTGGTGGATTTAAATGCTCCTTTACACTCTGCTGTATCGCTCCACAGCAGCAGGCCGGTCCACACGGAGGCCAATGCTGCAGCTCAGTGAATCAACACAAACGCTCCATATGTACACATTATATTACACGTAATTCTGAAGCAAATGCATTTGGAAAACATTCATTCTGGTCAGGCACAGATTGCTAACAAAACCTAATAAATATAAGAATTACAGATGTATATTGCAGAAAGGAGAAACCCTTTAAGATAATTTGCTCTTGTTTTGTGCAGCCCCAGCACTTCTACAAACCACATGGTAAGAGGAGAAAGAGCAAAACATCAGCAGAGTCAAAAAATAAATGGTCTATGTGGGAGAGCAGCCAGATGATCACATTAGAAAATGGATCCTGCTCACTGGTAGAAAATACAGATTAGCTATATGCCAGTCAAACAAGGATAACAGAGCGGCAGGGATGGAACAAGTCAAGGGAATGTTTTATGGTAATGAGAGATGAGTCACAGCTGATGCTTATGAGAGGATGGGCAGGAAAAAACCCAGTTTTCTTCACTTATTAATAACACTTTTTATCATAGTCAAAATAAAATGTGGAGTCTCCAGATCTTACCATAACAGCAGAGTAGACACATCTTTGAGCTTTTACCTTTCCGGCTCCAAAACCAGTATTTGCGCCGTCGTTTCATTGTCAGTCCAGTGTCTTATATTTTGAGAAAGCAAAAAAAAAAAAAAAAAAAAAAACCAACCCAAGATCTCCTCTTAACATACACATTCAACGACTGACAGTGTTCATCCTCACTGGGTTGTCCAGCCTGTAATGATCACCTACCAGAGGCAACATGTCTCACACCGGACCTCCGTTCACCAGCGGCCGGGCAGTCCATGCTGTGTCCAAGCCGGTGGGGCAGAGCGTGGTGGTCGAAACAGTGGCGACAGAAAATGAGGTGTATGAAAAGATGAGGTCAAGGAGAAAAACTAAAAACTAGCGCTAAAGTTTCACTTCCCACATGCAAACAGTGGCTTAAAATACACCTCTGTTTGGTACTTTCTCTCCTTCCTTCCTCCACCTCAGCCAGTGAACAAGGAGGCATACAGGCATACCTCCTGACAGGACGCTGTGCTGTACTATGCTCTGCTGCACAAGAAAAGAGACAGCACTGAAGTGAAAAAAAAGTCACCCAACCACCAACACCTTCATATCTCTCTGTTCTCTCGCAGGCGTGATGTCCACAATTTCGCAAAGGTGAGAAAAAAAAAAAGGTTGGTTTGCACAACTGCCCCACATCTTCCCCTCTGTAGAGTTACTTCCTCAAAATGTCTCTTGGTCCCTCAGAGTCCATTCTCCTTTTTTCTGAGCTCAGACTGAGCTTGTAAGGTAGCACAGAGTATAGTAGCTTTCTGGGAAGAACCTCACAGGCTAAAACAATGCCAGTCAGGAGAGGGAAACGACACACACTCTGCAGTCAGGAAGCCCCGGCTGGCGCATGGAAAGAAAAACAGTGTTTCCTGGCTAGAACCTAGGAGATATTCAGGCTTCCCTTGATGGGGCATATTGTGTTTCAGACTCATGGCTTTCATGATTTCCCTGTCTTGGTATATCAAATTCAGCTGATAAGGTTTTGAGGTAAAATAAGAATTGATTTACAGTCAATCAAAGATTCCATTAGTGAAGACATGTGGCTTTGAATGCTGTGTTCACACACAAACACACGGTTACCAATAAAGGATGTGTCAGCAGGCTTTATTCTTCCTACCCATTTTGTTTCTAAAAAAAAATTACACATTTCTATACAAACAGTCTAAAAGTAGCTCATTGTTAGCTTCCTCTCTCCACCTCATTGTTTTTCCTGTAGGCATCTGTGAGAAACGTCCCCCTGTCTTCCCAGAATCACTGTGATAGTGTGTTTGTGTGAGTGTGTGCGCGTATGTGTTACAGTTAGATTGATATCGCTATTTTTGTGAGTCACAATAAAATAGTTAAAGAGCAAATGCACAATAATCTGTTTTCATATGGAAGAAACTCTTGGTTTTATTTAGACAATTTGACAAAATGACAGTGATTATTCTCCTAATTGATATGGGAGCAACTGCACAGTATCCTGCCAGGATATAGTATATGTGGATGGTTGCTTTGTTGTAAAGGAGTACCTCACTCTGCATGTGCCCTCATAACACACTGAGCATGTAGATCTGCTGAGAGGTGGGTGAAACATTTCTGAGTGTTTACCTCCACCTACTGGCACATCTGAAAACTTCAACCTTGATCCTAAATGGTGGTGTTTTTGTGTTGTGTGAACATATGTGGACAACTACAGAGCACTATTACTAAAAAAAAAAAAAAAGTGATTTCCTGCTTAGTGCAGTCCACATCCACAGTGATAATCAAGAGAGCAAACCATTAACTTCCTCCACACCTTCATGCACAGTCATGTCCCTGCCAGACACAGAGTAAACACTGAGGAAAGATTCAAACAAGGAAATGTAGTGATTCTGCATTCCTTAAAGTAATAAGAATTTATGTCTTAACAAAAATCAATAGTCGCTCAGGTAAGGTGTTAAATTATTAGCTTTGTGCATCTTAAGATAAAACAAATCTTTGAGAACTATTCAGCTGGAATATATGCACCATAGTCACTAATGTTATGCATAACATGCATGCATGCAGTTGTACTAAAATGGTATCTGACCTTTGAACAATTATGCAAAACACATCACCTCATAAAGTAGTAAAATACAAGTGATGAAGATCAATACACTGAGAGCTTCACTTGAAGCATACTGATAGCCTCTATCAGGACGAGACTCACCGTCTCATGACCTGATCAATATGCAGAGAACAAAGAGAGAACAAGATATTGTAGGAACATAAAGCTAACAACATGATCTGTGGAAACACATTAAAGCCAGAAAATAAATTTGATTCCTGAGTGACAGTTAAAATTGCATACGTATGAATACAATTCTGTATTAAAGCCTTCACTGTAATTTAAAAAAAACAAGCTTTAGCATGTTATTTCACTAGCAAAAAAAACATATGAAATGGTCTCATGGCTATTGATAATTAGCTATACTACTACATATGACATTGAGCAACATTAGCATTTATATGTAGTGGTGTTTCTAGTCGCTCCACTTTCTTCACTAGCTAGTCGATAACTTTCTTAGTCTATTTGGTGGTGAGTACATAGTGTACCTTGGGTCTATTAGAACTATTTCACTGAAAACAGGTTCCTGCTTTTTCGGGAATGAGTATGATGAGAGCAGTGAGTGTAAACCAAAACATTAAAGTTGCAGGCATAAAACCAAGCCAGCTAAGGGGAACTGCAGAGTTGGATAATAATTGTCATGACAAGCAGCACCTTTCACATTATATTGTCATTTTTTTCATTGTTAATATGAATATCTTGATTAGTGCAGCTCTAACAAGAGAATTCTTTTTTTCTACACTCACAGACACTGAGCTTTTTCTGTGAGAAGCACACAAAGTTAATGGAATGAGCTGTTGACAGACCGACTGCTCAGCATGATGTCTGCTCTGAGAGGATGAAACTTTTCTGTTCATTGGTTATTTACAAAACTATAATTTTGATGAACCCCCAAAGGGAGAAGGAAAAGGAAATACCAGATGACCTTTTACAATTCAAATACCAATCACACATGAAGCAATGCCTCTCCATACCAGAAGCTATGATTTATGTGTAGTTTATACTGATGTGGCACAGCAACGCACAGCATATAAAAAGAAATCAACTTTAGGCCATGATGAACTGAGCTGCACAGGGGAACCACTATTGCCTGAAGCGAGTTAAAGCAAGAAGAGGACAGTGAGAGGGTTCAGTTCAGGCTGAATGGGCATCAGTGGAACAAAACAATACCAGCAACAGTAGCCTACCAAGCCACACAGCTTCTGATTCATACAGTCCCACTGCTTCTGTCTCTGCAGACAGAAAACAAACAGCTCCTTTGTTGGAGACTAATAAAGCTGCCCTCACAGTGACACCATATCAGACTGACAAACCACAAAGCTATTTGGGCTTATAACACTAAATAAATTTCATTTTACATGCGAGTTACACTATGATAGATACTTAGGCAGTGGGGCGTATATAAAGTAATAGGAGGAAGTTTTCCGAGTCAAAGCAAATTGTTTCTGCTGATTGCAAACTCCTCCTCACACACAAGTGAGGACCAGAAACAAACACGCCTCTTTGAAGTGTATGATGGTATCCACAGAGAGTTTGGCGTTGATATTTATACTGCAGATTTGCGCAACCCAACTCTGTTACACAAGAGCTAACAGTATAACAGTGTATTGCAATTTCCATTCAAAGATGACCCAGTATGAAAGGACATCAGACTGACACACACACAAAACCATTTGTCCAGGAAGACAGGATCAAAACAGACATAAATGATAATAAAGCATTTTCTCCAGCATAATGGCCTGAAAGCCAATTTTATACCAATCCACTGCCCTAGCTATATGAAGTCAAAATGACAGAGCATCATTAGAAGTCCAATACTGCTCCTCTGCTGAAATCATATCCATGGTCCAAGTAATACAGGATCAGCCAGGCATAATAAAAACACTGGATCATTAAGAGTCATACTGAACCAAGTCAAATGGAAGGAATTACTGTTTAACTGTGTCATGGGCAATTAAGTCATGCTTCGGCTATTAGTTTTATTCCAGTGCTTTCACTTTCAAGAACCTAACATGGTTCAAGTACAGGTTAGTTAGTTTTACTTTTACAGAAACAACATGACAGATGTGTTTACAATATCTCAGTAATGAATGAAACAGGGAGCCTAGCACTGAGGCTGGGGAGAAGCAATGGCAGGGTGACAAGAGGAGATGTTTTCTAGAGCTGTGAGGATGATAGAGAGGAGGGGAAAACACAAATCTGCAATACAGGCAGCGTCTCTGATGATGAATCTATATGAATCTGATTGCATATTGCTAACACAGAGTGATTCACTGACAGATCATATATCTGGGTGTTCTGGTATTTACCTCACTTCCTGACTCACAGCTTATTACCTGCAGACATATTGTGCCTTGTGTACTGAAGCCACTTTGCCTGATTGTGACAGTATTGCTAACAACCATGGAGCAAAGTTCACATCAAACTGCAAGCACAGTACAGTAATCCTTAGCAGCATGTTTGCACAAGCACTCCACAGATTTGTAAGATAAGAGGAAGTCATGCGAGTGCCTCCTGTCCCAGCGGCTCATGCCCAGACAGTACACGCCACAGGAGAACTGACATGTATTTGGATCCTTGTTTTCTAAGAAATATAGACAGCCTAATCAGACTTAAGCCTGGGTGAACTTTCAGTTACAGCTGCCCAGGCTACAGCTTTGGTATGATCCATCTGGAAGCGTAGGTGGAGGCAGATCCCAGGACTGTTTTTGATCACATTTTAAAACCAAGGCAGAGATACAGAATGCAGGGAACCCATTGAGGGGCTGTTCTAAGCATTTCCTATGAAGTGGTCCTTTCCAGAGTGAGAAAAAAAATGTGCCCTCCAGCATGTAGATGGTTACACAGCAGGCTGGGGCTTGCCTCTGAAACCTTCATACCTGCTGAGCAGCCAGTAAGTCAGCCGTGGTGTGTAAACATGGGCTATAATGTAGGTGTGTTACAGTCTGGCCATTCCATGCTTTCCCAACCACACTGACAAAAACACATGATGACTAATACAACCAAGTCATAACACTGACAGGTAAAGCTTTTACAGCCTGTAATAATTCTTTAGATTTGTGCTCATGCTCTCAGATAGAACTCCGCGGGAGAATGCACAAAGTATTTTTTTATGTATGCAATATGTAATAAGTGGTCAAAATCAGTCAAGATAGAGGATAGTGTAGTTATGTTTCCGTTATGAAAATGTTTTCCCACCATTCCTTAAAGACTCACCTGCTTCCTCTGGCTTCCCAGTGTTCAGACTTCGTTGTTTTTTGCGAAAAGCGACTCTGTTAAATCCATCCATTCTTCTATGAGGCACTGACCGCTCCAGCATTGAGTTACTTGGGTGAAACGCATTCAAAATGACCAAAAACAACTACAGAAGTTTTTTTTTTTAAAAACGCAGCCCCTTCTTGGGAACAATCTCAGCGCCGCGTCCCGCTGCGCGCCGGCAGCCCATGTATGTGCCTGTAGAAAAAAAAAAAAACACTGAACTGCCTGTCCAGGTAAATAAAACATCCAATCAGCGAGGACACACCGGAAACAGGTAAACAGCTGTACATAAGCGACAGTTGGTTCGGCCTCATCCACTTATCTCCCAACAGTGTCACCTTGATGGGGGGGGGTGTTTCCCTAGCCACGCCTCTCTCTCGCCCCTCTGTTCGTACTGGTGGTGCAGACCTCCTTATTATTGCACCCATACAATGTCCTTACTGTTGGCCACGGCGCCACACACACACACACGAAACAAAAAACACGACAAAATAGGACTTTGGAGGCATCATTTCAACATGACAGTAAATCAGTTTTCCAGACTGAAAGTAATCTGAAACCAAAAGCAAAAAAAAAAAAAAAAAAGAAATCCCTCTGAAATGTAGTGTAGAAGTATAAAGTAATCTAAAATTAAAGTACTCAGCTACTCAAAATTGTACTTAAGTGCATGAATAAATGTAGTTAATACATTCCACCACAGAACATTTTAAAATCTAGGTCTTAAATATGACTCTCTCAGACTGATGAGATAGTTAATCATCGCTATTTTATAACTGCTTCATTGGAGGGACCATTACTCATCATATAATAAACCAAACTTGCTACATATTAATACACAAGTAATTTACAATAATGCAATCCTGTTAAAAAAAAAAAAAATTAACTGTATACAGTATGAAGTAGTTAAAACCACACAGCTTCAACAACAGTAAAATTCTACTTACAGTTTGATGCATCAGTATTAACAATTGATTAATATAACCCACTGCATAATAATAATTCATTCAAATTCTTACAAGGTCACCAACTTGTTTTTGTTCATTTCTTTCATTTTAAGTATAAAAACCTGAGTGGAAATAAAAGAAAATGACTTTAGAAATGCAAAAGATTTTAATGCAGCTGCAGTACAGAGGTTAGTGAACAGAAAAATATGAAGAAAGGCTTTGGAAACCCTTCTGCTGTAGACAAAGTCACTCTGTGTTTCTTACCTCCACTCAACCGTAAAGCCAAAAATAAAGACTGCAGCCAGGTGTAGGTACGGTCAGATTAACCTGCAACAGGATGCTCTGAGAAAAAAATAAGTTGCTGAGCCCCTTCAAATCCCATCACCTCTTTGTGCACTGTGCTAAATATCCCAGTGCTAGCCCCAGATTTTGTGTGGTAAGTTTATTAAATGTAAATTCATTTTGAAAATATGCACCATGTTTGCACAATGTTAGATGAAGATCTTAAAGCTAGATTTTGATATAGGGTTTCTCTCCTAAACAGGTTAGAAAGCAGCACCTGCTTAAGATATTTGTTATCTCAGCTCATGTTCAGCTTAGTGCATATTCTCATACTAACAAAGAAGGAACTATTAGTGAAATTACCACCCCATTTGCCACTGAGTGAACAAAGAGCTTTTGTTGTTTGAGCACTGCAGCTTACAGTGTACAGGGTCAGGACCATGATGTATAAATTGGGACTCTTGAATTTGATATATGTATACAGTTGATAGAAGCACCGATTTACATTTACTGTGTGTCTAGCCATTTCAGAATGTTGCATCTAAAATAACGGCAGTAATGCAGTAAAACTATGTTGACATGGTTCATCTTGGGTTTAAATTATAATTGTGGCTCTAGGTAAAAGTGTGGTCTGCTGTTGCTTCACGTGTTCAAGATTATTGATCCAATTGCAGGAGTCCTACAATTTCTCTCATCCATGTTCTCACGCACGTAGATGCACGTGCGTCAGTAAAGGCCATGGCAACAAGAATCCTGACGTTCGACCGAGGTGATTTAAGAGCGACAGAAAAATTTAGAATTTCCCTTTTGCACTTGGACTTGACGCGAGTTGACCCGAAGCAAAAACTTTTCTGCTAGAAAGCCGAACTCCTGGAAAACTTCTGTTGGAAAGGAAACCACAACTGAATTCAAGGAAAAATCCAAGAAACCTACGGATTTCTGACCTGCGAGAGAAAAATGCCTCTTCGTGGACCTCCTGTGGTTCAGCACCTGCTGACCCGTGTGGCACGGTGGATCACCTACTTTGCAGGTACAGACATTAGCTATTTTTTAATAATAATAAATAATATTATTTAAAAATTAGTAATTAAACTTCCTGAAACTCATTTCAGTGCAAACTCATTTCTATTCAAGTATTTTTTTTTTCAATGTTAACATAGAGAACTCAAAACAATTTGTCTGTCCTGTTAAGAAATCACTTTGTTTTGGGGTTTTCTGTGATTATCGACGTTTTAACCCCATACAACGATTATTAGATGGTAAGAGTGTATTTAAAATCCCGGGTAAGATGTGGAACCTATAAATAATCATTCAGTCATTTGAAAATACTTTTATTTTTGTTTGAGAGTTTTCCAAATTTGTCTTAGAAATTTTAGAGAGAAAAGATGGCGACCGGGCCATTTTTTGAATAATGCTTGAGAATTGTGTTTTTTCTTGTGCGCCATGGAGACGATGGAACTTTTAGGAGCTTATGTCAGGACTTGGTGGTGTGCTGGCGTACACAAACCAGGACCCGTTCCTGTGTTTGCATAGTTGAATTTCGTTGTTGAGACTGTTGAAGTTTAACTTAAAATGTATGAAATGTGAGCATCTTTTTAAGCTCCAAGACTGTCATATTTGTCATAATTAAATTTGAAATATACCCCCAAAATGAAGCAAGAGATCAATATTGTTATGAGCCTGAATGAAGGAGATGAAGTAAACTGAAGTGCCTTAAAGTAAAGTGAAACTGTTGTGTTCATCATTTAACTAAAGTTTTTGACAGTGTTACCCTGGTCAGCAGGTCAGACTGACACTGGTCTTTCTGCAGGGTGCCTGTGATGCTGTTATCCCTGTTTTCTGGAAGTCCTCAATGTGATTTTTTTTCTTTGTTCCCCCTCAGGTGGTCCCTTTTGGCCTTTGAGCAATGAAGACCCTAATGCTGAAAGGCCTCCTGATGACCCAGTCCCCGCTGAGGAGACTGATGTTGCTGGGGTGGATAAAGACCTGCCAAGTGGCACCTGTTCTGTTGATGGGCGCGTCTTCGGAGAGGAGGGAGAGGAGGACCTGGATCGCAGCACAGAAGAATATGCCGGGCCTCCCTCCCCTCCACTCCAGCAGGTCCCACCCCCGGACCTTGGTTCAGAGCACCAACAACCAGGTCCTGCTGTTCCTTCTCCTAGCTACTACTCTGCTCCCTATGCTTATCCTTATGTTCATCCTCATGCTGCTCCTGCTTTTTCTCATGGTGCTCCTGCTTTTTTTCATGCTGCTCCTCATGCTCCTCCTGCTTTTCTGCTTGCTTTTCCCTTCACTGATTCTCATGCTGCTCCTCTTGCTCCTCCTCATGCTGCTCCCGCTTTTTTTCATGCTGCTCCTCATGCTGCTCCTGCTTTTTCTCATGCTGCTCCTCATGCCGCTTGTGCTTTTTCTCATGGTGCTCCTGCTTTTTTTCATGCTGCTCCTCATGCTCCTCCTGCTTTTCCGCTTGCTTTTCCCTTCACTGATCCTCACGCTGCTCCTCTTGCTCCTCCTCATGCTGCTTCTGCTTCTCCCCATGATGATGATAGTTATGATGGAGTTGATGATGATGATGATAGTTATGATGATGATGATGATGCATTTGATTTTCTTTTTGAGGTGACTGGCGGGTACTTTGATGAACCTGAAGAGGGCGAGGAGCCTGGGGAGGATTCCTGCGACTCGGATAACGACGCAGTGGTCCCTCAGTCTTGCGGTGTCAGCCCAAAGAGGAGCAGGGAGGAGAGTGACTGTGAGGAGGCTGCTGCCAAGAGGCCAAGGTGGGACGACAGTGACTCAGATTGACCCTGCAATGAGAATCCCCCTAGAAAACTTTTATTGGGCCAAAAAAAGTAAGTATGTTTGTTAACACTCGTTTATCCAATATAATATTATTTATACAATAACTGAAAAATGACCTGTTATTCTAACAATTTTTTGTCTTACTTTATTTTTATCTTAATCCATCACCTGAGCTGCTGCTGTTCACCATGGACAAAAAAAGTAAGTATGAGCCTCTGACTCATATAGAAAGTGATTATTTATGTAGACAGAGAACATCATGTATGCTATTGAGATTATTTGACTGTCCTACTAAACATTATTTATTTTTCTCTCTCCTATGCTACCTCCTGAGCTGCGGCTCACTGTGGACAAAAAGAGTGAGTATGACAAATGTTTGCATTATGTTATTTCGTTAACTAACTATACTCTTTATGCTATACATATAGTTTGTCCCAATTCAAAGACTGTAAATTTTACTAACTATTATTTGTCTTTCTTTGCTCTTATTTTACTCCACCACCTGAGCTGCTGCCATTCACTGTGGGAGAAAAGGTGAGTACATGTCTCTGACTTAATATACTGTAGGCTATATACTCTTCGCTACACTTGTTTAGCCATATAATATCACTGATTTATTAACTTAAAGCTTATTTATATTACTAATGATTGCTTATGTTTCTTTACTAACCGTTCTTTATCTCTCTTTTTTTTACTCTTCTTTCTATGACCTGAGCTGCTGCTGTTTGCTGTGGATGAGAAATGAAATGTGAAATGTGAATGAAATGTATGATTTTGTGTAAACTAACTGCATAGCCCTGTGCTACAACTTTTTACCATATAAATTCAAAAATTCTACACACCACCCTTTATCTTTGTTCTTATTTTACTCTACCACCTGAGTTGCTGTTGTGGATTAAAAGATGAGTGCAAGCTTCTGACTTGTGATCTATGCAAGTCTGTCCTGACATAATATCTTAATCAATAAATCAAGGATGATTATATCTCACCCAATTTGTTGTACTTGATATGTTGTTGTTTTTTATATGCACCATGCCAACTTTCACACGTGACGAATAGAAAACCAAAATAATTTATAGTGTACCCATGATGTCACCTGATTATAAATTTGATTGATGGCTGAGACTGACATGAATTTAATACAAATGTCTAAACAAGATCAGAGGAGTTTTGGCCACATTATGACCATAAATAGACATGTGGCCACTCTGGGAGATTTTTGTGGGGAAGTTAATATACCAACACCAAATATAAATCACAATAATACAAACACAACATGATGCCAAGACAGAATAAAGAGTTAGGCACTCAAGATACAACCAATGAAGAAAACACAGATAAGAAAAGAACCAGCTTTGCTGGGACTTATTTAGCTTATTCTGTAACAAAACACAGACAACTAATCAGATCAGATGTGCTGATAATCTCTGCTGATGTCTCCTCTGTCTCAAATCACTTTTTGAATTACCCCACCCTGTCTGAAACAGACTGTTTTATTTGGCTTTACTGATTCAAATCACAGTCACTGAAGTGATTCCCATCTGCTGTGAAATGTACTTTGTTTAGGGTGATGCAGATTTCATCTGTGTGTGCATAGATACATGGATAATTTGTTCAGTTCATCAGAAAATGGTGGGATAGAGAAACAGACATACACACAGTCACATACGAATCCAAGGACAGATCTTTAATTTACTTGTGAAACCAATTAAACACAGTTTTAGATGGAGGAGAAACTGTAAAACCCACTGTAGTACAGCATACAGCTATCATTCTTTTTAAACCACAGCTTTGTTTTTCTTTCACTGGATTATTATTAAATCTCTCCATCCACTGCTATATTGTGCAAACAAACCAAGAGAGTCAGCTCACCAATGAGCCTGCATGGGTTCAGAAAGCTACTTTTTGGACCACAAATATTTTCATCACTCTGTAGTTGCAAAAGTAACAATCAACACTGATCAACAAAGACAAATCCAACAAATGTACACACACAGAGAACATAAAGAGTCCACTCATTCACCGTAGTCGAAACAGAAATGCTTTTATCTGTCATCACAACACAGTACTGGCTATGTAGTTTTAATTTATCCGTTTCATATCCATGTGGCAAAAGTATGTGTTCAGTGCAGTGAGGACAACATCAACATTAAAGACATGAGAGTGTAAAGATAGAGAGAGGGGATTTCAATTATGCAACAAATGTCACAAATTACATCCATCTTAGTCAGACTTATTCCTCTGTGATCAAAACAGTGTTTCAAAAAGAAACAATATCTCGATTGTGTCAAAGGACACTGACAGTAGTGCTGCAACTGTATCTCCATTTTGTTTAAGAACGATGGGGACACTCTTCTTCCTGTCAGCCTGCTGGTTAGTTCATGGTGACCGAAAAGGTTAAAATATTATACGAATCTTTTCCAGATCAGTCTACGACTGGTGCTACTGTATTGCTATAATGCATATTGCATAATTGTGCTTGGACAGTACTGCATAATGCTTGGAGAAAGTATGTGGAGACAGCTCAACAAGGAAATGTTACGATGACAGACAAGGGTAGCTCCAAATCATGAAGATGTCAATTTGATTGACATGTCTGTCGTTGTCATTGTATGGGAAACTAAAGGTTTTCTGGGGTTGTGGCAAATGCAGTGAAAAAGCTCTCAAAAAAGACAGAATACTTTGTGTTGAGAACACAATGGTGACATGAAGGTGACAGTAACTCAAGAGGAGGCACACCTTTTGGGAATACTCAGTTCATAACTAATGTTAAAAAGAAATAGGTCAGATCACTCCATGGTCACCTAAACCTGTGCAATTCAAAAGGCAACAATCCAGGCCAACAGCCCTAGTCCTGATCTCAAACAGCTTCTCATCTACCTCAGTCTCAATAGAGATCTGAGCTATGTAACAGACACAACCATGTCACCAGAGTCTGCTGTAAAAATAAATAAAAATAAAAGGAGATATAAAATAGTCTTTATGCACATGATCTGCAAAAAAAAGTTTAAAAGTATAAAAAAACAGGCATTCCAAGAAAGACTAGTGGCGTTAGAAAGGTAGTTGAAATCCACCCATCACCACCACAAGAAACAATTTTCTTGTAATAAAATGCTTACCTTCATTAGTCTGTTTGCAATGTCAAACCCAATGTACTCTCACACGCCTATGTAAAAATGGCATATACTGTATATTTTTTTGGATTATTATACTGTCAAAATCTAACATCATAAATGCTGTATAGTAAGGTTAGGCAAGTTTTAAACCTGTTCACTAGATCAGTAAGAACGTTTGCAATGAGGAAGTTCTGCTTTGGGTTACATTGGGTTTCCTTTGTTGAAGAGAACAGAATTGGCCATTTACAGTAGTGAATGTGCCAAGTTGTCTGTGATCACTGTCTTCACCACACGCAGTAAAACATGTCTTCATTTCCATCCTGAAGAATGACCAACAAACACAGAAAAAACATTCCAGTAATAAATATCTCAGGAACTTGTCACAAATCAATATGTAAATAAATAATCAATAAATTAATAAATACTGGTAGGAATAGGGGAAGTGATTCCCCTGATTTGTCACTCTGGCATTTGCGCCTCAGTCCAGTCTTTTCCAGGACAGGATATCACTTCCAGAGAGGATGCTCTTCTTCTGCGACCAAGGTAACCAGGAGGCCTGCCAGGGGCCCGGGCCATGTAGTGCTTGGGGTGGAGGATCGAGGGTCACAGAGTCCACTAAGCACCACGTTGGACTGTGAGGGTGAGGGGGGGACTTAAACTGAGGGAACCCCCCTCCAGAGTGTCTCTGCGTGACTCCTACCAGGCCTGGGTCAGGGCCTGGGCTGGAGCAGCGAGGTTAGGTGCCGGAGGGGTGGGGTTGTTGGACCAGACAGTTACGTGGGTCGCAGGGGGAGAGAAGGCTACTGCTGCTGGACAGGACTGTGTGGTGATCCTGGAGGTCTGCCACAAATTTAGGACTGTAAGAATGCAGAGACACAGGACAGAAGAATAAATAAGACTGAGAGGAAAATGTGTTTTAAGGGCTATGGAAGAGGGAAACAGTGGTTGGAAGAATAAGGTTACAATAAACAAAATGCAACATGTGACAGAGGCAAAAAGACTGGTGTGGTTTGCATAAAGGAAAAGTTGGACATTTTGGAGAAATTTGCTAAGATTTAGATGGGAAGACTGATATTACTCATGTCTGTAACCTGTAGTAAATAAGTTGCCACCAGCAGCCAGTTAGCTTATCTTAGGGAGAAACAGCTATCCAACAATTTGCCACTTTACACTTAAGTTTTTTTTTTACAGATTAAACAAAAGAGACATAACATATTCCAAAAAGTCAAACTATACCTTTAAAACCACCCCAGATACAAAGAAAGGGCTGCTCATACTTCAGGACAAAGTATTTGGTGAGAACATCAACTGAACAAAACAGGGTTAGAGAGAAAGGCTAACCAGCACAACACTTGAACCAAACACGGCCTTAGATCTGTCAGCAGTTTCCTAGTCGCCTTGTATGAATGTCTCTAACTCTGGACAAAAGTAAAGATGGACATTTTGTTAGCCAGCTTGACTTGTCAAACACAGGTGTAACTAATGATGCTCATTATATCCACTGGCTAACTTGCATGTGACATTTACACTGGTAATGATGTTAATCACACCTGTGCTTTCCTGTTATGGAAAGTTAAAAGTCTGCTGAGCATTGGTGGAAGATATAGATCGTCTGTTATGTAAGGGAAATGCCACAGTTTACATTCACTCCATTACAAGTAAGAGTGCATTCAAAGTTTTACTTGAGGAAAAATTCAAAAGTATTATCAAAATATACTTTAAGTACCAAAAGTATGCATACTTATTAAGCAGAATGGCCCCATTCAGAATAGTACAGATTATATTACTGGATTGTAATTATTATTTATTTATTTATGTATTATTTTTATTTCAATACTGCCACCTCAATCTATAATAATATATTATTATTTGATGATTAAACATTGTAAGGTAACTATTTACCAAATAATACAGTACTTGCATAACTGTACTCAGTTACTTCCCACCATTGCTGCTGAGAAAACAGTCTACATCCAAAATTAATCTTGAACTTTGACTCTAAATATTTAATGTCAAGATTGTTTTGCTGGTATGAAAATGAGACTTGACATTAAATAGATAGAGTAATAGCATGTGTATAAGCTGTCATGCAAAACTGCACATGCAAAGTGAAGAACTGGTCTATCAATCCCTTGCCCAGTGAGAAGTGTTATTATTTATGCAATACAGGGGTGTAAGCCATAACCTGTCCATTACTTGTTAATGTAAAGTGTGAAAACTAAGAGCATGCATGTACAGATGCAGATGTGCTACTATAAAAAGACATGGAAAAGTCTATATGTGCTTTAAAGAGGATGTGATAGGCTACAACTACAATTTTGTGTCATTTAAATGATAGATAGATAGATAGATAGATAGATAGATAGATAGATAGATAGATAGATAGATAGATAGATAGATAGATAGATATTGGTGATCTTACTATTAGCAGGTTCTACAGCTTGTTACCTGCGGGCTAGGGAGGCTCTCCCTCGCCTTAGTTGTGGGGAGAGTGACGGTACTGAGGCAGCAGGCTGCTGACAATCTACAAGAAACTGATAAATTAGACAGATATACAGAGTGGTGACACTCAGGGTTAGACAATAGAACAGAGAAAACAGGGAGGACAAGACAGGGGAAGGCCTTGTCAGAGACAAAGAGACTGACTGACTGGCCACTACGATAGCTTTGGCTTTCATAGTGCATTCATCTTCATACGCTTGTTGCATGTGCATGCTCACGGCACAGCTAAAGCATATGGCTGTTTATTATTTTACATAATTTCTGTGATAATCATCCCTGTGTGGTTTCACTTGGTTTGGTTTCTCTTGAACAGGAAATGTGTTTTATGATTTAGAATAATATAGCTGCATGTAAAAAGAGACAACAAGAAGACTATAGAAAGCAGAGGGAAATACTTGAAGCCAGACTATGTTTAAGCTGACCACTTCTACAAGATATCACGTGTGTGAATGTAACTAGTAATGTAAACCAGTCTCATCTGACCACACTGACAGGACCAGTCTCTGCACAGCTACACAAACAACACTGGACGTGGACTACACAAAACACCCTAAAAGACAGAAACATGGACACATTTACACACATACACACTTGCAAATCCAATATTGTATTGATTTGTAAAGCAGAAAAGGAGAAGGACAGACATTTGGGACTAAAGCTGAACAATCCAGTGCTGCTCAACTCCACAACACCTGCTACTCAAGCCCATTATATTTTCAAACTTCACTTTAAGTCGGCACAAGTTAAGCTTGTCAGTTCCTCCTTAAAGTTGTTGTCACTCAGAGAGCACTTGTACAATGTCTTGTTCCATTTAATGTTTAACCTGTTTTATTCATGATATATATGATTATTTGAGGTGGGATAAGGGAAGAAGAGAGAAGGTCAAACAGCATTTGACAGGAGAGAGAATAGAAGTATGTTCAGACACTGCCATCTGGTGGTAAGAATCGGCATTACTGTAAGAGCAGTTGTTAGGATTTGGTCGTCAGTGTAGGAATGGATGGATTTAGTTTGTCCCCATTTACTTTTCTTTTTTGTACAACATGCAGTGTAGGAAGCAAAGTGAACAGACGAACAATCCAAGAGGAGATTGAGGCACAGAGAGGAGGTCTGACTGGTTTCTATACTGGCAACGCATTAAACATGTACCACACTCTAAGCCTGTCAAATGCTTTTCGACAGCATTTTAGATGTTACAACATACAGCATGCAAAGATAAACTGGAAGAAATATCATTTTACAAGGCATAAAAATTAAGAAAAAATATTACAGGCTTAATGAAATAGGTTAAATAAGTTACATTTGAATAAAAATGTTAAAGAAAAAAACATGTAATTTACTAAATCTGCCACAGGGAGGTGCTGTGAGTCACTGTATGTTGAAAGAGATGTTGCAGCCATTTTTTGCTTGGCTTCACTTTACTTGGTTGTCAACACTTCCCAGTACTGTATCATAGTGATACATAACGTAACATGTTATGATAACAAATATCATAAGCATGAGGGGATATCAGATTCCTAACGGTGTTCATTGAGAGATTTCTATGCTGTCCAACTTTACAACTTAACAATAGCAAAGAGACCGTTCAGTGCTGTTTTGAGGATGGAGCAGGCTGCCACAGGCTCCTTCTTCCTGTGTGTTGCTGCATGTTCAAACCATAGACCCGTGAAACCAGTTTTTCCTCCTCTCTGTATCCCATCTAATCTTGAGGCTTCTGGTAACTGTGTACACAGTAGATACAAGTGTACAGATGATGATGAATCATCGCCTTCGCCGAAGGTAAGGAGATACTGCAGGGCTATAGGTGCTGGGCTTGTGTGATGGGGACAGGTGACCTATGTCGTGTCTTGAATAAATGAGTCGTTTGAACTCTAAGGTTAGCTGCTCAGGGTCTATCATGATGGGCGGGCTGCCAACAGACAAACTGGAGTAACTCAAGTCAGGCAAAGTTGAAGCTGAGATCTGGATTGTGTCAGAGAGTGTGTCTGAAATCCACGCAGACATGGACGGACAGGTGGTTATCTCTACAGAGGGAGGGCTACCGAGGGTCAGGGACGTGTTGAGGGTGGGGGTGATGATGGAGTGGCTGTGGAGTCTGGTAGGGCTGGGTGGAGCCGTGAAGGCGCCTCTGAGACTTACTTTGGGCGGGCTGCTTTTTATCTTGGGCACTTTAGCGCCACGGCCACGGTGGGTCTGCTCATGGTCAAACTCCAGATCCTCCAGGCGTTGGGTCAGGGCCAGTTTCTGCTGGATGGCCATACGGAGGAGGGAGTTCAGCGTCTTTTTCTCATCCTCTGCTGCTGCCAGCTGTCTCTGCATCTCATCCAGCTGGGTAACGTACTCATCACACCTAAGAAAAGAGAGATAAAAGAACAAATTTCAGTTTAGACAATTCATCATTCAATCAATATTTATTTTTACAAACTAAAAAAGTTTACATTTAAACTTCTGTATCTTAGTAGCTTAATTTTCCCAGAAGCCCTCTCACCTTGTGGCAAACATGGCCCTGAGAGATGAGAAGGTGGCAGCGTCTTCTTTCAGAGCTTCAGCTCATTCCTCAGCTTCATCATTGTCTCTGTCACCATCGCCTTTTCATTCTCGTACTTGCTCTTCAAATTAGCCAGCGCAACCTCTGCTGTCTGCAAAGGAGAAGATTTGGGTTTAATCATTTTCCATGGAAATCACATTATGATTGTTTCATGTTGTATTAAGAGCAAAGAAAAACCTTCACCTGTTTATTGGCCTTGAGCACCAGTCTGAGTGTGGCTATCTGCTCCCTCTTGGTACTGAGAAGGGACTTAAGCTTGAGTATCTCCTCCATGCATGACTCCTTGTCCTTGTCGAGCATTGGGGCCAGCTCCCTGGCTGCAGCCCTCTGCCTGGACAGCTGCAGTGAGCGGTCAACAGCCTTCTGGAGGTGTTTGATCTGGTCTCTGATGATGGCGTTCAGGTTGTAGATATTCATGGGCTCCTTTCGCAGGTCCCCACCTGCCTCTGATGGCAATGGAGATGGGCAAGGAGAGATGCTAATGACCGGGGAGCCTGTGGGGTTGCGGGTGGGGCTGCTGTGGCAGGATGAAGAATCAGCTGTGTTGGTTGTTGTCTCATTGTGATGGGCGTCTTTGGATGGGGAGTCCATGGGACTGCGCTGGGAATCACAGGAGCAAGCTGCAGACGCTGCAGCAAGGCGCCTGGCCAGGCGAGGTGAGAGCAAAGCCCGAGGGTCGTCGGAGCCTTTCAGGCTGCCGCTGCGCGTGACGCGGCTCTGCCGGTAGTAGTCCAGCATGACGCGGTTGGGTGTCTCGTTGTTGCACAGACAGACGTGGTGATAGAGCTGCGCCAGTTCCTCACTGAAGGTAACCAGCTCGTCCTGTGCAGTGTTCAGCATGCCCTGGCTCTCTGTGGCTGTGCTCGTGGCCGCTCGGAGCTCTGCCTCCAGGCTTGCCACCCTCTCCCGGCCTTCACGACAACTTCGCTCCAAATGAGTTACCTGCTTGGAAGAAATCAGTCGGACAACTGGAGTGTTACAGGATGCAAAACCAAATTGAGTGAAGTTATTATACATCAATATAAATGGTTTTTCAGTGAAAGAGCACCAAACATAAATCTACACTGCACGTAACAATGACAAACCTGTTCGCTCAATGCCTGGACCCTGTCATCACTGTGGCAGTCTCCCTGCCCTTCCACAGCCTGGTTGTACTTCTCCTTCAGGGCCTTGAGCTCTGCTTTCAGGTCGATCACCTCTGTCACCGCCACCTTGTACTTACACTCCAGGATCTCAAACCCATGGATGTCGGGATCATGGTGTCCGTTGGCTGGTGGTGAGCCGCCGTCGGGCTTCTCGCTCTCTTGTGGGTCATCGAGCTCCTTGTCACCGTTGAGACGTTTCATGGCGTTGACGCGCTCCGTGAGGCAATGTACACGCTCGTTCTGCTCGGTCAGGGCGCCCTGTGTGTGCTGCAGTTGGGTCTGTGACTCCTGTAGGTTCATGAGCAGCGCTGCCTTCTCACACTCCACCTGTAGGACAAGAGGGTATGCACCAACATGAGAGTCAGCCAAGACATCAAATGCTGCATAGTGTTTCATAGAGTTCATCGACTTGAGGCTTTATCTTCTATCTTTCAAAATATTCAGTGAACTACACTCATGTGTTCAATACAAATTGACCTACAAACATCTCCCAACAATAAAATGAAGATAATTATAGTAGGCTGCTGATAGAAGTTACAGCATGACCCAGTATGATCTGTAACATTAAGGGGATAATAAAGATAAAGACAATGTACCATACAGCCATTATTATTAGTAAGTAAATCATGGACACTGTATCATATCAGTTGACCTGTGTTACTGGCTGTACAAAGGTGCTCAGTTACACATGGTGCTTGTTTCAAAACCTGGACAGTGGGAACTGACATTAAGTGCTGTTTAACCGCTTCTTGATCAAACAGCCCATCAGCCAAAAGGGTGAAATTTTAATAACTCGGGACAATCCCCAAAGACAGCTAATGAATCAAATGTGTATCAAAAATCGAACTCATAATTAATGACTAAAGTAAATCCTGAAATGAAACAACAGATACTGAGACAAAATTGATTTTGCAAAATTCAACTAGTAATTAGATGTGTGATGCTGCTGGCGTTTACATCCTTCACAGAATAATTAGCTGCAAAGAGAAAATTGATTAGGGAGTAATTGTGTTTACAGAGAAAGGCACACTGCTAATACCCCAGTAACTAATCTGATTTTCTATTTCCCAATGGGGCTCAGCTAAAGCAAAAATGTACAGTAATGACTTAGTTAGATTTTAGCATGAATCTGATCCACCTATGATTTCCATATTGTTTAACATACCGTGTGTAGTCCTGTGCTGTATGGTGTGCCTGTTGTATGAATGTTTGCTGCACTCATGTGACTCAGTGCATAAGAGAAGACAGTTCCTGCACTATATTATAAGCTTTACATTAACAGTCCTTGTTTGTATGGAATGTGGCTCATAAGAGTGCAAGCCTGGAACTAATTGTGGTATAAATGTAAGTGGACAATAAACTTCTATGACATTTTCCCTCACTGATGGGTTTCTCTATTTCTGTCCCCTTGTCTCTGAACTAAAAGTAGAAATAGTCACTTTCTGTCTCTGTCTTGCAGCTGGATCTGCTCCCCCTGCTTATCGGATGCTAATCACCCTGACAGGGCTCCCTATGGCACACGCAACTCTACCATCACAGTCTTCATCTACCACTGGACTCCATGTTCTGCTGTGGCTTGGCTGCAATATTCATTACATTTCCACGTTCGCACATTTAAATGTGTACATGATATGTGCTGCATCAAGTGCATATGTACAATATTTCTGCTATATCTTAAATGAAACAGGCCACTGCCAAAATCCATTATTATGGACTTGAGTGGAAAGTGTACTTGCTGTTGTGCAATGATAATCCTCTAACACTCAGACATGCAGTAGTGCCTGTGGTGTTACATGGTGTTTTTCCTGTGTATCCTTGTTCACAAAATGTCATCACCTTGTCACCTCCTTGCTGTGACCATCGTGAAACTGTGAACAGTGAATTGCTTTCATTCGTGGAGCAATGAATGTTTACAAATGACTCAGTCTAGTCATTTGTTGTCTGTTCCTGACAGCAGATAGCAGCTCTACACAACCGAAGTGATGTTCAAACGGTGTCACAATTTTCTTTGAAAATGAACATCGAATGACAAACAAAGACTTGGTGCTCTTTTGCGAATTTGAATTTACTTACTGTGAGAGATGCTAACTCTTTAATTTAAGGCCCTTTCCTGTGACCCACCTGTAGCAGCTGCTGTTTGAGCTTCTGCATCTCTGACAGGTTGAGCTCACTGAACAGATCCGGCACAGGGTGCAGAGCTTCTCCCTTCCGGCCTGGGCGGAACTCCCCGTTTATCTTACCAAGCCCCGTGCCTGTGTGGAGGTGACCGTTGAACCGGTTGCTGTCCTCATTGTTGCCATTAGCGGCGGGGATGGTGCTGCCGTTGGTACCATTGGTTCCATTGGTCTCCTCTGGGAACTTGAGGCCCTCAACACCTGTGACGGTGAGTGCCAGATGGGCCCCTGCCCCGTAGACGCTGTCGCTCAGGCTGATGTGGTGGGCCAGTTCCTTTCTCAGGTTGTTCTTCTGCTCGCGCTCGCTCTTCAGGGCGTCCAGGGCTTCTTCTAACTGACCCTCAGAGATTTCCTTTAGACGTAAAGCGTCTTCAAGCTGGCTGTTGAGAAGGACAGTCTCCTCCTCCAGCACCTTAATTTCATGTTTTAGTCCCTCATACTCCACCTGGGAGGAAACAGAAGGGAAACTTTTTAATCAGTTCAAAAAACTGTCACTATCAGAACCTAAGTCTCACATCACTATATTGATTTTATATTGATATATGGCCTTAATTTACTCTAGCACAGAACAGATATTAGAAATTGTGCACTACAGTCTATATAGGCACTATATGACTCTGTGCAATTGGATAGGGGATAATGTAACCCCTTACGGCAAATAAACGGTGATGAGCAACTAGATGAGGGCACTGTAGGATCCAGTGCATCCCAGAACTGACACAAAAGTGGACCACATTTGGAGGTGGTTTTGGAAATGACACTGGGAAATGGAATGAGTCATCCATCTCAACCGGGGGGGCTGGTGTGTCATCACTGAATGTGATGACAAATCTGTACAGGACAAAATGTGCTGGTGCGTAGAGCGATTGAGAAATGAGTTAAAATGGAGTAAACCTGTGAGTGAAATGTTACTAAAACGTTGAAGGTCTTCGTTACTGACCTGGCTCTGCTTGAGAGTAGAGACCAGTTTCTGCAGCGTGATGTTCTCCTCCTCCAGCTCTGTGTAATCCTGAAGAAGCCTGGTCTCCCTGAACTTGTACTCCTTTATCTCCTCCCTCATCCTGCTCCTCTGCAGCTCCAGCATCTCGTTACTCTGGAGCCCAGAAAAGAGAGGATGGGAAGATGGATACAATGAAGAGAAAAAAATGACAGAGAGAAAGAAAAGTTGATGGTGGTGGGGAGATCAGAATTTAGTACTTCTTCATCATCTAAATTTTACTACTCTCTGACAGCATGAGGATGGGAAAGTTTATGAAACAATTTCAGTATCTTAAATGCAATGAGTCAGCAACTTCACGCTCCCAGAATGATCATTCTTTTTAGTCACCTGCTGTGCACAGACAGAAACGTGCGCATATGCTGGACCAGATAAAGTGTCGATGGGAAAAATGCATAGACCACAAAAGTCATAAATCTACATACAGTAGGCGGCAGCACTGGGAATAAACTGACACCTCAGCGAAATTATCTGCACTCACATAACTACTAATGTTACATTTTACCTGAAGGAACAGGGAACTGGATGAACATCTTCTCTGTTTGCTTAAAAAACAAAGACCCGGTCAACTTTAAACAATGCCCATGTTACTTCTAATATCTTCTTATTGTTAGGGGTATATAACAGGGTTAATATTAACTGTATAATATTTTCACATAAAGTCAGAAATGAGAAGCACACTAAGAATTAAGTTGTTATTTTTGCATACAGACATGACTGACTGTACAGTAGAATACAATTACTGAGCAGATGGTATAGAATACCCATTAATAATGAAAATATGTGTGTGCATGTGGGTACTTCTCTCACTGCAGAGCTCCCTGCAGCTCCCTGTACATATGGCAGAAGTGCTGACCCAGAGACAGTGTCAGAGGTGGGCGGTACACACTGAGGAGGAAGAAGCCCAGAGAGCATAGATACATACAGCCTATTTTAGGCTTTGAACTTCCAGAATCTCTGTATTTCTGTGTGTTTTTGTTAGGGGGTGGATGGCAATTTTAGAACTGGAGACTGGACCGAAACTGAAGACCATTATGATCCACTGAATCTTTTGATTTGTACAGTGGCTGACAGCAGCTCCTATACTCTTGAAGCTAATGGAGGCTAAACTGCAAAGTCCGTAGGAGTGCAGTAGGGCTGCTGCACTGAGAAATACTTTTATACTGATTATACCAGGAACAGAAACCAGAAACCAAACATAACATTTTAAGAAAATCAGAATCATACAACAACATACTGTGGATATAGCTACATGTTGTCCAATTACATATTCACCACATGTAATGTGGGGAATTAACACTGAGCTGGGTATGAAGTGCACAGGATTAGAGGCCAATTATCAGTCAGTGAGGCTCTACAGAGGCGTAGCTGATCAGGGGCTACAGTGGCTGGGGTCAGGGACAGTGCAGCACACAACACTGGCACTGGGCCCGCCATGGGGGGACAGAGCTGGGCAACACGCCCCCTGACCTGGAGTTCACAGCGCTGACTGTGACTGCGGCAGCTTCGATAGATTCATGATACACTGGCAACCCGTGGCAGGGGTCAAGCCATGTTGTGTACATTCAACATTACCAGCACTGTAGCTGTGGTAATGTGGTAGAATTAAGACATCATTCCTGGCAGGATCTGGAAAAAATATACAGTAAGGTGGTCACACAAATAGATGTTCATCAGTTTCTGATGATCTGCTGACTAAAACAGCAGAAGCAAACTTTCCCTAACTAAAGCACACTTTAACCCAGGGGAATATTCTTGATGAACCTGCATATATTAATAGTGTTTGTGAGAGGCTGCTTTGAACCTGCAAAAACCTTTTGATATTATGTGATTTGTGTCAAATGAAGCCCCCAGTGTGGTTGCAACACCTGCTTCTGACGATGAAAAAGTGACTCCTTCTCATTAATGGGCATCACACGAGTACATGAGGATTTCAAAGATGGACAGACAGAAGGTATCTGGGCTCATTATCAAAGAGTCATGATCATGATGCAAACAGGTGACAGATGCGCATTTCATATATCAGGAATATGTTGACCAGGCTTATCAGGTAACTAGTTTCCAAACTGCAAATAATGATTTTGTTCAATGTACTCCATAATGTGGGATGTCTCACCTAATGCTGCATTACACTGCTTACATTGACTCTGAGTATTTGACTTTTTGGGGGTTCACACACCGACAGTAAGGACTGAAGCTCACAACACTCCCTGGTGAATTTAGTGAATGGGAGTGTGTGTGTGTGTGTGTCCCGTGGGTGTAGTGCTGGTTGTGTGATGAGAGCAGCCTGGCTCACTCTGTCCCTACACATGTGCCGAGCTCAGGGCATTTCACTTATTCCCCAGCTTAGCACCGGATTTGCCCCCCACAATGGGGTCGTGGCCATGGTGTCTGACCCCAGCTCGAACTTTTGCACTGCCCGACACAGCGGCTGCAGGCATGTACGCATGCATAAATGCCTGCTTGCACGTACGCACATGTATATTGTTTTCTCTGTGTGAGATTTGACCCTGTTCTGCCTGTCACTGTGACCTTTGACCTTTATTAGACACATGGAGCTCATGTAAATTAATGTACTGCAACTAAGACTTTTTAAAATTTTTGGAGCACAACTTGCAATCCTTTCAAAATAAAAGAGATTTTTGTAACTCCATCTCAACAACCACCAAACCTCTATGCAGCTGCAGCTCATTTCACACATCTTAAATTTACAGTAAGTTCTAAAACATATTACAATATGAAAACAGACATCAGTTGCTACATTTGCACTGTAAACTACTGAAACAATACTGATATATATTCAAATGAATAAATAAATGGATAAATAATAATGCTACCAACAGCTATCCTGAGTTCTACCGTCAACTGGTACAATACTGTTTTCTCACATATACACCTGATTTCCTCTGTCTTCCTTCTCTAACCGGTAACAAATCATCTGTCTGCAGTCCGTAGTGTCGACAGGCTCACCTCTCGTAGCTCCTGCACGAGTGCGTTGAGCCTCTCATTTTCCGCCTGGGCGTTGGACGCCACAGAGCGGCTTAGCGTCACCTCAGTCTGCAGCTCCAACACGCGGCCTGTGTAGTAGGCCTCCTTAGAGGCTGACTCCTGCAGCAGTGTCTCCTCATTAGTCTCCCCATCCTCTGCCACCTTGCGCTGGTTGGTGTAGGCCTGGCCAAATGCCTGGGGAGTGGAAGAAGGAGGGATGGTTAGAGGACGGGGGACAGAGTAAAAGCAATAATACAATAAGGTAAAAGAATCCAACAACAAATCCTGTCATACAACATCAACATCCTAATCCATGGGAGGGATTTGCGTCCACTGGCGTGTAGAGTAAATCTTCACAGTTGACCACTAGGCGTACCCCTGCTGTTCTTTTGACCACATGAGCAGAGGCTGTCCCTAAAGGATACCTGCTTTCTGTCTGTGTAGGATGGTGTTTCACTTTGATCAATAGACACACTGTTCCCATTTTCCTGACACAGGTTTTCACGGCACTGAGAGCTGACTTGTCATGATAAAGGAGCTGAGGCCTGATTGAGAAAATCAAAGCAGAGGCACCAACAGCAAAACAGGCCTACCGCACTTAAACCTACTGTACCTAACTAGAGCTACAACAAATGCACCAAAGCCCAGTAGAACCCCATGGACCTACAATATTTTTGCTTAACAGTTACTTCATACAGGGCTAAGAGAGTAACATATCATTTATATTGTATGAACTTGCAGTCGTGCAATATTTTCCTGCCAAGGTCGCCTGAACACAGACAGAAATTCATGACTTGTAACTGCTCCTTGACATCCATGCGGCTGCTGCCTTAGTGGTTCAATAAAAAAATACTATGAACCATCCTTCACTTTCTCAGCAGATCAGCAGAAAAAATGGGGTATGCTGCCCGCAGCGTGAAAGACAATGGATCAATACTGCCTCGTCTGAAACATATTTTATGGTTTACAATTGCCACATGAAACTGTAAACAATACGGCATGTATAGCTATTACAGGACACGTTTCCTGGACAGAGTTACTCTGCCAAATCGACCATGCAGCCTAAATCATGAGGGAGCCGTATATTTTGGACTAGATGTATTAATAATTCACATGCAGTCTTCCCAATCCCACCACTCCATAATAACAACGTTTTCTCTCTTCAGGTTGAATCATTTATAAGCTGTTATTAGGAGAAGACATGAGCTCTTTCTGCTGATCATTTTTCATTTTTCTACTTACTATTGATTCATGAGCTACCAGGTTAAGTGAGCAGCGGGCAGTGTGCTGTTAGACAGTAGGAATTTATTATAGTCAGAAATCTCCTTTAGTACACATCTTGGAGTTTATAGCGGAGCAGAGAGGCTTGTCTTGTGGATGTTTAGCCACTATGGTGAGAAGTTATGAGTTCAAACCTCTGTATTGAAGCTAAATAAATTGCTGTGTGGCTGCGTGTGAATGAATGAGATGAGCCGATTTACCAGCAGCATTTGAATGCCACCTTATTAGCTTTATTGACCACTGGCTCTGTGTCACCTGCTGTTTCAATACTCATCACCAGCGAGCAGAGCAACACTAAATGCCTGTTGAACAACAGATCCAGTCACTGTCCACACTGTCCTTCACGGTCATGGCCAAAGAGCTTAAATCTTTTTTCCATTCTCTCATTATGGACCCACCAGTCATCTATGTGCTGTAAACCAGGTGAATGAAGTATTATTCATTCACAAAGGCACTGATTCCCCCAGTGGGCATATTTAGTCCAATTCAATAGATTCTTTTGTTTTCCTTTTGAATTACAGATGTAACAGTTAGCATATGAATAAGGAATAATCAGTCCAGCAAAACGTCTGCAAGTACACAGAACATTTAGCTGTTCAACCACAAAAGCTTTGTAACGACTTGAAAACACTCAAAACAACAACAACAACAAAAAAAAAAACTGTCTTTATAATTCTTTCTCATTTTCCCCCCTAACCTTTCTCCGCATCTCTTTTATTTCTCATTCTCTTTCACACCCTCTTGTTTGCTCTCCCTGGCGCCCCCTCTCTCGCTCTCTGGGGGGAGGCACAGTGTGATTGTAGTGAATGATTAAGAGGGAGGGCCTTACAAAACAAAACAGCTGATTAATTCTGAGCACAGTGTGACTGAATGAGCTCGCGTTCTCGCTTCGGATGAGAGGTCATCAACGTCCGAGCAGGTCCCCCGCAGCAACAGCTGAGGCCTGCGGGAGAGGAAAGTGAAAATCTGGCCTCGCAGGGCCCCGCTGTCGGACTAGTGTCATGAGGTTGAAATACAGACACACTAAACCCAAATTTGTGTGAATAGAGCATATGTGTTACTTTTGCCATTACTGTACCATATGTCATGTGACTGGAGGCCTATTCAAAAACAGGCACGGCTGGATAGGTATTGGTACTGGAGATTTTCAGTAACTTAGTTTGAAAGATAAAAGTATTTTTTTTTTTTTTTTTACAAAAACCTTTATTACATTGAGCAAAATATGCTAAACATCTGAATGCATTGTATTGATGTATTATATTGCTTGCTGATGGATGAAAAAGATATAGCTTAGCTTAGCATCAAGACTAGAAACAGGGGAAAACAAATAAGTGCCTTTTTTCAAAATGTCACACTACCTCAGTGTATGACTTATATCAGGAAACAACAAATTAAAGAATGACTGAAGAAGACTAAGCATCTGACTAAGCACTCTATGCCAACTTTTGATTCTCAGCCCTATTGACAAAAATAAAGAACCACACAGACAGGACTGTCCCGGTTGCAGGCAGTGATTCAGCAGCTACTCAGCCACGGAGAATCAGCTTCGGTCTTGGGAGGCAGATGGTTTTATAATGAGCCTCCTTCATGGGCTGCACCGTGCTCCTCGAAGTCCGCTCGCTCCATCTGTTTACTGCTCCTCTTAGAGGAAATCACAGTTGAGTGACACTGATGGCCAAGGATCAACATTTGCACATAAAGGAACACAATACGCTCTGGCCCTCCTGTTGCTGTTGCACTGTATAGCTTCTGGTGGGCTAAAAATAACACAGTGACAGCTCTTTATTTTTCAGGCTAATTACATGAACAACACTGACAATGCATGCTGTATCATTATAGTGATGGATCTGCTGTATCTGTGTCCTAATTGGCAAACATAACACAATTATTCAAGCCAAATAACATGTGAAGAACAGTGTGGAAGATTAAAGTTTAATATCATCTCCTAAGATGATATTAACATGGAGCTACTGACTGGCAGTCTCTTTGCTTTTGTGTACTGAAAATCCCATAATGCATTCAACCTTGAGGCTCCTCAGCCTTCTGTCCCTCAGTGGATAAAGTCCAGACAATAGGGTCCCCTTCTATAGATATTCATCCCTGGGGCCATGGAAAGAAGTGCAGACAAGAGGGAACAAACCAACCACTGCACCAGAGTGAGAAGAGGAGCGTGTGTGCATGTGTGTAACCCTGAAATCCTTCCCTGACTGTTGCAGTCCCTAATGAGGAGTCAGGGGAGGGCCCGTGGGTGTGTGATCTTGTATGTGTGTGTGTATATGCAGCATGAGTCTATATTTAACACCCAGGGAGGAGGGAAAAAAAGCGTGAACTATTTCTACAACAGCAATTAATCTCCACCAAACTTTCATGATTAAGGCAAGGTACGAGGTCTACCCACCAGTTTATTTATAGATAGCAAAATAAAGCTCACTGAGGGTCCAGACTTGATTACATTTTCAAGGTCACAGAGCAAAGCCACTAGAATCTGGAGTTTAACCACTGCAGAAATAGGGGCACAGGCAAGAGTAACAACCCTCAACCACTTCTAATGATTTATTTATGTGTTTTTATGTATTCAAGCTCTAATTAATGTGGATTTTAATTAGATGATCTGGATTATCTAATATTATAATGCTAACTGTGATACCCAGAATATCCTTAATTAATTGTTAATTACTACACAGACAGAGAATAATTGATGGATAATGTGACAAGGAGAAAATGATGTAAGATCCAAGTACCAGATGATAGAAGTGGGTGAAAAACATCAATAAGTTCTGGTAACTGAAGTAAATTTCAATAATGTTCACGTTGAGAAATGCACTGTTCCATCTGAAAAAAGGACAGCTTTGAATCTTGATCTATCAACAAAAAGACAGCTTGCTCAGCCCTAATCTTCCTTACAGGGAAGCAGAAATCATGGTATTAGTCAACTCATAAGAAGTAAAATTCTTATGATTGACACACACACACACACACACACATGCAAACACACAGTTGAGCCCTGTCCAGATGGCCAGTCCAGCCAACCACATCGGGGATTTCAGTACCATGGAGAGAGACGTCCAGGACTGCTGTGAAGCCACGCAGCTGTCAGCATCATGATGGGAACCCTGTGAGTGCGTGTGTGTGTGTGATAGTCAGATCAGGCAGAGTGATTGTTTCTCATTGCAGCATGCTTACCTGCATGCCTATGAAATCAAAACTGATGCATGTGTGGCCTCATTTTTGTTTATTTTTAGGTCATTCATTTGCTCGATGATCAGTTGTGGAGCACGCCACAGCACTGAACATTTAAGGCCAAGCCAAATAATCCATGTGGAAGATAAAAAACTGACCACTGTGTCTCTTCCAGCAGCATCAGCTCAGACTCTCCTAAATAATCACAAAAGAACAACATCAAGTACAAAACAAATACTAGAGACATAAGTCACAGGTTAGCATGCCATGTATCAACCTCTAGTCACAAGAAGACAAGACAACACATACACACACACACACACACACACACACACACACACACACATCAGCCTGCAGTGAGGCTCACACTGACTCACTCACTCTTTTTGACAAACACATTGTTTGACAGTAGTCTGGGGAGGTAAACTCGGCATAGCAGAACAAGAGATGAGAAAAGATGAGTCTCTAATTCTCAAATTGCAGTTTCTGAACATACTATTGAAAACTACAAATCTAAAAAAATTGCTTCCTCTGACACCCAGTCTGAGTGAGGTTAAAGAATGCATACGTGCAAGTTCTTTCTCTATTTCATATATTTAATATCCTTAAGTTGCTGTGCTGTACTTAAAAGCCATACCCCTGATGAGCCATTAAAAGCATGTTTATGAGAGACATCGCTCCGGCATATTTTGCCCTTTAACAAGGACACAGAAATGTCCCCATGTGCTTCTCAGCCACAGGGAAAAGTGCCAAGTCAAGAGATCTGTCATCTATAAAAACACACAAGCACATTTCCACAAGCGAGGGGAAGCTGGGTTATCACAGACCACGAACAATGGAGGTCAATCACACCAATAAAATTAACAAATAAAACTGAGGATTAAAAGTAATGATGTTATTAAAAATACATCTGAAACAATTCAGAAACACATGTTTAAAATCTGAACTTGCATGCATATAAAAAGTTTATTGTCCTTTGTGAAGCCAAAATGATATAATCACCACTAGAAAACGCATAAAAATACAGTTTCCACTTGGAAACTTAGTACAGCCATTGCTTTGTGTCTGCATGTTCATGTGCTTTAAGCCACAAGGAGTCCTCTACTGAATCAATAGGGATGTTTATAGTTTATTATTGCAGTGCTGAGGCATGGCATGCCGTGCTGGACCATTTAAATCCTAGTTTAATTTCCTTGGTTGATAGAAAGCTCTTCTATTCATGAATTACTGTCTACATAAACACTGAGCTAGTCTGATATGAATGTTTTATAGATAGAATGGAAGGTGCATGTAAATTGCCCTGCTTTCTGCTCCTCCTCACTGAAATGCTATTTAGTGTCCTGAGGCCTATTATTCCTCTGATAACAAAGCGCTATAATCCTGGCAAAAAAAAAAAAAAATCTATAATGTATCTATAACAGTGGAAAAACGCCTTCACATGCTTTCTAGTGGAAAATCCATGGCGGTTACAATAAATCCACAATAGTGTCACATCTGTCGCTTTCTCACCAACACAATGTGTACAGTGCATGCTGTTTGAGGCTGAGAGGTCTGCCAGGGGACAGGCTGTGTTTAGTTAAAAAAAGATGTGGCTTGTTAAAGTGATTCAATTTGGCTCAAGTCTGTTCATGATAAGAAAGGTGCTTGGATTCTTTCCCAGAATGCCTATCACTGATGTGTGTTCAGTCTATGCCTGGCTGAGTGGACACTGAATTGGTAGACAGAGAGGCAGCTGGCGCATAAGATTTGTTCATAGAATCCCAAAATGACTCTTTACTTCCTCTCTTTTCTCTTCAAATCAATCCTTACATTCTCTTCTCCTCTGGAAGTCCTGTGGTTTTTCATCTACGAACATAAGGAGCACACAGTTTTATGCTTTGCCATAAGAATAGTAAGCTGTGATCAGTGTGAGCAGAGAGGAAGGAAACCCCATTAGAGCACCAACAAACCGCACAAAATGCACCAGCTGAAACTGTGTCATATGTAGCTTCCTCTCTGCTTGGTAATGTGGCCTCGAGGAGATCATGAGCAAGTCAACCACAAAAACACATGGCCCACCCTTCAGGCCATTCCAGCACACAAATGCATATTCAAAAATGGTCGCACATGGCCCGCGGGCACACTCGAACATGCACTTCACTGGTATTCATTCCTGACTCCTGCCATTCATTTGAGCACAAGAGTCGTCAGGCTGGAATGGAAAATGAAAAAGAGCAGAGTGAGAAGGACGAGAGGAGGCCTTCAAAACAGACCGAAGAAAAGAAGGAAGAAAAAAGACAGACCCTACAACTAATTAACGAGGAAACTATAATTACATTATTATAAAAAGTTCTTGATAAATGAAAATGTTCAGCTGATCAATTTTCTGACAATTGGCTAATCCACTGTTTCAGTGTGCAGGTCTTAATATGTTCTATATTTAGAATACACTACGAAGGATAAGGGCTGCAACAAAATATTTACTTTCATTATTGATTAATCTGCCAATTATTTCCTTAAATAATTTTAATTGCTTAATCTACAATTTCCAAAAAATGTGGCATTTAAAAATCATAGACAAACATCTGAGCTGCTGAAACCACATTTGTTTTGAAGATCACTTAAATGATAAACTGATGATCATCATTGTTGCTAATTTATTTTCAGTAGATTCACTGACTCGACAATTAGTCAATTAGAAAAAGAGCATTAATGAGGTGAAAAAAAAAAAAAAAAAACGCCTCCAAAATTCAACTACACCGTGAGAAACACAACATTTGACATGCGCCTACCTGTACTTCACACTCTCATCCACACATCCTTCACCATTTAGTGCCAATGTATCCTCAGTGTTACAGCCTTTCTAGCTAACTCATGGTTGGTGTACTGCAGCCAAGTACCGTTTCAAAGAGACACTGCAGCCCTTAGTGGATATTTGTGTGTCTGATGGTGCATATGTTTGCGTGTGCAGGTGTGTGACTGTGTGAGTGTAAGGTAAGACTGTGTCCCAGACAAATCCTCTCTGTCAGGGTACAGCCTGATAAACACAGTGATCTCATCTCACTGAGGCTCAGGAGTTCACAAACACTTAAGTAACAGAATAAACAAGGCTGACTGAGAGAATTTCATTTCTAAAACCTTCACTTCTTGAATCCTTTCCTTTGTCTTTTCTGCTCCTAATCTCTCTGAGGACACATTGTTTCTAATACTTTTATCTATTCTTGTCCAGAAGCCTTTAAGTGGTTTCTCCTTCCATCATAATCCTCCTAAATGACAACAGAACATTTTCATTCTGATCCTGAACTAAGTGCAGAGTCTCCGCAGTCATTCGAGTTTTTCAGGAACTTGCCTGGGGTAAAGAAGAATTAGAGCACTGATATGGGGAGTGCGGATATTGGCCCACTCTGTCTCCTCTTTCCTACACACCACCTCCCTCCCTCCTTCATCCCTTTGTTCGACTAAGAGGTAGAAACAATGAGTAATAAGGATGGCATTGAGAAATAAAAAGATGGAGGTGTTCGAGAGCTCGCAGGCTGATTGCTATTCTGCGCCGGTGCCAGCAGACGCACCCAGAAAGGGAGAGAGAGAGAGAGAGAGACAGAACGACAGGAGACAGAGTAAACAGATAACATTGTCTCCACTCACTGCAGTGGGTCGCTCCTGATAAAGAGGACTCAGCCAAGCCAGACAAACACACAGACCACAATGGAAAGGCTAGCCTGCACACAGTGACCCTCTTGGAATTGACACATGGGGCCTCTGGGTGACTCAGTGCTTTTGTGCAGCCTAAGGAGAGAATCCATATCAAGCCCGCAGACCTGTGGGAATCCTCGTACGGTATATTGCCGGGCAGGCTGCTGTCGAAACAGGCTGCTAACGAGGTGATGTTAGTGGTGACACGTCATCAGGCACACACAACATTTTCTTCACGGATCATGACCTGGATCTCAGCACTGACTTACTGAGTTAAGTAACCACGCTGGCAGCTCTGTGAGGCTGCACTGTGGTGCTCTGAGATACATGTTTTCAACAGCCTACAACAAAAATGACAGGCGCTTTTGGTCATATAATTATGAACCTTCCTATATACCTATATACTGTAGGTCCTTCCTCTTAGCTCTTTCAGTTTTATGACCTAACTTGACATCATCTCTCTTGTGATAGCCGACAGGGTTAATTAAATGGGTTAACTAGGGGATGATTTAATACCTGTCTGAGCCTATACATCCCCTTACAGGGTAAAAAGTGACAAAGACAAATCCTCTGACCCCGATTCTGTCACACACCCACTGTAAGTGCATGTTTGGGTGTGCAGGTGCTCATGCATGCCAGCATATATGTGCGCTGTAATTGCAATGAGGGAGAGGATAGGCAGGAACTGCAGACCATCATACTTGTCCTTGCTCTACATCGTTGCTGCTGGATATAATGGCCTCTGGTCATCTAGATAGGAGGCCTCTCTTCCCTCTGCATGCAGAGAGTATAATCACGAAAGAAGCTGAAACTAAATCGCTCTGTCTAGACACAGCCGAGCCAGAATTACTGAAATCACTGATGCTCTAAAGTACAGACTTCTTCAAAAAAATGAATTTAATTCATGTGACAACAAATACAGACAACAGATGGCACAGTTCTTAATTTCACACAATGAAGAGCTTTGGATTGCAAACACAAAAGTTTTCCTTGTGAGAGGACAGACTGCGTTTTTTGCTATGCTTTCAGAGTTTGCAGCACACACAGCTAAAGTAGACGACTAATCAATACAGCAGCCTGCAGGCTGGGGAGTCCTGTTCCCTCTTCCCTCTTCCCAACTACTGTATTTCACTGCAGCAAAAAAGGAGCTTTCTGAAAAACATAATCTGGGCAGGCCTGAGGGGTGTCTGCAGAGAGAACAGTTTCATTAAGTCCATTTCTCTTTCATGTGAGGATCATGAGATTTAAAATGTTTGGTCAAAATAAAAGAATAAGAGTCAGGCTGAAATAACTGAAAAAAAATCATATAGTCTTTTTTAGTTTTGATGTATTCTATATTATTCTATATATAACAACCAGTCTCCTCTTTCTCTCTACCACCACTCATCTCCATTAAGTCAACACAGCCATAGAATGCTGAAACAACAAAGAGATCTGACTAATGGGTTGGAGTCACCCACCACCACTTCCTCTCTATCCTGCCGCCCCTCCCTCTCTGATCTCAATCACAACATCCGCACCCAAAGCCCCTGCCTCTCTTGCTGCACATGAGAGGCACAAAAAACCACAGGAGAGGAAAAAAAAAACAAACCAAAAACAATACCCACATGCAGGAAAAGTGGTTCTAATGTGTGACTCAACTACAAAAGACAAATGACCTTCCCTACAAGTCCTGTCAAAACACACACACACACACACACACACACACACACAACCACCCCCACCAGAGGCCAAACACAAGGACAAACAGGTCCTTATCTCTATGCTCAACTGCATCCCTGGGCCTGTTGCTGGGGTCACAGGTCAACACCACCAAACCTGCAGTGTGCACAACACAGCATATCTTCCTCCTAAAAATACCAATGTCATTAAAACTGAATGAGCAATACTATAATCTGTTAATGGCTGCATTAAGATAACCACAATCACTATGAAAGACAACATTCCTGAGTGAGCTATATTTTTATTAAGTAAACTGAAGTGTTGAAACACATTTGGCTCACCGACTGCTGTCCAGCAGACGCCACAAGGTGCCAAAAACACAATTTCATTTCTTATAAAATCTTTGTAAGCGCCTGATTCAACAACTGTTCTCTGTGCTATGATCCAGTTTGAGGAAATAACATGGAATCTGTCAGATTTGTTTCACCAACATGCACTGATTTCCTCAATGCATGTTACACCACACACAATAGAGCGCAGCATAGCTCAGACGTGATAACATTTTCACCACACAGAGCAGAAATCGATGCATAATTCCCACTTCACTCCAGGGGGTGGATCTGGGAGGGTGTTAGAGGAGAGGGGGAGAGAGCCATGGGAAGTGAGGAGGGGGATGGTGGACTGATGGTGCAGTGGAAAAAAGTGAGAGAAGGGAACAACACCATTTCATGAGGTATTGATTCATCCCCCTCTATGCATGTTTACTGCCCTCCCATGGACCCCTGCTAATGTAAAAGAGGAGCAGAAAGGAGGAGAAGGAGGAGGAGGAGGAGGAGGAGGAGAGGAACCTGTAATGCATCCCTTCTCCCCAGTCAGGGCAGATAGATTTACAATCACAGCTGCTCTCATGCCTGACTGTTGCCCCAGAATGGATGGCCCAGTCAAACACATCAGGATGTATAGAGAAAAAGTTAATAATTGTTAGTGATTATTCAAGTTCTGGTGTTCTTTTCATTCAGTGTTTCTTTTTTTCCATAGATTGAGACACCATCTGGTATAAACACAGCCAGATGTGCAAAGCAGGTTCAAATGTCCTGCTTAACACCTAAGGTTACCAACCCTACTGCTTCAGAGTCTTGTCTGCCACATTTCCCCTGTAATGTAGCTGCAGCAGTTAACAGTTGGTGAGGGGAATATGTTAAACACCTCTGGAAATGTCACTTCTCATCTCTAATATATTCAGCCTGTGCTGTTCCTTGCTGCACAGGACACAAAGGGATTGCGGACCAGTGTGACTTTGCGCAGGTCCTTCACTGGGCTTTATAATTCATTCTGAAGGAGGTTAAGACAAGCAACAGCTTCATACCCTCATGACCAGTCCCTGATGACCAAGCAGTTACATGATATAACTTGATTTATGCAGATGGTAACTGTGGAGCAAATCCCAGAGGGAACAGGAAGTGACAGCATATCAGTCATCTATGGTATATTCTCATATGTTACCTGCTGCTATTTTTTCTGACAGGTAACCCTTGAGAATACTGCACCAGTAATATGTAGCTTGCCACACTGAGAAATATATCGTTGTTTGCCTGTCCACCAGGACCAGACTGGGCCGTCTCATCTGGCATCTGAAATTTAAAAAAAAAAACATGTCGTCTGTGGTGTTGACAGTTTCAGAAAAATGCTCATTTCACTTTTGCTGAGAGTTAGACAAACAGACTGACTCCACACCACATGTCCGAATGCTAAATATGAAGAGATAGCCAGCAGGCACTTAGCCTAGCTTACTTTAGCTTAGTCTAACAGAAGCAGGGGAACAGCATATGGCTAGCCTGGCTCTGTCCAAAGGTAAAAAACTTACCAGCATACCAGGGCCTCTAAAGTTCACCAAATACATCTTGTTTAATTTTTACTAACTGACTAACTGAGCAGTGATTTCCTAGATAATCTAAGCTAAACTAAACCAAGCTAACCAACCAAGCTAACCATAAGAATATTAATCTTTTTAATCTTTTAAAATCTAAATATAAGGTACAAAAGCAAATAAGCCTTTTTCGTAAAATCTAAAATTTTTCAGCAGCACTCACTTTGGGGGTTTATTTCCCATCCCTATGCTGAATTTGTAGGAGAAAAATGGACTTAACAGTTGTACAAAAACTTTAATAAAACACAACACTGTCTTGAACTTTTACAATGCGGTGAGCATTGCAGCCACTTAACATTAAGCTCTTCCTACAAGAAGAAAGATTTCATGCTGAGCTGATGAATCGTGACTGAATCTTCCTTTTTATGTAATTCAAGTTACCATGTGAAGAATTTGATGCAGATGTCATTTGGCATTTTTCTCAGCCTAAAGCCTCTGAAACCAGAACTGACCTGTGAACTGCCTGTTCTCAACCTATTACAAGTGTCTATTCGTCTGCAGACTGGTAATTTAAAAGAGTTTGTCAACAGTATGACAGTGGACTGAAATGACTAACTTATATTCTACGCTCCACTTTAGACTTATATTTTGCAAAGACATTAAAGCATGAGACTTAAGAGACTAACCCCCAAATTAGTGTGTGAGGGATAATTTTCAGATGAGAAAATCAAAGGGTTTCATTTTTTTTTCTGGAGGAAATAATTCCTCCAGAAAATTATTTTTATGACTGTATGGTTGCCAGCGTGCTCAATCTACTGGTGATTTCAAGCCTCAACAGTGTGATGAAAAAACCGTAATCCATATGAACACACCACTCTTCCTACTCTGCGGTGATGGCATCCTCCTCCTTCGGCCTCTTACTGTGTCCCTATCTGAGGTTGATCTGCCCGGAGACAGCGCTAACAAGCCAGAACCACGGGAGTAATGGTGTCTCCGTCACTGCTTAGGCAGCTATCCAGAACCTTACAGAGCACACACACTGCGATATACAAGAAATGAAAGAGTGATCGGGCCAGGAGGCAGAGAGAAAGGGGGGTGAGGTGGGGGTAGGGGCTGAGTGAAAGAGCTGGGTGAGGGGAAAATATATAGAGAGAAGAAAGGACACTACAGAGCAAGAAAACACTTTTCTGTTGTCAGCTGCCAAACACACTCTTGGCATCCTATTTCTGGTCAGCCCTACAGACAGCATAGAGATCCATATTCAGCTTTTTCTGAGGAATATAGTGAACAAATAATAAGAGAAAGATTGCACTGATGAACAACATTAGGTTGCTAAAGGTCTAAAATCAGCAGAAAAACCGTCACATGTCAAGGAAATATTAATTTGCCATTTTGAAGTTTATTTTGAGACCTTGATGACTTTTTAGACACATTTTGTATTATAGGAGGGCTGTCTTTCCACTGGAGCTGAAACAATCAGTTGAATATTTGATTAGTCAGTTAACCAAAAATTGTTCAGCTACTGTTTTAGTAATTGATCAGTCATTTAATGGAGCAAAAATAGCAAAGAAAAGCCTCTCAAATGTTAAAATTTGTTCAGTTGAATTTCTTTGGGTTTGGACTGCTGGTTAAACCAAACAAGCTATCGGAGAGTGTCACCTTGGGCTCCAGGAAATCATGAGGGACATTATTATTATTATTATTATTATTATTATTATTATTATTTTCATTTCATTTTCATTTTTGGCCAAATGCTTGCTTAATTGAAAAAATCAATTGTTAGATTAAATCATCATAATCATTAGTCGTGGCCAAAGTTTTCAAGCTGTTCCTATCATCATGGCATCTGTTGTCATTTCATTATATTAAATATAGATACAAATCAGAGCCAGATAGAGACATACAAATGGAAAGTTTGCTGAGGCACGAGTGTCCTGTGTGGATATTTCCTATGTGTGTTCCTAACTGTGAATACAGCATGTATGGGTCTATGCGATTATAGTGCAAGCAGTGCTGTGGTGAGCTGTTCTCCAACCAGCTGGGACCTGGACTGAGGGCAGAGGACCAGGGAATGCAGGACATATGTGTGACCACCATATGCAGACACAGTAGGAACACACACGCAAATCGGGCCAATTTGCACATACACACCTGCACACACAATCTACTACAGTCTATGGGACATCTGCTGTAAATTACTGTATATGGATAAAAAGACAAATACAAGCTCAAAGCATAAACGTATATGTGTGACAGAATAGTCTGTAGTACATATAGATATATTTTGTAACACACTCTCTTGGAAAGCTTATGAAAAATTAATACTGACTGGATGAAACAGAAGATACAGTCTATTCTCAAATAAAACAAAAGGGATGGTGAGACTGTGTAATGGCATTATGGCCTTTCATAAGAAAGATACTTCAGGCCACTCAGTCCCAGAAGCAATCCCAGTTTCCATTTGCTTTTTCCCTGCCCTTTCATAATGCACCTCTCCTGAGTACAGGGAGAGCAGACGTGATGTTATTGTTGTGGCAGGTTTGCACTCTGCCGTTCGGACTCATATTCAGAAAAGTGTGCAACAGACAGATAGGAACCAGGAGGTGTTTTCCTGTGGAAGTAATATCACCTCCGGAAAATGTTCCCTCTGTCAGGCAAGAGCAAAGACAGACGGACAAGACAGGCAGGTGGAGAGGAAGAGAACACAAAGGATGCAGCTATTAACAGATGACGGATCAAAACAAAGAGCACTGCTGCTGCACTGTCTACTGAGTTATAACTGATATTATTACTGAGCGATGAAAATGAAAGTGTTAATACAAGTCCACAATCAATTATCCTGTTCCTACTCCTTATTGTCTTTATTCTGTCTCATCATATCATCCCCCATCATCTGCCACATCACCCATCATCCAATAATCCATAAGTGTGAGATATCGGTGAGACCGTTCTCTGCTGCCGGCCGTATCAGGCTGTCTCTTCATCTTAACCATGAGCTGTGTACAGATCATTCTGATTCTGCATGCGAGTCAAAACAAAATGTTCAACTAGTCAAGCAGTGGAATGAAAGGGCACATGGAAGAACGTGGGAGATGTAAATATAAAACCATGCATGTATAATGCTGAGTGCTGGAGCCCACACAGGTTGAGCATGTGATGTCGTTATTTTTTTATTTGGCTATGTATGTGGTGAGCCAACAGAGCAAGAAACGCCCACTGATGGAGTCTATTTTAGTATGACATGGCTATGTTTTTAATGTTCCTATTTTTATGAATTTAATTGAAAGAGGTTTGACTTTCCTAACATGGATTTCACACATTTTTGAGGCCTTGATAAGGACAAGAGACACTGCATATACTTAAGAGTTGCAACTAATAATTATTTTTACAATCAGTTAATCTGCTATTATGTTCACAATATCCAAACTGATGTATTCATAGTCTAGAAATTTCTTTGATATTTTTACTATTGTCTGTCACAATATCCAAACCAGTGTACATCACATCAAACCCCATAAATATTGAATCTATAATGTAAGACTGAGGAAATCAGAAAATCCTTGCATCCAAGAATCTGAAACGGACAAATGTTTGGCATTTTGAGGGTGTCGTTGTAACTCTAATATGCTTTGTCCTTTCTTAAGGATTTTCTCTTGACTGAGTGACTTTTATCTAACACCAAAATGACTGATGTATGCATAATTAGAGATGACACTGTATAAATAATGATGAGGCTTTCTAAGGTGGCAGCACAGAGAAAATATCCCCTTCTGTCTCTCCTTCTCTCTCTCTCCCACACATACACACATGCACAAAAATATAGCCTTCAGCTCCTCCCTCTCTCGGCCCTTTGGCTCTGGCATCTCTATAAGCGACCTTGAGCTGTGAAGCCCTGTCAGCATCCGCCCCTTGTTGCTATATGCATGTATGCATTAATGACTGAATGTATAAACACAGCCCATTCATTATTCATCAGGCTGAGACTCACAGCACTTGTCTTTACTTGGTGGCATTTGAATGTGGACTTTTTGAAGTTGCCAACCCCACAAACTGTTAACAGATATGACTAAATGTGTGCGTGTGTGTAATCTAAGAATTTTACATCCTCACACTAATAAGTCTTGATGGCCTTGTATCCCTGCACATTCTTCATGGAAATCCTCATCCTGACATTTAGATCAATGGGCCAACTGAGCCACCACACAAGCTGTGGTGAATGCCTGTGAAGATCCAACTACTGAGGGATTCTTGAAAAAAAATAATTTATCTTGGCAAAACACCAAAAGGCTCCAAGAGGCTCAACAGAGCTGCCTGAAAGTAACGACTGGTGACATGGGAAGGAATCTTTAAACAGTGGAATAAACTGGTGTGGGAGGTGGAGTAGGGTGTTACTGTATGCTTGCAGCTTGCAATAGAGATATTGTTGTATCCAGTGCTGCTGTCTGTAGTCACTGCACAGAAAACAGCATGAATTATTCACTTAAAAAAAAAGAATGATGGCTTATTCACACAGCATGACACCTATACCGTTATGAAAAATAGACACTCTAACATACAACTCTCATTAGGAGAATTTTCAATGAAATTACATTTAAGTGAAATTAAACTATTGCTCATTTTATCGGGGACCCTGGAGACAATATAACGACCCCTGCTGGTGCCCACTCCTCTCTGTGGCCCTGCTCTGGATGGCACACAGGTCCACAGACACACGCTGAGAGCATATTAATATAACAAAACAGACATCAGTCATAGTAGGCGGCCACCCACTGAGCTGATGCAGCTGATCCCACACACACACCTGACTGCAGTGCGTTTTGTCTCCTCGCCTCAGTATTAAAAAAAAGAAAAAAGAAAAGAAGAAAAAAGAAACAGAACCCCGTCCATCCTACCTCCTGTAACTGCTCCAACTCCTTCCTGAGAGTCTCTTGGTCGGTCTCCAGCTCCGCATACTTCTGCTTCAGCGCCTGGTTCTCCTCTAGGACGACCAGACCGCACTCCGCAGCCCGGATCTTCTCCCGGTTCGCCTCTGCCAGCTCTTGGGTGAGCCGCTCCACCTCGGCCCGGTACTGATCCACCGATTCCCCGCATCCTCCACCGGCGGCCATCGCCCCTCTCTCTCTCTCTCCCTCTCTCTCACTCTCTCTCTCTCAGTCCCCCTGTCGGTCTGCGGTTCCCCCTGACTCTCCACAGCTTTGGTACGGAGCCACAGAGGCGGGCGGAGGCTGAGAGATACTGAATATCCCCCCACCCCCCCTTCTCCTGAGAGCCAGAGCAGGCAGGGAATGAAAAGAAAAAAACCAAATAAAGAGTATTTACATTCGCCTCAACAGTATTATCAACAACGCTTGACCGATAATAGCATTAAAACGGCATTAACGACTGTTAGATGAACCATCGCGATTTAAAATTAGGTCAGTGTTGTCTGTATGACACTCAGCAAAATACAGAGCATCATTTCTGCTTATTCATGGGAGCAAAGGCGCCACCTGTCCGCTATTTGAGGTATACCATCAAATCTATCTATCTATCCGTCTATTACAAATTTCAACTACAACTATGACAGCAGATTAGAAAGTATAAGTAAAGCTCAGCTCAGCACTAAGCCTTTAACCACAGCAGATATTTTCACCATCATATAGCAGAGACAGCGCAATATTTTTAAGGATGACTATCCAAGTGGAATGCCTTGCCAGTGAGCGAATATGCACAATACCTGGACCTTAGAACTGATACATCTAAATGGAATGCAGCCTTCATTAACGCTGTCAGGTAGATGGGTGTACTACTCACATGTTGAAGCATCTGCTGAAAAACAGGCTCTCATTTTCTCAGTTTTATTTTCTGTGAAACATGTAACTGAAAAAGTGAGAAAGCTTTGAAATTCGTAAAAGCCACATCAGTTTTCATAAATGGCGTGTTGTAATTTTAACATATATCATCCTCCCAACAAATTCTGTTCTTTAAAACTAAAGTTTATGAGCTGAACTTATATTTGATTCTCTAACATGATCCTACCCAAGCAGCACAACTAGGTACTGTGTGGCCTTCGCTGTTCATGTGTTTGTATGCTCTTAAAATCGGTTATCATAACGTTTATATCTTCGTAAAACTAACAAATATTTTATTAGCTTGGTCTGGAAGCTAATATAAATGTCTATGGAGGAGGTTAAACTAATAAAGTCTGTGTGACCACTCGGTAACCATTTTATTAGCACACCTGTACAATCTAATGCAACTGAGTACAACAGCTCTGAACAATATAAGCATCATAAAAGTAGACTTTATGGCAGAACAGCTGTATTGGATTACATGAGATTTAGGTGTGCCTAATAAAGTGAGAGTATACAAACATGTCATTCATCAAGATGTACCCATCAAGGTGTGTCAAACAAAAGTCATTACTGACCACTGAAAATACAGACATTACACCGGTTATACAAGAAATACTCAAGACAGACACAGCACAGCCTGAGGAGGCTGAGGAGGCTTTTATGGCATCAACATGTCAATGTGAGTTCTTTTTACAGTCTCAAAGCCAATCCTGTGCTCAATAGACTGCTACAAAATAATACAACACAGGCAGTGCTGATGGTTCACTGCAGTACTGAGTGGCTTTGGTGAATGGCACTTTTGACCAGTAACACTATTGATAATTTTGTAATAATACTGTCTGCTACTGTCTGACTACACACAGTCAGTCAGGTGCCAAAACATTCAGATATGTTACATCTTGAATAAGCATCATTCAGGACAACAACAATGAATGTATGGTCTACCTATTTCCATATAAGGACAAGCATTTTTACTGAAATCATCTAATAAAATTGTTTGTGTTTGCAAAAAGCCAGAACATATTATTCAGATGATGTCATGTGTTCATCTTAAGTAGACATTAACACTGGCCTCAGTTGCTGTTGTTCTATCTATATAGTACAATAGATTCCAATTTGTAATCACCCACTTTATGATAAAGTTATGGTTACACAAGCATGGTCAAGGTTTTTGTTTGATGCTCTCCACCAACTACGTACATTCGTCCTCTTCTCTCCAACCCCACCTCTGCAGCCAGGAGTACAGTTTATCTTTGCGGCATACACATGCAATAAAGGAAGGCATGACCGGGGTGAAAAGTTTAACCACGTTCAGATGCCTGTTAAATGCAATCAGTTATGGTACTGTCAAGTTATTATGGTATCGATAGTGAAGGCGATACTGTGTTATCTGTCTTATAATTGGCAATTATTTGGAAAATAGCCTGTGTAACACTTCTTGGAAACAAAGGGATGTGAGCAGTTCATGTCGCTTTTTCACTTTAGAATATCACTGTCACAAGAAGCAGGTTTCAGCATGAATAGAACATAGTTACATTGAGACTGGGAAGGTTGTGAAATACATTTACAGTGGTCTTATGTGTAATATTGATTTAACAAATAGATTAATTAAGTTTTGTTGAGTATTTTTTCATTTACGTCACAATTATTTACATATTTCTACATCCTCATGATCCAGTAATACCATATCATCATATAATTTTTCCTTTGATCCTATTTGACATGTTCTATAAAGTTCCCAGCTGACCTGCCAATAACTTCGATTTACAAGCCAAAATTAAGATAAGGACAGGTTGTCAGAAAGTCAAACAGATGAACACTTTATGGCAGCGTCATATCTTATCTTTGACAAGGAAGTGTGGTGTCATGAAAAAGTCTGAATGCTCTCCTGCACAATAACTCTCTACCAAGAAGCCTGTCGCAGTATGCCCTCAAACCTTGATCTGTACAAAAGCATCAGTACAGACTTATCACAAGGGCTTTTATCACAAATACAACCAAACTGAATGTTTTCAGTAGCCAAGCAGAGTATCAACACTGACTGTCAGCTTTATTAGTAAATGAAAAAAAAAAGTGTTGCTAATATAAAAACTTTATTTCAGGTGGACAGAACAGTATATACAACACATTTCCACAACTGAAGCTAAATCATCAAGTTATCGTACTTTACAGATTTGTGTATCATTATGAAACTCATTATGATGTTTGTCCCACATGTAATTACAGAAACAGAGTAGTGTCATCATTGTAAGAGTACTGAAGGTGCTATCTCTCCAAGGGGATCAAAATAGAGAGTCCTGTAATCTGGGGAATGTGTGTTGGTCAGCACGGCTGGCGTTAATGTTGTTCTGAGGAACAGCCTCGATTGAAGAGGTTTAGGTAAGCAGCATGGCAGCCAGCACACTGCCTGCAGCTGGGGCTTCTGTAAGAGCAGAGAGAGTGCAAACGGATGAGAAATGAAAAACAACAAAGGAATCACTGTATCCCCCTGTGTCAGCCATACAGTACTTTAGTCAACTGGTTTAGTCAATTCTCTACTCATTTTATTTTGTTCAGTCAGGTGATTTCATTATTGCCACATATAGAGCATTTGAACTAGTCGCTTTTATATTATATGGTCATTACAGAATGATCAGTAGTGTTATGTTACCTCATAATAACGCAGCTCATGACTGGCTGACTGTACGTGCTGTCTTGTCATCCGCTCAAGGTCCTTTAGTGTTTCTGCCTTCCTCCATTTGGCTCTGCGGTTCTGGAACCAAATCTGAAGCACAAACAACACATGATGACCAAGCATTTAATGAGAATAATATATATTTTCCTCTTAGCCATAGCAGAGTTAAGAAAGACCCAGTTTCATATCACTCATATCAAAGTCACATAACTGGGTTAAAAATTCACCTGGTTTGGGTCAATATAGCATCAATACTGGGTTATGTTACCTAGCTAACCATGATAGAAAACAAACTGGGCCATGTGTCATTAATTATTTTGAAGTTAACTTAACTTATACAAGCAGCTGTCCAAAGACCATTACTATTGTTCCACTGATAGGTATTTAGTATTATCAGTCAAATGTTTGAGCACATTCAATGAACTGTTAGCAATCCCAGTTTGATTTATGGATTCCTGTTACAATTAGACTGAAATGACAGTATACATAATCAGTTACAAAATAAAAACAATGTGTGTGATTACTGTTTGTGAAAGGGACCAAAGGTAATTAGAAACATAATAAAGTTGTGATATGGCTTTGTCTATTGCACATATTTAAATCCTTATCTGAATCATTTTTCATCATTAAAAGTTTCCACATTAAAATATGTCCAGTATTGTCATTTAAACACCTGTAATTATTGAATATTGCCATGATGGTCCTTGATAAAACCACACACAGAAACACACATAAAAAGTCACTCATTCAAATAAATGCTGACAAATCTTAATTTACTAAACCAACAAATACACCCAAACCACCAGCAAATTATCACAGATGACTTGCTGTGTGTGTCCTACCTGTATGCGACCCTCAGTGAGGTGCAGGCGAGAGGCTAGCTGTTCTCTGGTGTTGACGTCTGGGTAATGTGTCTGCTGGAACACTTTCTCTAACTCCTGCACCTGGAATGGTGTGAAAGTGACCCTTGTTTGCCTTTTTTTCCTCTGACCTGCAAACAGATGATTGTCACCGTAATCCTCGTCATCAGCATCATTTATACATGTATCTAAAAATGCAGCTCAGGATCACACTGAGTGTTTCTTATTTGTCTTTTACTCACTCATGCGGTCTGTCGTGGTCTTTGGAGACTCTTCATGCAGTCTAATTTCTGGAGTTTCTATGGACATAGAAAATAAATTTCAATATTCAAATAAACATATCTATGCTTTAACAAACGCTCTTGAGAAAGTTAATAAAAAGCCTTAAAAAACATACCTGTAGCATGAGTGTTGGTTAGATTCTCTGGTGTTGTCCTTGATTACAGACCAGTTACGATGAACTCTCCTCTCTATTCTGACACATGTGGGCCTCCTCAGGATCTCTTCAATGGAATGGGATAATTTCTTACATGGATGAGATTCCCTTTCTTGATCCACACAGAAGTCTTTCTCTGCATCTTCTCCGTTCCACATTTCCACTAATCTATCCCCTGCCATCAGCACAACAACTCTCAGGCTAGGAAAACTCTTGTTCTTTGACTTCTTCCCCTCTCTGGTGTGTACTCTCCACTCTCTGCAAGGTGAGGTTGTCCTCCCTTTCCTGGCAGCCTCTGTTTGACCTGCATCACATGGTCATCATTAGGGAGGAGCGACTGGTAGCATATAACAGCATACTTCTAGGAAAACCTAGTTATCAGCATCCATTTATGTCAAAGTTTTATTTTTCAATTGTCCCTAAAGAACTGTTAATTTAAGACGTGCTCATTGTAAATACATAAACTCATACTCTTAATATTATTATCTGCCCTTATCACTTCTTCACACACACACACACACACACACACACACACACACACACACACATTTTTATAGAATTTAGTTTTCTCTGTAACAAGCATAATAGGGAATTCTTACATTGTAAGGCCAATCTCAAACTAAATCTCTGTGGTTTTGTAGCTTGTTTAACACCCCAGACAGCATTCAACTATAAAACATATTTTAATTGTTGCTTCTCTTTCTTATCACCTGATTTATTGCAAGGCTAATCCTTATCACCTTGGCCTCAGTATGCCCTCTCACACCTCAGTTTACCTTTCAGAGACACTGGCAGCATAAGCTGTTAGTGACTCCTTGTGGTGTGCAGGAGATAATGTCTTATTGTGTTCAGTATGCCTCCATCTAGTGGTTGTGGCTCTTCACTGCATTCTGTTCTGATTCTTTTAAATCTTTCTGAACACTACTGTATACCAAATATCAGTTTATGTTAAAAGTCTTTTTTCACAGCAGACATTGAGACCTATCATAGCAGGAACAGCACAGGTGTATTTTTTCAGATTTTTGGTTGAACATGCCAACAAGTAAAAGGTAAAGAAATTGACAAACTAACAAACTTAGTGTCCTCACATGGACACACTCAACCTTAAAGGCACACTGCAGCAATTTAGCAAAGTTTGTTAAAGTTCACTTGACTTCAAGATATTTGTTGCAGTAAAAGCTTCCTGATGATGCTGTCACGATCACTGTCTCAGATTTCTCCAAAGCCACAGAAAAAAAATCATACAACTGTTCATAAGCTAAGAAGAGCATGTGGTAATCATTTTAGTACACGAAAGCATTAACATGTATTCTGCAGCAGTTATGTATTTTTGAATATAGGAATAAAAATCTAAATTATATACATTTAAAATCTTGTCACACATAATGCACAGAAAGCTACAGGTGCAGTCATGTAACAATTTATTACATAAATAAAACATCAAATTGTCACTGCAACATGAACATAAATCCTTTAGGCGGTGCTGTGTACCTCCTGGTCACTGATGAGTCACAATATGTGACCCACTTAAGCCTTGTGGTCTGTAGGTATTCTAGTATGCAGAGTGTGAAGCCATGAGTGACTCAAACACACAGAACAACAGAGCAGAACAAAAATACTTGATTCAAAAGGAAATTTGCATCAAGTAAAAATGTTCTTTTCTGTAACTGACTGTGGAAACAAAAGTCAAGCTTGCTATAACTGATTATTTAAATGTGCTCAAAGCTCCACTGTTTGTAAAATTAGCAGGGTCACGGGATGCAGTGAGACACTGGATTAGAGGAAACCATGTTCCTGGAGCCAAAACATCTTGACTCAGGCAGTGTTTCTAAATATTATTGCAGTCTCTTGGATTGCCTCTCCTGGGTTGCCTCCACTTCCCAGCATGCTGCTGTTAGGATAATGACTTCATTGTCTTCAACTACTTTGACTCATTCTGTTTTTTCAGTGATACAGTATTATTTTACACATTTTTATTGCAAAGTTGTACCTGATCATTTTTTCTGAGACTGAAGATTCTTGTCTCAGGACAACATGATATTCTCTGTTATGACAAAAATGAATTCTTACTGAAACAAAATAAGTTTGTTTGTTGTATTAATGTAACATGAAACAGTAAAAATGTGGGATATATATACATTTCAAAGTTTTTCATGATAATCTAACTAACTGGTAATGAAAGCACAGAGAAAGGAGGAAATGCAGTTTCTCACATTTGTCAGATATTTAAATGAATCAATATTATTTTTCTCCATTTAGTTTCTACTTGTGCAACACATTATTCTGTAAAAGCACACTGTCTTTGTGGCTTAATGTGATCATATGTGTCGGAGTTACTGTCTGACGCAAAAACTGATGTGAATGAATTGATCAGGAATAGGTTGTGGTTTAATGCAGACAGCAAGAAAGAAAGAAAGCACATGCTTTTTTCTTCAGAAAATCAGCCATGCTTTGGTGATTGGACACACACTCACTAAAATAATTCATTAAGGCTAGTCAGAGCTTTGATTCACCACCTTTAATGAGCAATGGCTTAGCGGCTTATTATTGACAGTATGTGAAATACATGTAAACCATTAAAATTAACATACACATGCATAGTATTAATGAGTCTGCTTTAATCCAGCTGTCATAACATAATTGAAAAATTAAAAAAATTCCCACTTGTTCAGTACCTGACATGTGATCGGATCCTTACATACACTCACAGTCACATGTACACAGTACAGAAGACCTCATGATGTCCCAGCACTGAGTCTCTCTTTGCTTTGCAAGTTTCATGTGAGGTCAATTTCCTTTAACTATTCTATTTGGTGCATTTTTTCAAGCTCCCATTCCTACTGTCTGAACAGTCCACAAGAGTCAACACAAAAGCTTTCTCATAGTGTGAAGTTGCTTTTGAAACCTGCTCAGGCTGTTGAATAAATATCTATGGAGAACATTTAATAACTAATGTTACAGATAATAATCAGTCTCTATTTTAATTTCTTATTGTATGAAAATCCCATGTGCACATTTATTTGCTAGTTTTCTGTCAGACTTTTAGCTATGCTATGCTAGTTCTATGGGATGGCAGTATCAGTTATTTTGGTTGGTTGGTTGATCCACCAGTTTGGTCCAGGCTGAAATATCTGTATAACTATTTGATGTCATGAAATATTTTAAAGAAATTCATGGTGCCCTGATGATGAAGGCCTCAACAACAACACAGTATGATGCTGCTTTGTACTGTATTTTTCTGTTTTTGATTGTGGCGTCTTTTCTGGCTTCCTAGTTGTATTTGTCTGACAGCTCCCACAGACACAAAGAACATTTCCAAAAGGATAAAAACATTAATATAAGAAACATTGTACAAACATTTGTGTCTCCTTCTCGATTAATTGTAATAACTTTGGTAATCCCTTTACTTTTCATTTAGTGCCATCATTAGGTCAAAATTTCAGTTTGTCCAGTACCTTTGTTTATAGTTAAATACATTTCCATCAGCCTTAGCTGTACTTTGTATTTAGTGAATACAGTAAATATTACACCTGCTTGACGTTAGCATGTTAGCATTGAGGAACCTGGGTAAACATATTTTTGAAGACTGTTGAAGTTTATTACATACCCTCCACTTTAAAGTTAGTTTATAGTTTAAACTATAACATTATGTTTAGATGATTCCTAACCACTGGGCCTTGAAATATTGTGCACTGTACGAGAACTGGCAATGGAAGGAAAACAATGAGATTAGTGGAATGTGCATCACATGATAATGAGTTACATTTCTTGTAACTCCAGTTCCAGGAGTGTAATGTGTGCACATTTAAGCAACTCTAATTGGTAGTGTCAGACATTATGTGAGAGAGATAGTAATATGTTGCTTTTTAATTGGTTTTGCTCTTGAGACGTTGTTGCTCGCTTTTACTTCCTCCTGGTGTCATGCAGCTGCAAATTTGTGACCTGGATCTTGACTTTGGAACACGGGGAGATGCAGATTATAAACCCTGTGACATAGGATGTGCGAATACGCCCCGACACAGATGCTAATACTGTGTGATTCCTAACTCTGCTGAAATGGGAGTGCCATTTGGGCCTTCTTAATGAAGTAGATGTGGGCTGTTATCAAACTCTTAATTCAGGCTGATAATTTAATTCAATCTAATATAATTTTCAGGAAAATAGAGCTGTACGGTAAATGAGGAAATGAAGTTAACATTTACTGAACATTGGCCCATCATCAATAGCAGCTTCATACCATGTGATAGTTTGGCAACATGTGATAGTCTTGGAAGTGTGCCCTCCTAAAACAAATATTTGGTGTTAAAATTAGAAGGAAAGTAGGCTGGAAAAGGGCACTTGTCTCAGCACTGGATTCTGACTGTTTGCTTCCTCTGAATTTGAATTGCCAGTGGCTAAACCAACAAGTCAGTACTGCCTTGAAGGATCGGCTCCCTCAGCTAAAGAGACTTATAGACCACTCTCATTGAATTCTATCTTTTTAATGCATTTTCAGGATTCTGAAAGGGCTCTAGCCATGAGATTGTGATAAAAATGTTAGAGAGACAGAGGAAGAGAGAGAAAAAAAGTCTGAAAGGGTATCTCCTGCCTGCCAGATACTGGTTGGTCAGCTGCTGTTACTGTTGTAATTGGGTTCACATGAGCTGCTGGTGGGACTCATTTCAATCAACAAATGCAGCAGTCTCATGTCTGACCTCTGCTCTTTCCTACCATGCTGCCCACCACACCATGCCCCCACCCCACCCGTAGTCCTACCTCCCAGCTCTCTCCCTTCTCTCTCTGCATGTCCCCTCCCCTTTAACTAATGTTTTTTCACTTTTCTGTTTTGTTTTCTGGCTCAGAAGACCGCCACCTGAGCCTATAGGCTGAAGCCGAGATGGCTCCAGAAAAGGAAAGTAAAGGTCATGACAACTATGCATTTGCAGTGAGTATAACTTTTATTTCATTTTCTCAATGTTTTCATATTTTACATTTTCTTGCAAAAGTATTTACAGTGATTGTAAAATGTAAATTACATCCTTTTAATCACTTAGTTAAGTATTACATTCCAGAATTCTTCCTTGTAAATAAATACATGAAAATCCAGTGATTTACTTTTAAATTGTGTGAATGTGAACACATCCAGAATGTACATAAAAGTATTACTTGAGGATTTATCTCTCCTATGACCACTGAACTGGATAATGCATGCATTGACTCTGACATTGACTACCACAGTAGAAACTAGATTTTATGGCAAGTTAATCATTGACAGCACATAGAATATCTTGCAAAGTATCGTCATGGATACATATGAATGTTTGTTTACATTCCAGCTCCTCCATGCTTAAAATCACACAGTTGAGTTGAGGTTTCAGTAATCTTAAGTATGTCAAAAGGAATGATTGTCTTGACTTTTGTAAAATAAATAGAAAGAAATCCGCAGCACCTCTAATCAATGACTCTTTGAGGAAATAATTCCTGCTTTGAGCCTGAGAAAAAGCATTTAATCCCCCTGTTGAAAATTAGTTTCTCATGTGACTACCTAATGTCTCAGATGTGATAAAAGAAAATGAATGTCTTGTGCAAAACATTTATTTTTATGGCTGCCAGAAAGTCATGAGCTAACAGGCATTTGAGCACATTCCCTTGCTTTGAATTTTCAAGAATGGAAAATTAATGGGTTGTGCTGGATGCCCGAGTGTTTTAACACGTTTAGACATTCTGTTGTTGTATTCTGTTTTGAGGTTATATCCCATATCATAAAATTACAGATCACCACAATGCAAAACAGACTTCTGCAGCATGCCATCATTTAGTATGCATCTTTAACTGAACTCTGTCTGCCTTTCTACCTGATTAATTTAAGCTTGATGGACGTTTCTGTGATCTACGTGATGCAAAAAATGGAGAAGAACTGGACTCCTCTGTGGATGGAGACAACAACAAGCTAGCATATTGTGTAACAGATGTACCTCCTTGGTACCTGTGCATCATTCTAGGCATCCAGGTACGTCAGCGGATGGGTCTGACAATGAGTCACCACTCATTTCCAGATTAAGAGCCTATTTCTGGTGTTAAACAACAATGCAAACATGACCACAGTGTCACATGACGGCTTCAGTTTGACGTCTCCTTCACGGTTGGTTAGACTTGGTTTTATTTACATAGGACTGATGGTGAAATTTGCTTCAGATACAGTTGAGCAGAGTCAGTGAGAGTTTGTTTCATGTACTGTATGCCTGAAGTCCTGACAGAGTAATATTTGCGATATATAAACAATTTTCTTTTCCATCATCTTGCCATTTTTACAGCATCTATCACAGTTCATTCCAAGTACACATGTATTACACAAGCATTACACTTCCTTCAATTACACAGAAATGTTCAGTGTTGCACAAAAATTTTAAGATCTGTTTTTGTTAAGATGATGTTAACTTCTTGCTGAGGCATATAATTTCACCAAAGCAAAATGACATGTTATGTTATTTTCTGTACATCAACCATTAAATAAATGTATTTCTCCTACATTTTTCTTGTCTTTGCTCTATCAGCACTGTTTGACTGCATTTGGAGGCATTATCGCCATCCCGCTAATCTTGTCTCAGGGGTTGTGTCTGCAACATGATGGCCTCACACAAAGCCACCTCATCAGTACCATCTTCTTCGTCTCTGGTGTTTGCACTCTGTTGCAAGTTACCTTCGGCATTAGGTAAGAAAGAAAAAGAGGAGTAGTTAATGAGCAGGAAGGCGCTTGTAGGATTCAAGGGTGATAAATGTTTGGCTTTGTATAATTAGAGATGGTTGTAGTCAGTGATTTCTCAGTCTAAAGTAAATTTACATTAATTCACTAGATAAGCTTTTTTCATGCTGTCTTGGTTCGTGCTTTAACACAGGTCCAGCAGTGCAGCAGGGTGCATTAAAGTGGAATTAACCATGCTGCTCCTGTCTGATTAAACAAGCAGAACAGAACAACCTCTCAGATTTCCTTCTTAACCTCTTTTAAACTGGGAGGCCTGCCAAAGTCAGTACACCGACTTTACTATGTTAGTTGGCACAGCTTCTATTTAAGGAATCATCAGGGAGGTACAGTATTAAATTAAGGTTAACATAAAAATACTTTCAAATGTTAAAATATTTTGAGCCATGAATGAGCTGTGATGACTTCATAGTAATGTCAAGACATTTAACATTAATTGTAGTCTTTCCACTGCATATCCATTCAAGTATCATATGATACGATGATAAGATGTGATGTAATACAATACGATACAATACAATATTAGCACCAGAAAAAGTCTTGTGTGAAATGCCAAAACTCAAAATGAGCATCACTCCTCTCACACAAAACCTACACAAGTGTCCCCCTTGTTAGTAGTGACACATACACAGGAGAATCAACATGATGTAATGGCTGGATTTTGTTTTGCAGAACTACAAACTTAAACCATGTTTTGGAGCTCTGAACTTGTACTGAGCTTGTGCAGACTCAGCCGGGCTGAATATTGGTGTCACAGTAGGATTAGGAAAAGAATTTCCATCTTATTATGTTTGGAATCTAGTTCTTGCTAAATCCACATTCTCCTGGCTTAGCACCACTGATACTTTATTGTCTTTCCTCAAATACCTGGAGGTCAGCCATAAGGAAAACAGTTGATATGTTCAATGGCTCTGTTCTATTCCAGAGAGACTAAAAGACAACAACACTAATTGTTTGTGTCTCTTAATATGAAAACATTATGAACTCCCATCAAAAGATACTTTCTAGCTATGTGTTTTTACTATTCCCTCGAGTTTTCCATGTCATCCACAAAAAAATGATTGTCTTCTGACTACTCTGACTGTGAGAGATGGCTGTGCATGTAGCCCTCTGCTTCAGTCTGACGTGAACCGCAGACAGTGAAGTGACCAGCATAATGGGGATTATTACATAGCAAATGACTTTAATTCACTTAACCTCTCATAGTCTAGCAGTTTGTCTAATTATTGAGTCACTCTTTACCTTCACACAAATTAAGTTAACCATTTTATCATCTGCAATTGAATGAAACAGTCCCTGCTTTTTAGATAATCGTGAATGGCTGTCACCAGTCAGTCTAATTGTACCTGTAACTCCAAATTATCTTCCACAGTATCTGATATCTGATGATGTATGACCTGTCTAGAAAGTCTTTTATCTTGATGTCATATCTGTCTGACTCTCTTCTCTTAATTGCCTACCTCCTTGTGTCTTTTCCATCTTTATTTCCAGGCTGCCCATTCTCCAAGGTGGCACATTCACGTTGTTGGCTCCCTCCATGGCAATGCTGTCCATGCCAGAATGGACGTGTCCTGCTTGGACCCAAAATGCAAGCCTAGTCAACACCACCTCCACAGAATTCACAGATGTGTGGCAGAGTCGAATGAGAGCAGTATGTAAACCAATGGATCTTTCTAATCACAACTTAAAGCTGCACTAGTAAATGTTTTTATATGAACAGTGGCTCAAGTTAATGTGAAAGGAAAGGTGTCAGGTGTCACTGGTAGAGACATACATACAGAGATCACAAGATCAGTATACCACAGTGAGTTTTAACATCTTAAGCTAATTGTTTTGGTTTTACTGGTCTCAACTTTAATGTTTGGTGGACAACATTCATATATTATTTGATGTGAGAACATACTCGTTAGTTCTCCTGTTAGCATCAGTTTCTTGCTTCTCCGAGATGTCGATTTAAGAAAAAAAAACAAAAAAAACTCCCTCAGTTGGCTTGCCTGCCAATATGACATTAGCAGCATCTTTATTTTATTGTAAGCTTCATCAAGGAGATGCCATACATACATATATACAGACAGGGTCACTTGTCTTGAGTCAACTTTTCTTTATGACAGTGCTGTGTTACAAGAAAACTTTGAAAACATGATTTTTAGTACAGTTGCAAGAAAATCAAATAATGAGTGTGTCAAATTAGCATTTGTGTCAGTGCTGGCGACCTGTGCTGAGACAAATGCTTATTGTTTTAAAAGACCTTTCAGCTGCACAAAAGTAGGCATTGTTTGCTTGCTGTGTAATGGTGATACTATATGTGCACATTTCATGCTAACTTGAACCCTAACTCTAGTGTGTTATACTTTTAGTCATGCTTGTGTAACTAGGTGGTTTTATTGTATGGGAGCTGGTCCCACGGATTTTAAAGTACAGCGTTTATAATGAATCCTTGGTATTCTGGTAACTGTTGAAAAACTGTCAGTGGTGGGTGTAGCTCTGAAGTATTCAAAACTTCCACAATAATAAGATTGAAATTGCTTTTTAATTCAATGTACCATGTTAGTTTTGAACATTAGTGTAACATCAGTGTAAATAAATGAGATAAATGATGACTTTGTCCCCTCAGCAGACACACAAATGCAGTAGGAACAACAATAATTTAAAGGAAGTACAGACTTCACTTTGAAAGCTGCCTAGCAAACTGACCTTACCATAATATGGTAGACATGGTAGTCAGCTTTTCCAACCAAGCTGTAATTTGCATGTGGTAACAAAATTGTTGCCCATTTCTGGCAAATATCTTTTTGATCATTTTAACATTTTGTCATCTTTCTTGTGTCTGTCTCTAGCTCCAGGGGTCCATTATGGTGGGATCACTCTTCCAGGTGTTTGTAGGTTTCTCTGGCCTCATAGGCCTCTTCATGCGCTTCATTGGACCTCTCACCATTGCCCCTACCATCTCTCTCATCGGACTGTCCCTGTTTGACTCAGCTGGCACAAGTGCTGGCAACCACTGGGGCATCTCTACCATGTGGGTAAAATTTCCACAGACTGGGGTCATTGTGCAACACAGAACAAAATGTACAAAAAGTGGTAGTCTATTTCAAATTTCCCACTATATTACTTTATAAAATTTAAGATAACCTAATTTTTTTTCATAATTTCTGATTATGTAACAAATAATACAACCCTTGTAGGTTTTAGATAGCATGAAAAAGTTCTTAGAAAAGGAGGTAATACCAGTTTAATGCATTTTTCTCAGTGAAACATGTTTTATAGGTTATGTTAAATCTGCCTCCTCCCTTGCCTAGAGTACAGCCAAGTACTAATAGACTGTGAATCTGTGTAAAGTTTTAATCTCTTGGGCAGGAAAGCCTATCAAAAGTTCATACCAAAGAACCTGCTAAGGTGCATGACTATAACTTAAGCTACAATGTGGCACAGTGCCACTTATTTTTAACACTGTGAATTTTGTAGTTTGATTTTCTTTCTATCTCACTCCCTCTCTCACAGGACCACGGCACTGATCATCTTATTCTCACAATACCTCCGTCACATACCTGTGCCTTTTCCCACATATAGCAAAGATAAAAAACTGCACACTTCCCGTGTCTACGTCTTTCAGATTCTCCCCGTATGTATCACACAAATTATCTTTTTTGTTTGCCAGTAACCAGATTTACCCTAATTAATTATGCATTTAGTCTTTTGGACGCTTTCCAAGATAACAAGTCTATGTATCCACAGGTTTTGCTTGGAATCACTTTATCTTGGCTCATCTGTTATATTTTGACAACCTACAATGTACTACCTGCTGAACCAGACCGGTATGGCTACCTGGCTCGCACTGATCTAAAGGGAGATGTTATGAGCCAAGCTCCCTGGTTCATTGTCCCATACCCAGGTAAGATGCTGTAAGACTATCACCTGAACGGACTTTTTAGTAATAAAAAAGAATATAAAAAGTATTACAGGCTACATATACTGTCTGATTCTCTGTTGTCTTATTCAAACAGGTCAGTGGGGGATGCCGACTGTGAGCCTGGCAGGAGTGGTTGGCATCCTTGCTGGTGTGATTTCGTCTATGATCGAGTCTGTAGGGGACTACCATGCTTGTGCCAGGTTATCTGGGGCTCCACCTCCCCCTAAACATGCCATCAACAGGGGTATTGGTATTGAAGGAATAGGCTGTCTGCTGGCTGGAGCCTGGGGTACAGGCAATGGTACCACCTCATATAGTGAGAATGTTGGAGCTCTTGGTATTACAAAGGTAAGATGAGTGTCTTTGTAGGCTGGAAGTTAATTACATAGTGTATATTGATTATATATTTATCTCTGAGCAAAGCTGTATAATATGATACATTTACTATTGTCTTTAAAAGGAAACTATTTTTAGACAAGGCATGTCTCTTCCTTTTGCAGGTTGGCAGTCGCATGGTGATAGTAGCAAGTGGAGTGTTGATGGTTGTCATGGGTGTGTTTGGTAAAGTGGGCGCTATATTCACCACTATCCCATCACCTGTGGTAGGAGGGATGTTTATGGTTATGTTTGGTGTCATCTCTGCAGCAGGAGTTTCTAATCTGCAGGTACATACAAAAGATATATTTTTTTCATTAACCTAAATATTGCATAAAATAAGTGTGAAAATCTGTTGCTGTACCTTGTGTCTTTTCCCCTCACTTTTTACAGTATGCAGATATGAATTCATCTCGAAACATCTTCATTTTTGGCTTCTCCATGTTCTCTGGTCTGGTCATTCCTAATTGGATATTAAAGAACCCCAAAGCTATTGCTACAGGTGCATGGATAAAGTTTCCCTATATAATCTTTTTTTTTTTTCCCAGAAAAAGCACTGTACTGCTACTTGATTATTGAAACAGAGGTTTAACTGTTTACATTGCATTGTGTTCAGGTGTGGTAGAACTTGACCAGGTGCTGCAGGTACTTCTGACAACCAGCATGTTTGTAGGAGGCTTCTTTGGCTTCATACTGGACAACACCATTCCAGGTATTCTTATGTTTTTACTGAATTACTGGTGTATTAATTTTCTTCAGTCAACATTTGCTGCTCAACTGCAGTGGAGTATGTCTGCGCACAGCATTCCCAAGCTTTATGAAAAAAACAAACAAGTCAGTTAATAACTTGAAAACAGAGTCAGTGATCTCATTTCTTCACTAAGTCGTACTAGTATGGTTTAACAAATTTAACACGTGTCCAACAGGATCAAAGCATGAACGAGGCATCCTGGCCTGGAACAAGGCTCATGAGGATGACTTCAGCAACACACTGGAGAGCGGAGAAGTCTACAGTCTCCCCTTGGGCATCAGCTCTTATTTATCCTCTTCTTCCTGGCTCCGGTACATACCATTCTGCCCTCCTGGTGTGCCTAGCTCTGTGGAAGGATGCGAAACAGATACTAATTCCTTGGAGCCTAAGCAGCCACTGGGACAACCAGAGCCTGCACAGATCATTGTTGGAGTCGCTCTTTGAGTTGTGTACTTACTCAAGCATTCCATTTTGGGAATTTTCCAATAACAATACCATCAAAGGCAGCTCAGTTTGGACCTTGTTTCCTCTGTTAAAGACACTGTACTGTAACAACATGGTGCAAAGTATTTCACATGACTTTGTTGAGTGACATTTGCAGATGACATCTCGCATAAGACTGGCTAATATATGGACTTCCTTTAGGGAGGCACTTGGGTATCTGAAATAAGTTTAGTGGATCTTTTGTAATTGTTGATAATAGAAAGCTGCACACACACACAGACACATATATGTATGTCTTGAGGACAATTGTTCGATTTTTTTTCCTGCACAGTAATTGGTAAATTGGTATTGATAACACATAACACTTACATATGAATCTTTATGTTTCCTAAGTTTTCTATGTTCTTATCAGTCACAGTGTGAGCACACTCAGGTGCTAGTGAACAAACTAAAAAGACGTAAATGTAAGTAAATGATGTTCAATGCTGCATTCAACTGTACATACAGTACCTCATGTTTGAATCAGATTTCTCAGTATTTTAACTAATGGTTTCGTTATCAGACAAGGCATTTTGCCTATTTGTGGCAACACTTTGTGACAGAACTTACATAATAGAGATAATTCTTCAATGCACAAACCAGGACTACTCACTGATCTCAATGGAAGAGTTTTTTCCCCTACGTGCATATTAAACATATCGAGCTCCAACATTGGAGCCATTGCTCGGCCATACCTGTCTCTGTTCAGTTTGTCCCTGTCAGATCCTGCTTGATGGCTTTGTACAAGCTAACAAAAGACTCTGCCCAAACATCTCGTTGGTGTGCAGTAGTGGAACTGACCATTTGCTGGGCAACGTATGCCATGGTCAGCAAAGTGCGCTCAAAATCATCCTGATGCAAGGGACCAGTATGACTGGAAAGGCCATAGATGAGCCTAAAAATGTCTGTTAGCTCCCTGGGTATGATCTCCTCACAGATGACCTTGAGGTTTTGCGTCTTGCGGAGGGAAGCCAGTTCGGCATCTTTCAATGAAAACTCTCCACTGGCCTCAAAGTGTATACCAGTTAGTAGGATCTATTCAGTAAAATGAAAATGGGAAATTGTTACCAGTGATCATTCATTCTCAAGGTTTTGCTGGTTTTATTTGTAAAATGTCTGTATTTATAGATATATTTGTCTCACCTCAAATAGTAGATGAACATCATCGAAGGAGTTGTGGAAAGTGGCGTTTGCTGCAGTTTCCACCCCTCTTCTGCTTGAAGCTGGGAACAGGGCTAGTAGGTAAAGAGACAGATTATGAGAATGAAAGTTGGCGAACAGAAACTTTTCATTTCAGGTTTGTTCCATGTTTTCATCTTGTGATTTACTGCTGTGGAACCGAAGGACTTCGTGAGGTTGGATTCCCTGCGTCAAGAAAATAAAAGTCTCAAAACCTATAGGTACTATGGAATGCAGGTTCTATTGGAGTTCTGACACATATAACACACCAAGACATACTGCAGTTAATCCATGATATACATACTGAGATCTTTGACCTGACAGATGACTTCTATCTGTAGGCGATGAGACATGACCTCAAACTTCAAAGGCAGCAGGGGGGTCAAAGGCGGAGTAACACATGGATCATACAACAGGCTCCAGATGATTTCAACATGCAGTTTATGGGCTTAGCATTTCAGCCTCAATTCCACAGCATTCACAGCAAACTCACAGTTTAGACCAGGGTGTTAGCCACAGCACTCACAGGCAAGACCTTTCCCCTTATTGGAGCATGAGCAGGTAAAACCATCAAGTATTGACATGGACATTCCTTGAATACTGGGTAGCCAAGTTATTTAAAGACAGAAACAACAGTTTTCCATCAGCTCATAACCTACTTCAACATCAATATATGGACAGACGATTGCATAATTTTCTGTTCTGTATAAAATTGCTATTTTGTAATTGCTTAAACTGTATACTATTATGATTAATAAGTAGTTAATACAGGATAGAGTAAGTATCTAGTGTGGATTTGGGACACGGGAAATGTAAAAAAAAAAATGATTATGATTGATGATGATTACCACAGTTATTAGAATTTATGTTGAGAGGGACATGAAAAAATGTCATGGCAATCTACTCAGTGGTCAAAACATTTCACACAAAACCACATGGGTGAATCGATCACCAAAGTCAGTGGCAGTGATCCTCTGGGGTAAATGAGTAGCAATGGATTCAATAGTTAATAATATGTATTTCAGTCTGGACCACAGTGGTGGACCCACTATCTAATATACTGACATTAGCATCCCTAAAGCCAAGCTGCTAACATGGCTAAAAGTTAAATACAAGCAGAAAGAGCTTCAGGCCAGAAATAGATTTACAGCACTGTTTTCACTTACTGTCCAATATCTCCAACATTCTTTCCTCCTGGTTTAGAGGATAGATGCGGACAGACAGAGAGCCCGTCCTGTCATGCAGAAATTGAGAAGGTGATAGAGTGACCAATACTGACTGGATATGTACTTTGATGTCTGATGTCATCAAATTAAACTGCAGCATTGCAATCAAAAGCAGGAGAACTGAGCAGTTTTGTCTGAAGTCTAGTCTGGAGTCAAGATGTTGTGACCTGCTCATAAAGTATTTATTATTCAGGCAGCATCTCTTTTAACAATTAAAAGTCACAAACAACTTAATTCAAAAGAGAGTGAGATGGAGAATGTGTGAGAGGTATGGAAACTCATCAAGTGTAACGAGATAATGCCATTTTAATGGACTTCTGCTGGATCGAATCATCTACACAAGTTGGTCATAATGTTTCAGTAATGATCTCCAGTAATCTAAGTTCATCTTGCTGCTTTTTGAGTGAGTCCTCCAAATCACCATGACTAAATAAAGCTATTTTTTCTGTAAAAAGATATTGATAAAATACTTATCTCATCAATATCTGGTCATCCACATCCAGCCATGTCAGCATTTTTGTTTACCCTCCCAAGGAATCCAGTTGTGTCTGCTGAAATGCACTTTATTGTTGTCTGTGCCAGGTTGTAATTAATCACACGGTATTTAGTAATACTGATGGCCCATGATCTGCTGATGTGAGTGGTATTTCCAAAAGGTAAATAAGAATGAGGATTATGAGCTCTCTGTGCTTAGATCACATGATGCTTTTAAATCTGTGGTGTGTAACTTCACACGCATGGCAGCTCCAGCTGGCAGTCAGAGGTAGTTGTTTGGAGAACTTAGACATAACCAGAAATCACGAAACATCACATGAGTAAACTGCACACCCAATATGTTTACCAGCTGAACTTTGTATCAAAGGCATGACAGAGGCCAAATATGTACCTCTGATGATTCCAGCTTTTTATGATGAAGTGTTCCTGACTGCGGCTTGGACTTCATTCTTTCATTTTGACGTGGAACTTCCTGTCTGTGGAGTGTGCCCATAACCAAAACCAGAAATTTTGACCATCAGTTATTGTACCACAGTTTATCAGTGCATTTTAACTGATGATTGCTGCCAATGCAGAGACATGGTTCCAAAGCTAAAATGTTAAGCATGTTTAGGAGATTGCTGCTATTAGTTTTGGGGCATATATTTGTAATGGTTGATCGTTTCCAATCAGGAATGAGCAAAACATGATGAAACATGACAGATATCTCAAAAACTATAATGGCTACAGGACTGAAACTTGGTCAACTATTGTCCCATACTTCAGTGCTTCATGTAATGAGAAAGGAATGAACAAATACTATTGCAAAATGGTTTGGCTAATGTATCTCAGCAACCGTGAAGCAAAGAGGAATATGGATTCAGTGGATTATACTGAGGAAATTGATATAGGCCACACCCATTACCATCACAAACACCACCATTTTCATTTTTTTCTTAGACATACTTTTGCCTCCCTATTTTATGTCTTTCAAGCTTTCAGGCTTCACCAACTTGGTACATACCATGTTTGGATGAACTCAAACACCTCCTGCATGTTTGATTTGAGATGTCATCATGTCATCATTTTTCCATGATTGGCACACTTCAATCTGCAATATCTTTTAAATGCTTCGTTTTGTTTGACTTTTGACTCAAGTCTATAGACAAGGACCATTAATCAGCTGAAATTCACAATGTCTCACCACTAAGGCGGAACAGTCAAAAGTTGTTGCAAAGCGCCACCATGTGACCAGGTATTGATGTCTTACTTGACTAATACTTTTATACCTATATTTTTCTTATATGTTGATGCCCCTCACTATAAATAGGATTACTGTTGCTGCAGTGGATACAGCAACCACACTCATTGAACATGTTCTAGCTTCATCAAAAACATTTATCAAATCACAAAAGATCCCACTTCATTACACAAAAGGATCTCCCTGTCCAGGGTTGGTCTCAGCAGTATGCTTTTCACTGACTGCACAAATGCAGATGACAGCTGAACATACAGTAGTACCTAGAGTATAATACAAGTGGAATTTGCCATTACATTTAACCCATTATATATAGGTAAATGGTGTTATTACACACCTTCTTTTATTTTGAAGGGTAGTGTCCGTCCAGTTAGAGCAGTGTTAATGGAGCAGGAATGCTTTTGCTCTGCCAAGTAACAACAACAGAAAATCCAAGATAAGTATGTCCAATACACATAATGAGCTCATTCTGTTGGCAAAACTATGATTGTACAATGTCTTATTAATCTGTTTTCAGTAAAAACTTTGGAGAGAAATTTAAAGATGAGGATCACTCTTGGTCTGGTTCAGTACTACAGTGCAGCTACTTCAAGACGCTCAGTGTTCAGCCAAGATTAATTTGATCAGTGTTCCATAAAAAAACTTGGATTTTGAATTTGGATTGAATATAATTTTACTTATTGAGTGATCTAACACAAAATAAAGAATTGACTTCTGGAGCCCAACTCATACACATTTTTTATATATTTATTTATTTTACATCAAACAACATAAAGAGCTGCTGCTTATTCTCTTTGCTCTGTGAGAAAGAGCACTCCCAAACACAAAAACTACCTTACTGCATTTAATATTGACATTCAATTTGAGTCTTACCTTCAGTCTGACATTGTGTGACACCTGTATTGATGTAGCAGTAGAAAAGACCAACAATGAGCGTCCTCCAGGGCAGCATGATGGCCAGGTCACTCTTAAACAATGCTTAGATTCTCTCAACAGTGGCTGGACAGAGGTCGGCTCAAGTTCTCCTAATACGGTGTCTCTGCCTGTCAGCAGCCAGGGTCCCCTTCTTTTGCATTTCTCTCCCTCTCCTTACTGTGCATCTGCTGCCTCACATAGCATTGCACTGAATGCCTTTTTCATTATTTGTACTCTCTGACTCTCATCTGTCCTCAGGACTGTGCTCTCTCTCTGTGTTCTCTTTCCCCCTCCCATCCACATCATCTCTCTCCTGCTCCTGCTCCTGCTTTAAAGCATTTTAATGCTTTCAGCTGGTTGTCATCAGGTTCAGAAACTCAGCACAGTCTTATGCTCCTATACCTTCAACTGGTTTTATGTTGATAACACCTTGTTGTCCTTGTCCAATCATCATCCTTATCCTCATCACTAGCAGCAGCAATTTTCTTTTTTATTCATCCTCTCTTTACTGACTTTGGAAAATCTTTATCTTTTTCATCTTAATAACAATGTATGCCTGTAACCTCACATGCACTGCTGATTTTAGCGCTCCTCATCAGTTTACCGCCTCATGTTACTTTTAAATTTGACTGTAGTTAAGTTGTAAGCAGCAAACCATGTAATCACATACAGCAGACATAGTCATTATTCTCAGCCTCAGTTTAGCTATCTGTCAGTGTCATTTACAGTCTGTTCAGCCTTGGTAGCAGCGTGACACGTGAAACATTTTGTGTTTGTCGAGCATGTTGTTTCTGACTTTTAAAATAACCTTGCAGTGCAAAGCGTGATTTGTCTTGGCTTCTTCTTGTGGGTTGAAGAATTGTGTGTGTGAGAGAGACCATGTTTATTGTCCCTACGGGAGCTGTGTTTATGTATCCATAAGGTCAAAGTTACTTCTGTTTTTACCAACAGCATGGTCCCTCAGCGGGCCAGAGCATATGTGATCATGCCAGGATGACCACAGGTAACAGCTCGGTTGTTGTTCTCCAGGAGGACAAATATGGAAAGTTCACACTCCATGAACATGAAACCCAACTAAGTCATTGTTTCTAATTATACAATGCACGCACCCCAAGCGCCGGACAGAAAAAACATATGCAGAAACCACAAAGAAAGACTTTGTTCATGACTTGGCACCATTCACCTTCTCCACAAGCCTGAGGAGCAGTTACCAGGAGTGCAACCATATAAAATAAAGTTTATTTGTTTTAACACTATTTTAACAATAATCTATTCCATTTGGACACACAGACTGATGCCAACAGATTAGATTGGCATCAGTCTGTTAGATTTTCTACATGTTATTTCCATACATGTAGCCCTCAGGAACTCAGATGTGCTTGTGTGGCAGTCAGAATCAGGGAGATGTGGCAGTTGCTGCTGAGGAATGCAGACTGCGCTAAAGCTGGCAGGAGAACTGTGGCCTCTGCAGAACCCACAAATAATTTCCTTTGTTAAATTTGGTGTGCTTAGAGAATGACTCAGAGGATAGACTTTGTCTTTTTGAAAACAAAGTAAAAAAAAAAAAGAAAATGGATGATCGACTGGTTTATCAAGTTTGAACTTATTCACAAATAGAAGCTCGTTGGCAGCGCTGAGGGGAATAAAAATCGAAGACAGGAGGACAGGACATGCCTGCAGAATGACAGTCGTTGTCATACAACAGAAAAGGAAAGTGTCCACATTGCTCTGATTGTTATACCCTGCTGCACTTTTGCACTCAGTGACTCCTCTTATCACTTAGTAGCATAATATGTAGATTTATATGTCTTGTCCACATTCTCTTTCAAATACTCCTGAATATGGGTTTTTGAGCAAAGTAATAAAGTAATTAATGATATGGAGAAAACATACACACAAGCAAGAAAGCAATGGTTGGATTTCTGCATTTCCCCCCACTCATTTCTGAACTCTCAAAATTAAATCTATGTACTATATATTTCACACTAAAATTAATTTTTCTTTTTTTCTTTTTTGCAAAAAAAATCCCAAAGTACTCTCACTGATGACCTGAAATACTGATGTCTGAAATCTAAGTTCAGTGCTCACCACAGAGTCAACTACTGAGTGTTACCATATAGGAAATGGTCAACAGAGGTGGGGTGCAACTATTTACTGAAGTAGTATGCATTAGTAAAATTTTGAGATATTCATTTCCACTTTATTTCATCTTCTATGTTCACTGTGCTACATTACAGAAGGGAATAGCCTCCTTTTTCAAAATTATGTAGTTCATATTGTAAAATAGAATTCTATACCACTCACCATCATGATGATTTTTCTGCATAATCTGTACTTTTACTTCTTTTGATACTTTAAGAACATTTTCCTAAAATTAGTTTCCTACACTTCTTTTATTCATTCAGGTAACACTGAAATGCAAGACTTTGACTTGCTTTGGGGTATTTTTACTCAGTGGTATTGCCACTCTTACTTCAGTTAACAACACAAATCATTTTTCCACCACTGACAGAGAATGAGTGAACACGTTGGCCCAGACCTTTCTCATGGCAGGCACTTGAACGTGTCACACACAGGTGTAACTAATAATGCTGATTATGGTTGCATTCCACTTGCTGTGCCAGTGTCAGGCCCTTGTGTGAACGCTGGCTCACTGACATGGCTTAGTGCCGTCAAACAAGTTGGAGAATTCGTTAATGTTATTAGTTACAGCTGTGTTTTTCTGTGACAAGTCAAAATGTCTGTTACGAGAAAGAGAAAAATGAAAACATTTGGCAAAAATTTCTGTTGATGCAAAATAACAAAGGTAACCGTGGAAAGTCAGTTTGACAAATAAGAGACAGCTACGACAACATATTAATAAAACAGTGTTATAAAAAGATCTTGATAAAGCATACAACGTGATATTATATGTCACATGATCAATATTTTGTCCAGACACCCCACAGAGAAGCCACAATGCTTTTGTCACTTTTCATCCATTTTCCACATTAAAGGGGCAATCTATTAGTCATCTCTGGCTCTGGAGAAAGGGTGATTATCAGATAGAAAGGTCCCAATGAAAAGCGAAATCTAGTTATCTGGCGAGAAATGTAGGAGCCAGGATTCGCCGTTTAAAAACACACAAAGCGTAATTTCAATATGGTACCTAAAATCTGACATGTACACAACCAATACATATTGCATTAACGTTTAGCACACACATAATGCATTACATTAACGCACTTCTCTCTGGACTATCACTATCACCCTCACACATTTACTCTCTACACTTTATATCTATATTTATGTTCCTTGTAAATGTAGTACTTGCATTTTGCTTTTTACTCTTACTTTTTCTTTTTTTAATCTCTCTTAATTAATTATCACTGGTTTTGGCACCAATATACCAAGACAAATTCCTTGTTTGTGTAAACTTGGCAATAAAGTCTAATTCTGATTTTGTAATAATAATTGTAATAGCTACACTTCACCACTAGATGGAAGCAGGTATCCATATTAACTTTCATCTACAGTAAGCAGCCTCAGTCCAACTGTTTGGTTGAGTTTTTTCTTCTTTCTTATCAATAATAACCTGGGTAATGTGTATGTAATATGAATATCAATTGTATTGTATTTGAGTTTGGGTTCAGTTTAGGTTCCTACAGGACGCTGGGTAAAATTCCACTTGTCTCAAGAAAGCTGTGAACTTAAACACTCAATCTTGGTAAACTAATGTATAAATGTCATATTCAAGACATCAGCATTTTCTCTGCTAGAATCTGGAAATACACACACACTGGGCAGTTGCCACTTCACAGCCTGGTACTGCAGACATCCCAGCTTCTTCACAGACCATCTGTCATCACTATGCAGGCGCATTGTATGCTGCTGTCTGCAGGCCAAACCCAGTTTATGATCCGTTCAGCCACCCTCCTGATTTTAAAGTGATACTAACTCCTCATCGTTTCTGACTTCTGGGACACGCTCCCTGAGCAGATCTCTGACTACCACGGTAACACATCACCAACTCAGGCTGTCAAACCCATTGTCCATCTGTTCTTCGCAGACATAGAGCATAAGAGCATAGCCACGACTGTAATTAGCTGCATGGGGAAGTTCGAAATCCCCACAGACTGCAGTCGAAACGTGACTTTCTGGGACAGTCTGCATCTAAATCGCAACCAAAAATAGCTGTGTGGGAACAGAACAGACTCGGGATTCTGGAGTGAACACAATTACTGTACTTTGACAAATGACCTGTGTTTTCACATTTTGGGTTTAAGTTGCAACAAATATCCAGCCCTATCAGGACCTGAAAACAGCAACTGTATTGTTTCAGAAGGATGAGAATAAATCTAAGTGCTCTGATGGTATTCTCTCTCTCCTGGGTTTTAAGGAGACACAAAAGCAGACTGAACAAAAAAGAAAAAATAGGTTAAACATTTCTTTGTGTGGTAATAAACTGCAGATGGTGAAAATCTGTAGAGTATTTATATACAAAGTATTCTCTTCTTTTTGAATACTTTGGACATCAAGGACCAACAAGTCTAAAGTAAATTAAGACAATCTAGTTTTCATTTTCATGATTAAAAATAAATCAGATGCTACTTCTGTTCTTGCTGTTTCTTTATTTTTTTTTTTAAATCTATTTGAATAATGGAATTTTTTCCCCAAAAAGGTTTTGTGAAACCTGAAGTTGTAGTTCAGGAAGGACATTCATGTACATTTCTATTGAAAATAAAATGTCAAATTCAATTCACATTTAGTTTTGTAATGCTGTAACTACAGGAGGAATGTAGAACAAAAGTATAATACCAAAACTTTTAGTTTTAGCTTTAGTTTGGCAGTAATACAATACTTTTTCACATTCTGTGTTATACATTGCAGAGGAGATTTTAGTTTAATTGAATAACCTCCATTTAATATTGTCATACCTAAACTTCCATATTTCCATGAATTTATACCCATTAAGTGCAAAAAAATCCTTGAATGTATAGTTGTGAGTTATTGCTTCTCTTTTCAGTCAAGTTGGTTATTCAAAGATTTTAATCTGCTCAGCCTCCAGACAGACACAGTCTGCCTCACATTCTGGGCCCATCCTGCCTGAATCCTCCTCTTATCTCTGAGGACGACAGATGAGCTGTCTGCAGTGGCAAGGCCTTGAATGTGCCCCTCATCACTCGCACTCACTTCTCTGAGTCTTTGTTTGAGTTTGTGTGTGTGAGCATGTGTGTGTGTGTGCACTTGTATTAGAATATACTATGTGTGTCTGCAAATCCTCAGCCAAATCCACAATAGTCACTTATGTAAATCCAAGGTCTTTTGCTCCTTTCTTCACATATCCCTCTTCCTCCACATCCTCCTTAGCTCTATGTGCTTTTGCTGCTTCCTCTTGTGTACCTTGACCTTGACATTGAAAATCCACAGTCAGCCATCTTCCTTAAGATCAGAGGGAAAATGTTGAGATGCAGAGCACAGATGATCACGCAAAATCACAAAAAAGCATCATTTTTCAGTACTATACAGGGAATACTTCAGTTTAGTCCTAGTTAAGTTGTAGTAATGACTCAATAATCTAAGCAAGTGATCACAGTGTTCTGTTTCAGCCAGTGAAAACTCTTGCAGTTCAAGGCCATTACCTCCGTTTTAACTGGGGTCCTGCTGGGAGCTGGGAAGTGGATCTGTGTCTCACCCAAAAAGGAAACCATTCATTTAATCATTCTTTTAATGTTTTACTGCCTGTAAAGCAAAATATTACAAAGAAGAAGAGGGGAAATGGTGAGCTCCAGTCAGACTGGTGAGTAAACACTGAAATACTTTTACACAAACACACACTTTCCAACATTTTGCTAATGCAAGCATACACACTCTCAAGCCCAATAAAATGTCAATATAAACTCATCAGACTATATGAGGCTGATGTGGATGTTGCTACAGTTTATGTGACATTGAAGTCAATACCCTAATGGACCCAGATTCCATTGACATTACAATTAAGGCTACTGGCTTTCTATTTGAGCTCTTTCACAGGCTGATGGAGATTATATTAGCCCCCTTCAGCTTTTATTGTCTACTTCACTTTGTCTTCTCTCTCTAATCTAAAGTTCTACGGTCCTTTCTCTTTCCTTTTTCTTCCTCCTTTTTAGCCATGCTAGTGACATGGCTCTAGGTGTGGCAATGTCAGTCCACTGCTTAAGTCCAGACTGAAATATCTGAAAAACTGGATGGATTGCCATGGAATTTTGTACAGACCTTTATGGTCCCCAAAGAATCAATCTAACTGACTTTTATGATCCTCTAACTTTTCTTCTAGTGCCACCATGAGGTCCACATTTGAGGTTTTGAATGAAAATGAGATAATCTGTGGTGATCTCTTAATTTGTTCAGTACTTTGGTTTATGATACCAGCGGAGCAAATCATTTTGTCAGCCTCAGCTGTGCGCCATATTTAGTACTAATTAGTAAATGTTGCTGATGAACATTGTAAACATTATACCTGCTTAATACCACCATGTTAGAATTCATTATGAGTGTTCATAGAGCCGCTAGCATGGCTGTAGACTGTGCATCTTATTTCTTGTGCCTTCCTCCAATGTGTCTGAAGACGACTGAACATCTCTATTTCTGTGCGACAGGTATAGTCCGACCTTGGGCTTTCAAAAGGGAGGCCTTATCTTGTCAATCAAATAGCCTTCTTTCTCAGCCACAGACCATATGTAAGGCTGTCATCTTGCTTCACACATTCTTCTGTGCATACACGGGTACTGTGCGAGCCCAGAGCCCAAGCTCAAAATAATTTTAAGCCTGCAGAGTTGGGAAATAAATGGCAAACAATTGTTTTCACAGCTGTGCATTTGGCATGGATGCTTAATGCTGGTGTGACTGGTATGTATCAGACAAGCTGAGCTCAAAAGGAGGGAAAAGGGACTCAGAGTGTGCTGTTACAGTGAACAGGACAGGTTGAGCTGCGGCATATATAGGAGAGAAGAGATGAAGGTCAGTTGTCGGTGATTGATGATGTTGCCTGCAGCGCTGTCATTGAGTAATTGACCTAAAGTCATCTGAGTTGTTAGTATTGAATCAAGCATCTGTAATGAAATCATAGACCTGGGCAGTGCTAAACGCAGGGATCCGACTCTAATGCAGCAAGAGTGATGAGGCCTCTGCTGCACTCATGTTTCATGTCCCTGTATGTGGGTATCCTGTTTGGACTGAAGCGGGAGACACAGAGGTAGAAATATTAGCAGTAGGACAACATCACATAATGATTTATTCTTTGAATTTATTTATTTTTATTTTTTGTAAAATGTTATACTTTCAACTGTAATCATACTGAGAAGAAGCTGGTATAGACAGCTGTATGGCAAAAAAATATGCAGTATTTGTAGTTAATGTGATAACATATGCGTTGCAATCATTATAATAAATGTTAAGGATTATGTCTTAAAGGCAGTAATAGCAAAAATATTGATGACTGTACATAGACAAGTAAACAAGAGACAGCGGTGTGTACGCTATAGTACATAGTACTTTTTGCACAGTCTCTGTTTCTGTTGCTTGTATACAACAATGTAACTGAAAACCAAATCTACAACTCCACCAAAGCTTTTCCAGGTAGCTGACTAACAACCAAAACAACTATTCTTGGATGACTGCACCAGTCTCGTGGCAGGACGCATTGTTTTACTGGAATCAGATTTGTGCAGTCTCAGGGATAATTCCTCCGTCACATGCAATACAGTTTCAATCAAAACAACCTCTTTGTGTACGGGAAAGTCGGGTGGATGGCTCACTCCTTCTGTGGTCTGACCACTAACTGTGTCACGCACTAAAAGGGGAGTTTGGTTCAGTTTGTAAGCAGGTATTTAGTTCTTTAGTGTACTTACTGAAAATGACCGTCTTGAGTAATCCGCTAAATTTCATGGCCTCAGGGAGCGAATCACTGCACACTCACTCTTCACTTTCATTCCTCTCCTTATTCAGCTATTCTCATATGCAGTGCAGCATGTGTACAGGGTGTATGACTTTGTAAGGCGGCATCACTGTATTATGAACAATAACAGATGGACGCCACAGACAACGAGTCTCCCACTGGATACAAAAGCTGAATGGTCAACAATATGACTAATGGTTTGTCAGCGGTAGAAACAAGGAAATGAGCAATACGCTGATCGTAAATACAGGATATCTAACCTGTGGTTTCACCAACTCTGCTGTCCTGGAGTGCTTGTAAGAAACAGATCAATACTGATTCAGTGGGAAAGTCATCCACAGCAATTTCTCAAACAAAAAGACAATAAAAATATTTTCATGAGGCATCTAATTGAGCTGAAATTAGGAGATTTTGTTTACAGCTTCCACTCTTCCCACCTGAAGTGCACCCTCATTTAGTACTGGGAGATATAAACAGGTTGCAAGCTTTCAGACAAATATACTCTGATATAACTGAGAGTAATTACTGTCAATTAACAGTGAGGAGGCTGTATAACCACTCTCCCATTCTTCAAATATTACAAACATCAAGTATGTAACTGAAACTTTATAGTCTGCTTACTAAATTCACAACAATTATTTCTTTGTCTGGCGGCCTCATCTGCTAAAGGATCTCATTAATCAGTACACCCAGAGAGCCATTTTAAGTGGTGGAATTTAAAGTGGATGGATTATTTAGGGATAATGATTTCAAAATATAATGCAATATAAAATGAACGCCAGACTGTCTAGGTTGTAGTAATCATGGAGATTACATGCTATTAGGATACATTGCGTATGTGGATCAAAATTAACAGATGAAGCCAATTACGCGGTGTCTTTTTTGTTCCAGAGCAAAATGGAAAATTGATGACTATCCACAATGCAATTATTTTTTATTTCATCTATCTTTTATTTTTTATTTCCTTTTGGTAAAAGGAGGGTGTAGGGTCCTACTATACAGCATCATTAAAGGATTCCTGTGTGTTGTTCTGGCTCTGACGGTATTTGTTTTGGTGAGCTCAATTAACATTCTGTTGGGAAAATGTGACATTTCCTCTCTGATTGTATCTACATGGACATTAGCAGGCTTTTGGTGTGGTAGTGAAAGGTGATATGCGAGAGCAGCTGTTTGGTCTCCACAGCTCTCCTGGATCGCCTCCCAGCAGCTGAGGACTACGTGTGGTGCATGTGTGTGTGCATGTGTGTATACACATGTGGATATGTGTTACAGATTGCACTCATAAATCAACCGGTCTGCTGATATTCACCCTGCATCACCTTGTTGTCAAACCAGAGCCATGTTTTCATTACTTTACCCTTTCCCATCAGATGCTTCACTTGTTTGATTAAGGGAGGAATTTGAATGAGGTAGAAAAGGACGTAAAAATCTGTCACACATCTATGTCCATCTGTCTTCTGTGAGTGTGTCTCTGAACATGTGTAAAACAGAGTAGACTTACTGACAGAGTAGATTTAATAACCATTTACATGATTTAATGATAGCACCCTGCCCCCTGTTTGAAGTGCTATATATCCATTACTAAATTGCTGTAAAATTAGTCACTGAGAAGTCTGGAGGAAGTAGTTATGCGAGTTTCACTGTCTGTTTAGACACAGACTGCAATAAAATCCAGACTTCTCACTGCTTAAATCAAATTTTGCCACAACCTGACTTCCCACTGAGTGCACGCTGGGACAGAGTCCAGACCCCTGTGACCATGAAATGGAGTAAGTGGGAAAGAAAATGAATAAATAAAGGAATTAAACTTTGCCACATTTGTAAACCAACGTTGGTTTTTCTTTTGTCTGTGTGCTAAAACCCCAACACACTGGAGACGGTGCTGGTCAAGGGCACATTACGGGAAAAACCGCTGAAAACTTGAAATCTGTGTACATGTAGTTACTGACAGTATCTCTGCAGCTGAACAGCATTACCTCAGCCGCAGATAAAATTCAACTATTTTTGACTCACAGCTGCAATTTTGTGATCAGACATTTATTAATTTGGTGCTTGTTCAAAGTGTCTCCATCCAGTGTGTGACTACAGCCATGCTAGTGGCCCTATGAGTCTTCCCTTGGGCATAGCACTACTTTGAGCTAAATGGTAACGTCTGCATGCTAATATGCTCACAATGACAACACTAACATGTTGACATTTAGCAGGTAGAATTTTTACCATGTTCACCATCTTTGTTGAGTGTGTTAGCATGCAGACATTTGCAAATTAGAAACTAACATGGTACACAGTGAATACAGCTGAGGCTGATGGGAAAGTCGGTCATTTTGCAGATATTTGGTCATAAATAAAGTTCTGCACAAGCAACCCTGACTCCTGAAAATGATGCTGATATGCTGTGTAATAAATGTAATCATTCGGAGTTCAGAGTCAGCTTTTTTCTTAAATGAGTGAAGTGCTACATTTATTACCAGCAGTGCAGTCACAAGGAGGTGGTTGGGGTGAATGGCGGGCATACAAATCACATAACTGTCACACCAGAAACTGGGGTCCACATCCACAGTCCCGTCTGTGGTTAGGTTTAGGCAACAAAAACACTTTGATTAAGGATTGGGAAAGATTGTGGTTTTGGTTAAATATCAACCAGACCGCAATTGTTCTCTAACCTTCACCAAATGCTGTGAATGCCTAAGCATAACCATAAAAAGTGTAATAATAATAATACTTTCTGTTGCTGTTATAAGTTATACTTTAAATATAATTTCTTGGAGACTGGGTTGGCACAGGTCTGAACCTAGACGGTATCTTTGCCTTTCAGACCCAAAATAACTTTACCTTAACCTGCCTGGTACCACTGACTTTGACTCAACCTGAGACCAAGACCAGATTTTCTTAGAAACTGAACCTGACTTGAGGCCAAAACTGTGCTTTAAGACCTGCTGCTGGGACTTGTTGGGTTCAGACCAGGTTGCTTACACAGGAATAAAAGAGTTAGCCTGACAATGGCAGTAGATGGAGAGTGATTGGATGACCAAAGTTATTAGGATTCTTCATCTTGTGATCATGAGTGTCTGTATAAATTTCCACGGAAAGCCATCCAATAGTTAAGGTATTTCAGTCTGGACCAAAGTGGTGGACTGACAAAAGACATAATATGGTCAATATGACCCAGATCAGAATAATTAAAAAAAGAAACTGGAAATCTGCTCTTCCCATCCTGTTCACAGATTTTAACAAACATAAAAAAATATTGTTATTCTGTATAAGGCAGAGATAGAATCCTCTGAGATTCTCGGCCTATCCCAAACAAACAATTTCTTTTATGACCTACGTGTTTCACATTAATATCTACATTACCTACATAATATCTATAGCACGTGAGGTATGTTAATTCATGGTTGAATTCAGGGTCATGAAGATGAAAGTTTATTGATATTTGGCCCTGTTCCTTAATCAGATGTTAACCTACAATCCTACAAAAAAAGCATAAAAGCAAGGAATAAGTCAATGTGTATAAAAAACATTGTGCAGGTAAAAAAAAAGAAAGAAAGAAAGAAATGGTTTTGTGTGCATTTCCATAGCAGCTGACCATTATGAGGATATAATAAGTCTCCTCAATAATGATTTTTCATAGAGATCTTAACTTTGGTTTTTGTTGGCTTCACTTAGAGCCGACTGTGGATCATAAGATGTTGTGTGTATGCATTACAAATTGAAGTCATTATATCATTATAACAATTGCCACATGTTTAATAACAGTGTGGTGTCACCCTTTCACCCTTATCCTTTCTACTGAGTCAGGTCAATTTACCAGCTGCAAACAACTGGCTTGTGTATGTTATAGAAAAATGGTTTGGTCATAATATTTCTTGGTCATTAAATACAGGCATAAGGTGTAACCTATGTATATTTATTGAGGAATTTTGTGCTCTTAAGACAGTGCTAATTCTCCTCCAGTACAGTTGCTGACCTTCCCTTCCTTCTGGATGTAGCAAAACATGATCAACGCTGCAGGTATCAAACACTTTATTACATCAGGCCATGCTTCATCTGTTGTGAAACTCAACTGTAATGCTCTCCTGCTGTGCTGAAGTCCCCACACCATCCCTCCCTAAACATGATGGGTCTTACCCAATGCACATTAGTCTTAATTAAACTTGTGTTTTCTCTCTCCAGATTGCATCCTCCCTCCCTCTTTCCCCTCCTTTTCTCCTTCACTCCTCCAGCCCTCCCTTTTCTGTCCCTTCCTTGTTTTTCCCCTCCATCCTTCCAACAAAGCTTCATCACACTTAATGACTTGGCTGCCTGGTCTCATGGGAGGTGCAACCAGTTTACATTCATTTATTCACAAGTGTAGGCAATAAAATAAATAAATAAATAAATAAAAAAGAGACAGTTCACAAACCACTGGGATGTTTCCAGAGCATTTGCACTGACTCTCTACTGTAAAACACTGGAAGTGCGTGTAAAGCCTGGTGCTGATCTCCAGGCTCACGTCTGAGCACGACAAACATGTAGTGTTGTTCTAAGCGGATTCCTTTCCCCATTTCTTTCATGCTGATTTGACATAACCCTCATTCATGAGGTGTACAGGATAATGCATTTTAAACTGTACTCTGAATTTATATACATAATCTTGTTAAAACAGTATTTGCAAAATATACATGTATGTTTTGAATATTAACCAATAAAGACAATGTGTTTAATGTATTCTAATAATACATTTAAAGCTCCTATATGTATGTTTTTGCTATCACTACATTGTCAACATGAGCATTAATGGGAAGATATGTTGCAGGGATGAAGGATGAAGAAGTAGCACTGTCCAGAGGGTGTATTCTAACCTCTTCTAACCTCTTGTCTTGTAAATGCAATGATGGCTGAAGGTCTTGGCACGTAAACAGCTATTAATGCTAATGTTGGCGATGTAGCGATGGCAAAAATGTAGAAACATATAGCATCTTTAACTCAAATATTAAATAGGTCTTAGTGGTGGGCTACTGATATTCAGTCGTTTAATTTCTCACCTTGCTGAAGTGATGTGATCATGTACTCCAGGACTCTGTGACATCACTGTTGTAACCAAGCACCTCTCTCATCACTCAGCTGTGATGCTGGGCGTGGTCAGAGGTGAAACAGGCTTGAAATTTTCAACCAGCGAGAGCAACAAAACACTGCTTTTCAGCATGGTTTTAAGTCACTCCTTAAGCATTTACATTTTCAGTGGGAGTCACTGGGCTTGAAAGCTGAGTGCAAAAGACAGGGTAGGAAAATCGGAAAGTACTGAGAGATACCAGCCTAATCTTTTAAGCCTCTTTTCATGCATTTTCTCCATGGTTTCTGTTGTACTAACAAAAAAATGCAAGGTAAACTCTTCAAAAACACAAACAAAAGGCAATTAATTTTCCAAACTTTAACACCACCTTAATGTCTGGATGTTTACAGGAAGCATATGACACAAATCCAGCTGCAGTCTGAGATTTTTGTGGTAATTGTACCATTAAGTTAAACTGTGTGCTCTAGCGTGAATCTTGCAGCATTGTGCAAGACTCATGCTAAACTTAGTAATTCCGCATGGATACTTGCCATATTATAAGCAGTGGTAGGCGAGCCTCTGTCCTCTGTACGCTATGCACTCTATGACCTCTGTCATGATACATTTTGTGGAATTATTGCATGGATTCTCAGAGCAGATAAATGACTTGAATGTAAACAACACTGAAATATATATATACAGTATGGAAAGATATTCCAAGATAATTTCATCCTTCTCATTCCCATAGAAAACTATAAATCTCATTATCTGTGGCTGGCTTAAAAACAAAAAAATACCTCTGTTCCAGTTTGGCACTGTGTCCGCCGGCTTCCTTCCTGTCCCTGACCTTAGAGGTCAAGGCAGCATAATGAGCACACTCTCCAGTTTCTCTCACCCCTCTGCACCATTGCAAAATATCACTGTCTCAAAGTTGTTTTGCTTACGCTGCTTCAATTTGACCTACTGAAAGTGAGTTTTTCCACTTGTGTATATTCAGGGACAAATACCTAGCACGTATGACAATGACTTATGGCAAAGGGGAAACATGGCTGGCTGTAGAAATATCACTGATTATGATCAACGTAAACACACACCTCAGCGTTTAGCAGAAGATGTGTTGTAAAACAGTCATATATCAATGTCTCACAGGATAATGTACAGTAACAGTGTATCAGAATAATGTTATTCTCTACCCAAGATGCCATTACCCTATCCATTACACTCCCCATAAGATTTTAATAATCACATATACTGGAGTATTAGAGTCTCTCAGCTGTACTGGAGACCACAATACCTTTGGGTAGTGGAGTTTGGTAAACCTCATTAATGTTGCCCAGAGAGAAAAGCCCCTTTTTAAAGCCTCAAAGTGGACTGTAAAAGGGACTGGGTCAATAAAGTCTTTATTTGTCTATACACAGGCTGTCAACAGGTTCTTTGTGTTGTTTTCCTGAGAGTCACTTTTGATTTAAAGTATAATCCATTTTAATACAGAGTGAATACAGAGCAGTGAAGCTTAAATTCTAACTGGAAAGAAAACCATTTGCCAAGGAAAATGCTTGCAGTGACTCCCTTTAAAATGTCAGTGCACACAGGAAGGTAAGATTAGATTTGGCAGCATTTATTCTTACCTGCTACTGTTACTACCCTAACTTCACAGCCAAACAAGAGTCATAAATCATTTATAGTTATAATTTCTAAGATTGAAATCAGACCCCATTTTTGATTATATGTTTGGCATTTTTTCTTAGTTTTTATTAGCAGTGGTGGAGTCCGCCATTCCCGGGCTAGTTTCAGATTTGCTTACTTCTGCATAAAGGATTCACATGCTACTTCATTTTAGAATTTTGTGTTAATATGACAAGCCCACAGGAAATATAATGTATTTGTCACTGTAAATTTTAAATATTGCAGCGACTTTGTTTGGCTGTGCTGTACATACTAATTTTGCTCCTCTGTTGTATTTCTGACAAACTAACAGCTCAATGAGTGTTTGTGGTGCCATCCCTACTGTAACAAATGATGGTAAACAAACAGAAATCTTAAGTATTACCAACTTCAATTAAAATAATAATGTAACATTGCAAAAGTCTTGCATTTGAGCTGTTGCGAAAGATGAAACTGAAGGGAAAAGAGATTGACGGTTTCCGTAGCGATGCATGTACATGCCTGGAATGTCTCTATGTGCGCACGAAGCGCTCTCTGTCCCACTGTGCTGTGGATCCCTGTGGCAGAGAAACCACTCAGTCTCTCAGCAGCCCTGCAGAAATGCTTTTGCCTATAGCACAATTTTATTCTCTGCCCAATTCTTTTTTTGGCAGTGTATAAAAGTGCTGGCTGCGCCTGCACAACTCATCACAGGCTGCCAACAGAGGTTGTGGCCTGGTGGAGGAGGGCAGTAGCCTGCTGGTGGATGTATAGCTGCAGTGTGCACTGTAAATTAAACATCAGATAAACCTTTATCTCCCTTCAAGGCTGTGGGAGTGCGGAAGTGGAGGTGCAGACTGTGAATGGCAAAGCAGCTGAAGTCAAGGAGGTGCAACACACGCTGAGATGTGAAGAGGAATAAGCTGCTGATAAAGAATTGCGGATTAATCTAGAGGAGGTTTAGAAAAAACAGGGGGAGAGGCAGATGAATAAATAATTTGTTTGTATTTTTTTAAATAAAGGGGACTTGTGTTTTTTTTCTTTAACCCTTCCTGGTGGAAGAACCACAGAAGGCTTAATCAAAAGCAGGCCTCAGAACAAGACCTGGCATTTTCCCCTCGCCTTAAAATGATCAACTGCCACTTTCAGTTTTTTTGTCTGCACTTTGTATCTCATCTCTCACCTCAGCTGGATCAAGCTGGAGGTCTGGCACCGGGCATCCTGATAATGAGGAGAAAATGAGAAGAGCGGAAGCCATGAAAGGAAATATCCCTTCAAATGCGCCCCCTTCTCCTTTCCTCGCCCTCCACTCCCTCCTCTCTGTCCCCGCTCCAACCTCTCAACCTCTATTCCCAGGCTGCACACCAAGCCGGGCCCTCCATGCAGAGCAGGAAGCTGGACTGGGAACTGGGAGCCTGCTGTCTGTTAGCCAAGGCAAGCGGGTATGTAGAAGTCTGCCTAGGAGAAGGTGGGCACTTTCCCAACTATGAGCCAGAGTCAAACTGACAGCCATGTTCAAGAAATTACAGAGTCTGAAAAACCTGAGTGCACCGGGGCACGACGTGAAAACCAGCACCCAGTGGACGAGCATAATAACACACATTGTCCTCACTGGTCCCTTCATATGGGAAATAATTAAGCAAATCTCTATCTGGCACACAGAGTGCCTGGGAAAGATTTGTTGGCTCATGTGTCTTTTGGGAGGTTTGGTGAACCACAATCCAGAGAACTTTGAGAATCCAAGTTTTGTCACCAAGCAAAAACCACCAAACTTCATCCCCATGATTACAGATGTACATTATCATTTGTTGTTGCCTCCCACATGTTTTATGGATGATGATGATGAAATATGTTGTTCATAAAAAATTACGAATGTAATTTATTTTTTGGTGTCATACAAGATGTCAAATACTAAAACATTCCTTCAGGCACCAAAAAAACCTTTCTTCTTACGGACATTATTCACCACTGTACCACCACGGTATGTAATAATACTGCAGTGCAGATTTCATAATTGTTATTGTGGCATCTTCTTTTGTCAGATCCCACAAAAATTTGAATTTCGCTCGAGGGTGGGAGCCTATTTTTGCATGAAAATCCAGTAATCCACAGCTAGCTTGATCTGAAAATTAGAAACTTGTGATGGGTCTCTCTGGCTGTCTGATTAGCAGTGGCCGAACAAAGACATGTTTTATTTTCAAAACTGTGATTCATTGAAAAGGAGCATTATGTAGACTCCAAGACAGGCAGCTAAATGAAGCAACCTATGGTCGAGCTGGTTTCATGTAATTGAAAACACACTGTTCATTTGCATTCTTGTGGCCGGGAAGAGGCTTGTTTTTAAGAGGTTAACCTCTCTCTTTTTGTCCTGTGTGTGTCATACATGAATTACAGTGGAGGAGTAAGATTTAACATCTTCCACTCTGTTCTCACCCTGAGAGCTCCTTTAGGATGTTTTCAACCACAGCACTATTGTGGAATGTCTCAGACATTAGTTAGATGTTATGAAATTGGCTTTTTAAGTGCTGTGGAGAGTTATTTTTTGTGTTTAGTCCAAGAGGTTTCCATAAAACATGTTTTGGATTTGAGTTTTAACTGTAATTGTAAGCCCTGTGGGACTGTTGGCTTGAAATAGCCATCAGATGCTTATTTATGACATGTGCAGATGATAAAAAATCATTAAAAAAAGAAACGAGAATAAGACATTTACTAGATCTAACTGTCTGCACCATAATGCTCCCAATCCTCCCTATAACTTCCCCTTAAAGGGTTAGTTCACCAAATTTCTGTCTACAATGAGGGTGAATGGAAATATGTTTGCTGTGACCAAATCTCTGGAAGATTACATTTGAAGAATTCATCAGAAATATCTCAGAATCAGACTCCCTGCCGCTCTGGACAATCCACAGCTCTTGTTGTCAACAGTTTTCATTTCAGGGATAAGATCAGTAGAAAACCATTTCAGTGAAGACTCTTGACTGACTCTTGTTCTGTTAATTATCCAGAAATACTGGAACATTGTATCCGGGAATACAGTGGCTAGCTAAATGTCAGTTTCAAGTTGCAAGTTTTAGTCATGCTAATGCCGTGGCTCTGGGGATGGCAGTGTCAGTGGGTTCACCAGTTTGGTCTAGAGGCTAGAGACTGAATGATCATGGTAAACATTAATCCTGCTAAACATCATTATCTTAACATTATCAATGCCAGCATGCTAGCATGTTGACATTCACATTTCTCTTAATGCACCACCATGCCAACGTACAGCTGCCTACATTTTTCATTTGTGTAATTTGGATGAATTGCCCATTCGAATGACTTAAAAGTTAGTTGCAATATCTATATAATGATATCACATATTTAGTATCTTCCTACGCTTCACTGAAGCTTTATCAAACTTGGAGTCAAGTACAGTATTCTGCTGTGTCTGAAATAACGCTGACATCACATCAAATGGAAGCTGTAGGTACGGTGTGTATCACTTTCTACACGATTCTCTGTATTTCAGTCTGACATTTCTGGCATCTTCGGAAAACTTGGGCATGTGTCTAGAGTTGAAAATAAAACTTGGTGTGTTTGAACAATGTTTGTCTGAACAGTGTGAATATGTAACAAAACTAAACTAAAAGGTTTGCGCGGTTGAACAGTATCAAATATTCTTCACTGGTTACTACTGTTTGCAATTGCTCAGTGTTTAAAACTAAAGGCCTACATCTCATCCCTGCCCTTGTTCTTTTCCTCTAGCTATCGGGCGCTTCCTCACAACCAATGATTGATTGTCTCAATGCCTCGTGAGAACTGACAGCTGGTCCCTCATCCCCTCGGTGGCCTTGCTAACTAGAGAGCTGTAATCATTTTTGACTGGACAATATCTAAGAGGAGCGGAGGCTGAGGGCAAGGTGTCCTGGTTGTGTTAAGACAAAGATATTAAAGGAATCTGTCTTCATCTTTATCTTGGGGGAGTTTTCTTTTTAATCCAACCGTAAGAAGAATTGCCAGCCCTGTGTGCTCTTCCTCTTATAGGATATTGAAGGATGAGAGCCTTGACACACACTCATAAAGCAGAGAGAGGAGAAAATCTGGTTATTTGTTTGGAATATTACACTGTTCCCAGAGCAGATTTTGGGGGTCATGTAATATGTGCTGACACAGTTAGCTGAAACTTTTCCCATGCAATACTTGATGCCTTTTATTGATCAAACGAGATAAACTTGGCTCATTTCAACATAGACTCAGAAAGTTTAAAAATAAATAAATAACTGAATAAGCCTGGGATAAAACAACACCATGCTTTAGAAAGTAACATTGAGGTTTCTCTCCCTTTTCCTCTCCCTCTGTTTTTGGAATATATTAACAACTACACAGTAAACTTGGCTCATTGCAAAAACTCCAGCAGTTCGACTACACGCAGATCAGTGGCATAATTCAAGAAAGGATGACTAGATCCATAATTTAGAGCACTCTGCACTCGTCTGCCAGGGACAGTGGCAACACAACAAATCTGTTATATACTGTATGTGCTACTAAATAAGTCAACAGTTAACGAATCATGTGTCTTTAGAGCAGTAGGGAGAGAGTTTTATCCAACCTTTTTATGCGAGGTGGGAGAGACGGGGGGGGGGGGGTAAAGAAAACCAGATTATAACACGAATCCTTACAGATTGATGGATTGGTGCAAGTGGAAAGTGGGATTACGCCTTTCGACACGGTCTGTCATAACTGGAGTCTTCAGCTACTGTGACTGCGGGACTATCTGAGAGCTCCTAATATTTCAAAGCATATTGCTCAATGAGCATGACGTCCAGGGACGAGCACAGGCATCATGGAGACTTCAGACGAGCTTACCACATTAAACATTCATTTTGCTTGATCTGCAGCGGGACTAAACCCAAAAAGTTAGGTTGCTCCTCCAGCACACGCAAGAGTCAAGAGTTTAGTTTGATTATAAAACCTCAAAATTAGCCCGTACTTTTAATCATTAAGAGCAAGAGCTGAGGTCTGGAAAAGCAGCAGGAATCCACGTCATTGCCTTGAATATTATCACCGTCCCTTAGTTTTACAACCAAAACAGATGGTTTGTTTGCTCTCTAGCTCCACGCTTTATGGTCATGTAACCTCCATGTGAATAAATATATGCTGACAGTGCTCCTTGCTCACAGACCCAGAGCACGGTTTGAGCAAGAAGCAATAAAGTTTTTGTTAGAGCGCTGCTGTTATCACCGAGGGAGGCCCTGAACTAACCTTCAGGATAAAATAGGGTGCTTTTTTTTTGCATTTATTTGACTTTTACAGGGTCATGAAAGTAGGACAGCATTCATAATTATGTAACATGGGGCAAGAAAAGTCACTTAAGAGGGACGCTATAGTGCATCACTGCCTTTTCGTGGGGAATTCTCTCAGATTATTGACCTTCTACTTTTAATACTCATTTCAATGTATTATTGTGATTATACTGATAGATTCTGCTGTTATTAGCCTCATATTGCCCCTTAACTGCTGAAAAGCATGACACCAGGCACATCATGGGAAACTACTTGACCCTCTGTCCTCTGAGCATGTTGGATGTAAGTTCAATATATGAGGCTCTTTCCTAACCTCCCACAAATATTGCACAGGGATGATGAAAGTGGTGGCAATAGTGTAGTTTTCTGTACGGACTGAAGTTTGAACCCTCTCCAAAACTGTGATATTGAGCAAATCGAAGGAAAATGAGGATTTGATGAGGGATATAAAAAGCTATTATTACTCAAAGGCCATTACTGGTAGAGACAGGTATTTAATTCATTTAATGCCTCATAGTCCCAGTGGTGTATCATTTTGCATCTGATTTAAGGGAACATACAGGCGTGACATTAAGGGTGTGTCTGTCCTACAAATCACATCATTGTATGCACAACACACACATCCATCCATTAGATATACCGTTTATCCTTTGAGGGTCATGGGAGGCAATAGAGACAGTCTATTGCTAGGCTGACATATATACACAAACAACCATTCACACTCACATTCATGCCTACGAGCAATTTAGAGTCACCAATTACCAATTGTTTAGACTGTGGGAGGAAGCCAGAGTACCCCAGAGAGAACCCACACTGGGAACAGGGAGAACATGCAAACTCCACACAGAAAAGCCCCATCTGAACTGGGTATCGAACCCCGAACCTTCTTGCTGTGAGGCAGCAGTCCTAACAACTGTACCACTGTGCCACCCCAACACATACTAATCTTTCATTTGGCACACTAATGATAGCAGTTTCCCCCTCAGACTAATGATGCATTTCTCTGTTATGCCAGCAGAGGGACACATATTGCCTAGTAAGTTAAAAAAATATATATCACAACTTCAGACAAAAAAAGGCTATCCTGTTTGAAACTTTCATTTTGATATGGGAAAAGGTTTTAGTTTTTTATGTCTGGCGTCTGCCTTACATGTGCAAAATCAGAAGTAAATGTGGGTGACTTATTAGATCCTGGAAAGTTCAGCTTTGAGCACTTTATGATCAGTGCAACCAGATGAGATGAAGGTTGTGGTGGTGGCTGTGGAGTTTGGGTATCCCAGGGGCAATAAATGTATAGAAGGACTTCCTGTGGGCCATTCTCTTTCTTCTCTAAGTTCACATAGTCAATTTAAATCCTTATCATTATTTTTTTTTTCAGGTATCTACTGCACTCATTAAAAAGAGTTATTGTAGTTCATCTTTTCTTCCAAATTGAAAATTCATGAAAGTAATTCATACTTACAGAGAAGAAGCAGTGGAGGATGGTTATATAGACAGATAGAGTTACTGTTACACAGTACCATAGTGAATTTATTAACAGCTCCACTTGGAGAAGAGGAAGTTCAGTGATGCATTCCTAATTCTGATGTTTTTTACAGCTTTAACTTTACTTGTTAATTCATGGCATGCTGCTAAAGAGAATGTTTAACATCAGTCATTATCACACACTCACACACGCCCTGACTCAAACCTTATTTTAGATTCGAACCTGAGAAAAGAAATTTCACACACCTGAAGTGAAGAATATGCAACCTTGTCCTGTCACTAGCATGAATATGCTTCTCCAACAGGGAGTAAAATTCATGCAGTATGTGAAGTCATGAATCACCTTTTAAGGTATTATGTAAAGATAATGCAAGCTGTGTGTGCTGCCTGATATAACGTGCTTCATAAAATTCAATAAATCCTCTGTAGTGTCCATGTCTGTCTCTCCCTGTCCCCTCGCCTGCAGTCTGGCCTTCTACTGTTTATTTTATATAAATCTGGCAATAAGGAACCCAAATGCATGTGAACTTGCGCAATGGGAGCCTCCAGCTGTAGGGAAGAGCTGCCACTGAGGTGCAATTACTCTGCTGGAGAGCTTCAGAGCCTTGACTTCAGTCAGGCTTTAAGATGTTTGATGACACATCAAACAAATTCCAGTAAAAACTTTGTGAGTGTGAAGATTCTCTTACTTCTCTCCTCTCTTCTTTTGTCTATAACGAGGGAGACGTAACCACACAGGTGGTTTGCTTCATTTGTTTCCATCCGGCCGTCCTCCTCTGCATTCACTGCTGTCGTCTCTTCTTTCTAACTTTCAACATAGCCTGACTATGCTTTTAGTTCCAGCCATCCAAGTGTAGTGCCCTGCTCTTTGCTTGATCCTCTGCTGGCACTGAGTCACTAAAGAGAAGCTGCCTGAAATTACTTTTAATTTTACTTTCTTGTGCCCATTGGAAAACTTAAAGGATGAAGGATACTCCTCTGATTTAGCATATTCTTTTATATTCAGCTTCCCCGCCTGAGCCCAGATGTCTGGAGGTTGGAATAATGGGAGCAATAAATGAATTAAAGGCAAATTCACAGATATTGAAACAAGCCCGCACAGTCAGCCAGGGGCTTGTATAAAAATACTCAGGCAAGACACTCATGGCAGCGTTTTCTGCTGTATTTGAGAATCTAATATTGCACCTGCACACGTTCTGTGATAGCACCCGGAGGCTCAGACATGTTGAGAAGCTCATTAATCACCAACCTGCAGTCATTGCGTTTTGTGTGATAGATTGCAGCGTGAAGACAGCACACAAATGACAAAGAGGAGCGTCCGTCTCCGTGCCTGCATGCTATGACACCTGTGTGTGTGTGAGCACCTTCGTGCACGTGTCTATGTTCAGATTTAACCCTTTCCTTCATTACAGATGACCTGACAGCTGATGGCACAGTGTGACTATAAGCAAACATGGCAGTGACTCGCCAGCAGGGGCACGCAGTGGCGACCACCTCGAGGCAGATGGCCATGATTCTGTTAACATCTGTGTCAGGCTGCCCCTGCTGTAAAATAAATTTCCCTTCTAGGCCTGAGACACGACTTTGTCTTCAGGAGCGTTAACATGCCATGTAATCACACTGTGTCTGTGAATGTCATTAGTTTCCCTTTGAAATATGTAAAGGGAGTAGGAGGAAGGAGGCTTTTCAAAAACAGGTGTGTGCCCGTTTGCTTCCTCCTGTGAAAAAAAGTCTTCATGGCTTTTAAACTTGCAGCCCTTCTCCTGATCCAAATGAAATTAGTCAAAAGAATAAGACAAGATGCGGAATAGGTGCACTATTTTTCATTTGCGGACGCTGTGCCGACATCATAATCAAACAGAGTATTTACAGTAGCCACTCCAGCAGCCATATACCTTACAGTATATGAAACAAATTGTGATTGTACACTAATGAGCCTTGAAAGAGACCATATTCCACAAAGGTTTGCCTTTAATTTGTCAAGTTAATGCTGCATTCAGCAGAACAGGCCCCACAAGCACTGACCTGGCAACCTGCAACCCTTTCCTTTCTTTTCCTTTCCTCTTTCCTTTCCTCTTTCCTTTCTTTTCTTTTCCTTTTCATGTTTCACTACTTTCGTATTCCACAAACGAGACAAACTTTTTCCTTCTCACACTGGTCCAGTCTTTCTCTGTCAGCTTCAAATTTATGATGCTGAGGTGCAGCAGGGGTGTTTGCCCTGAGTGCTAAAGGGAGAACAGTGGAAAGGGCATTTTTGCGAGGTGTCCTCTGACATGCCACCCACACGGTCCTAAGCGGGGTGTTATCCTCTCCCATAAATCACTTGGGTCATTAAATCGCACCCCAGACAATCTTCTGCCCTTTCTCATCACAGTGGTTTCTCTTCATCTTTATTCAATTAGGGAGATTAATGGCCCAGGATACAGCACCCAGGTTGACATTCTGTTATGGGAGACATGACTGAAATGTCACAGTGTGAGGGGGACAGGATGTGAAAAGATGGGCAGGGGATGCTCATTTACTCTGGACACATGGTGATAAGCCCCACTGAGGGTGCTCTTTATCCGTGTTTATGGATCCACCTGTTACTGTCTAGTTTGACATGATTTCAATCAAAAGAAAGTTTTGTGTGTCTTATTCCATTACCCATTCATTGTGTGATTGTTTAAACTCTGGTTTATGGTTAGGAATTTGTGGTAGATACTATTTTAATGACAAGCAGACTAAAAGTTCTCCCCTCACTGGCATCATAAATGAAACCTCGTCACAGTATCACAGACAGCAGTCATCCTTCCACTGTGACTCACTGAGCGGTGTACTGTGAAGCTAGAACAGACCTGGAGACATGGAGCTCGCTCAGCAGCTCAACAGCTGCCAGAACCCACAGTATTTCCCTACAATAGAAAAGGAAATGAACTGGGGATTGACCAGTGTTTCATCTGTCAAACAGTGGACCACATCTGAATAGAAGCCCTGGGCAAAGGCTTTGACGGCTCCTTGTTAGTCTTTCCAGTAGAACTGCCACTGAAATGTAAATTAGGTGGTCAAAAAAGCCCTGTATTATAGGCTAGAAATATGAAAATGTGAAAAAGAAAGACACTAAGTATAAAGGACACTTGTTTCCGAATATATTCTGTTGCTATGGAGAGCAAAACTCCTGGGACATACTTCACGGTGATATTATCTAAATATAGATTTAAAATGCATATTTAATACATTGGTCGGCCTTGCAGTGATGATTGAATATGGATGGCGAGCTACTGAGTTGATGAACTAACGTGGCAGAATGAAGCCTCTCATCTCCCGTCAAGTGAAATTTTAATCCAGCCATGTCATTGTGCAGCATCTAGCATGTACTTGATACAGTGAGGGACAAATTACGGAGGAGAAAATTGTTTTTTTTTTTTTTTGTGGGTGAATGAATACAAGCTCTGTTGCATCATTTCCAGCCATACTAATGAAATGGCTCCAGACACGATAATAATGGTATTTCAACTGGTCAGTCAGTTGGTCAGTCCACCACTTTGGTCCAAACTAAAATATATAAATTACTGATCAGTGGATTTCCATGAATTGTTTTACAGATATTCATGGTCCTGAGGGGATGAATCCAACTGAAGTCATGTGACTCGACAATTGTGGTTTTGAGTGAAATGTCTCAACAGCTATTGTATGTAGAGCCATAAAATTTGGTACACACAGTCATAACCCCCTCAGGATGAAATTTAATAACTATTGCGGGCCCTTCACTTTTCATGCAGTGCCAGCATCAGGTCAAAATTCCATGACATTCTCATCAAACTCTGTACTTTTACAGGACTCTCATTCTTGTTATTGGAATTAAGTGTATTCTTTAGTTTTGCATTAACATTTATATGTGAACAACAAATACACATTGATATAGATTTGTATGTGGTTTTATTGATGTCTAGTGTTTTTTTTCCACCTCAATTTACTTCCTACAGGTGAATAAATTATACCTTAACCTCCTCTCCTATAAAACTTTGCATTATCATTGATAGAGAAATAACAACCCAGTCCTAAATAATTGTGACAGCTTGTATCCCTGTAAACTGCTTCCATATGTGGAGGCTCACCCACATATTCTACATTTCACTTACAACATTAATTGTCTGTGCTGTGTGCTGTTAGGTTTTTCCACTTTCAATATATCACACATGTGAAATGCAATTTTGGGAGGTAATAGGGAGAGTCAGTGAAGACTGCATGTCAACAACACTCTCTGTAATGTGCTCTATGCTGTTGTAGTCCACTTATCAAAACACTATGGTTATTATGACTTCAGCATGGGTGTTTTGATTTCATTAACTATGCTTAAATATGAATAAAGTGTAACATGATTGTCGACATTTAAAATTTTCATGTCATGATTATTATAATCTTAAAAATACAATTTTCCAGGTACTGCAAAAACATCTCACCCACAAAAACAAACATGAGTGCAGAGTGTTTTTTTTTTTTGCTTTTGTATCACCTTCATGTAACCTACTTTGTCTCTACACAGAGCTTGGAGGCAGAGGAAGCAGCTCAGTTGCTGTATTGCTGGTCTCTCATCACAGTCTGGAGTTGACTCAAGCTGCTGTTGGCTGCTTCCTCTCTGTCGTCATCTGGCAGGTGACTGACAAGAGCAAACACTCAGGCAGCCATGGTATTGTTCATGGGAGGGAAATCTCCTGGGGAACCCTCAGCAGACTTCCCCCCCTCCCCCAACACATTTACAAACTCATGCAAACACAGACTGGATTGTCTACCATTAGTTAGTATTCATTTCTTCCACTGACTGATTGTCAGGCTCTGGGTTGTCATTGTTCAGGTTGTGTTGTGTGGTTTTAGATGTTGTATAATGTGACAGTTATTGTTAGTAGAGCTGTCTGGAGAATTGCAATAAGCTTGTTAAAGGCAGCAAAGGAAACATTTCACATCAAACTGTAATAACATGATAATGTGCCATTTTAGAGACTATTTAAGAGTTTTAGTGCAAAATTCAAGGCATAATACAACAAGGCATAATACATTTTCTAAGTTTTAAAAGCATTTTATCTGCAGCTGGCATATGGGACTCCTTTGTGCATTGCTTATGTAATTAACCTTTACTCATGCATGTGAGCCAAAGCACAGTGGAGCAAAACAATCACACAAATGTCCTCATGCCCACAAATGCAGTTTGTCTCTGATGAAATGAGGACGGAGAGAAAGATCTTAGCATACGAAATAATATGATTATGCAGAGACTCGCAGGTGTAACATTTCCAATTACTGCTCTTCTCCATTTAATCAAAACACAACCACCCCAGAGCATCACAACCTACATGTTTATGGATTATAGTTGAGAGGGTTGGCTGCACTGTGTGTTTCTTTTACTGCACTGCCAAAGATGCTTAACTAAACATTTCCTGTCAGTAAAATCTATGTTGTATCCAGCCTGGAAACGTCTGTCTTCATATAAATAACAAAACAAGCAATTTAGTTTAGGTGTTGCATGAATGTGTTGATTTTATTTGCCTTATTAGAAGGTGTGTTAGCAACTTGGCACCAGTTGCATGTATCCAAGCTGTGAGTGTTTTGGCAGTCAAACAGATGAGATAACTCCAAAGCCAATACAACAAACAATAGAAGGTTGCTACAGCTTATGGCGATGAAGCTTAGCACAAAAACACAGCTGCTGCTATTCTCACAATTAGAATATATATTCAATAAGACACCAGTGAGAAACAGAAATCATCCATGCACTTAGTACTAATTACTGTAAAATGAGTGGTTTTGAATCACGTTTGCCTTGTCTTCATCCTCCGCAGGTGCTGACAGAAGAGTGAGAAACATTTCGATCATTGCATTTGCTTTGCATTGCCTCCTGTAAAAATGAATATGTTAGCTTCAACTAAATTATATTGACAAAAATGATAAGAGTCAGAAAACAGGACAATAGAAGAAACATTATATAAACTCCAGGTGCACTGAGAAGATGATTTTAGACAACTGAAGAAGAGAAAAAAAATGAAGCAAAAACATTGTCTTAGAAAAAATCAATTTCCAGATGTTTTTCCTTTCTGTCAAACATTAAAAAAGGTTGCTACAACAATGGTGGTTGGTGCTGGATATGCAGTGTCTCAGCACATACTGAGGAAAAAAAAAAAGTTTAATTTCATAGATTTTTTGATGCTTTTCAATGCATTTTTAAGCTAAAACAGGACTGCAAACTGACATGTTAAGTTAGAATAATCTGCTGTTGCTGCTGGTTCTGGTTCTATTTTAAAGGTTAACAAAACACAGAGTGAAATTAAGCATTGGTTTTGAATGGAAACATAAGAAAACACAGCAATCTTTATTGCATGATAGTAGAAGTGCCAGTGAAAATATGGGTCACTCCCTGGGTTTTCCAATGCGGCCACTGTTATAGCAACTTCAAGCACAATTACAGCCCTCTTTTCATTAAATGGCCATTTGTCATTATGAAGAGAAAAAAAATCCTTCATACCAGCATATCTTCTGAGGAGCTTTTTCAACTGTCTTTATGAGCAGTGGATGTCAAGGTGTGTCCATATGGTCTGCTGAGAATCACACAGGCCTATAACTATACAGCTATAGCTATAACTGAGTGTGTCTATGAATGACAAGAAAATTGGCTCAATCTGACCATCTAGACTATAGGAAAACACAACATAAAGGTGTATGGAAAAGGTTGGACATCATTTGACAGAAGAAAAATGCACCTTCATGCCAGAACAGCTCATACTATGGTCTGTGGCTGCAGCAATATAAATGATGTCATACTGTCAATAATAAGTGACTTACTTTGTGGACAAAACTTGATTGAATCTCAGGAAAATACTCCAGACTTTTTCTGCCAGGTCTAGACTACAGCATGAAAAGCTGACTGACAATAAACAAGAGTTTTGTTATTTCTCAGCCAGTTGTTGTCATCAGGTTTGCACCTCCTGCCATTTCTCAGGAAACCTCAGATTCATGGATAAATATACGCTCAGAGTGATGCTTTCACTTTGCCATTCTTCAATGGGATTGATACTTAGTAGGAAGGGAGGCAAACTAGCAGCCCAGCAACTCCATTAGCATAATTGCATCATTAATTGTGCATCCCTTTCACTCTGAGAAATAGTAGCTGGTACTGGATGCAGCTTCTAGTCAAGAGAATGGCTCCACACACACTGGTTCGAAACAAGCCAGAGAAATGCCTGCTGCCTCATTAGTGCTAGATCCCTGCGGGCCTCCTTCTCTGAATGCAGGGGGGGGGGGTCTGACGCCTGTGAATGACAAACCCATGGTGTTTGGTAGAGTGGAGGCATTCAGGTGAAAGTTATTACACTTTTCTTCCCACACTCAGCCGCATAACTCAGCTTTAGTGTTTCTCCCACAGGGACACTCCAAGGTCGATTGTATCTCTCCAAGTAAAGCAGCTACCAAACTTGTGTTTGAAGAACTCTTCCCAAACTGCTGTCTCCTCTATAATGAGAACGCTCTCCCAGCATTCCTGGCTACTGGTGCTGTGAGACAGAATGGAAGAAAGACTGTGTGAAGAGGATGAATGAGTGAGTAATTAGGAGTGTAAGGCTGATCTTGAATTAGTGAAGGAATGACAAGTGTGAAAGCTGGTTCTTTATCTTAACACAGAGAGGAACCTAGTGAGTGGGCAGAGCATGATTCACAACAGGCAGTGTCAACTGCATTCAGGAAACAAAGGAGAATGTGTAAAATACGTACTATTAAAGGCCTCTTTGCTGGGCGAGAATGTTCTGAGTGATACTCAGTACAAATAAAGGTCAAGTCAAGTCAATTTATTTGGTGAGTTTGAAATTTAGTGAATTATGGAAATTACATGTGGAGGAATGTTGTCATTTATTTTCATGTACGGTAAATGAGAAGCTAACATCAGCAGCTGATTATCTTAGCTTAGCATAAAGGCTGGCCAGATCTGGTCTTGTACCATTAAATGGTGGCCTGTTGTTGTTAGGCTTTGCATGGATTACTAGCAGTTATAATGTGTTAAATTTTAAGGTGTAGAGGTAGATAGATATAGCCTTAAATGGAGCAAGGCTGGTTGTTTCCCACTGTTTCCAGTTTTGTATTGTAAAAATGAAACAACAACCAACAGACAGCTAGCTTAGCTTAGCACAAAGATGGGAAACACGGAAAAACCCTGGCTCTGTCCAAAATCTGCTTACTAGCAGCTCTAAAGCTCACTTATTACCATACTATGGGTTTACAAGTTATGGGACTACTACAAAGCTGGGGAAAAAGCTGTTGGTGAGTCTGGTGGTGTGGGACTTGATTGACCTGAGGCGCCGTCCAGAAGGCAACAGGTCAAACAGGTGGTGGACTGGATGTGAGAGGTCTCCTGTGATGGCCCTGGTTTTCCTGAGGCAGCAGGATCTGGATATGTTCTCCAGGGAAGACAGAGGGCAGTCAATGAATTTTTGGGCAGTGTTGATGACCCTCTGCTCAGCCTTCCTGTCCTCAGCTGTGGAGCCTGTGTACCACACACTCAGGCAGTGTGTTAGTACACTCTCCACAGAGGAGTGATAGAAGGCCAGCAGCAGCTTTTTGTCCAGATTGTATTCCTCGAGGACACAGAGGAAGTGCAGCTGGTCTGCACATGCTTTGACCACTGCCCCCAGGATGCCTTCAGGTCCAGCAGCTTTCCTAGGGTTCACTGTTCTCAGGTTTTTCCTCTCCTCATGCTCCTGGAGGGAGGGGGGGGATTTGTGAGGAGGCAGTGTTTGCTGGTGTGTGGTGGACTCAAAGCGGGCAAAGAAGTTGTTAAGCTCCTCTGCCAGTGTGCTGCTGCTGCTGCTGCCGGAGGATGTTGGGCACTGGCCTCTGTAGTTGGTTAACTGTGATTGACTTGCGATTGTTCGGGTGGGTGTATGAGCAGGAATTCTGCACCGCAGCTGGCTCCAAATTTCGTCACCAATGCAAGATGGAAGTGCTCGTATCCAGCATATTTTGGCTTCATTTTGATATAGTGGGAAGAAACAGAGACACGTCGTCCATCTATTCCTTTAAGAACATGGCTATTTTCAGATACCATCTGTCATGACACAAAATGGAAGAAAAATTGTAAAACAGCATTTCCAAAAGCCCAGTTTGGATTTTTTTGGGCTGTTCTCACTCTCCCATTTCCTCTCTTGGCTAAATGAACAGAGCAATGAAATGAGGGAAATGTAGTAGCTAATTATCATGGCAAAGCTGCTCAACAGTCCACAGCCTAAAATGTCTGGTGACTCCCAGATGAAAACAAGCCAACAGTATTAATGTTACTTGGTTGAAAACTGGTCTTTTATTGAGGCGTAAATGGTCTCCTTCAAAAAGCAATTATTGGGTACATTTCCTCAGCCTGCATGTTTGAATAATTATTCAGCTGCAGTGTCAGAAAAATGGCAGTTATATGCAATATATAACTTGACCAAGAATAGTTTACAAGATGTAAATGTATTAATTGCTTTCAGTTTTCACTCACAACATTCAAGTCTTTATTTTCCTGCAGTTTATTGTTTTGAAAGAGAGATTAATAATCCTCTGGCTGCGCCAAAACGAACTGTACACATTTTTATCTGATATCTCACAGGGATATTCAGGGTTGTTGTGATGTTCGATTTATTATTCATGAATGATAAATAATGCAACAAGTATCACAATGGGTCAGATGCAACACAGTTTGTGTTTTCAGAGGAACATGGAGGATTTCACACAATGTGCATTTTTAATATAATGTAGCTTTCTTTTAGTGGTCTGCAATGAAAATGATTCTCTGACCTTTCTCACTAATGTGAAAGTTAAATAGCCTTCTGCAAAGAATCAAACACAAGAGAGAGGAAAGACTTCTGGTTCACTTTCAAATGCACAAATCTATTTATAATGAACAATCCCCACATGGGAATGCAGTCTCAAATTCTTGGAAAACCAAATACACTAAAAGGTTTGGCAGTGCTTGTGTTGGATGGCAAATTCTGTGATGAATGACAAGAGAATGATTTTTGCCAGTTAACCACCCAGGTGTGGCTGAAAAAGATCCCTAAAAAACCATGTCTAGAAATGCTAGAAGTGTTTTCAACAATTAGTCATTTTTTCTGTTTATTTTTATATTTGTCTTTTTTTTTAAATGCAGGTAATGGGCCAACATACTGCACTGTTTTGTTACCGTTTAAAAATGTGATGATGCATCAGGGCACTTTGGCTTCCAGCCACCTCAGCATAGCTAACCCTTGTTTAAAAGTCAAAGGCCACAGATATTAAATTCAGGAAATAATTGGTAATACTTGACAATGATAATATTTAATATCACACCTTCACAGGCCAATCTAAACCAAGGAGTACATGTTTAACATAAATTGGAGAAATAATTGGTAATACAATGATAATAGTCAGTATCACTGCCTCACAGTAATTCAGCTTTATATCACACATGCTTCTTGGTTTACCCTGGCACTTCACCATACTCACCACATTATGGCAACAATAACTTAAATTTGAGAAAGTCCTTATTGAAACAGATGAAGTCGCAGTGGGAATCAAAAGATTAGAAAATTAACCAATAACATACTGTATGTAGCTGCTCTGTTCACTTGATGAATTCAGTATTTTAGAAGCAAAAATCCTCATTAGTTTTGACCACGAAAATACTGAATGTGTGACCCTGTCAGCTAAAAACAACCAAATACAGAATTGCTGGATTATGTTCACTGACAGTAGTTTCAATGTACTGCATAGAATTTATAGGACATAACTGGGGTGGACAGGTGTAAATAGACTAAGAGTAGACAGTCATGCTAGTGGCTCTGTGAGGCTGTACTTGGGCTAAGCAGTGCTTTGAGCTAAATGCTAACGTCAGCATGCTGACATGCTCACAGTGACAATGCCAACATGCTGATGCTAAGCAGTTACGATGTTTACCATGTTCACTGTATTAATTTAGCATGTAAACATGCAGGCAATGTTGGTATTAGCCATATTTGCTAATGAGCACAAAGCACAAAATACAGCTGAGGCTGATAGAAATGGCATTAGTTTTGCAGGTATTTAGTCAAAGGCCAAATCATTAGATAAATTAAAACTATTGAACTGATGATAGCAAAGTATGGAAAGCAAAGTATGACATCAACTTCTTCATGGTTTACACCAATGAATATCTGTTATTTGGAAGTTTTGTTTGCTACTACTACTAACTTTGCCACAGAGACACATAAATATAATCTGTCTTTAAATGTAGCTTATTCTTTCACTGATACACTCACCACCTATCAGAGGCCAAACCCCAGCAAATATCACAGTGAAGATCTATCACTTCAGCATATATGGTCACTGTCTCCACTGTCGCATGATGGCATGATGGATGAGCGTGTCTCAGCAATGAAAATTGGTTCTACTTTTTCATGTTCATAACAAATGGAGCATCCTGCCCACCGGGAGCCTTTTAAGTGATAAGCTGCATTCATTTCCCAAATGCTATTCTTTCTTGGTACAAAGCCGTGCACATCTGTTAAAGCTGATTACCAAACCAGGCCTTTTTCATGCGTTCCTGTTTTTTCCCTCCCTGTGTCGACCTTTGGGATTGTTTATCGAAAAAATTATGAGCAGTGAAAGGAGCTATCCTGGGAGAGGATGCTTATGATAAAACACAGATGGCGGAGCGTCAAATACTTGATGATGTCAGTTAGTATAGTGCAGACAAGTGTGTTTGGTAAGTGAGGAGTACACTGACTCAGAACTAATATATTTGATTAATGAAAAGGGCTGCATGCTGTAGGCTGCAATCTGGGTGAAAGTGTAACTCATGCTTGATTATAGTCAGATCTGGGGGGTTTCAACCAGTATATTTTACAGTACATCAGTATATAATAAGACTCCCAGTGCTTGGAGATGAACACAAAAAATACTCCTTTCTCATGTCATTTAAAAAATGTACTGTTATTACCATCTCCCTCCTTATTTACCTCCAAATATTCAGAAGAAGATCATTTCACGTCTTTACCTTGAACCGGAACGACTGAAAATGAGGTGGTCTCGGTTTTTGTCTGGGCTCTTCTTAGAAACAAAGGTTCCAAAACCACAACCAACCTCTAGCAATATTTACCTCCCTGCCCTGAGCTTAGACCGCTCACACATCTGGCAAAATGTTAAGATGCCTCTGCAATACATAAACAAAACCCGAGCTCACATATCTTGTGTATAAACAAGCTCTCAAGAATTCGACATTCGACCAGAAAGTTAATGTAATTGCCTTCAAGTATGATGCCTAAAGTAGAGAGGCCTATCATGTGATTAGAGGAGATGATTACATGGTGAAAATCTATAATCATGTTGGATAAGGTCTGCACACCAGCAGCCATCCACTTTGGCTCAGTGCTGAACATTAAAACAAACTCATGCTTCTTTAGTCGACCAAAACAAAACTCCTCAGAGCTCTACCTTGGATGTTTTCCAAGGTTTGCTTTTTTTCACTTGTTGGATAATCTTGCTGTGATTGGCTAATTTGTCCTGTGATAATCTCTGGCACATGTAAATACCCAGTAGAGGGGGTTGACAAGGTGGCAGGCTGATTAGGAAAGATAAATGTCATAGGGCAAACCTTGAAAACAAGATTATAAAATGTCTTTTAACATGTTGTCGAATAATAAAAAAACAACATATTCTTCTCTCTTATACACTCTTCTCTCACTCCTTCTTCTCTTCATCTGCTATACCACTTATCCCCCCCTGAAGAAACCATGTGCTCACATGTGCCAAACACGGAGGAGGCAGGCACAGCTGAATGTTTGTGTTTACCTTACAGATTTACACTATAATCTTTTCTACAAAATTTGAACCATTTGAGTTGGATCGTGAACAGAAGATGCTTTGGATCATGTTTTACTGATTGCAATGTTTTGTTTCCATAAAAGCAAAACAATATGGACACATACCACTCACATGCAGTGCTAGTGTTTATGAAATGAGGCCTGCAGGCTAGTTTAGACAGTCAACTTGAGTCTGTTGCTACTCTCACATAACATACCTTTCCAACCTTATTACTAGAGGAGAATGTTCATTTTTGTTGACACTGCTTTTTGATATCAGCTTCTCAGTATGGTTTAAGGTATGAGACCATGCATGGGTTGGTGACAGGGGTATGTCTGAGAGTCTGAAATGGAGGGATGAATGAGGATCAGGGACAGAGGTAAAGGAGTGAGATGAAATGGGGTCCAGTATGGATTGGGGGTGGGAGGGTGAATAAAGAGCTGGATGAGGATCAGGAGGTGTGGTAGAGAGGACCCCAGACAGTAAGATCCAGATAGTAAGATTAGTTTTGTGGCTTCAGTGACAGAAAGGCCAACAATAATTTCCGGTCAAGAAAGAGCTCCATCTCCGATCTTCTGCAAGAAAGTGAGACTCCTACCCAGCTACCCACCACCTGATCTCACTGCTCTCCGCTTTGCTACATTAAAGTACGCAGTACTTGTTGCATTGGCAATGAACATTGTTATTGTCACTTCCTGATCCCTGCTGTGTGGAGCGTAGTGTATTCTTGTGGGGAGAGGCGAGGTCAGAGCCTAGATGCCAAATATTAGCTCCGGACATATTCTGCATTCAGAATAAATCATTCCACACGAATTGGCTGACTGAGCTGTTGTAGCGGCTGTAGCTGTGAGGTTAGAGAAGCTGGGGTGTGAACAAAAGGTCACTGCATTAACTCCCTCAACCAACGTGGAAAAGGGCAGGGAAAACAAAAAAGCTGGGCTCTAAACTCTTTCAGCAACTATTATTACAGCACCCTTGAGCAAAGAAAGGCAGCCCACTCCCACTGTGGCAGAATATAAAACCTGTTGTTTTTTCATCTCACCTATACCTTTTCTTTTAGTCAGTCGTGAATCACAAGCACCTTTCACATGTGGTCTCCTGCACTTGGAGCTAATCGGGAAGCCTGCCAAGTATGGCCCACAGATGTTCATTTGAAGGGTCATTTGCTGTTGATGTTGTATTAAGGCAAGTGTTTTAGTTGACTGACCCAACAGTGATTTATGATCTCCTGGGAATTCCAGGAAATTGTGGTGAACTTGTAATTGCGGGGGAACATTTTTAGCTCCTTGCAGTTCACTGGACATCGTTGTCCGGTCAGAGGTCTGGCAATCAGAGTGGCACTTACGTCAAAAAGCATTGTTGGGTGCTTGCGATGCCACAGCTTTGATTTCTTATTGATACAACCTTAATTAATTGGAGTGACCAATGCGGTTTAACATAATTAATGTTTACATACAGCTCAGTAACTCATTCAGTCCAATCAAGGCTATGAATCACACAGTAAATCATACAGAAAAGAAGGAGAAACAGTCTTTGAACCACAAACCAGTCCTGCCTCTGCACCGCCTCCATCCTCCTTCACTGTTTCCTCCAGGTGTCCATCACACAAAGAGCTGCTCTGTGAGTCAAACCATACCTGGGGTCATTACAAAGCAGCACTCACTCAATGAAACTCTTTGTCTGGGTGCTGCATGTTTTGCTGTATTCAAGAAAAAAAATCAAATAAATTAAGAAGGGATCACTCTAAAATTCACCGCTTGTAAATTCAGCAGGAAGTCTCAGTTTCCTGTGGAGAAAAAGTCCATTATGTCCACAATCACAACAGCAGCAGTTTTCTACCCTTTTTGTTTAAATGTGAATTAAACCTTTACGATGATTTTGTTACTGGTACTGTTGACACTGCACTTTGTACTCCCATTACCCGACCCAATGATGACCTGCAGCTCAGTGTATTTCATTGTAAAAGTACCACAATATCTGCCAAGGGTTACTTCATATCAAAAGATGCTGTGGTGTTTGTGGCGCTGTGTGATGACAGAGAGCCTAAAAAGAACCATCTTTGATACAGATTGCTGTTATTAAAACATTATGCCTCCTTCCTGGTGCAGTGTACAAGCTGAATGGGTCCCACTGAGATGAAAACAAGAGTTACTGTATGTTTTTAACTAACACAGCACTTGGATTGGATGAAAAATGTGTGTGTGCTGAGTCAATTTTCTAACATACAAAGACCACATTTTGAGTTTTAGATCATCAAATTAAAAGTTTTCCAGACATTCAGATGTTAGAATATCTGAAACTAATCTGCTCCTGGAGGTTTCAATCTTGTTCTAAGATCCTGTTGAGTGGCTCAAAACAGAAAAGTGTGTACAAACTGCTCTGAGGAAAAACAAACATCTCTTTCAGTTTCATCTTCATAACTTGCCTTTTTGCATTGTTATTTAGACAACATTTTTTCACCTAATTGTCAGCACTGTTTCCCAAAAACAGAAGGCAATAAATGAGGTTTAACACCAGACACATCTGACCTTTTGTGTGGCCTACCAAGAAACAGGCAATTTCTCTGTTTATTTTGCAAATTGAGAGGAAATCCACTTCCATGTGTGTGACCAGTAATGATTTGGTTTTACGTGCCCTTGGGAAGGTTGAATTCATCTAAATCCCTCTAATTAATTTCATAAACATTTCCAACCCAGACACTTACATCTGCCTGGACAAATAAAAATTCAGAAGAGATTAAAGAGGATCTGCATTCAGCATGATATTCAAAATTAATTGAATGAGTGATCAGTGCAAATCTGATTTATTATTTTATGTTTCTTTTACTGCATTAAGTAAGGATGTGAAAAGGGGAAATCATACTTCTCTTTCAGACTTTTCTTTGCTGTCAGAAGTTGTGTTGTCCTTGACCATCTGAGTCACATCAGCTGTGTCTGAAACATTCCCATATCCAAGCTCCTTAATGCTGACTGATAAGAAATAACAGAAAACATACTGCTCTGTCAGAAGTGCCAGAGAACATTATTGTTATTGCATGTTGCAGCCCAAATGTGAAAATAACAAAAGTCATTTTGGGTGAGAAAACACTTAAGATTATGCTAGAGAGTTTAGTGACTGTGTTTTAAATCATTAAGTCTTCATTTTGTATAATGATGAGCATTATCATATAGAATAGTGCTGCATCCAGTCTGCTGAAAAACAGTTTTTGTTTCATTAAAGTTTCATTAAAGTCATTAAACAGATTAAAAAAATAAAAAATATTGGATGTTTTATGCCCACTCATAGTGTCTAAAAATACAGCATGGTCACCGTGCTATGTACTTTAAACTCACTGAACTCCATCTGTTCCTGTTAGATAGCTGGACAGAGTACAGATTAGGAGAGACTCTTTTTTTTTGATGAAGATGTTATTTTACGGCTAATTACTGCACATCACTTGGCCTCAGCACTTATTTTGGACACAGAAACAGCACACCAGATAACTGTAACTCAGCTAAAAACAGAACCAAAAGATTAGCAGTATTCACAAAAATGAAAAACAAACTGAAATGGACACAAAAATAAATGCTTTCACACTAGACAACTGTTGAAATACAATTTGGGAGAAGCTGGTCATGGTGTTGCACACACTCACCAAGACTTACACTCTCATCATTAAAAGCCCTCAAAGCCCAGTAAAGCACTGTGGTTCAAGCTAATGAAGAAGTATGACTGGTTTAAAACTGACAGCCTAATGGCTGCAATAGTAAGCAGTTAACCACCAGCTGCCTCAGCTCCATTTTATACTCAGCATTAAGTGAATATCATTTTGCCAAATATATAAACATCTTCTGATTGCTTCCAGATCTCCTCTTTTGCTTTTCCCACCAGAATGGAATAACACACTAAATCCACTCATTCGATGACTGATATGATGAATGAAAAATGGTTAGTGTTCAGTGCCTTTGGGCTGGTGACAGAAAAATATGAAGTTCACCTGGTGTCCAACAACAGCAGAATAATAGCTTTGAGCTTTATGTAAGTTTTTGCTATTGCTATCATAGCCTGTGCTAGCATTAACAGCTGTTTACTTACTAGTCTATAAGAAACATTACGAGTACAGCATCAAACTTTGTTCCTTTACTCTCCATCAGCTGTCTCCACTCGTGCTTTGCTTCTATTTCTATCACTAGTTTTCTTTCACTGAAGTTGGCATGCTAACCAGATATCCCAGGTCTGGCCGGCCCGTCTCATCAATTTCCGATAGCAAGTCACTGTAGAGTCCAGTCTGCCCTGACAAAGTAGAACTGCTCAGAGGGCGCATCGTAACCTTTTGCCTTGTAAATACAGCAATGGAAGAAGCTTTTGGCAAGTGATCACCACCACCACCTGCTCCTGACAAGAAACCACATTTGGCAGCAGAGAAAAATTACATACAGCCTCTGATATGGTGTAAATTCTCTAGTCCCCTGAAATAAAAAAAAAGTGTTTTGATGGGTAATTAGAATAAATTTATAATATATATTATTATTTATTTAACGTATATTTATGGAAATCCAATTAAAATAAACTAATCTAATAATTTTCATGCCTCTACTTGTGAGCAGCATTTCTTGCAAAAATGGGGGGTATTAAAGAGGCATGAGAGGCATCATCCTAGTTGTGCTGTTAGTATCAATAAAGAGTTCGCTTGTTCTCTCCTCTCTCTGGTCTGATACTTAACAGAAGCAGTAGTGCGTGCTGTTTTTGGGATTTCTCCTCACATGACGAAGGTCTGTGCCCTCGAGTTACTCGCATGGCTGTGCTCGTCACAATCAAAGGCATCAATTACAATCAGGCTTGTAATTGGGCTATCAGCATTGTTTGAAACAGAGCAGATTTGAAAAAAAAAAAAAAAGTCTATTGGCTTAAGAGGGGGAAAAAGGGATTTTTTTGACAGAAGACACATTTGCGTGTGAGTACAGAGACTCCACACGTGTGTGAGGCTGCATTTAGGTTTGCTTAAACAGATGAAAAACACAGACACGTCTTGGCAAACAATGAGTCGAATTGTGGTCTTGTCTGTTAATTGTTTTAACAGCGCTGAATGTATTTCAGCCAAATAAACACTTCATCATTGTAACAAACTTGAAACTCAAGCCGCTATTTTACTTTATCAGCTAAAACTTTTAGCGTTAAATGGCTTGTGCATGCTCATACCTCTGCGGGGTCAGACCCAGAGGCCTTATCAAGAGTCTGTCATATAAGCTGATTCCAAGAGGAAAAATGTTGATGGTCAAAATGAGCATGTAAGGGATAGATTTCAGCTTTAAAAGGTATCCAATAAATAAAATAGGTGTATAGCATTTCCTCCAATGCCTTGATCACTCCTCGATGTCAAAGAATGGATTAATATTCTCAGTGTAAATTTTTGTGGTAATCATAGACATAAATCAAGACAAGTGGATTTCACATTTGAAAAAGTTTTAAAAAGCAAAAACACACTGTTTGTATAAGAAAAATCGCCCCCCAAGATACTTCTGGAGCTCAGTCAGGCCCACTGGTAGATGTCCAAACCACAGCTTTGAGAGATTTTCCATTGGAATTCATATCTGACCTGTCAGGGGGCCTCTAGGCTGGAACCCTGGTGCTTAGCGTCCTGAAACCTATTTGCAAATTACCTCCTTCACCAGAGTTGAGGGTAGAATAACACACAGCAGCCCGCTGTCTGTCTAGGACCCAGCTACCTGGGTCAGCTACCGGGGGGAGAGAAGAGATATGGGGCAGGACAGAGCGGGGTGTCAAACCTGGCTAACCAAACCCTACTGATACAAGACCTGTTGCTCCTTCCATGCTCACCCACTGGTGTCCCATTTCTGTTATTATGGGGAGTTTTTTAAGGGAAGTGTCCAGAGTCGTTAGCAGCAGACATTTTACTGGTTTTTGACATGAGGGTATAATAAAGCAGACTGTGGCAGACTTGAGAGCGGTGTCCGTGTTCTAGATTTGCATGATGGATGGTGGCAGTGGCTGAGGGGGACAGGTTGCCTCCTCTAATGGGTCTCTGAGGAACTTAATCAGCCATTCCCACTGCGCTAAGGATAAATAACAAGCTGGACAACTCTGCTTTAGGGGGGGTCCAGCCAAGAAAGAGCTGACTGCTGGTGCTCTTGCAAAAAATAGCAAGAACTCCCTTTAGCAAGATAATGAACTTAATCAAGGGTGAAGGCTGAGAAACAGAGACGCACACTTAAAAATGCATCTTTATTTCCAAAATAGTAGACCAGATGTCAGTCTGTGGTGAAGAGTACTGTAAGGTGTGTCTGTTCTGGTCATTCCACATATTTCAGTGCTTGACAGTTTGCACAGCAACGTTATTATGTGAGGAGCTGCACTGCTATGCTAGATTTATCTTCAGTGGAAACTGGCCTGGGTGCAAAGAATCAAACTGACAAGAGCTCTTACTATAAATATCTACTTAACACAGTGAAGTGTAGCATTTTTAAACAGCTGGACACATCACTATACAGGTCACAATTTCTGAAATACATGCTCCCATGGAGTGAGGTAAGTACATTAAGGTGATTAGGAACAAGATCATAGCTGTGGCTTGAAATAAGTGGCTACAGCTGTCAGGAATGTATTGATGGAATTCTTAGAAATGATTCTTTAACAGATGGTTGGAAACAGCAGAGGAAGGAAGCAGAGTGGCCAGCCTCCACTGGCCAGCGTGGCAATGAGCTGTGTTAATGAACCCACAGTTGTCAGTAATATCTGCAGTATGAGCTGATAAACTGAGAACTGGTGCTAGTGAATTAACATGCTGGCAAAGCCTATTTATTTTCATTTTGTGGAGCACAGTATAGCTAATCTGAACCCACTGGTATGAAAAGATTCAATATTCAAAGCAGTTACACTTTGGACAACTGAAATACATTAGAACAGAAAGGCAAAGCTGAGGAAGACAGAAAAAGAAGTGGTATGTACTTTTAAAACCAATATAAATATATGTCATGTCTTCAGAGGACACTGTATAAATATTACAGGGTTTCTTCTTTTACACATATAACCAGACAATAATGTCAAACTCAAGCTGAGTAAGAAACTACAAAAGCTCCTAGACATGAGCTGTAAATTGTAATCACGTTATAAATACTAATAAATACAAACACTTTGTGAAATGATAATTTTCTGTTTACTTTGCTGTTAAGTGTTGACACTGTTGGTTTCCTGCTCCTGTAGTAGTAAGGTAGACAGACTCAGGGAGCTAGAGTGTAAAGGGATTTCAAGACAAATCAGCTGTATAAAGCTGATAACACACACTCTGCCTTATTCTGCTCTAATGAAGTCAAACTTCAACTGGTGGTACTCATGCTCTCTCTAGTTTTACAGCTTTTGCCAAAACATAATCTTACGCAGTCATTTTCTGATTGTGCTGTTGGCCTCAACTCCAGCATATTGAATGCATCATGCTACCTTGAATATACCTTTAACACACACAGTGAAGATAATCCTTGAAATTTCAAGACTCTCCATTGACTTTAGCTACCTACCAAAGACCTGTAATTCTTTCCTTATGTTAGCCTCTGCTGACTGAGGCTGACGTTCACCGACATTTAGATGTTGTGCTTATGCATAATACCTCAAATTGAATACTGTGACAACAGCATATGTTGTCCCATCAAAGAAGATGAGTCAACAGTGAAGTTAAGGCAACTAAAATGGATATGGTTCAGGTTGATTAAGTTAGGTTAGGATTAAGTTAGTAAGTTTTTTCTGAAAGTTATAAATGAAATCTGTTCTCTCCTCAGATTCTCTTCCAATACACTGACCTCCACACCATGACTTTCCACTGCATTTTTTCATCGTAAGTCTCTGTTTCTATTCAAATCTCCATGTAATCCCACTGTGCTGATATATGTCTCTCACTCTTTCTGTTTGGACCACATTACCATTTTAGGCTTTGCATTCATCTCATTAAGCGTTGAGAGAGCAGCCTGACAATAAGACAGATGACTGAAAAGATTGTTGGGTGTGGGTCAGTTCAATTCTGTCAGAAACACTTACATCACATGGCAAATGAAAACGACAATACAGTTTGACTTGGCCATCAGACCTCTCCTCTTGGGAAGACTCCCTGCTGCGGCGGCACAGGAGAACATTGTGAAAATACAGCACATGATAAATAATGACCACCAAGGTGGATACAAACAGAGACCAAGGTGACCAAACAGAGCAAAACTAAAGCAGGTGCAGGCTAGAGAGGCCAACACCAGCAACAGCAGCAGCTACAGTAAATTAGAAACACATTCAGATTGGATGTGAGTGTGAAGACCTTAAATAGCCCTAAAAATCACTGTGATGAAATGTGATGTTGTGGTGGACTAGCTGACAGTTAACACAGTAATGTGATGTGTGACTTTGAGTGTCTTCCCAGAACAAATTCACCAAGGTTATAAAATGAAAGTGACTGCTCAGCAAACTAAAGAAGTCTTGTTACAGCTTCTTGAGCAGAAGCTCATCAGTCACTGTTTCCTCCAGCCAGTTGCAATGGTACAAGATGCACACAACTTGCAAACAAATAGACTGATATATTAATGATTTATTGGTTAGAATAATTATGGGCACTGAGTTTATGTTGTCTGACTTTCTTCTGCAGGTTGGTCATAAGCATGTGTTGCATTGCTCAAAATTGATCCCCACAGTCTACCCAATAAACTCTACTTCAGTCTTCTACTTGAATGATACCCAACACCCTTTTTTTTTTTTTGACTCATAGTCATTTAGCCATCATCAAAGGTACCTATATTGTCAACAAGTTCTAAACAAAAAGCAATTTTTCTCTCTTCAATTGTTTCAACCAAACACTTTTCATTGACCTCATGCAAAACTGGCCAGTGTTTTGCAAGAAAGAATGAAAAAAGTCCAAACATTTTTCCTTATTTCCTATCCTGGTATTCATCTAGTGACCCCTTAGACTTATCTTACGAGCCTTTGATTGAGTTCCACCTCCCAAGTTGAGGCCTCGGTAAGTGTTGAAATCTGATCAATTCCCTGCCAAAACAGCACAAAAATTAACTACACATGCTGAGGTCTATTGATGAAACCATGTTGTACATTTAGATATGCAATCTGTTCACCCGTGCTGTTGCTCAAAAAGCTGAGGACCTCCACCATGGCTGTCATTATGTGTTAAATCACCTGGAATCTCTGCTCTGTAGGTCAAGTGAGTAATTCCTCTCTATCGTTCTATCACATGACATTGATCTTCTGGCGGCAGCAAGTACTGCCTAAAGGACTTCTGAGCCCACGTTGGATCACAGACAACTAACCTATAAATATTGTCCCACAGAGTCCTTTCTCCCTAAGCATATATGCGGTCCATGTGATGGTCTGAATGGAAATCCAGCTGTCTGGAGAAGAGCCTGTTGTTTTGACAGTGCACTGCTGGATCTTCACATCTTGTCTCTGTCTCTGGAACTAATCAATTCTGACGTCGCGATACGCACAGGCCGCACCTGCTTCCTCTCTGGCTACCAGACACACACATATGGCACATGCACACCCATTTATACACATAATTCTACATACACATTGCACGGTTTCAGCTCGGAGGACACTGCAGTTCTGCTTCTCCACATCAGCGAGGGCAGAGGGAAGACAAAGTACATTCTGTCGGTGTAGACGGAAAATAAATGAGGCCATTTCCTTAGATGTGCAGGTCCCAGCTGCCAAAAAAACACACAAAATGGTGTGTTCAGAAGGCCTCTAGAGTTTGGCTGCTAATAGTGCTCTGTAAATCCTCCAGGGTGGCCATTTTAGGGAGATGGGGATCTGGGTTGTGTCTTCAACTCCTTTTTTATGCTAAAATCATACACCTGCACAAGCACACATGGCCGCCCATGCAAGATCACACACACTAAGCACGAGTGTGTGTTGACTGTGGTAGCTGGTATATGTGGGAATAAGGTCCAAACAGTTAAATTGAATGAAGCCGTGCTTCGTCAACAATTAGACAGAACCCATAATGGGTTCTTGAGGATTCCTACATGTCTGTACTGACATGTGGGTAAGACCTGGCACAGAAACTCTAAATTTGAGTTCTGGGAATTGCATGCATCAGCAACTTCAGCTTCAAACTTTTCATAAGACCAGAACACTATGTGCACTTTGTCAGTAGGCTGGTGTGAAGGCTAAAAACCAAATATAGAGTGCTGTGGCGTTGAAGAGAAGATTTATTGCATAGACGACAGAGAACCACCCAGTGTGTTAATTTCCTGCAGTGTGCCAGAGTTCTCTCTACATACACACATGCACGCTAATTTCAGTGATAATATCTAAAACTCATTCCAGTCGGGTGTTATTGCACTGCATATCTGCATGTGTATGTATTCTGAAAGCAAAGGATTTGACAGTGTCATTTTGATAAATGTGTTGTCATTTTACTGGACTAAATTCAGTGTGTTCAGGATTCATGAGTGGGGAGGGTTTGGACTGTATTAAGCTTTCATTACAACTATTTAATGCTTGGCATTAGAATATATGCAGAGGGTATAAAATTGAGCTTCCCAAAGTATGTGAGGAGAACATTAATTTCATTTATTTATACCACACTGTTCTGCTGTAGTATTTAATGTGGCAAACAAAGAAAAGAGAACAGCTTAACTTTTAGGTGTCTGTTCATTTATATCAAATTTACATTACAGCTCTGCTAACGTGATGATCTCTTATTTTGTTTGGCCACTTACAGCTCTCAGGCAAAGAGAGTAATTCACCAATAAATAAAGCTAGAGTCTACAGCCATGCTAACAGGTCTGTGTGCTAACCTTGTAGTCACACCAGATAATTAGCTTAACTTGTAGTGTATTACAGTGTATTGCTCCTGCAAAATTAGTCCCTTTCACTTTTGGGGGAGATATTGTTGGTGTCAAAAATATCTCTCTCCCTATCTCCAACTGTGAATTACATGTTGGAGGCAGACGAGAACAGTTTCTCCCACCCACTCCCACCTCAGAATTACATTATTAATGAATATAGCATTAGGTACAATAATACTGTGAGCTAAATGCTCATAATGACAATGCTAACAAGCTGAAGGTAAACAATGTTTATCATGTTCACCATCTTCATTTAGCATGTTAGCGTGCTAATGGTTGAGGTCAGGGCCTGGAAATGTCCTGCAGAAATTTGTCAAGAATAAATCCAAAACAGTGTGCAACTTATTATAGCGCATTTACCTACTGCATACTGAGAGATTTGACCCATGAAAGACCTTAAGTCCCCTACCTTGTGAACTTTGATGTGTTGTAATTGCGTTTAGAAACATTAGCTTCTGTTACACTGAGCTACAGTAGCACATACTACATTGTAACATAATGCCAAAGAAAGACAATTTCCTCTCTGAACATCAAAACACTTCAATAATATGAAGCAGAGTTTGCATCTCATGCGGGAGCTTCATCTTAATGCTTCTTCTATCAAGTAATAACAACGGCTACTGGGTCCAGAGGGGAGGGCTTCTCGGCATCACGCACAGCCATCCGCTCTAAAGAAGCTGGCTGGGTGCTGTGAGTGCCTGGCTCAGGCACTTCAGATCAAAGTGGTGATAGCTCTTGAGCGCATACCACAAAATATTTGCTTGATAACAGCAGGCAGATTTGCCAGATCACCGCATAATAAGAAAAATTCCTCTCTCCCAGTTTGAACTCTCCTGGATACAAGAGGTCATATAAAGCAATGAAGTACACTAAATCATAAGAGTCACAAGACAAGACATTGTGGATTTTCTGGGCGCTGGACACAGGGAACCCAGCGCCTTAATGCCATGAGAGAAATGAGAATATTTTGCTACAAGAACAGAAAAGTTGCATAAGTTTTTCTATGGGGGTAAAAGTATTTTCATGTCTTATATGACAAACCTTTCTGACATGTTTATTTTGTGTCTTACAGAATTAAATATGCTGTAGTGCTTTATCACTTAGGGTATGATCTTGTGACTTCATCTCTAATTTACAGGCTTTCTGCAGCACATAATGATGGTGCCATTAAGAACGGCTCCTTGACATGATTTATCATTAGCACTCTTATTCCAGCTGTGCAGTACTAATAACTACTAACAAAATTATATGATTGCATAAACACTCAAACAAGTGTTGAGAGGTTTTAAGGCAAATGAGGACACATGAAAGCCTGGAAACAATAGTTTGTTTAAAGGCCATTGACACTGAGATCCAAATAAACTAATAAGCTCAACATGTGTCTGCTTAGTTCATTCTAGGAAACCTGGCGACAGCTACATATTACAGTTAGACTTGTGCAGAGAGAATTTGAAATGTGGTGTGGCTGCATGGCCCACATTTTTTGTCCATTTACTGTATATTACAAATCCTTTAGGACAGGGCAAAGAACATGTCTGTGAAATTGCTTGAACTTTCAACAAGACAAATGAGACAATCCACCCAATAGCCACTGTGACAAGTCACAAATGTGAGCCTCAAGATGAAGAAAAGCCATTAGGGTACATCATCTGGGAATCATGAATCTACAAAAGTTTGTACCAAAACATGTAGGATGTGTTGAGATATTTCTGAGGTTAACTTTGACCTGTTGGGAATCACCAAAGTTGTTATGATTCATCCTCTGGGGGTCACAAATATCTGTATAATACCTAATGGAAATCCTCCAACAGTTGCTGAGATATTTAAATCTAGATTAAAATGGTAAAATGACCTTCAGACTGTCAGACCGCCACTGCCATTCCTCCTTCCCTAAAGATCCTTTAGGACGAGGCAAAGACTGTGAAATAACTGGCACTTATGAATTCCTCAAAACAGTTTCCTCTGCCACTGCTGCAGCTACCATGTACACTGACATATAATTTCAAAGTCAGCATCATATTTAACATTATATGGGAGGAAACCCAAATGACAACTGAGGCTTGTAGCACATTCCCTTTGTAGCGTGACTCTACAGCCCAACAAACCAGCAAGCTTCACTATTTCATTATTTGTCAAGATATGTGAGGCGCACCTGTTTTATGAGAAGAAGATTCAAACTCGACTGGACAGTGCGAGCAGCATCTGTGCATTCCAGTCCGATAATGAAAGCTGGGCACCATGGCGAGCTCCGATCATGAGAGCAGACCTCTCATGAAGACATGTGAGAAACATCACAAGGCAGACTGCTTCGTTGTCAGGGAAGGGCCTTTTGCTTGTCAGCGGGGTCTGAATTGCGGGGGTGGTTGGAATCAAAACACACCAGCCATATGTACACACACTTTGCTACCCCTTCCATATGGGAATATTTACATGTCTTCTTTGTTGTTCAAAGATCAAAGCAGAGGAGATCCATTTCAGTTGATTTTATGACACGATTTAGCAAATTTGCAGGGAGGGGAGTTTAAATGCCCTGTAAAACTTGTTCCACAGCATGCAAGACCACCCCATTAAGTCTGATATCCCACATGAATATAAAGGAAACCTGACTTGTAGATGTTGCTACAGAGTGTGAAGGACTGTGTATGTTTTTGAATGGTTGCAAGTGTTAAAAATTCACGGGAAATCTATAAATTGAATCTGAAATCTACATCAAAAAGGGCTGCACAGGAACCAAAACAAAAGCAGAAACACCATAAATTTATTGTGGAAAAAAAAAACAACACTTGGGGGGGAAAAAAAGGTCTATTCTGGCACACTGTTCATTTTTTATATTACAAAAAGGAGAAAAAGGCTACAAATCTCGATAATTTATACAAATACAACAATTTTCAAAAATAAATCTTTAATTTAGTAAACGCTCTGTGAACAAGTTTCTGCAATAACCCACCGCTTGAGATCCCTGAGCAGAGACACAGAGTGAATTGCTTTTTTTTTTTTTTCCTTAAATCTTCACTCAAGCAATAACAATTATCAGTGTTTGTTCATAAACACTTTATATACACAGGAGAAATTAGCACATGGGGTTTTGTGAGGTGTGGGGCAGGAATGAATGTGAACTGTGATAATTTTACTCAACATTTCACTAGTGAACATCACAGTCAAAAACACAACAGTGCTGACACCATAATGACTGCAACAAGTGACATATATTCAATGTTTTATCCTCCATTGCAGGTGTTACTGTATTTGCCTATAATGGGCCGCTCAACTTTATTTATTTTTGGATATTTTTTCTCAGTTATGACCACAAAGGTATACACCATATCTGCAAACCTCCTTCATTTTACATGTAAAAACACAGTGCCAGCTGGTTCTGTTGCTACGGTAACACAAAGCAATAACTTACAATGTAATAAACTAAGGACAAAGACAGTTCAGGTGGTTTGTGGACACTGACAAACAAATGATCACAAATACTGCACATATTCTTACTTCTGGGAAGGTGCCATTTCATTTACTGTATGCTGACGACAACAAACAAACAGATGTTAATTACAAAGAATATATACAAAATGAGACCAAGAACAGAGGGTTGATAAATTGGGGAAATACTTCATGTAATGAACCAAACTTGCTCAGTATCTGAGCTTCTGCTTAAAGTCTGGCTACTTTTTTGCTGCATGATTTTCTGTATAATATACACAATGTAGGTATATATTAGGATTCATTTATACAAACACAATGAAATTAGTTTTATTCCAAGACAAACATAGGCATTAAAACATTTCCCTCAGACGTGCTATGTCTCTGCATTGTTCCGTGATGAAAAGGTGTGCATCGGCATAGCTTTAGTATTTGGTTAAAAGAACTCCTTCATCTGTTTTCAGCTCCGCACACGCTCCTCTGTAAAAGCGGCAGGTGTGTGGGGACACGGCGAACCAAGAAACTACCGTACCTGCCTCTTTGCTGTCTGTGACTTCCATGGGAAGGTAGCTTAATAATTCCATTTATAGCTTCTTAATGTCGGCAAACGAGTTACCATGGTGACATGGCTTCTTTAACAGTGAAATACAAGAAGCAGCAGTGGTGAAAAATGCCACCTGCCTGCTTCTGCACACTGCTAAAGAAGATTCACACCTTTTTAGTATAAGGCATTACAATGTGAAAAGAGTCCCACTTTGCTTTTCAAGTCCTCTTGCCAAAACATGCTGTATTTGGCAAAATCCAGCCTGCGTGGAGTTTTTAGAGGCTATTGTTGTGCTGTAATGGCTAACAAATTAAATTCCCTTTTTCAAGTTTTCACCAAATGTCAGGACATCTGCTACAAATGGTTTACAATAGTGGCGCTGATTTTCATACCTTCATTATGAAGTGTGTGTAATCTCATGAGCAAAGAAACCCCACTGAGGATGTGAAAAAAATACACAGACTGGAGATTTTACTGATATAAACTTGATTTACATTAATTTAGAGATTTTGGATAGTGTCCAGTTCTTCATATTATCTTATTTCCTTCATTATCTAGATGGAACATCAGATCAAACCACAAACTTTATTAAATGGTGATGGAAAATATCCTCAGTGCAGCACTCTGAGAGCTCACTCTCTTTTTTCTATATTTTATCTTCCACTGCTCCAGGACAAATTTCACCCATTTGAACTACAGTTGCTTATTTAAGAAACTTAATCCATCACAAATGTTGAAGGATGTACCTATGGTCTCACTTCAAGTGCTTTAGTTATAAAAGAAAGGAGAAAAAAAAAAGAAAAAACAACATGGTTCCTGTGAGAGCACTAATTTTGAAGAAAGTTCGAAGGAGTCCAAATACTGTGTAGCGTGGGCCAAACTGTGAGCAATGCGTCTGAGGAAAGCTGCTGGCCTGAGGTGTATGCAGAGCTCAGGAGTCATTAGGCGGGCTGTGCGGCACAGTCATGGCCTCTCTGAGCAAACATCCTCCCTGAGTCTCCTCCATCTCTCCCGCATGAGAAGAGCGAATAAGGAGCGCGTGGGCTGGCCTTTCCTCCATGTCTGGCGTGCAGATGGCAGGTACTGTAGGTGGGATGGGTGAGCTCAGGGGCTCGTGGTCCTCAGGCCCTGTTTCTCCATGATGTTCCACAGCTTACGCAAGTTGGACTGCGTGATGGTGTCATCCGGTTTCAGTCGAAGCGCTCGGAGGTAATTGGCTTCAGCTTCTTGCAGCTTTCCGTTGAGGTGGAGGATCGCCCCCAGGTTCATCAAAGCTGCAGGATACTGTAACCAAAAAAAGAGATTTTAGTCATTTAAGGACGAGATCAGTTTCATGCTGAGTGCACCTCAGGCAAGCTTAAAGCTTTGTTCCACAGTCACACTGTCAGTTCTCTTCAAGAACAGCAACACATGACTCTACACTGTTGCTGAGAAGTAGGTGTAGGACAGTAGGTATAAGCACAGAGATTCAGCTTCCTGAGCTGACATGTGCACAATAACAGTGATTTAGTCACCACTAATGGTCTGTTTAAACTAAAGAAATTATTCATTGAAAAATTCAAATCAGAGGCCACAAATGGATGAGATGAATAATACAATGAAGTCTATCTATTCACACTTGGGAGGTATACATAATTCAACTGAATTTAAATATAACCAGACATGTTTTTTTTTTTTTTTTTTTTTTTTTAAAATCACTGAGCTACATGCAATGAATTGCTGTCTAGACACTAAACCCTAAAACAGGCACTAAAACAGATTAAAACACTTTCAAATACAAATCTTTTCACAAAAGAAAACTGTCAGAGTGGATGAATACATCAAACAGAAATATAAACAGCTATATTGTCCCTTTAAATAAAACAGGCTTGTAATAGCACATTTGGTCATCATATGAGGCTATATAGCACGCTATTGGTTCCTGTTTGTCAGATCACCCAAACTGTGGTGCAGTGTTTAGAGCTCGGTAACCACGCCACTTTGCGTGTCCCTGTGTCTTGTCTGTGGCCACACATGTCAGAGTGAGCAAACCACTGCTTTGATGTGGGTCTAGCCGAATATACTGTGTATTCCTGCTGGTGCCAAGGGGTAAAATCATCATCAGCAGCAACGGGGTGGGTGAGTCACGAGGACCTAAGTGTCCGGGGTGCAATCACGGTAAGACCATGAAGTATCCAGGCCAAGGGAGGGGCCACATCTGATCCCCATTTTAGTTTCAAGTGTGGAAAAGATGTCTAATTCCATCAAGACGCTACTGTTTTACTGTTTAAGACTATTGTAATTTCTGTAATTGTAATTCCTAGGAAACGAGGAATGCTCAAATAAAACAGTGTTGGTAAAAATGGCCAATCATGTGCTTTTACTGCAGTGTTTGTGACTTTTTCCTATAATTGTCCCCTGATACGTCATTGTCACATGGAGTGGCGCATGACTTTGGCATCCTGACATATACCAATGTGCTCTACTTAAAGCCTTAATGTTATTCTCATGGCCTATTAACTATCAAGAGTAATTCTTAGAGCAACACTGTGCATGAGAAAAGCGTTTTTCTATAAATGTTATGAGAAATCTGTGGAATGTTTGTGAAATGCGTGGAAATGTGAACCATTCACATCAACAGCATATGAGTATATAAAAAGGCTTTATAAAAGATAGATTTAAACCTAAACACTTTTTTATTAAAGCCAATCTGAAGATTACACTTGGCATATTTAAGGTGTAGTTACCCATGCATTGGTAACCTTTTCAGAGAGGTTACCAACACAGGCACTCTCACATTGTATGGTCATTTATCTTGCTTTATCCACACAGTAGGTTGTGTGAATTGCCCTCCTCTGCTTGACTGTTCCACCCTTGTCTCACAAAACTCTCAAAACATCTCTCTGTTTTTCCAGTGTCAAGGTTGGATGAGTGATGCTCCGTGCATGAGAATTTCTCAATGGGAACACATCCAATTACGCTGCTTTTCTCATAGGGAGAATCATACTGATGAATAAATCAAAGAGACTCCGGGATAATCCTATTGTCCCATAGAGAGGAACCACCTCTTACCTCAACACATATAAAACATGCTGCAGATGCTTTGGCTAAAGCAAAGGCTGGCATGACCAAAACTACTACTGTTGCTCCAGGACTCCAAAATGTGCAGGATTAAATTACTTGATACCACTCGTTTAATATTGTGCAATTACATTAATCCTCTAGAAAAACAACATTCTCCCTCAGTGTTTCAATTATTATTCACAGGAGCAGCCAGAGTTCTTGACTTTAATGGTTGGGGTAATTTTGAGGCTGTTTGTGCTATAAATTACCTTCTGTTTGACCCCACCATTTGAGGGTCAAACCACAAAATAACACTGGGGGATCAATTTGCGAATTAGGGATTTTCAAAAAAAAAAAAAAAGCTAACTCAAATAAAACTGTTTATACATATGGACAAAGTTGAAAGTGACACATAAATACTGTGGAGGCGTCAAGTGGTGAAGGTGTATATTGGAAAATTAGCGTTAACACCACTTTGTGGAGTTGGTGAGGATTCTATGTTAAGTGCTATTATCCCCAGGCCTCCATATGTTTCTAAGAGGTCAGTCGGTTCATAAGGTAATGTGGCTCAGAATAAGTGCATTCTCTGGAGACATTTAAGTGAGACAATGACAATGGTCAAATAATACCCTGCTTGGCTCCTTGAGATGGCGTTTCCTCGCATGTGATGATTTGGTTGCTGGCAAATGTACATAGGAATGTTTCAGTGACGATTTATGCTTCTCATATCACTCACTTCAGCCCCCGGCAATACAGTGATCTCACACTGTATGACAATGGTTTGAATGTTTTCCCTCTAGAGATGACACAGGTTGTAGGAGAAGCCAATGGTGAGCGAGATTTTTGCCAGAGTTAGAAACAAAGTCTGTCCAGAAAGGAGTGGGTTTTGGAAAGATGAGAAGACATTACGACTTCTCTGGAATCACTTTTAAAGACAGATATTAAAAATCTTTGTCCACGTACTAGAGAGACACAACAACTGGAGTGTATGAGAAGTGGATCTAAACAGGCAGAGGCTAACGCACTTGTATTACAAGCTGTCTGAGATCCTCCAGGTTAGATACTGATGAGAGGCGTAACATATGAAGTGCTGAGCAAAGACTCCTGGGTAGAAAATCAAGTGACTCCTGGTTTTCCTCTGACTGCAGCTGCAACCGAGGTTCAAAAGATCTGTCTGCCCATGCAGAACTTATCAGTTCCTGAGTTTAGTCTCCTTCCTCCCGTCTCCCCTGTAGGCTCCCACCTTTCCTCGCCCAAGCCGTTCCCTCCCTGTTTCATAAAGCTAAGACTTTTTTTGATTTATTCCCCTACTCCTGCATTCTTCCTTGCCCTTGCAACACTTACAACACTCTGCAAAATGTTCCCCTGTCAAAAGCTTTCATTTTTTCCTCATTTCCTGCTGCTCTGTAACCTCTCTGCCTCCCTACCCTTCCCAAAACTGGCATGTAGCTGGAGAGGCATGGCCAGATGTGGAGTATATTAGCCTGGACCGTAAAGCAACATATGCTATTAAGACTGCCAGAGTCAAATGTGAAGCTAGGTTGGGGAAAGACCTGACCATAATGACTCTAGAATGGCATTTAGGTAAAGAATATCTACATGGAGTGGGAAACTTTCAAAGGACAGATGTCACAGAGTGCAGAGAGCAACCAAAGCAAACCAAGCATCCGATAGGATTTAGCTCGTCTAGATAGAGGGGATTGTAGGACTAAAGGACTAAATCCCTTGAATGGAGGGAATTGTCCTCTCTCACTCAGAGCGAGCAGACATATGTGCTTAATATAAAACACCAGTGCCTTTGGAGAGTGAAGAGTCAAGCCGCAGTAAAGCATGAAATGGCAAATGAAGATGGACAGGGTACATGGCTTAAGTCAAGTCACATCGCAAAGAACAAAGGATAATGGTAAAGAAGATGGATGAAGATGCTAAATTACAATTGTGCCTCAGCTGTAAGCAATACAAACGCCAAAAGGCATCCAAGCAAAAGTGACCAAGTAGGGGCAAAAGAGTGCCTCTGCGTTTGGATGTGGACATCAAATGCATGTTTGTACAATTATAGATGCCAAGAAATGGTCATGTGAAAATTACACAGATCTGATCCTGAAATAGAGCTGTGGGAAACACAAACATCTTCAGCATGGATTTTATAGATGTACATATCTACCAGGGGGTGCAAATGTGGATGCGCATCATGGATATATTAAGAGAACTGGATATGGGAATCTGATGTGGCTTGCATCCATTCCACTGAAAGTTGCAAACCTACAACAAAAATATTTTGACAAATAATCTTAGTGGTTATGATTCAATTATTTCTAAAAAATACAAATAATTTCACAAAGATGAGCAGTGATTTGCCAAACAGCAGGAGAAAGCAGCACCTTGTTAGCTTGTTTTTGAGGGCTATTTCCATTAGCTTGGCTTTGTTTGTTTGTGATTCCTCCCATATTACATCAAAAATCCACACTATTCCTTTAAGATTCTCAAGTATTTCTATAACTCCAAACTCCAAACAAGTGAGTAGGGATCAGTTCACCTTAAATTCTATGGGTCTCTTACATTATTTATGTATGCATTTGCTGGAACAATGGGAAAAATGTTTTTTTCTTACCTTCCATCTGGGTTTAATTAGATGTTAAAAATACACAATGCTTTGGTAAAAGTGGAATAATATGCCAACACTGAGAACAACAAAGGGAATGGAGCTCAGTTTCATGGTTTATCTGGAAACGTTACATTTTCTCCTTTTGTTACACTCAAGTTTAGTTTGTCTTTTTGTTTGTATATATTATACCAGGGGTTGTGTGCTTGCAGAACCAAACTTTATTGTCTGTATAACACTGTCCAGATATAGTTTGATCATTAATCCTGAGCTGATTTCTTCTAATCAAGACAGAGGAACAAACAGGGTGACCACATGCCAAACATATTTTGCTCCCTCCGCGGCCCTCAGTTAAACAACTCGACCCCTCCCGTCAGAGCTCTCAAAGGCCGAAGCCTATTCATTTTCAAGATGTCAAAGTCCTCTGACCAAGTGTTATTATCATTATTCTTTTCAATTTGCTTGCCCTGGCCTCTCCTTTGAAGTTGATGATGGATGCTTCACAAACAAACCTCTGAGTGTAGTCAAAACCTAGCCCTAGATCCACTGACAATGACAGCTGTTGTGAGAAGGCAGACTGGGCAGTAATAATACTGAAAAGCCACCCAGATGATGATTGCACAGTGTCCATCAGGGTAAATAGTAATGTGGGTGATTAGCTAGCCATGATTGTACTCACATTGGGTCTCAGGCTTGCTGCTTGTCCGTAGTACTTCTCGGCTGCTTCATTTAGGCTGGCTTGTCTGCAGAGGGAAAACCAGAGAGAGGCAATCATTACTCATCTTTATTGCTGCTGGCTTAGGACGAGGCCTTGAACCTTGCGTGTTTACTAGCGCTCAGGGGTCACTGGGAAAATAGCAGGAGGGAACAGCGTGAGGGATGAGAAAAGCCGATCCAGTTGCCTGTAGGTTTGTCGTTCGATAGCATCTTCCATTCGATAACATCTGTGCTGAGAAGTGCATCACAAGCACTTTGTGTTCTAATTGAACCTTGAGGTCAGAACATTTGGCTTATTGGGTACTTGAGGAAAACTCATCAACAAACCAAGGCTGAGCAAAAATAGAATGTACATCTCTGTATAGCTGATAGGGTAAACTGTGGTTTGACATTCTAGACAGGTACTGCAACACTGTATGGAAAATCATTTAATCGTACTATCAAAATAAACAGGATGGCATATATTCACCAAAACATGCTGTATATGCCACACTGTGACAAAAAGGGATTTCTGGGCAGATGGCTTGTCGGCATGAGTCCCTGGAACCAGAAATACTTTGTTCCTGGGGATATAAAACCTGCATTCAAGACAGGAATGGTCTATGTTATGCTTCTTATCTTGCTTCATAATCCACTATTATTATACACAAACCTGCTCCAGTGTCACAAGGCTTTTCCTGTTATTAATCCTCTGGTATCTCAGAAATCACCTTTATGGTCTGCAGCTGCGTGCTTGTCACTGATGGTAACAATTGTCTCATTGCGAACAAACTTTGACAAAGTCAAGGACAGAGTCAGCGACGGCTGGCTGTGGAGCCGTAAGTCGTAATGATCAAAGGAAGCCATGCTGTTGGAAACAGTTTCATTTTGGCTGTCGCAGTTTGTTAAGGGATCACCATCCATATGGTTTCAGATAAAAGGCAAAGCCTTTATTTTAGGATCACCGGGTCAGCAGCCCAAGTACACACGTAGTATTTATGTTCAGTTTGAAAGACACTGTCTTATGTGTTCTAAATGCTTGATTCCTCAATGAGTAGAAAATTTATGTTTTTAATTTAGTTGTAACGTAGGAAAGCAACGGAAATTAGAGCCATGCTGCTAACATGATGAAAAAAGCTAATTTTGATCTTATTCTACATGTCATCCACTAAAATATTTCAGATAGACATACGAACATACTGTTTGCTGCTGTTTATTTTTTTAGCACAGCTGAATTTTTCCAGCTCTGTAAAAAAGAAGCATTTTACATTCCAGCAGAGATCCAGACAACGACTTGAGTTGCTGAATTTGTCCTGAGATTATAAATGTGGGTTTCACGTCCAACCACAACCATATGTTTGTTTGCCAGCATAATATTTAGAGAGCACAATCCTCTGTGAAAAAAAAAGCAACAATCTAATTCTATAATATCATTATCACATTTATAAACACATTATCAGAGGAGAACTGGAGAGCCGCCACACCATGACCAAAGGAGCAGAAGGACCTTCTAGGGGTTGTCTGACTGTGGGTTGTGAGAGTGCAGAAGACAATAGAGGCCAAGTATGTAAACCGCTGCCTGGGTTTAAACCCGAGGAAGAGTCAGTATGAGACTATACTGAGAACAGGAATGAAGAGAGAGAGAGAGAGTGATGGGAAAATGGAATAGGAATGAATGAAAAAAAAAAAAATCCCTGGAGGGGGAAAATTCTTGACCATATTTCAAATCAGCAACTCAACCGCTGATCTTTTTACCCTGACATCTTGTTGTCTAGAGACGCTTTATTAACCCCAGACATGCACAAATCACAACAGTGACAGTAAGCGTGACATTGCTGGATCCTAATGACTGGATGAACAAATTGCATTTTCAACAACAGCCAGATATTTGTACTGAAACCGTGGCCATCCCATCTGTCTCGAGCACAGAATTGTATTTTTTTTTTTTTTTGAATAAGATCCTCTCTGTTAGAATGCAACACTGAGCACAGACATCCTCCCTGAGGGTAATGTACCTCATAACCAATTTTTCTTGTTATAATCATCATAAATTTATCAATTCAAACCAATGTATACACTTTTTGGAAATGGGAACAGTCAAATATGCACAAATTGGCATACCTAACATTATGACATGCTAATAATGTACAACGTAATCTTTCAGATATGGTGTATTATATTATTATATGAGCCATGTGGTTTGGATGGGAAACTATGAGGTAAACTATAAGTGCATATACTGCTTGCGTGTGTCTTTTAGAGATTGCATGCTACTTTATATGATATCTCAGTAGTTTTTCACATGAACACATGAAATGAGTATGAGCACATCCCCACTGGTCTTACCATTAACCAGCCTTTCCTGTCCTACATTCACACTATAAACCAGTGCTCTGCATAAAAACTGTTCAGAGGAAGCTGAAGGAAATTATTAGTTTGGAAGCAAAATGATCAAAAACCAATGGCTCAAGAGGGCAATAAAATACATTTGCACATCTGAGAACATCTGCTCCTCCTTCTCTTCCCTTCCCCTGTGTAGACTCGCTTGTGTCCCCACCAACCGAGAGCCTTTCCACGTCCGTGTCCAAGACAAACAACATAAAGAACATGAGCTGTGGAGGAGTGGGACCCCATGCCAAGCAGGCGGAGAAAAGTTCAGCCCTGAACGCTGCTTGAAGCTCTCTTTAGCTGCCAGGGGTCTGGACCCTGGAAGAGGCTCTCAATGCTGAAAGCTGTTGGTGGTGAAGATCCTACATGATCGGACGGGTGGGGGAAGAGGTATGCATAAAGCAGCTGGGTAAGAATCATACATAGAGCTGTGAAGCAATGCTGTATTCTGGGGCATAGCGTGGGCTGCTTTATCAAACTGGTGATTCAAGATATGCATTAGTGGATTTAAAGAGAACTACAGTATTTCCTTTGAGCAGGCTGCTGTAATTTTAATGCAAAAGCCTCAAGCTACTCATGATGAGTTTAAACAAGGAAATCTCTGCACTTGGTAATATAAGTTCTGTGGCTTATTCAGTCAGGGGGGCGGCGTACTTTAAGTTGGCACACCCCTGTATTTACACATTTCCATTCATGGCTTGTGTTCAGAAACACAGCAGCTTGTGGGCTGCTGAAGCTTTTCTGCTCAGGCTCGTCAGCTGAACCCTGCACTGATCTGGAAGCAGGCTTTCAAGCAGGAGCCAGTGACAGCAGCGCAAGAGTGGGACAGTGTGGGAGAGAGGTATAGAGAGGCAGAGAGAGAGAGAGAGCATATGAAGATACATAGCTGCACAGCACGCTAAGACAAACCAGCAGCTCTCGGGCTGGCACTGCAGCCAGAGAAGAGGATTACAAAGTACAGCCAAGTAAATCACACTGACTGAGGAGTAGTGTAAGCCCCTGGATAAACCGTGCAGACAGTAGACCTCCCTCTCTCATACACAACCTCCATTCTACAGAGTCTTGGAAAACTGTGGCCCAGTGTCTTTGTGAATGTGTTTGGGCTATGGAAGTCATCAAATATTTTTTTTAAAAGAAAGCTGAATTCCAATCAAACACTCACCTGAGCATGTGCGCTGCGCTGAAGACCACATCAAACTCCCCACTGTCGAGACGCGCGGCTTTCTCTGCCATCTCTGCCGCTTCCAGCAGCCGCGACTCTTCCAACAAAAACTGACCTGGCAGGGCAGGAGAGAACAGCACCTCAGTTAAAATGCTGAGGAATCCCCACAGAGGCACTGAGGGATACACAGCCCAGAAGTGTTGCCTTTGGCGCAGGTGGAGGGACAGCCTGGTCTGCCCCTGAAATAATATGCTGAAACACTAGATATGAGCGCGGCATACCATCACTCTTTGGCCATCTCTCAGACCCATTTGTTCCGATTAGCCGACCTTGATTGATCTGTTTCTTTGAGATGAAAATGTTATTATGGGTGTGGCTGCTTTTGCCGTGAACTTCTGTGGACCCACCTAATGAGATGGGATTATAGAAACCTGACAAGGCCATGAACTGAGGGTGGACCCCTTGTAAAGGGCCAGGTTTAGAGAGGAATTAATACCCTGTTGACTTTGGTTAGCCCCACTACTGTACCAGGATGCTAAACCACCATGTGAACCCAAGCATATTTTCCTTAATAACTGTGGATGAAACTGAAGCTGTTAGTACAGGCCTGAAGTGAGAGACAGACATTAAGTGAAACTTCAGACCATAACTGGGTGTAAACTCGCTCCAGGTTACAAACACCTCTGCTGTTCTGGAGGGTTCATGTTATCAAAGCACATCTATAAGGTATAAAGAAAAGACGGTCCATTAGTTCCCTGTCACAGTCAAACAAAAACTTCTCAGAGGTGATCTGTATGTCAAGTCCTGTTCATCATGCAGCAGCGTGACTTTTAGGGGAATAATGAAAGGTCTGGCTCTGAGCACAGATTTTAGACCAGGATTTCTGCAGGGTTCAGAAAATTGCATTTAAGAAATTAAATTAAATCTAAGTTTCCTTTAAGACATTTTTATTACCACATAGAATGCAATTTAATACCTGTTTCACTGTCTTACCAGCCAAAGTATGAAAAGTATGATAGAAAAGTAATATAAATGATATGGCCTAGAATTATTTATTATTATGTTAAACATTTTTTCAGAGCTTCCCAGGAGTATAAAAGAGTAATTCATAGCTATGTGATGAATTAAATTAACGTGACCTGGAACCAGACAAGAGGTAGAAAATGGATGGATGAATTAACCACAGATCAACACTTAGCAGTAGTGACAGTAGCCACAAATATATTAGCACATAATACTGTAGGTGTATATTGTATCTCAACAACCTGCAATCAGATACAAAAGCATTTTGTATCTAACTAACTAACACTATTTAATAACTTGCTATTTCATGCCTATTATATCCTGTTTTTGCCTATGCAATAACACACTCTGTGTGGATCAGTGTAGTTCATCTTGTCAATAACTGATTTCTTAACCTTTAAGGGTGACAACTTAGACAGCGCTTCAACAAAATGCAAAAACTCCACCATTAACCTGGTGTATTGATCATTTTAAATGTCATGTGTGAGCTGGTGCAATGATAGCCAGCTGACACGTTAGTTCATCATGAAAGACTGACAGGCAATGTTTTAGAAGCTTTTAAAGGAAGGAAGTAATTAACTTGTCAGCTTATTCAAACTCAATCTTACTAAGACAGTAATTAAATCCCAGAGTTACTACTGTAACTTCAAGTCGTGCGTGAGTCAAACAGAAATAATGCGAGACGAGAGACGCTGAAATTGTCACGTTCCTTATTTCCATCAAATCAAAGAGAACAATCTGAGGAAATCATCCTGTCTTCTTGTGACCCCACACTAACCACGTACAGACCGTCACCGTGGCTGATCAGAGGAAGAGGTGGCAGAAGGGTCAGCCAACACTGTTGTTTCAACAACCTGCCAAGGTGTGTAAGTTCCTGTCTTTGTGCGCACAAGTGCAGCTTGTGTGTGCTCAGTTGCCAAATTAATTATTCGTGGTTGTAAGACTAAAGTCAGGATATGTCAAATTGAAAGTTAAAAAAATAATAATAATACAAATCTATGCTTACCATAATGCATGTAACAGTTTCCTTTTGTGGGATCAAGTTGGATGGCCTTCAGGAAGTACCTCTCCGCTTCTGTTTTCTGCCCCTGAGAGAGACAGATTAAATACAGTGTCATTATTGTTTCAACTGCTCCTCAGAACAACTCATTATGAAAACACCACATTCAGCTCAATGGCTGAAATACCTTTGTGTATACCTAATGTCCCTCTCCAAACCGCAGACCTATTTTAACAATAAATCCTAATAAATAGACATGAAACACATGGACCACGAGTGTTATTCTTTCAAGCTCATGTGTCGTCCTGTCAAAGTACACACTGTCATGCTTGGCAAGGCCGACCAGAGAGGGCAAAGGCTCGTTCATTATGCACTTTTATCTGTGCAAATAACACTTCCCGAGTATGACCGCAGATTTCCAGTGTGTGTGGCCTCACCACTGTGAAACAAGACAGAAAGCAGTGGAATGGAAATGGACCGGGAGGGTGGAAAGGCAAGGAGAGGAAAGAGACAAGGAGACTCATGTGTCCATGGGGATGGTTAGCTTAGTACACACACACTCTGAGGTTTTTATCTGTGTGTACAGTTGCTGTTTCTGGGCCCTTAGAGTGACGAAAGAATCTGTACCGGGAGGGTGAGCATAGCATGATGAGGAGAAGCATCACTGAAGCCCTGTGGACTTCAAGGGCTCCCTCAGGTCCTTAAGACAGCGACTCGTGACCAATCACAACTCAAACAGAACTGAGCAGCTGGCCAATAGAAGTGCCAGCTGGGACTCTGACACACTCCTGCTCTCAGTTGGGCACCAGATGCCATCTGATCAACAATTAACAATGAGCACTCATCTATAATAGCTGATATTTTAGAATTAACAATTCAACCCATTAATGCATGCTCCACTCTAAAAGATAATGCCTTTGCATGAATAATGCATATTATTAAACTGGAGTTGTACCAAAGTCCATAAAGATCTGATATAAAATGCTAAAGCAATGGAAAAGATGAAGGAGGATTAAATAAAGATTGGACAAGTCTGTAAAAATAATGTATATGAAATGGTGTGAAATACAGCAAATTACCTCAGTTACTCAAACAGAAGAACAGGCTCAAATCCAATCAGTACAGTCTAGTATTAATGACTGTATACTTAGTCAAGCGTATACATTCTCAGTGCGCTGTAGATTCAATAAATACATAATTTTCTAATGTAAATATATGAGTGAGGTTTCCCTTGATGCTGTGGAAAATCAAGTCTTCACTAAGTATATGTTTAATGTAGCTGATGGCGTCCAAGTAGCGATCCCGGTTCCAGTCTGAAAAGCATCATCTCTGTGTATTTTCATACTCTAATTCACAGATGGAGGAATGTATAAATTTTAGGGCCAGCTGGTTTTATAATAGCAGAGGCCTACGTGTGTTTGTTAAACCTCAGAATTAAGCTTTCACACTCTGAAATGAGTTGCAGTTGTGAGTGGATGGAAGATTTGGATTATGACAGGTCTCAGCATATAATGGAGACCATGCTCAGAGAACGTTATATGGGAAGGAGCTAGAACCAGTTGCTCAGTTCTCATTATTCGTCTTAAAAGAAATGTTATTACAGTTCTTAGTAGGCACTAGAGAGGCAATTTGTTACACTACTTGCAATATTACTTCACTGTTGCACCCCTTTAAACTGGCAACTGCATCCTCTTTCATCTTTTTTTTGGATTGTAACTCATTTGGCTCACCTGTATGTCTCTATGAATAAGCATGAAACTCAACCAGCGCTCATTTTCAATTTTCTTGTTATCCTTTTACTCTGGCACGTCCCACTCATGGCAGTGCTGCCGACCCATTGTGAGTTAACTGCTCCACACTGCTTAGGACAGAGAGAGAAATAATCATATTTTCCTTTATTCCATTTTTTTTTCAGGGAAGATTTGTGCTTAAGTTCTGCTACTCAGCAGGGACTGAAATGTCTTTGTCTTCTGTCTCTGTCTCTGCCAATCTTCAGCATCCATATGTATTGCGTGTTCCAACAAGATGTGTATTGCCCTTTGGGAAGAGGGGAATAGCCAATGTGTTGCACATGCCTGGCACGCTAACTGTCAGTAATGAAAAGATGAAATTAAGCGAAAATATCAGTTCAGGACACAGCCTGGGTCTTAAATTTGGCTTCAGTTGGATTGGGTCCTAAAAATGAGGATAAAGGCCCGATTCAGGTCTCAGATTTAGGCCTGTGCAGAACTTGTGTGTTGCAAACAAGAGCCTACAACTGTGCTAGCAGCATGATGATTTTTAGCAGGTAAATGCTTACCATGTTTATCATTCTAGTTTAGCATGTTAGCATGCTAATTCACTAATTAGCACTAAACATTAAGTAGAACTGCAGCTAAAGTATTGAAACAGAATATCATTTTGACTTAAGGATTGAGATGAAAAAATTGAAGATTCTGGGGTGAGGGATCATGATGACAAACTAGATTTTCCTCAGTCAAATGTCAGACTTTCAAAATGGAAATGCATCTTGCGTTTGCGTGTACAGTATGCAGCCCAGGATTTTTCTCTCTAAAATGGAAGTTATATACTGGCAAAAAACAACTACTGTGTGTGTGACGTGAGTGCTGTTGGAGGGGCACTCAGCCGAACAGAAAAAGATGAGGATCAATGGAACCCACAGTCTGCTATCTTGCCAACCACTTCTCATTCTAGTCAGCTCATTGTGTGAATACAATATTCTCCCTTTTGTCACACACATGCTGAGCTTACTGGTGCGTGCCTCACACCTCAAATCTCCCGATAACATCAGATAAACTGCAGATGCAGGCCCTGGCTCTGCGGGCGCCAAGGTGATTATGAATGAAGCCTGCATCCTATTAGCTGAGGAAATGACAAGCGGATGACTGAATCTAATACCGAGAGTATCACAGCAGCCGTGTCCATCTCTGTCCCGCGGTGTGTACAGAGAGCCCGGAACACATCCTGCTCCCCCGCGGTGACTGCGGAGGTGTGGAGGGGTCAGAGCAGTGGGGAGGTGATACTGATCTGTGTGATCAACCCTCCCCTATTTTGTCCATCCCTCATCCACAAATCACAGCAACTCTTTGCTCACATCCACCAGCTCAGCTCCACTGTCGTCCTCTCACCCTTCTCTGACCCCTGCTGCCAAGCTTTATCTAGCAGCAGTTCCACCTCTCCCGCAGGGATCTGAACCTCGAAAACCCCCTGACAGTATCTGAAGCGTCTTCATCACTCACAGTTGTGCCATAGGGAGTGGGGAGGTAGGGGATGATAGAGGCGAGGGCTGGTGGGCAGGTCAACTTCCTGCACTGGTTTTGATCATGCTTAAGTGGTGTTGTCATCAGGCACACAGGCCATAGCCACAACAGAGGAGCATACATTAAATAACACCCTGACTCGGATTCCTGTAAAAACGTTCTCAAACATTTCAGTAAAAATAAATCTGTGCTTTTCAACTGTTTTTTCATGGCTAAAGAGGATCCATCCCTGTCCAAACAACCTCTCTGATGGCACTATTTGCACTCACAGGATCACAGGGGCTTGAAACACCTCTACCATCCATCATGGTCAGAGATCTACAGAGAATTATCCCTACAGCTTTGAACTCTACTTTCCTCCAAAATCAATAACACTTTCTTAAATAAAATGAGTTTCTCTTCACGGCCGACTGAATTCTTTCCTGTGTCCACTTCACCAAGTCTTAACACTCTCCTCTAGAGAACTGTGTTGTTCCCTTGGACTGTTTTCGCTGACAGCATTTGGTTTCAGATAATTTTTGATGTCCATTGGCTTTTGTTCAGAGAGGAGTTCATGTCAGCCTAACAAGCGACTTTCATCTGTAATGTCAGATGAACTATAATTTCAGCTGACGATCACCCTGCGTACAGCTGGGGACATCAATCTAGTGTGGTGCAGAAGCTCAATTTAGTTTAGACACACAATGATCCACTTTACTAATATTATAGTATTATTACAGTATTATATTAGTATAATTCTGCCAGAAGCCAGCTAGCTTAGCTTAACACAGAGACTGGAAAGAGGGGAAAAAAGCTAACCTGGCTCTCTCTCCATGGGAAGGTGTGGTTTTTACACTTTGGTTTTTGGTTTAAACTAATGAGACACAGTGAGGTTTAGAGATGCTACTAAGTGGATTTTGTTATGGACAATGCCAAGCTAGCTGTTTCCAGTCCATGTGCTAAGCTAATCTAATTAGAATTGAAAGTGGCATCAAACTTCTCATCTAATTATTGCCAAGAATGTGAATAAGTGTGTTTCCCAAAATGCCAAACCAGTCCTAATAAAAGGATAAATTATTGATACAAGTGCTTTAACATTGTTAAAACATGTTGGAAAAAAGTATTTTCCAGTGAGTTTGGGTAAATGATGTGCCAGTAAAATTCCTCCACACCAATCAGTTGTGATACACACATATTCATAATTTGGAAAGAGCACACATGAAAAGAACATGAAAAAGACTCTGTTTCCATAAGGGAAATGAAGAGGGACAGAGCCAGGAAGAGCCCTGTCTTTCTGTGGAAATCCAGATACCACCGCTCCAGGCTTTTGAACACATTATGTCCTTTCATTAGGGCCCAGACTGTGGGAGAGAGGGGTGTCAGCTGAAGAGGAGGCCTCCACCCTTCTTTTGACCCTCTGTGTGACTCTTCCTCTAATTTCTATTTTGACTTTTTGGTTCTGCTCCTCTCATTCAGGTCTGTTAAAAACACGTCTATCTAGCTGCGATCTGTAACGGATGACTATATGACCCCGGCCACACGACCATCCCCTCGTAAACTCGGGGACTGTGGAAACTGCTTCTGCCCCTGAGACCTATCAACATAGACGGCCTTTGCTTTGGTTACTGAAACACAGGTCAGCTGTGTGACCCTGAAAGGATATTATCTCTGCAGACCTAAAATCCAGGGCAGATGTAGATTAGTTTTTCTACAGTGTTTAGAATTTTCAGTTTTTTAGTGCAACATTGCAATTGCCAGTGCAGCTTTTTGAACATGCTATATGGACCAAAAAAGGGGGGTCGCCCTAACAAGATTTTTAATTAGGAAGTGCTACTCCCAGACAAAGACACTTCAGGAGAATGTTATCACCGTCAGTAAAGAGCAGGAGAGAAATAATGAAAAGCTCTGGACAGATGAAAGAGAGTGTCATAAAAAGAAAGTGGAGAGAACCAAGAGAAGAAAGGTGAGAATGAGAATGAGAAGTGGTTCATGGAAGCAAAAAGATACACAATGTGAAGTCAGACATGTAGAAGTCAGCAAGGCAAGCTTCAGACCAGAAAGTCGACACAGTAGTAACTTTGAATGGAATGTGACTGATTAACATTCAGCCCCCCTAGACATCTATTGTTGGGTAAAGCACTTAGCTCCGAGCTACACAAGTGAATTTACTGCTGGTTAGTTTATGTAATGTTTGTTGAACAACTGCCACAAGTCAGTGATCTGACTCAGCAATGCCACGAAGCTTGTTTGTTAAGAAGTTATTAGCTAATGTTAGCCACTATAAGCTACTGGTCATACCAGACCAAGAAAGGCTACAGCAGCACTATCACTGAGTGTATGGAATTAAACAAGTGTGTGTTTTCTCTCTTGTGTATTCAGTTTTTAATTCATAAAAGAAATTTGTCAAAAGTAACACAGTCTCAAAAGAGGATGACACAATAGTCTTACCGTCATGGCCAGGAGTTTGCCATAGGTGAGGTGTGCAGGGATGTGGTCGGGCTTGGCTCGCAGGGATTCTCGGTACCAGTGTTCAGCTTCAGTCAGCTTGCTCAGTCTCATGTAGGCCTCTCCTGTGAAAAGCAAAGTGCGGGTCAAGTGAGAGGTCAAGCTGTCAGAGGTTAAGACATCTTCCTATTGTTCTGCTGAGGATTTGCATGACAAGGCAGCAGTGAGGCCAGACCTCATTCCACTGGGGAACAAAACTCAGTACAAAACCCATGTTGTATACTGGTTAGTCATATTTTTACATATCAAGTCGTATTTGGTACTGAACTAAGAGGATGTATTTGTTAAGCATTGTTTAAATACACCATATTCACACTGCAGACATTTTACGCACTACATTCAGTGTCTTTAAATAATTTCTTAAATTCAAAAAGAATTTGACTTAGTTTATAAAATCAAAACAAGCTGAATTCAGTGGATATTCTAAAAAAAACTATAGAAGTGAGTCTATAACACACCCCCTCACGCTCCCTGCTCTGTCAGACATCATCTGATACCTCCTCCACCATAACATCTGACCCTCTGCCTGCTAGCACCTGAAATAACAATGACCTCTCTTTCATAGCCTTCCAATAACACTTGTATTATTACAAGAATTTGACAACATTGGCTGGTAATTGAACACAACACAGTTAAAATCAACATTATGAGATATTTAGGGGAAGAAACTGAATGTATCACGGGTTAAAAATTTCACTACAACTCGGTATCATGTTTTATATTTCGAGCTACACTGACTCTTATGAACAGCCAAATGACCGGACAAGTTGTTTAGACTAGAGCGGACTGAAACTTTAATTCCGTGGGGATTTGGTCTAATCACTTCCCTTATTAGAAAGTGTGATAAGCAACAGGTGACACACATCTAATTACAACCGGGGGACCTTTTTAATCTGATTTAATCTAATCACACTTTCTCCAGTGAGCGATAAGGCTGTATAATGATACCTCCTGATACACACTGTGGACATGTAAAAGACATCAAATTTAAGTGTGTAACTTGTGTAACTTCCTTTTATTGTGAGAAAATACAGCTCAAGGCTTAAGACTTTTCCCCCCAGATGTAATGTAATACATGAGAATATATTTTCAAGATGATATCCATCAGAGCAGCCTTATGTTTTAGATTTAAGTGTTGGAAATCCATGATACTGTAGTCACATTACCAAGATATGTCCTTGTCAACAGCTAACATCAAATAAAGCATAAGAATGGATTAGCGAATCACAAATATTGCAAATTTCAATACTGTCGCAATGTAGAGATTTCTTTTATAAATTCCTACATTCCCATGGCTGGCTTGCCACTTTATTCATTTCATTTGACAAGTGCAAGAACTGAAATCATCAGGTTATAGCTTGGATTATAGGACATTTACACCGAAGCCAAGGTACTAAACTACTTAAAAATGCATATAGAGGTCTGTTTTGACGTGGCCTCTTCATTTGTTGACAGGGTTTAAAATTCTTGTCTCGCCTTCCTGGCATCAGTCCTCTGCATGAGATTAGCACAAACATCAACGCACAATTAGAAATGACATCCAATCCAAGGAGCTGAAAACTCAGCTTCTCAGAGTGGAACATTCCTCAGTCCACCAGAGAGTGTTGGAGCGAGACCAGCAGGGTGCAGATTACCACCCAGGTCTGCCTCTGACGAAAGCTTCTGCTCCTCGGCGTCTGACAAACAGCGTGAGAGCGGCGCAGCGAGCAAAACTGGAGGGAAACAGATACGAGCAGGTGTGCCAAATGTGCAAATCAATTCAGTGAGGAAAACGACGCCGAGCAGCAGAAATCACAGATCTCTGGCTCAGTGCCTCCGTTACAGACGCAGTGCCGCTCCTTAACGGTGACTGGAGCTTTCATCAACATTTTGACATAATCTCAGCAGCTCTGTCAAACTGTATTTTGCCAACACAACCCGTGGCACTACCAAGTCTGGATTACATACGTCCCCGGTTTCAAGTGTGTGTGTGTGTTTAAGTAGGTGCACGTGTATGAGAGAGAGAAAGCAGGAGGGAGACAGAGAAAGGGAAAAAAGTAAAAAAGCAAAGACAGAGCAGCTATAATGAGCCTGCAGCAGCTGTTCTACAGCTGTAATCCAACAAAGCAAATTAACTCTCTGTAAAATGATATTGTAAAGCTTCCTACTGTTCAACAGCATGAGCTCAGCCTAAATTCCTAAAACAGGAATTTCACTGATAGAAAAATGGCTGTATGTGACACTGATTTTACACACTTATTTTGACAACAGCACATGTATATAAGCCCTGGCTACAGTAATCTTGACCATCTTCATGTTTATTAACCAAAGATGTACTGAACATAGGGTTAATCTCCTGAAATCTCACAGCACTAGTGGTATAGGGGATAAGGATTTGGGTTAATGCTCAGCTTCCTATTTTTTACACATGGAAATATTTCCCCATTAATAACCTATGTTTTGGGGGTAAATTCCAAAAGGTCAGGATATCCCTGTTCCACAGTGGATGTTAGTAATCCCTGGGTTATCACACATTTAAAGATGCATGTGTAAAACAGCGAGTGGGGCTGTAAATTTGTAAAAGTAGTTCAGTTAAGATGCTGCCTGTCCTGTTCGTTGTTTTAATGTACTCAGAACCACAAACAAAAATGTATGATGTATAGCAGACAACTCCTAAAAACTCCAAAAAATAACCCTTTAACCTCAGTTCCGCTGTCTGTTTTTACTTCCACATGAAAGAACAACAGGTTTTATACTTGCAGTCTTGAAAGAAAAGCAGCTCTTACCCATCATGTTGTAGAGGCTCTGTGGTGCAAATTGTCTTGGCATTTTCTGTATTGCTTCTTTAAACACAGAGAGGGCCTCCTGTGAATGAAACAAATAAAAAAAAGAAGGAGGGGGGGGTGTTTGCATTAGAGAGCGGAGAGACCCCGCCAGAGAAACTGGCGCTGGGGTAACGAGTCATTCCTCCCCTGCAGCCGGGGTCCTGACACTGTATGAATACACAGCGTGGAATTGGAGGTCGCCTGGAGGCTGGTTCATACAGAGCCCAGCAGAAAGGGTCTATCCTCAGTGTCACAGCTATTAAGACGATCAGAGCGGTGTCACACACTGACTCTGGTATGTATAGTGTGTATGTAGGTCCAGTGATTCACCTCACAGCCCCTTAGAGTTTAAATGGTGGAAGGAGCTGGAACTACTTTATTGCTGAAGCAAATGTTGCGGTTAGAGGTCGAAGGAAGTGGGACTTCACTCTTTCTCCAGCATGCCAACTATTTATAAAGGCCTTTATTGAATCTGCAGTTCTACTGCTTCATTCCTGATTGAATCAGCAGCATCGGTGCTTGTGTACAATATAAGTGTGCAGCATTGGAAAACCAGTCACTTTAGCCAGCACTGTAGGTCTTTAGGGGCATGAAAGAGAGTGAATTTGTTAGCAACAGCCTGAGGATTATCTGCACAAAACACTACGTCCCCAGTGACAGAAGCAATTTTGGAACATGTCCATATAAAACTGAGCATTTTCTCAGTGTCCCCCAAAGGCTCCTTGGGCGGCAGCCTGCATTTTATCTCAATTCACTATAGTTTTACATTTTCCAGGATGTAGTGTATGTAAAATAGTTTGAACTCCTATGGTAGTATGGAGTGTTTGTTAGACAAAATATGTTAAACAGATATGTTTCAAAGTACATGTAGTACATTTGAGCTGAAATAAATTTGTGCATGTAAACTACAGTACGTGTAATCAAGATATTTTCTATTTCATATTCTTAAGGGACAAAATATACATTATAAAATAATATTTTCATAGGAGTGTGATATCTATGTGGTGCATTTTATAGTGTTTTTTATATTCTGCACTGTGGATAAGTGTGTGGGTATATAGCTGACAAATAGCATACTGGCTTTCTTATGACATTTACCAGCTTAATTAAACAGATGAGTTATTACAGCTATTCAACAATGAAGAAATGAACATTCGCTACATTTGGGAATTAGTGTGACTCAGCACAACATACACATTTCTGTATGGTAAACTAATACAGTAATTAAAACAGTACCAACAACATTACCATACAGTTCTGTGAATTTAAGTCTAAATGCTAATGCACAGCATGCTAAAATATTCTGAAGCATACATGTGTCTTTAATGATTTCCTGCAGTTTGGGTCATTACCTCCTGATGTCCCTGCTCATGTAGCAGCTTGCCCAGGTTGTACAAGCAGCTGGTGACTGAGCTCTTGTGGGCGTGGGGGTCCTTCAGGTTCTCATCTGGGATATCAGCGCAGGTTAGGAAGGTGCGCTTGGCTTCATCAAGGCGACCCTGATTCATCAAGATGATACCTGTGTTCAAGTAGGCCGCTGTTTTGGAAAACAAAGCAGTGAGAATAGTGTTAGCATTAGCACTGATGATATGCTTGCATCAGCTTATTAGCATGTACTATAGTACTATAACTCTGATATGTTCACGCTGCCACAGCTTACTCTCCCTCCATATGTGCAACATTTTTGGTACTGTTGCTTTAACCAAGATTTAATGTTCATGTTTGTGTTTTTTAAGGAAAGATGAGCTCTCCCAGGAGACTCCTTGTTGTTGCTTGGATTCTTTGAGAGCTTCCTCAAAGAGAAGAGGAGCGATCTTTTCAGCCAAATGAACGTGTGGAACTATTTTCCCTTAATGGTCAGTTCCTTGAAATAAGTGCTGCTCCCTGACCTGAAGCCACAGAGATCAATGGTGCTGAAAAGGTGAGTAATGACCATCTCCATATGAAATATACCTTCAGGGTAGAACAATGACCCACTGTTAATCTTTCCATGCTTTACTGTATTGTATGTCTGACCTTTGCATACATCCTGTGGGATGCTTGTTAAACTTTTTCTTGAGCTGTCAAAGACAACATCTAATGATCGATATGCAGCTGGAGTGTAATTAGTCCCTGTGGACCTGCTTCTCTAAACAACTCCCTATCAAGACTGGCTGTTGGAATAAATTAACTTGATACAGCAGATCAATCTGGAAGGCTCCTCTATAGGGTGTTGACATATAATCAAGTTAAAGGTGGTGGCTGAGAATCAAACAGCCTTTTTTTTCCCTTACAAAGAAGTTACCTTCTTCCTCTTCTGTCCTTTGGATGTGTTATCTCAAAAGCTTTCATTATTTCACTTCTCATCCTCACACCTAACAGTCTTATCTCTCCTACCTGGTATTGCTTTCAGTGGTCAATATTGGGACTTTTTCCCTTGAATGAATATGCACTGAAAGGGGAACAGATAACAAAAACCAGGGGACAGACAAAGACAATCCCCCCCCCCAATTTCAGTGGCCTTCTAAGGTGATTTCTGTATGCAAAAAAGTGACAGAAATCAATAGGGCTTTATCACATAATAAATAAAAATGCTTCAGTTTGCACTAGTTAGCTCCAAATTAGGCAGTGAGTAATGGTGTAACCTTGAAAAACCGCTTAACTGTCACATTCACATTCTGTCTTCAACATGTCTGCTGTTTAGGGTAATTAATTAACCTTGTTATCGGCTGTAACAGATTGGATAATTGCATGCTGAATGAAAATTTTCTAGTCTAACCGTGATCTCGATTAGGTCTATAATTAATCCGGGGGATAAAAAGGAAGAGACGTTTAAGGTACTCTGTTTATCTGTCACTGACTAATGCCTGGAACAGTGGGGAGCTAATTTATTGCATGATCAGGTAAGATTGTGAGCGATTTGTTCTAATAAGGGAGTGAACCTGCTGAAGATGACAATGTATGGAAAATTGGGGTGATTTCTCATGGGAAGGAAAGTAGAGGGAAAGACACACCAAAGAGTGAGAAAAAGAAGTAGTTGTTGAGAAAAGGTAGGAGGGATAAAAAGAAACGAGAGTGTCATGGCCTGAATTCATAATAAATGACATCATGCAGTTACTTGATCTGTTGACATGGACTTGGCTTTGAAAGCCAGTCAGACAGCTGTGTTGAATGTTTAATTCAGCCGTATACCCGCTGCCCTTTGCCACCTATTCCTCTCCCTTCACATAACCACAGCCTGTGTTCACTGTTGCCTGGACACAGCACAGCCACAACCACAAGAGCTGGAGATTGTCAATAAAAAAGAAGAGCTGTACTTACAAGCCAGAGTTGGCCGGCTCCCAATGGCCAGCTTATAGTAGTGGAGTGCCTCTGAGAACTTGTTGCTCTCCTGTAGCAGCAAACCGCTGGAACAGACAAGAGAAATGGCGGCGGAGGCCGTTTAGAGCTTAAAAGACTCTAAAGAGGAGATGTTTAGAGTTATAAAGCTCTGTTAGGGTTAGACAAGAACACGAGCAAGCTGATAAAACTGAGGGGGAAGATTTAGATCTGAGCAAACCACAGACATTTGAGCACATTGTGAGTATTGGCTGTGGATGTTTTGCATTTTCTCCTCAGGCTAAAACAGCATCATTAATAACCCTGTCAGACAGACAGCACTCTGGGGAATACAAGACACTTCCTCTGAGAGAACAGCTCTGATCAATGGACACACGCAAGTAGAAGGAGAGCTCGTCCATTTGTTCTTGCACACTCTTAAGTCAATGAAACAGCTCAGAGAGGGGACGCACTTAAAAGAAAATCAAGTCTGAGAGCACAAAAGACATTTCTAAGCCTTGGGGGCACATTTTCACATCCACAGATACCAAACAAAATCAAAGACAAATGAACTTGAGCATCAAGGATAATAAAATGTAAACGACAATGCAAGATAAAACATAAACTCACAGGTTATACAGCATGTCAGCCATGTTGCTGCGGTAATAGAGGGCATTTCTGTATGCCTGTTCAGCCTCCTCCATCTTGCCTTGGCTCTTGAGGACATTTCCAAGGTTGCCCCATGCTGACAGGTTACAAAAGAAAAAGTTAGTCAAACAGAATTAAAAAGAAAATGTGTGCTGACCTTCCTGAATAACAACGTTTTCAGAATCTTAACGCGCTCTTAAACTGAAGCAACAAGAAAAGACATTTATGTGGCAAATAATCATTTTCTTTTGCTATTCACAGCCTCACACTGACACGGGATCAGTGTTTTTAACCTCTAAAGAGGGTGTTGTTCCGCTGTGGCTGGTATACTGAGACATTATGGGCAAAGGGAGATGACACACTAGGGGAGCTTTGTGCCAAAACCACCAGTCGTTCCTATGAGGGAGTGTATGAAAAGGAGACCACCACAGTGCTACTGCACAGCTAGTGGCATTACTGCTGAATGGCATAATGCAGTATCTGACAGGTGAAATAGGGTTGCTAAGAGCTTTTGTACGTTTTGCACAGAGACTGTGGAGTGTGAAAATAAATGCAGAGGGGGGGTTATAGAACAAAAGAAATTCACTGGATGAAAAATAACAGTGAAACAGGGTCATCAACTGAACTTTCATGAATAATATTTAGTAGCCAATGCCTGTTGCTGTGTAACAGCAATGTATTTTTTAGGGATATTTCATAGACTGCACAAACCCGACCAGAACTATGTTTTTTTTTTGAGAATTACTTTCTCAAAAGATTGTTGTTAAATACTCATAGTTATGCCTAAGGAAGCATTTGCACATTGTTGTTGTATCATGCATTAATGTACAAAAATAACACTAGTGTGTGTAAACCCTGAGCTACTGCTCCTTTTGGCATCTCCACAAGTCATATAGAATAGGGAGATGAAATCCTGGCTCATGCTGCTTTTGTTGACATATGTTTGGAGTGCTAAAATATGCAGTGTGCCTTTAAGCAATGTATTTACTTTACTGTTCAAAATCCTAACATCTACGGAATCCCAGAAGAATATCCAGTATAAATAAAAGCAGGCAGAAAAACAACAACTCCAGCTCCTTGCATCCAGTTATGCACAGATGACTTTATGAAGTTTTACAGTAAAGAGTTGTTTTGTGTATCCCGAAATTTCACAGTTCAAATGATCCAATGAGTATGCCTATGTTTGAGGCTGAGCTCCATTCAAATCTCATATTGGCCATAATGAATGTGAGTCGGGGACATTGCTCCTGCTCTGTTCGGCTGATGCCTTGCCAAAACAAACAGCTGTCATGCCTCAGCTCCGCTGCTGAATCTGAAAGGGAAATTAGCTAACACAACGTGTCCTGCTGTTGCCTTGCAAGTCCCTGCCCTGCTTCCCTCCTCGGCAGCCCTGAGAACTTCACTTTGGATGGGAATCTGTGCCTGATGACCTTGAATGCGAAGGCTATTGAATATTTTATCTCTTGTTGAAGGTGCCAATCAGGGGTGGGTCATGGTGCCCTTCCAAGCGAGACAGGGCATCTGGTGTCATGGAACAGACTGCAGGCTGAGTACGAGAAGATGTGTGAAAAAGGACATGCAAATTTATTGTAGTCTGTGGAACAATAGTAAAATCACATGTTTTTAAGAGTAGTAAATTCACACCAGTCTAGCTTTGCCTTTGGGGCCCTGAGTTCAACTTGTGAGCACTTGTGTATCCTGTGGTAAGACTGAGTGATGAAGAGGAGACACTTTGAAGTGGGTTTAGTTTGAATTATTCAAGTCAGCAGTAGCCTAGGAGAGACAGTACACATAATCAAATTCAAAACCTAAAAGCTTGTTCATGCCACTCACACAACCAAATATGATGGGTGAAAGAGGTTTTGATGGGGGAATGTGTATAAAAGGGCATAAAAGAGTGCCTGTGCTTCATGTTAGAGCATTTGTATCTTTGTGCATGCTAATGTGAATGATAGCATGCATCCCAGTTGGGCCTTACCTTTAGCAGGATTGACATAAATCCCTGACTTGTAGAGCATCTCCTCATTCTGCCAGTCCTGGTTCCTCAAAACAGTTTTGACACCAAAGAGAAGAACCAGAGCAGCGCTGCAGTACACCAACATTGTCCTGAAAGACCTGCGTTGCAGTCTGATGTACAGCGACCTCATCCCCACTGCTACCAGTAGGCAAAAGCCCATGCTGGGGATGTACAGTACTCTCTCTGCTATCACAAACCCAACATAGAAAAACAGGTTTGTGGCAGGGAGGAAAGGGATAGCCAACAGGCCTATAGAGAACACCACAACATTTTCAGTGGTGGGCAGTGGAGTCCTGCTCTCATAGTGCTTTTTGGTGCCATTTTGTGCACTGCTAATGTGAGCGCCTGTGTGGGAATTGTTCATATGTTCATGATTGTTATATTGGTAACTGTGTCCGTTACTGTTCCCATTTTTGCCATTGGTGTAATGATACGCTTTGCCATTTGTGTCTTTGCCCATAGCTTTGTGATGCGTCCACAGGCCAAGCCAAGCCAGCAGTAGCAGTCCAAGGTAGAAGACAACCGTATGTAGATTCCTCCAATCAGCCAGGCTCCTGATTAAAGGCAAGGCGTCCATTGACCAATCAAAGCTGAGTGTGTCTGGGCAGAGGAGGAGCCAAAAGTTGATGGCAGGCAGGTAGAAAAAGGTTAGCGTCCTGGTGAGGAGCGAGGGGGAGTCGGCTGCCGGGTTGTCGGAGTTGGAGAAGTTGGGCGGTTTGTTGCCCATCCAGTAGAAGCGGCAGGCTAACAGGACCACTCCCCAGGCTGCCAGCAGAAACACATTCAGCAGCAGGCGGACGTTCTTTCTCTGAAAGACACAAAACACAAACAAGACTTAAACCCGAAATCCACTGGAAAGGATAACAACTCTTGGTGAAAATATACTACGCTTGTGAGAGCATTAAGCCAGAGCTAGTTTTCTGGATGGTTGTAATATTTTTGACTCTTATACCTTTACTTGACACAGAATGAGGACTGGAAATTGAATGACGGAATGTCTGATCTAACACCACTTCAACGCACAAGAATAAAATGGCTCCATGGCCATGACAGTACAGATGCATTATACCATCTAGGAGCAGCGAGAGTTTTCAAGAACAATTTAGAAAGTTTGGACTAAGTAGAATAGATTTGATATGTGATTTTTTGATAAGTTTTGTTTTGGCTGCTGTATGAGAAATTCAGTGTCATCTATTTTTGTTTTGTTACGGACTCTTTAATTTTTTAAGCCAAGCAAGATAAAAAAAAAAAAATGCACACTAACATCTTTTATTAAACCTAGAACGCTCACACTAACTGAATTCATTGACTGTTTATAAATGAAAGTGACCATGTGCAATTTTTTCTCCATGGCCTCCATAGATGTATCAAAACAAACATGACTATATGAACTCCATTCATCATATTACAGGCTTGATATTAAACACTTTCCCAAATGCCGTGTGGAAACGCCTGTGAAATATTTATAGTGTGTTTGGTTGTTTAATGCTTTGCTGGCAGAGCACTGGAAAGTGACATATTTCCCCACAAGCATGTTCCACTGCTAGGACCAACTGACCTCTCATTGTTTTCATGTTGGAAATCCAACTAAGAAAATTGTGGAGCTTTCTCTAATAGTAGCAGCTAAAGCATGCACTACAGTGTTCACTCCTGTCCTGTAGTATTAACTGGAATTGTGCTTCATCAAAAATGAAAAATCGTTCAGTACCACAGGAGGCAATAATATATATATTATCTAAATATGAAGTATGCACCAATGGTTTATTCCATAAAACTCTGCAGCCTGAATTTAAACCTCCAGGGCATCACAGTCCTAGATGGTTTCTCAGATGTAATCCCTTTCATTATTTAAACTTAAACCCAAGGCAACACAGGGCTAACCTCACGTTACCTTAATACCAGTGTATGCAATCATTCTCCATCTCCACATGCCAAAAGGTGCAAACATGTTTCATCTGTGATCATAAACTTCATACCACTGCAGCTTTAGGGGATGCACTATTGATTTCCTCGCCCTGTCCATTGTCATTTACAGATTGTATCTTCGAAGAGAGGTTTCAGTAACCTCTGGGGGGACATCTGACTGCAGGGGAGAGGCTCTGTTGTCGGCTAATGATCCCTGCTAATGCAAAGAGCTGCAGCCCAACACTTAGCAACATGAAATTAGGTGGAAAACACGGGAGACAACACCATGACAACAGCTTGAAAATGACCTGCAAACAACTAATTGTGATTCCTGCTGTGGAACAATATAGGGGGCTTACAGAACACCTAACAATACAATATTCAGTACAATAACTGTGGAACACATCCAAATCTTGTCACAAAAGTGTTGTTTGTGGCTTTGATTTTATGGTGCTCGTCACAAATCAAAATATTACAGAAAAACATTACTTGAAGAATTAATATAGTCACCCTAATTAGAAGACGTATACTTCTGAGGTGCTCGGAGGAACACTAAGTGCACTTGTGGCTTAAGGGAGCAGAATATTGGTACACAATATTAATCACAGTTTTTGAAAATATCACAAGCATGCCAAAAAACAAAACAAAAAAAACTCCTATAAGGTCAGCTGTCAAACCCTTCAGGGGAGACCTGACAACAACCCATAGTGCTTCTGTATTTTGTGAGGATATACCACTGCTGAAGAAGCTGTTCAGTTGCTCGGCAACAAAAGGTCAGCGTTTCAATCCACATCACCATTTCTCATTAATTTGAGCAACTGCCAAAAGTGTTATCGTCAGCTCCCCATGGGTATCCAGGGGAAAATGTGGGCTGGAGACAGGACAGAGTAAATCACAAAGAAAGAGATTTTAAGTAGAACATAAGACTAGAATTATGAAAAATTACTATCAGATGCTATTAAACAACACTAACATAAGAATATAAAGTCGAGGCGCTGCACAGGGACCTAATGGATGAACCATGTCAACCAGTCAGCTATAATGAATCTACTTTGACTGGAGACCCACTGTGACAACAGAATCCAACATAAAAACAAAAGACCACAGCTAGGCAACTGGATACAAAACAATGGAGTCTGTGTCAAACAATCCCAGTTGCCTCAATGTTGCGAAAAGTAAAAAAGGAAAAGTACTAACATCTGTTGGTATATACAGATAATAGTGATAACACAGTACAAACATGGTCAAACGGGTTCCAAAAATGAGACCAAAGGAGGTTTTTGTCATGTGGAAATTCAATTTAAGTGACTGAAACTTTGCCAGTTCAAGTGAAAGGCCAGAACAGAAAGCACATGGGTCATGAAGCTAAAAATTATCTTTAAATGGTCCTGTAAAAAATAAATAAATAAGCAGCACTTCCTGTCAAACAGAGGTTAATGCCGTGCCTACGTATCATTTTAATTAGCCCTCAGTGTCAGACAGGAAAGCAGCATTTATTTAACTGCTGATTGTGGGATGACCCCCTGAGGTATGCTTGAAATAAACACAAACACAAACACATCCATAAGGACTACATGGGATAGACTTTATACAGGTCAAAAGACAAGTTCCATATTTTGGGAAATACACATCTTTATAACCTACTGTACAGTGTCAGATGTACTGTTCATATGTTATTAGGTCTAAAATAATGACAGTGGTATTCAGATTGACCAGTCACTAAAAAGTACCACTCATACCAACATCCAACTTTAAAATCTGTCATCTGAACTGCATATGAACTCTGGGCATAAGATGGATGATCATCATCCTCTTCAAATCTCACACACCAGGTTTCAATGTGCTATTTCATTCCATCCTTAAAATCACTGGAGTGAAGAAACAGAGGTCCTGTGGCCACTTTTCAATCTAGGCAGGTGAGCAGAAACTCTACAAAGAGATGAAGTGGACTGAAGTGGGCTGTAAGGCCCAGGGGCTGTACTCCGTGCAGACTTTGCCAGAGAGGCTTGCTGAGCGGTGTTAATACATCTCAATCACTGCTTCGGGGAATCCAGCTTGGATTTACGAGGGCTCTTCTGAAGGCTCTCAAGACGACTCCCTGGCCCAAGCAAGGGCTTACGAGACACCACCTCAGTGCTAACTCAGAACACTCAGCAGGACTGACTAGATGAAAAACCTCTTCTATTTCTGGAGAGAGCAGGTCGACTAAAAATTGGGTGTTATGTGGACAGGGCAGCATGCCAGGTTCCCAACCAGACAACACCCTGATGTCCTCTGAGGTAGTTCTGGGTTGTTTATGGCTGATTTTTTGCAGCAGCTTTGATTCTGCAAAGCAGCCTTGTTTCTGCTGTGGAGCAATGAGACGGCGTGAGTGTGTTTACACCTCTGTAGGTCTGAAAGTGCTGCCGCTGCTGCTGATGATGATGACAACCTGGCACCGCTCCCGCACATACTCATTCATACCTGGCACCATGACAAACAGATATGTCATCCTGACTCTTCCCAGACACTGCATCCACTCAGACACCACCACCTTAACCACATCCATATGTTGATTCTGAAGACTGAGGCTGTGTTACACTTACATTCTTGCGTACTTGCACATGGAGATTTCCCTTTTTTAAAATGCAGAATAAAGTCTTTGGGCAGTATTGAGAACATAAAAACAATCCTTTGATTGCACTTGAGCACACATTTGTAACCTCAGCGCTCCTTCTCTTGGCCTACTTTGCCAACTGCTCAGACTCTCTAAGGAAAACAAATGTGAAGGCAAAAAATATATAGGCAGTGAGCAAACAGGAAATGCTCTAGAGATGTTCTGGAGGACATATTACCAAGGGACAACATGAACCCCATGTCTATTATGTCTTGGATAAACAAACCTGCATCCTCCCTAATATGCCTGCGGTTAAAACGTCGACCATTCAAAAGCATAAGTTCAATTACCAGCCAGGCAACGGCTCCCCGGGTGCTATAGCTCTATTATGCAGGAAAACCAAGGCATTCCAGCTTTGTGTCTTTTGTCTATAATCCAGTTTAGTTTAAAATAAGTGGTTGAGCACAACCCCGTAGGAGGCATGAGGGCAGTGTTTTTTTTCTCCCCTTTTGTGTTTCAGTCGCAATCAGTTCAGAACTGAAACAATTTAGCCTTTATAAGGCAGGCGTGTGAATAAAATATCCTTGGAGATGAAATGCAAAACAGGCCAATTACGGAATCCCTATTTGTGCCTGTGCCTGCTTTTTTTTCCCCTCTATACTTTGATTAGGTTGAATTGACTGAGGAGAAAACTTAATCTAAAAAGGTTTTTTTTTTTTTTTTTTTAAACATCCGCTAGGGTGTTGTGAAAGAGTTCTTGTGGCAAAATAAAGTGGAAAGAGCTCAGAGAGAAATTTAATTAATTAGTTTGGAGAAAGGTACTCTATTCTCTGGGTACACACAGGCTTTTTTTTTTTTGCATAATTGGCTGATGCACACCATACCTTTTCTCAAGAGCGTTTTCAGAACAATCTATCACATGACACATCTAACTAGCCCATCAAACTGCAAAGCCCAGAGTGGCACACAGTGAGCACCTCAGAGAAAATCCTGTGAAAGGAGAAGTGGCATGCCTGACCTATTCCCCTCCTCTTCATCATTACTGAGATCAATTGTCTGCAGACTGCCTTTCATCAAGATCCTGTTTCACAATGATAGATTTGTAATGGAAGTGAAAATGAGCTTGGGGTACCAATCAGAGAGTATAACCACCTTCAAAGACTTCAGACACAGACAAAGCTCAAATCTGGTAGGAACACCAGATGCCCTTAAAAAGTCAGCATGAATCTTTCTAAAGGTTTGACAGATAAATACACACTCAGCTTGTGTGCTTGCTCCTTGACTGCTGGACCAACTAATCAAGCTTGTGGCTGATGAACCACAAATTCACCATCTATCTTTTACCCTCTTATCAGCAGCAGCTGTTGTGATCCTCTCCTCGGAGACAGTAAAGAACCTTTGGGTGTAAACCCTGATTGTAAGCAGGCAGGACAAGATAAGAGCCCAACTATTCACTTCCTAACAACGTGTTATGGATTACCAACAGCTGGCTCATGTTTTTGAAACACGAGTAAGCTGATATCTGACAATTTGTGCTTATACATATAAGCCGTTGCTGTTTATTTTGGTTGATTTCACTGTCATTTATCCGATAATAACAAAGATAAATTTACTGACTGGGAAATGTGCTTATTTGTTGTTTTTTGCAGAGGAATTACATGAATATGAAGCTAAAACTAGCTGCAGTTAGCTTATCTTAGCACCAAGACTGTAAATGGAGGAAAACCCAACTCTGTACAAAAACATCCAAATTAGTTTTCCAGCACCTCTGATTAACACATTAATTAACACATTATATGTAATTTCTTTAATGTGAAACATTAGTGTGAAAAGGGCATGTTGTGGTTGTGGTTAATTCATTAAGTTACAGTGCCCACCTAAGACAAAGCCTGGCACATAACCTCCTCAAAAAAACACAATGTATCATTTTTACAGTTCAGTTTTTGTACAGATTCAACAAACCAGATATAATGTATGAGTGAGCTTAGGAAGTGCTAACAGGTGGATTTTGTTACGTCTGGATGGAGCCAGGCTAGCTATTTCATTAGCTAGCTAATTGTCTGTTAGCAGTAGCTCAATATTTAGCATAGGGACATGCAAGTGGTGTCAATCTTCTAATCTAATGCTCAGCAATACGTGTATTTCCCAAAAATATTGGAGTATTCATTTAGGTATATAAGCCTCAGAGAGTAAGTTAACACCCAAGAAGAGTCAAAGTGTCAACAATGTTTGATACTTCCAAGCAGCTTCTAGCGAATCAGTTCATCTCAAGGCACATGCAATAAATTCTCATTCCTGAATTTTCCATGGAGCTAAGATGAACTGCATGGATTCTGTCATCACTCTGGGATAACCCTCTATAAATGACAGTCTATAAGCTTCAGTTTACCTAAAGTCAAGTGGACCACTGCTGGACTGCGGGCCACATGGTGCGAAAGGTCATGGGGTCAAACCCCACAGTGGACCTGCCCTGCACTGCTCATGATTAAAGCTTTTAACCCGTGTGAACCCATCAGAAAACCCACAGAGTCAGCTGGTCTGGCTGGAGGATAGAAAGAAGTGCAAAGACGGGAGAGGGAGGGGATCTGTCTCAGAGAGAGCAAAGGGTGGGAAGTGGACCAGTGATGAACAGGAATTTGTTGGAGATAAAAAAAACAACATATTATTGACTGATAAAGTTTAAAGAAGAAATATATTTCCAGTGATATGAAACCACAAAGGAGGTGCAGGAAAATGGGAAAGAGACCAAGGTGGACAACACACAACGTTATGTGGTGCCTATATAGATGAAAGGCACTGACTAGTTAAATCTCAGTGTTGAACATGGAGAGCACAACAGTTTTTCATTTAAGTACCACTGCCTATCTCCAATCTCAAAGACCTGATGTTAGAAAAGATCTGGGATTAAAATGTACGTGGTGAAGGCAAATAAATCTCAGCAAGAAAATTTCCGACCAAGACGTCTTAAAACACGCCAACTCATGCTCTCTTGGTCAGCCTTTATTAACCATAATCATTGAACCAACACGGGATCCATTTCGCTTGAAACCTTCACTCAACATTCCAGCTCGTCTCACTCTGCCTCACTTTAACTCAACCTCTTTAAACACACTTATTTTAGATGTCCCAATCATGCTACAAAATGTCTTCTTTTCATACTGAAGCCAGATGACCCTGGGTTAGGGGTCAGGAAGGTTCTCCTTCTCCAAGAGCGGATTTATTTTCTCATCAGTGGCAATCAGACATCTAGAGACATATAATGGCGTAGGAAAGACACGTCTCATTCTGTCCAACCAGAGGGTGCCTCTAGAGGGGATGAAATCCGAACTTCTAGACGGGAGTAAATGGAGAAGTGTGTTATAGGTAGACAGGAGGAAGGTGAGGGAGGGCCTGAGGAAAGGAACATAAACAGCTAATCAATGGAAAATCCTTCCTTTTGCCAAGCTTTCAGTGGTTACTGAAACTTGAGTTGATCAAATGTATGGAAAAGCTACAAAACTTCTCACTATATTTTCCAAAAATAATGACAGTTTGTCCTCTCGAAGTTAAACTTGTGCACAAGCTCGACCCGTTGACTCAAATTAGTAGGGAAAAATGCCAGTGCCATTTTGCTTTTCTGTTTTTTTTTTTTTTACCCCAAATGTTTTTGCTGGGTCACTCAGCCACATCAAGGTCACACATCACAATTCATTAACTATAAAGCTCCAAAAATGAAACTACGGTAAATTCATCTTCATTAGTACTCTGTACAAACTGAAGTCATTTTCTGAAATGGCAGAAAGGGTCAGGCAGACCAAACAATAAGAGCATAATGACAATGGAAAACCAAAGTCAACTCAAACTCTTAACATTTCAGAGGAGATATTTATTGAGTGAAACCACAGTCATGGTTTGAAAAATAAACTGACTGTTCCTGATTTCTGGTCTTTCGTTTCCCATATTTATTTGTACTGTGAGGGCCAACTAGACTGCGCGACCACTACTGCAAATTTGCTGTGACAAGATGCTGATTCAAGCTCTAAGGAGGGGGTATGAAATTTGGGTTGGAGGTAAGTGCTTACGCTCCATGCCGCTCATGGTCTCTCAAGGACTTTAAAGATAAATGGAAAAGACTACATGGACAGAAAAAGACTGTTTCTGAGGCACGTTGCCAGTTGTGTCCAAACTAGATTAGTCCTGTCCATGCATGGATTCCCAGTCATTACAATGCATTTGGGAGATCAGAACCATTGTGTTGCAGGGTTTACAGAGGCAGTAAGCTCCTACAGAGCATGCATGAATGAGACACACAAAGCCAGAGCTGGGATACAAAGTTAAGCAGATCTGCTGTCAAGAGGGATGTCAGTTACTGGATGTAGAAAATCGCTCCGATTGCATTTTTACTCCGTGAACCACTTTTTGAAAATAGCTCTCCGGTGTGTCATGTTATGGTTGACCACCACATCTCAGAGACAGCATGCCATTTGTTGCTGTTTACACTGGCTAGTAACGAGCATGAGAGAAGCTCAGAAAACGTACGGTAAAAAGATGACTTGTGGTGTGGGATGACGACGAACAGCAGAAGCGAACGTCAACCATAAAGCAGTCAAGGTCAGAATTCAGTCTGAGCTGAATCATCAAATGATAATGTTCTCCTTCTTAAGAGTGGATGGGTCACTGAGTGTGTGTTTGTAAAAAGACAAAAATACCAAAAGCTTAAATATTTCCTTACAGACAAATATAAAAGCAATCTCAAGTGTCAGAGTGAGTGTGTGTTTGTGAGAAAAATGACCACAGACACAAGGCTGTATTTAAAGTTGCTATATATAGGTTTTTCCTATGGCCTACATAGCCAGCGTTAGCATTAACAGCTGGTTACTTATGGAGAGCTTCAGCCTCTGTTGTGTCTGAGAAGCACTGCTTCTTTATTCTCTCATGTTTGACTGAGGGCAGACTGGACCCTCACTATTGCTAAGTGGTATTACAAGACAGGATGGATTGGAGTTAGCTGGTTAGCATGCTAACTTCTGTAGAAGAAGAGAAGACAGACTGGAGACAGCTCTTGGCAAGTAAAGGAATGAAGTATGATACTGAACTAACCATAAACAGTTTTTGCTAATGCTAACATTGGCCATGTAGCAAACGTATAAAGCAGCTAGAATTATTAAAACAATGTATCAAATAGCAGCGTGATGATGTGAAAGAGGTTGCTTGTAGTTATTACCAGCCAAATGTAAGACTTGGTTTTGGTTCTTTCTTACAGCATTGTTTTTAGCTGCCACCTTACACTATATGTTCAGTAACATACAGCAGATAAACAAAATTTGTAACTAGCTGGTGAACATAGTGGATCATTTACCAGCAAGTCTTGGTACAGAGACAAAAAACAGAGCTAAAAAAGGGTGAATTTTATGAAATTGCAGGTTTACCCACAGTGGTGTTTACTATGACACATAACAATAAAACAATAAACTTAAAGGCTAGTTGGCAGTTCAGAGAGAGCACTTTGTTAATAAGAAATAAAAGAGATTACACACATATTGAATGCTGTTCATTTTCCACAACTGTTTAAAATGTGGAAAATTCACACTATCCACCTGGTGGAATTACTCATAATACCAAAAGGGCACTGCTTAATTTGTAAAGGAACAGAGCCATAGATCAGACTCATAAAATCATCATAAAATCATTACAGAATCATAAAATTCAGTTAAAGACCATGGAATTACTTTAATTTGTAGCTTTCAGTATGAACAGTAAATCAATGATGGTCACAGAGGGAGAAAGAGAAAGAGCACTAGAGCAAAAATGTCAGAAAAAAAAGAAGAGACAGAGCAAAAGAAAGATCAAGCAGAAAACTGAAAACCTTTAATGCTATGGGAGTATGCTGAGGTTGCCAGACATCTTTCTGTAGGTTTCTGAGTGTCCACATGTCTCTGAACTCACACAAGGGCATGATAACTCAATTCTACAGCGGTATACCCCAAGATTACCAATGAATCTGGGGATTGAGAAAAGAATTCACAGATGTGCTGGCACAGAGGCCAGGCACCTGTATGTCTCCTTTTACTGTAACACCCAATCCCTCTTTAACAGGATGTTGAGATGCAACACATGAACATTTCTACAAGTGAATCAATGAGATTCACCGTGGAGTTAAATTTGTGTACTAAATACTACACCAACACACAAACACGGTGCTGACAAAACCAAGCTTTGATCACACAAAATGAAGGGATTTAATCAATGTGAGTCTCAATACTACTGAAATTTCCTCCTTCAGATCCTATTGTGGAGGAGGATTCTTTCCACAATTTGCATGTTTACAACCGGTGGATTGTCCCGTGTGGCTTCGCTTTACCGCTGTGATAATCATTCCAATGTGTCACAGTGGAGAAATTAGAATTGGGTGCGGGCCAGAGTCCATTTAGTCCACACGGTCCACTGAATGTTTAAGGACAAAAACTGCAACTCAGCAGCAAAACAAGACGAATGGAAAACAATTAGAGGGTACTGTAAGAGCAGAAATGAGGGGAAAACAGCTGAAGAGCAGCACTCAGTCTTTCATGGCTGCATTAGCATGCCCAACAATCTGCATGTGCTTAATTTCAGTACATTGCAAGAGAGCTCCCTGGCTGCTCATGAATCACTCTGTTTAAATGCTCACTCTGATCGTAATATATAATCTGATAGGGCAACAGCAGACCCAAAGTGGCACTCTGTGTGAGACTGAGAAATTATTTAAATAATAAGAGATGTGAATAAAGACAGACAAAGTGAAAAAACATTTTTGGAGTAGTTTTGGAGTCAAACCATGGACCAGTCTATTCATGGATTTGTTTTCTTCAAAATCCACAATGTCTTCTTTGTGTTCCTCTCAGAGCAGAGACACATTCTTGATCATAAAATTATTTCTGAAATTAGTTGATAAAGTAGATGTTAAAAAAGCATACACTGGACCATTGAAGCCGTGATGACTCCACATCCTCCTATCACTAGTGAACAGGTCGCTTGAACCATAATGGGCAGATGAGGTTAGTCATGTGAATCACACATGCAGTAAGTACTGTAACACAAGCAATGCATTACTTCTGCAACTGAAATCCATGTTTAATACATCCCAGCTACAGTTATGTACTAAACTAAAGTATTTTGTCTGAGCTCCGACTCTGTTAACTAAATTTAAAGATTATCTTATATATGCATTGCTGCCCAGCTTGAATTCTTATCTTGTTCTAATATTTGTAGAGAAAATAATGTACAATGTAATAAAATGGAACTGCTCTGAATAACACTGATCTGATTTAGTTAATGCACAGTTTTTGTTACTATAATACTAGTTATTAAATCACCACAGAATCTGAATTACATCAGTATATGATTATTATTACACAACATTGAACAGGAGTTTCTATTTCATATGTTATTCTACAAATTATGCTCTTTATTTTTTGGGGCTTTTTACAGATATTCTTTAAGGGTTTGTAAGCCAGTGTGACACATTTCAACATTTAAGCAGCAGTGAAACTCTGAGACAGACTGCATTTAAATAAAGAATGAATGCTGGGAGCCATTAAGCCACAAATAAATAAATGAGTAATGTGTTACATTGTCACTTGTGCTCAGACAGGAGCCCCCATGACTGATTGATATCCAATGTTTAATAAAAAGGCTTTAACACTAGTTTGGTATACTCTTGTCTGTGTGTCCTAAAATAGAGCACCCAGTGGCTGATGGTTCATGGGCAGCGACAGGCCATCTGACAGAAGCACTTCACACAGACTCTGCCTCCTGAAAATGTCTACAGCAGACTCTCTTTCTCTTTGTGTCTCTCTGTCCCCTGGCTGCCCATCCATTAATGTCTCTCCTCTCCTCTCCCAACACATTTTTGCTCCATCTCTCTCACACATGCCCTGTTTCCCTCTGCTTCTCCCCTCCTGTGCTGGGACCGCCAACGGTGATGATGGGACCTCTGCTGGGAAATGCAGTAGTCCTCTATAGCAACCATGCACAGGGGGAATTTCTACTGGGACTCAGAGCTCCAGCAGACTGTCAACCTATTCAGGTAATAGACTTGGACCCACTCTGCCTTCAGCAAGATAGCATACAAGTACACTGTGAGATGATGTAGCAGAGGGAATCTGCAGATAGCTCTTAGTTTGTTTCCCTTTCCTTTGTTTGTGTAAAGTGGCAGTTTGCCCATTCTGCATCTGAATGTTTTCATTTCTCTTATCCATTTCAATGGTTTTGGCAGCAGTTTATACAGTTTACTGGATATCTGGTTGCTTGTTTTGATTAGGATTCCTAAAAGCCATATTTACTGTAGTAAATATACAAACAGCTAACTAAAGAAAAAATTCCCAGGAGCACTCTAAACCTGTCATAGGGCTTTGAACGGTTCCAGTTTTCGTATTCAAATATACAAATTGAGTTTGTCGACAACTATGATTTTGGACTGTGTGTGTAAAATTATGTCTACAGTCAATCAGCACTGTTTCTGTTGAAATGCTCTTTTCCAGTTTCACAATTCAAAACGAAAAGATGAATAAGAGGATGGATATTTACTCATGTATTACACATGTATGTATGTCCATATGAGACCTTACAAAGGCTTACACAAGGTTTTTTTTACACTGGTATAGTAGCTGGAAGTCTAAAGTAATGCAGTTCTGGCTGACTGATTTTACATGCCAGTTTATTTGCTGAGACCATAAAAAGAAACCATAAATAGGAGCTATGGTCAGCAACTGAAACAAAAGCCCAAACTATATTTCACTTGTGTTGAAGTTCTAAACTATAGTTTGCAAAACTTTAAATTTAAAATATCATTTGACCTTAGAATGTGCTGAAGGAAAGGGGCCATTTAGGTTCAGAAGAAAGAAAAAGTTGTGGAAAAAATACACTGAAAGCATGTCTAAGTTAATTAAAATGAAGGCAATTTCATTACTGCGGGTCTGTTATTTGCTATAATACTTGTGGGTGAATCAATTATCCCTTGTGAAAGCTTAATGATTTTGGGAAAACAGACAAACCAGCAAATCTATACACGTCTCCATTGAGACAACTCTTTGCATGAGCAAGAATGATACCGCAGGACGTTGGTGCTGTGGGACATTCCTTTCCAAAACTGAGGTCTTACATAACATGCCACTATCGATTCTCAGACATGCTGGCTATAAAAAGAACCGGGTATGCAGTAGTTTTCAGCGAGAAGGAAAGCGAGGGACAATCTGAAAAATTTCCAGCCTCATGCTGTATCTCACATCTGTTAACATGGGGCTCTGTTTTAGGGATTCTCCATTCTCTCTCTCTCCGTTTCCATCTTCTCACAGTAGGCGAAGTCAGGGTCACAGCGCTGGCCGTCGCTGGCACTGTGCCTGTCAGGTTCGCTTATGCCTGATGAACGGTAGGCTGAAGCCAACCCAGCTCAAGTCACTTTCCATCACTGCGGCTGCACTTGCCTCATTTTACCCCACAGCTACGACATTCAGGGGTCGAGAGACCTGTTCAATCATCTGTGTGTGGAATGTCTTCTCTGTTACCCCTGCTGCCTTTATATGCTATTCTTCAGAATGACAGAAATTAAGAAACAGCATGTTTTGTATCCACTTTCAAACCACAGTTTAAAAAATATATATTTGACATCTTGGAAATATGCTAATTTGCTTTCTTGCTGAGAGAGAGATGACAACATAAATACCACTCTTGTATGCTTGTACAGTAAATATACAGCCAGCAAGTGGTTAGCTTAGCTTAGCAGCTGACTGGAAACAGAGGGAAAAAGTTAGCCTGGCTCTGTTCAAAGGTAGCCAGATATGCCTGCCAGCACCTCTGAAGATCACATGTTATATCATGACTGTTTAATCCATACAGTAGCCAAAGAATACATGTTGTGGTTGTTTGGAGGCTAACTTGCTTTTTTGGTGGTATATGGGATACTAGTGGTTTCCCCCTGTCTCCACTCTTTGTGCTAAGCTAAGCTAACTAGTGGTGGAGAGTGGCATCGATCTTCTCGTCTAACTTTCGATAAGAAAATGACTGACTACTCCTTTAAGTTGTACAACCCCAACACTGAATTCTACTACCTTTTTGTTTTTCTATAACTGTGTTTCCAGTATGCACAACCCCCCTCCGCCCGACTACCCATCTCCCTACCCCGACCAGAAGCGGTAGTGTGCATCCCCCATGTGAGGCAGGTGGGTGAGGGCAGAGGGCACTAGCTGAGCCCACCAGGCCCAATCCATCACACAGTGACAGGAGCCATTAGAGCATGGAGGAGCATCTGTGGAGCCCCAGGTAAGAATGTATGTGGTGGGCTGCATTCCCCTTTACCTCATCTAATACACAGCCAGGGTATGTATGACTGTCATATTTTGCATGCAGGGCCTATAGCTCATATATACCCACCTCTGCATGTTAACGTGAACTGCTACACATACATATGTTTGGAGGGACCTCCCACATCTCACATCTGTCCTCCCCCGCCCTGTTCCATCTCAGACATCCCTGAGGTCAGGCTTCTCCGGCCTCACCGGCTCCGTGACACCTGAGCTCTCAGCCCAGGTAAACTCTGTAACCCTCCAGACGCATTACATACACACACACACGCCTTAAGCAGTGACCTTGCACTAATGGCCAAAGTGTGAACAGAAAACAGGAGGTGTGAAAAGATAAAGTGTGTAAGCTTGACATTCACTGGGGGCCAGCTGGGTCTTGTCCCAGATTTGGAAATCATTTTCTAGTGGCTGCGTCGCCGGATGTTGGATGTGAACAAAAGCGACCGCAGAGGAACGTTTTGAATTTCTCTGAAGACATATCTGAGCCTTTGTATGTTCAGGAAGCTTCGATGGATGTACTACACTGACATGACATCACCAAGATAATTTCTCTTTATCCAGGTTACACTTTCAAAGCATCAGATTTCTGTATTGTGTTTTCAAAGAGTTGAGAGTTGAGGGAGAGAGAGTTGTTCTCATCATGGTCATGTCAGGAGTGTCAGCCCCTCAGGGACTTTGGTTTGTACTGTACCTCCATGTCAACAATCAGTATTGTCTCCCCAGTGTGAAAAGAACTTGCTAACACTTTCTCTCTGGATAAAAATGTGGACAAGGAGCGTAACATCATGTGGGGAGGTTGTCTACATTCAAACAAAAGAACAATGGACCCTTATAACTAAACAAAGCCGCACATAAAAGAAAAAGATGTAAAATTGTAGTGAAGATGTTTACATAGAATTATACGGCCAAACAGTTCTTGTTTTTTCCATAGCATAGAGCTTGCTTTTAGGCCAATTTCACTGTCTACAATTGTCCAAACATTTATTTTATTGGTCAACTAACAAAGAAAGAACACCTCAGGATAGACAATTTAGTGCATTATGCTATGGAATAAACACTGTGAGATCACTTTAAAAAACATTCTTTCCTCAACTAAATTAAGAGCTCTAATTGTGTCTCAGTATCTCTTATTGAAAATGAGCCTATTAACTAATGCTGTGCAGGAAACAGTCTCGTAAAAGGCACGTTTTTCCACATAAAGTGTGGTTACACCACACACACTCACCGTTGCCAACTATGTTACATTCAAATGCTGTAAACTCATTGCCTGGGAGTAGCTCAGTGCATAAGAACACATGGCCATAAATGCTTTAATCAGGTACAAAGGCAACTGTTGAATATCACCACTGTAAAGGTCAGCTTAAGTAAACAATTTAATGACAGGTTTTTTTTCCACTTTTGAAGACAGTACATGTCTTGGAAAGAACTAATTATAAACACCCTGTAAGCTGCAGACTTACACTGGCACTGGTTATCAACACTGTAAGTGCTGGTGGCTTCAACACTAAAAAATACAGGCTAATGACTGGGAGGAAAACAAAGGAATGTAATGCTTGTTGAAATGTGTATAGGAGTTTATGGGACATAAAAAGTTACATGGCTGCTTACTTCTGGCTCATTCTGTAAAGAAGAGGTGTTTTCTATGTATATATTCTCAAAAATATCTTTTAAAGTCTCGACTGTTGACTCTGATTTATCTAAAGAACACTGTGTTTTCCTTAGAAAGGTCACTCACGCATCCAAAGGTTGCACCAGATCTCTTAATAAAAGCTTTCTGCAGAGTTTGGATGCCAGAGGATGCCGAGAGCTTCGACTCTAGCGTCACCGTTAACCCAACATGTGCTTATTCAATTACTGCCTGGGCACTATTGTTTCCCTTTCTCCATCATTTTCTTTCATTCTTTCAGCCAGAGAAGTTCCTGTACCGCTAATATGAAACGCAAAGAGAAAACAGTCCCATACTCGTATTAGCTTTGTGCTGAATGTGCTGTATAATGTGGTGAATGTTTAATATTTGCAGAGTCTGTTGGAGAGTAAAATGTTGGCACGTGTTTGTCTAATCCCTTTTTAAGATTTTGTATTGCCCAGGGACAATTAAATTTGGATGAATGGAAGAAGTGGATCCTTGTAAGCTCTGAAGCTGACACTACACAGACACAAAGCCTGCAAGAAGAGACACATGTACAGTACACAAACGAATCATAGTCTATTGAATTTGACAATATGTCCTGACCTAATTTGAACATGGAGTGCTTTAATGTAAAATGTCTGTTTTTCCACTTTTTTTTTTTTTAATTGCTACAGTCCTTAAAGAAACCATGTTGCAAAAGCTTTTTGTGGACGTATGATTCTACTACTCCAAGATCTGTTACGAAAATTTAAAGTCATGCAACATACAGTATAACCAATAAATCAAGATAATATCCATGCATTACCTCTTTCCCCTGATTTGCATGCAGAGGACCTGCAGTTAAAGTCTTGATGAAATGAGTTATGAACCTACATGGAATTGCAGTGAGGCTCCCAGCCTCGACCGCCTATAACCTTCAAAACCGCACACAGAAGCTGTAACGACACAACGGCAGATTTGCAGCAGATATAAAACTCTAATGTAATTGACTGCACGCCACAATCAGATAAGCGGGCCCATTTCACCATTTCCAATGTTAAATGTCAGATGACTTCAGCTGAGTGGAGAGCTCTGTGATAAAACGTGGTGAAGGCCCATTGTGGCCTGTCAGTCACGCAACAAGCCGCCCTCTTTAGTCCAACTGAAGCATGGGTTTTATGTTCTCAGATGAGGAAAAAAGCACGGTGACAGTTCTTTTTTTCATGCATTTATGCCTAGTTTCCCTCTTATCACAGAACATTAATGTTACAACGCAAGTGTTCCCATTCATACACTTCAGCTTGGGGAGTTAGCCGCTGAGTTTTCAGCACCTGATAGATCTCAAGCCTGAACTCGAGGGGGTGGAGGGACTGTATTTATTTTCACTGTGATCATTTTCAGCTCCGTACAGAATTTAATGTTCATACGGGCGGTTGAAAGCCCAACTTGCCCTGAGGAATAACTCCCTTTGCTTATCATCAGTCAAAGTGACTGCCTCTCTCCACAGAGACAGAGAGAGATGAATGTACACTCTGCATTAGTGGACTGTTTGCCATGAGGATAACAGATTGGGTCAGAGTGCTCATACATTTGAATCTGAGATCAGAGAGCATCATTACATTACAAGCAGACAAGTCTTATAAGACAGAAACCTCCCAAGTTAATGTGATTGAGGTGTTGATGACAGCTCTCTGTCTGTGCTTCCTTTCATGTTGTCTGTGGTGCGATTAAATGACAGGCTACGGTAATGACAATTGTCAGCTCAGAGTTGCATGTTAGGAAAATCAAGCCATGTACTGCAGCTTCACTTCCAGAAAAATACGCCGTTTTACAGTCATCTCCCAGCAGAATGAAAAAAAAAAAAGACAGTTGTTTTCCAAAAGTGCCTGACAACCCACGCAGTTCCTTATTTGTCTCCTCCATGTGAATGAGCTGTAGCCTTACTTTTCCTCTTTGCTGCAAAAAATAATAGGATTTCTCTTTTCAGACTCTAGCTACAGTGTTAGTTTCTCCATTTAAACTATCTGTATTTGTGGCATATTGAAATAAAACTTGTTGAATATGATACAGGTTTTTTCTTTGTCATGATTTAAGTGTAAAATACAGATATACAATATATATACAGCCTGGATGTGTGCGGTATGCAATGTTGAAAATATATATATACACCTTCAGTCTTCATTTTGTTGAATTAAAACTAAAATGAATAAAATCTTATTCAGACATTTTGTAAACATTAATTCCGAATTGAAACATGGTAAATATACTTTAAATAAATCATTTTTTCCCCTCTCACAAATAACTTCTAAGTTATGATTTCTTTCTGATATAGCTGTTAACAAACACCCACAGCATGTTTCTGACAAGACATGAATCTCAACAGTCTAGGGACAGAGGGTGTCATCAGCTGAACTGATGACAGAGTTTTGAGGTAAATTTGTGATCGCTGGGCTATATATCTAAAGTTAATGTGACTTGCTTTTGAAGAAAGACAGAATTTTAAGTGTAAAATTGATTCAATCAGTGGCAAAAAGTTTGGGTGTCACTGACCGTGTCACCACACCTGCACTGTTTGAACCTTGGAAATATAGCAAAGGTCAGACCAGATTGTATCTGGCACTTTTCACTGTGAAGTAACTGATTGATGCATTAGTCTTCTCTTGTCTTGACTGCTGCAATGCTCTTTTAACCCGTCAAAGAAATGGAGTAGACTTCAGCATGTGCAGAAGAAGCTGAATCAATTTTTAAATGCTGTTACTATTTTGAGAGGCTCTGAATGGTTTTACATCATACTCAGCCAACCGTCTGTCCCTCTATACTCCTAGCTGCTGCCTTGGGTCATCAAACACTACAGCACAAACATTCAACTACAACTTCTGTAAATTCCTCAAAGAAACATTTTAAGACCTATCCTCTGAATCTTGCTTTTATGTAGTGTCTTGTTGCCACTGCTCGGTTTCATTGTATTTTAAATTGTTTACAAATTCTAACTGTTTCAATCTGTTAAAGATGTTTTATGTAATTTTCTGTACAGCACTTTGAGCTGCATCTTATGTATGAAAGGTGACATACAACTAAAGTTTATTATTGTATAATTATTTTAATTATAACCACCACGCACTTAGTGGTGATCATTTTTATACAAAACTACAAAGAATCAAAAAACCATAATCATCATCAGGCACACAGCACACACATCAAAAGCTACACTGGATGCGCTGTGAACACATCTGCCACTGGAGACACTTGCCAAGTTAGTTAACCATGATGGCAAACCATGAAAGAAATCTATAGGGCCTACTCCATGCCAGAAGTGTAACTATCTGCCAGTCCATGTTTTTTTTTTTTTTCCAAAGACAATTGGATCAGCAGGGTTTGTGGATTTTCAATCAAAAAGTTGAAAATCTGTCAGCTCTGAGGCATCGGCTCCTTCAGCCCTTTTGGCCCTGTTTCCTCTCTTGTCTAGCCATGCCTGACGAGCCATTAGAAGGCCTGTCTGCCTGCGGCAATGGATGGGCTGTACTCCAGAGGACACAGGGAGTCAGATAAGGCTTAAATCATGAGAGGACAACGCGGAGAAGAAGGCAGCAGCAGAGGCTCCTCAGTCTTCATTACCACACAAGGCTGAGCACTAAAAGAGAAGGGCTGGATTTGCAGTTCAGTTTTCTCTCTTTGTTTATGTCTCTCTTAGTTTTTTGCCTCTAATCCTGCTGACACCTATCCTTCCTTGCCGCATAACATTTCTTAGAGTGTTGTTTTGCTGGGGCGTGCCAGAGAACCACCTTCTCATTGGTTGCACTGCAGCTCTTTTGTCACGTTTGTGCACATGTCCTGTTGAATTTGTTATGATGGGTAGAGTCATGGATGTCACATTGCCTAGACAGCAAACAGTAAATACTTGTGACAGGAGCTGTTGAGGGGAAAAGGCTACTTAATGGCTGGTTGCTTCAAAAGCGACAAGAGAATATAAAATGGCCATCACTTTTTGTTATCTCAGCTTTTCTGTTTTGAAAAATGTTTTCATTTTCTTCTCCCTCTATCTCCCTGTGAAATGTGGATATACCAGCAAAGGTGGGCACACACATACACATACACAAAAAAAAACAAAAAAAAAAACACACACACATTGTGCACAGTGCACGAAAACACATGCACAAAACTATTTGTTCCAATGCTAATGTGTAACACGTGGCTAACAGCACGCTTTTCATCACTATGCTATGATCTATGAAGACATTATCCATCATGAAATAATAAATACAAATGGGCCGATGAGCAATTAGCTACATTCTCACACTGTGTTTGGTTTATTGACTAAATTGGTCTTTAATTTTGATGTCTTTAACAAATTCCTGTCAGAGACAAGAAAATAATGTATGGCGCTTTTCACAGTGGAGGCATGTGAAGGGACAGATTTGGAAGTGAGCTGCAGTACAAGTCATGATCTGAAATTATGTTAGAGACCAGACTGTAACCTTGTTAAAAATTAAGTCAGTTTAGTCTGAAAAGGTTAGGATTATAAGGATAAAAATAAAAGCATTACTGATGGTTTATGGCCATAATGATACTCATCATCCTCGTCAAGGACATTTATTTCAGAATACCCATCAAGAGCTGAATTACATGGGTAAGACTATAAAACATAATTACTGAATGTGCCCCATGTACAGACTCAGAGAAAAATATTGTTTGTTTTCCTTTCCAACATGTGTGCTTCCTTACATTTAATGGAAAACACAACAATCTGACCTGAGTGACACAGCTGTGCATACACAGGCAAATGTTTTTCAAATTATATTGTGATGAAAAGCAAACAAAACACACACATACTGTACACATACACGGACACAGACCTATATATATATATCAACTTTCCAGCGTTGTTTGCCAGGTTCTTGGGAGTCAGGGAGCGGGAGCAGGAAATCAGATACATGTGAAAAAACAGCACCACGGGGCAGAGAGCAAACTTGTTTACCTTGTAGACGAGCATGATGACCTGTCGCAATTTGAGCCTGTGGAAAACACAGACGTCGTACAGCGCGGATACAGCCAGGACGGTCACTCCGAGCTCCTTCCACAGCATGCTGCAGGCGGCGCAGCCCAGGCTGCCCACGAACCAGACCACGAGCCGCCAGGGACCGGCGTGGCCTCGCAGCGTGCAGTGACGTATGTAACACAGCAGGGACAGCAAGAAGAACAGAGCGGCGCCTTCGTCAGCCCGGCCCACGATGCCCGCCACCGCCTCAGTGTGAATGGGGTGGGAGGCGAAGAGGAGGCCGGCCAGCAGGCTCCACAGGCCTCCTCCGAGCAGCAGGCGAGCCAGTGAAGTGAAGAGGCCCGTCACAGCTCCGTGGAAGGCCACGTTAACCAGGTGGTAACCCCAGGGCTCCAGCTCTCCCACAGCGTGGTTGAGGCGGAAGGAGAGGGTGCAGAGGGGCCGGTAAGACTTATGACTGCCACTGTGCGTGAGTAAAGTGCCCCAGAAGTCATCGTAGAAGATATTTGTCCAGGGGGTCTCTGGAAGCAGGTCTTGATTGGTCTTGATTGCACGGCTGTAAAGAGAACGGAGAGGGTTAGAAAAAGACTTTTGGGTACAAAAAAACATGATGTACTGCAGATGGATGGATCAAATTAATATTTGATGCAATACTGAATGCTGACATTTTTGTCAATTCAATTAATGTCACTGCTTCACTGCCTGTGTCACTGCCTGACCACTTTACCGCTGTGCCACATGCAATAAAAGTCCTACGTCTGAAAACAGAGTTTATTGTATTTCCTACTGGCAACGCACTGCAGATTCTCTGAGGATGCACAGCTATTCTTTACCAGTGCAGACTAAGCAGAAAATATAGGTTGCTACGAAATGAAACTTTGCATTTGCTCACAGTCCCACCATCTCCACCCCCCCACACACCCCTTGAGAGCGTGGTCATGTGGCATTCACTTCAAGGTCTGGGCAGCTTTGCCACCACAGCAACGGTTCTTACAGCTGTGGACTCGGGGGATTAAGCAAGCAAGCACCACACCCTTAACCACAAACAAATACAAGGCACGCAGTAGGGGAACGCCATGTTGGCAAAATGCAGCTTCGAAAGAAGGCGACCGGAGGTGACAATCAACACGGCAGCTCTGAGTTTGTCCGCACAGAGGATGAAACAGCAGTGGTGAAAAACGGAGAGATATGTCCATGTATGTTTAAAAACATTTCTAAACACCATATGTGTACTTTCAGCTTCTCTTAGCTGGCATTGCTACAAAGTAAGAGGCCTGTTTGACTTCCCTCTATTAGGATGAACCTGCGTGACCTAACCTAATGCTGCTACATCAGCCACAAGCTGTGTGTGTCAGTGGCTGCGGGAGGGGGGGTCAAGAGAAGGGAAGAGAAAGGCACGTTCTCCCACCAGGAGTCCTTAAATTTTAAATGTTTTTCCTATCTCTTCTGCCCTGCTATGAGGTGTCTGACAGAGTGGCAGGCCTCTGTTGCTTACACTGGGAGATGCTGGTGCTGATGATTTGAAGGCAACAGAATGAGACCCCGCAGAGAGAAGGTGGTTGGCAATCACGGAGCAGAAGTGTTGTAATTAAAGGCATGATCGATGGGACACGACACGTGATAACAAGCCAAGTGCGCCAGGCTGCGATGCGTCCTCAGCGGCAGCCAGAATTAACGCACTCGATTAGCTCAAAGAGAGCTGGGTGGAGAAAAGATGTGGAGCCTAAAACAGCACAAGGGGAGACGTAAGTGATACTTTTTATCTAGGAATTAAAATAAACATAAAAGTGAGAAGAATGAATGAACCCAAAAAGCAGTTGACTCGAGAGTAATGAACTGCTTCCTCAGCTGTTCTGAGGCTCTTAAGCATAACACTTTACCTTGGCAAAATCCCGCTGAACAACTGCCACCTCTCAATACCAGAAAGCTCACGGGGAGTTTGGTGTGGTGCAGCGGGGACTGGGGCATGCATCAAATCACTAAATGAACTGGCTCTCTCTGAGAAGGGTGAGCAGAAATAGCCCCCTCTCATGATGGATCTAAGGGAAATAAATAGTACCTGGCCTCAGGATGTTGGAAGGGGCATAGAAATAATCAGCTGGGATATAATAAAAATGCCTCGGATGTCAGTGCACAGATGATTGGGTTTCTCTACCTTCTCTAGTCAGGCCGACGGAGGCTCCAGCCCTCCACCGGCAGGCTTAAGAGCTGGTAGCCCAACTCTCCACTCTCATGACTCAGATATGCCAGTTTATTTTCTCTGGCCCATTTGTCAAGTGAGATCTTCATTCCGCCACAAGATGCTCACATAAGAGGCATTATGGTTCAATTACATCTCAAAGCCATTTTGGAGACAAGTGCGCTCTTTTTCCATTGCACACTGCAGAGGAGCCAGTGAGGCCAGATACATTATATATTGCCTCAAAACCACACCAGATTTTTCTGGCAGGGGAGCACAGACAAAAGCCAGTGCCAGTCAGTCAAAAGCCCACTGCGTTTACGGCCTTGGCTTCCTGAGTCGCCGCGCATGAGGTTCACCTCTCAAGATTGTCTCCTTCTTATATGTCACAAAAGCCGGCGAGCACCTAACGCGCTGCGGTTGAAAAGCAGGGAATTGAGGAACGCTGAGAAAGAAGGGGGTGTAACCTCTTAACCCACTCTGCGATATCTACTCCGAGCAGATGAAAGGGATACACCCACAGCTGAATTAGCACATTTGTATTATAGTCCAACTAGTCATGGTGAGTCTTCCCAATCTATGGCAAGTCATTAATCCACTGAATTTCCTCATCATCAGCACCAGACCCTAGTCCTCCACTGGCTAAGAGGCCAGCTGGAGAGAAAGATTGAGTTTCTGCGGCTGGCCGGGCCCATGCTTCAGTGGAGCTGGCGGCGGGGAGGACCTCTCTGTGCACTGCAAACCTTTTCCAGTCGGGAGCACATTCCTCCCCCGACCGCCAGCCTGCACGCCGACTCCCAGAGGAATGAGGCGATCACGTGACCACTAACAAGAGAGGCCCCCCCCCAAATAACTTTTTCTACCCCCCATTACTGTTTCACCATCCAATTCCTTCACAGGCTCTATGGCTCTCAATCATGTGCCTCAATCTGTCACAGTCTGTTGTCACAATATGGACTGAAACAGGGGGTGAGGTCAGAAACATAAGCTTTATACTTTTTTTATGTGAACAAATTATTACAAGTAAAGGTTCTTGTCTACTTGTGTAAATACAGTATGGAATATTTAGCAAGAGGGATAAACTTATTAAGAAAGGCTTTTGTACTTATTGTGCGTATTATACTGTACACAGTACCACTAATCTGAACGACTACGGTGAACCCAGATACCCTGAAAAAGTTAACATTTCCTAAGCTGAATATTTTACAAAAGTGTGAAATGAATCCACCAAAACAAAGATGCGTGATCCTGCCGAAGAGACGAAACAAAAGCGGCAAAGTGTCTGTTGTTCATATCAAAGGCCTGACTAACTCTTCTCCAAGCTTCACCAAAAAGACTTTTATTCCAACACCACATCAGAAAGCAAACACAAAACCCCGAAAATACCCCCTTTCTTCTACAGTGCGGCGACTGTTCCCACTTTGTCACAAAGCTGTCAAATGTGTGAGACATTCTTTGTCTGTTATTTGTCTGCGAGTTTTTCTTTTTTGACAAAAGTGGAGACGAGAGTGTTGTTTTTATTATTCTGTTATATAGTTTGTCATTTTCAGAAAATTTACAAGGGACATTTTTTACACAGAGTTGCAGACCATTTAATTATAAACCCAGAATGAAATCAATTTCTTACACGGGTGTCCCTTGAACCCTTTTTTGCTGAGCTCAAAAGCATTTCCATGAAAAATGCTCCTGCTATCTCCTTATCTCCTTAGCTGAGAAATAATCATGTGAGAGCTAACCTCTTTACCCCTGGAGACACTCTCACTTATAATGTGAATGCACAAGCAGGATAAAGAAAAATAGCCAAGGCCAACGACTACAGGTTCCCATGTAAAGAGACCATCTAAAATTGAAGATCGATTGGCTTTTTGATGCAGAGCCTGGGCGGCGGTCACAGACATAAGGGATGAGACCACATATTAGAGATGAGATTGAAAACCAAGGACATGTCATCAGGATTTTTCCTTTTACAACTACCCAATGAATTTGAGATGAAGCTATGAGTGAAATGGAGCTGTATGATCGAGTGAAAAACCTTTTTAAAATCCTCCTCAAAGTCTGAAGGAGAAGGACATAAAAATAGGCAAACCGTCCTCACCGAGGAATGCAGGGCTGTCTGTCCACAAATAAATCACACAAGAGAAAAGCACAAGACTTCTTTTAAAGTAACAGATGCTGATGGGCATTCAAGAAGTAAACAGAAAATATGTCAACACCCACTTTAGTTATGATTTAAAAATGAAAAAAAAAAATGTCAACTAAAATTTTAAATTCCACAAACTGCAAACTCCTGTGTGTGAGTCTCAGGAGTTCACACTGAATCCTGTTTGTTGAACCTGATGACCCAGAAGTGAACCACAACAGTGCACAGATAAGACTGGACTAATTAATAATATTCACACTGATTCCACAGTGGGTGACAAAGTACAGACAAACCAGCCCTCAGTCTGGATTCTGAAACGCTGAAGAGAAAGCATATAAAGATTTCCATTTGTGACAGCATGAGAAAAGAAAATCAAATCTGGTGGGTGTCTGGGGGAAAGTGATCGAAGGTCTGCCAACTATATGTCATCACCCGGCTTCAATATCTGAAAGAGGCACAGTGGTATTTTTAGGCTGCCCACAGAGACACCGGGGTAGCCCACTCAGTGTGTTTCCGGCATGCTCTTTTGTCTAATGTTTCTTCCCATGGGCATGCTAGCAGGTCATTAATGGCATACCTCCACTGCACTTACGGTACCTAATATAGAAAAAAACGGTCTTTTCCTATTGCTAAAAATATATATTCAATTTGTTTTCTTTACTAGAGGGCCAAATAATAAAGAAAATAAAGTAAAAATAACATCTCAACAGCTTAAGTTTAATAGGCTATTTAAGAAAATATTAGTCTTTCTGCTCACAAATCCTTTCATGACATGAAGAATAAATAACGTCCTATTTTGTGCCTTTGGGGTGCTGTGATTAATGTGTTCAGCACATCAGAAAAGCAATCCAACTCTCAAAAAGCTCATTTGAATACATCAATTATTAATGCAAAAGGTGATGGGGATGAAAAGCACAAAAATGAGGGAACATAATTTGCCAAAAGAGAGAGAGGGGAAAATATACTATTTGGTAGCATTGTTACAAATAGCTTCTCCAAGCATGGGGATATGGGACCTGCAAGCCATTGGCAGAGCAAGCAAACAAGATAAAATGTAATCAAGCATTAACGTTTTAAGACTAGCTCAGCCAGGGAGGAAAAAAAAAACACCTGGGTCCCATTCAACATGGAAAGAAAAGGTCCAAATTTCTGTTGGCTTATGTTCAGAACTCTTCATTTCCGTATCTTCAAGCTAAAATGTAATTAATTACTCCAGCATCAAAGTGTCACTGAGCATTTTCATATTTTAGTTTTAACAACAGAGCAGCACAACGAAGGAAAGAGGAGGACAAACAGAGAAAGCGGCTGCGGGGTAGCTCACTGTAGCAAACAACACTGCTGAGGCCACCGTAAAATCCCTATTGTCAAGAGTGAATGGCTGCTTTCTTTCATTTGACATATGCCATTAGTAAGCCTATAGTAAAAGCTCTTAATAAAAGAAAACAGCCTCGGGGAGCACTGGAGAGAATGTTGAGTGTTTTTTTTTCTTTTTTCTTTTTTTTTTTTTTTTTTTTTTACCACAAGACAGAATTTAAATATAACAGGTATTCTGAGAAAGCAACTGTAAGACTCACCTTCATCACATTTTTCCATCAGAATACGAGATTTTAAACTAAATTGAAGCACTGAAAAAAAAAATGTTGGATTTGAATTGTGCAGTAACACAAATCTTTTATTTTCCTTTTCCTTTTATAGATTTACCATTCCTGAGAGCAAATCAAAAAGAGGGTGTTACACTATTATCACTGGCTGTGGACACCTGATGAGCCCCTCCATCATTGAAATTAATGAAAGGCAGCAGAGTGAAGATGGATGAGATACTGGCGATGGCGATAAAGGTCAGGGACTACGGTAATTAGGACTGAATCTCCTCTGTACTCCTAAAGAAGAATTCTGCCCTCCAATAATCTTACATTCAGTATCCCTTTGTTTCATTGTTGCATAAGTTCCGTGTTTGCTTTTTGGTCTACCCATGCTTCTGCTACCTGCTTCATCTAAATTTCTATCTCTGCCATTCCTGAGATAATTTCTTTCTGTATGCTTATATGAAATTGGTGGAAAGTGAGTCAAGACACGTTTTCTCTTCTGAGTCACTGGCACCAAAACCTGACCTTTAATGTTGATATTTTGGACGGTTTCCTTTTCTTTCTCCTGCTACAGAAATATCTTGTTGTAACATCATCTCTTCAAGTTGCAACTTATCCATTAGATGAGGAGAGATACACTCCCTAACAATAAAATGGATGTGCAAATTTATGATCCATTGCGTCAAGCTTTGCTGAAAGTGTTAATGTGTTTATGACTATATGTTTTGGTAATATACTTTATCATACTGCACAGAGATCTCACTAAAGGCTCACTGAAAGGGATCAAAGTGTTTTCCAGAGTGCAACATGCAACACTGTGTCTAATTCACCCAGCAGCACTCCCTAACTAAGTGGAATAGGTCTTCCCCTCAGGGAGGGTATTTGCATTGCTCCACTGGCACAGTCATACACGCTCACTCCATTTCATGGCACAGTAGACAAGCAAACACTGGGACACTGAGACTGAAGCAGGGCAATCTCGCCCAGCCCTGCAGAGTGTTTTAGCGTGTTGAATACCCGTGCCTGCTGCCTAGCATCCCTGATCAGCCCTTTGTGCTGTAAGGGGACAGGCACAGTAAGGCATATCCTGAATACTGATCACTGGAGCTAACTAGCCAGCCAGCAAAACCAACCAACCAACCAGTGAGCCACACTTCTATCCAGCCAACCAGGCTGACAGAGCAGGAATCCTGGCAGCCCAGCATTGAATCCCATGATGTGAGGTTGCCAGGGGCGATTCTGAGACCTGTCCAATCCTCTGATGTCCAGCAGAGGCCTTAGGGCCACAGCCTTGTTTGATAAAGCTGTCTGGAATTCTATCTCTATTACTGTCTTTGTTATTCTCTGACCAATAGATGTCAAGTTTTCAGCACTTAAATAATATTTTATTGACTTTGGCAACACAAGTTCATACAGTTGGATTAATCATAATTCCAGCATGAAAAATACTGCTTAACAATGGCTGAGAATGTTGTTGCTGCTCTTCAGTATCAAACCAAAAACTCCACAGACAAAAACATCCTCAATCACCGCCCATCATTGCACTCTAAACAAACCACATTAATGTCAAAGTCACATTTAAGCCCAAGTGTAAAGTTGTGTGATGTTTATAGTCAGTTCCAGGTGTAAAGGCCAATTACAGGAGCTGCCCATGCAGTGAGCAGAGCAGGGTGATATAGTACACTCTGATTATTGTATCCAATAAATCTGTCAACATGTGTAGGGCTGTGGCAAGACAGCAAAAAGCTGCCCCTGTACGCCTCTCTTTCTCAGGCAGTAACTCTTCTCTCTTTTCTTCTGGCTAAACAAAAACTGTTGCTTTGCATCTGTCACTACCTCTGTCTTCGACTGGTTGCCTCGTTGGTAAGGCATAGTGGGCAGTCAGAGGTAAGAACTTTCCACAGCTGCAGTTCAGGTGGTTTTCATAAGAGTTGGTTTACTCCTTGAGGGTGAAAGTCAAATGGAACCCTTGTGCTTCCACATAGAGACACACAAGCACCTGTCTTTTAAAAATAGAAAAGAAACTTGCAGCCCTGTGAGTTTGCATTCAGGCACGGATGTACTTCGAGCTAAATGCTGATGTTAGCATGCTAACATGCTCAGAGCGACAATGCTAACACTCTAATGTTTAACAGTTATAGTGTTTACCATGCTCCCCATCTTAAATTAGCATGTTAGCATGCTGATATATGCGATTGGCTCTAAACACAAAATACAGCTGAGGCTGATGGAAATATTGGCTCTAGCTGAAGAGTCAGGGATCGCCAGAGTTATTAAAAGTCACCCTGGGGGTGGGGGTGGGGGGGGCATAAATGTGAGTGCCAAATTTCATGGTAATCCATCCAATAGCTGTTGAGCCATTTCACTCAAAACCACAAATGTGAACCTCATGCTATCGCTACAGGAAAAGTCACAGGATAACTAAAGTCATTAAGATTCATCCTCTGGAAACTCTGAATGTCTGTTCCAAATGTCATGGCAATCCATCCAATATCTGTTGAGGCTAATAAAAAGAGTTATACAGCTGAGGACAAATGCTAGACAAAAAATTTAAAAAAGGAAAAAAAAGACAGGAAGCTAAAAATGCACACAAGGAAATATCAGTATATCAGCACAGGTCTTAAACACTGACACCAAATTACCATTTGACCAGATAAAAATGTATTCTTGCTATTAAAGTAGGATCTACTGCTGGAAAAAATCACACTTGAGAAGGCTATTATGATAACACATAATATTATATTTCTTTTTCTAATACAGTTGTGATGTCTATATAGTGTAGAATATGTTTTAGAATGGTCACAATGGTCACCAAATTGAAAAATTCAATTTCTCAGTGTCCTCTTAGGGCTTTTTAGCCAATTTAAATCTAAAGTGGAAAATTTAACCAAACAGGTTGTATTAAATGAACGTCACAGCCCAACAAAAATCAAGAACATGGTCTTTGTTCTCAAACTAGTTCTACCTCCATGTTTCCTCCCAGTCTGACCCATGTCTAATGCTGCAGTAGTCACCCAGGCTCTGCTTGGATGGGGCCACTCCACAGCACTCCTCCTCACAACAGGAGGGCTTTTGTCACGCTCTGACCTTTTTGGCCATGTGGTAATAAATTAGTTTGATTTGTTCCTCCTCCCATGTTTAGAGTGCTTCTCTTTCACATGGAGAGGGAGATCAATGCAGGGGTTGGCTACTCTTCTAGGGCCGTGTTGTGTGCAAGACCCATCCAGTCTGGCCCATCACTGGGCCGTTTAAGCGTTCTGGTTGAGGCATGGAGGATGCTGACCCATGGAGGGGTTCAGTGAGGCTTGCACCAAACGGATGGGACCAACAGTGTAGGGTGGAAAAATCCTGTACAAGCCAGAGCTCAGAATGGATCTCTCCAGCATTTTGCCATCCTTCTTCCCAAAGCTTTTTGCATGGAGGGGCTTTACGAGGCACAGCAGCCCTGAAGGATGAGCCTGAATCATGGCACATCACCGCGGAGGCCTCCGCTCACTGATGTTTATTGCATGGGGGCTTAAGTGCAGGAAGAGCCTTTGAAAATGCAAGTGGAGCAGAAAGGAGAAGACATCTTTAGTGCTCCGACCATCTTATATGTTCAGCATTTGAAACAGCTGTGTCTTGTCCCAGTTCTCCTTACGGTTATAAGGCTCTTCTGTTTAAATATGAAGAAGCTGCCTGAGTGCAAGAAGACTCAAGGAGCTCGTCCTCCTGCAGGCGCTGTGATTAGTGGCTATTTTCTAGAAGCCCTGCACAATCAATCACACACAAACAAAAACGAGAGAGAACCAATCAGCTAAGGCCCTAACAGTGCAGGAGAAAGCATGCAGCTGTAGAGTTGGAGAAAGAGAACAAGTGACACTTTTCTTATTGCTCAGACCATAGTGTTACTGATTTTATACAAACCTCTAAAGCTGACATTTTGTTGCTTCTCCTCCTTGCTCACCACAAGGCAGCAACCAGAAAGCAGCATGAAAGCTTACTTGGTAAATTGGGACACACACACACACACACACACACACACAAAGAATCATTACATTAATGAATGGCAGCGTTCAAGGATGCAGCCCTGAGTGATCTCATTAGATACTATCACAACAGGCCAGTGTTCTCACACTGCTTTCAACCCAGCCGTTTTTAAACTCTCCCATTTGGGCTCCAGTTCCAGGCCCTAATTGAAGGCACATGTAGCCTACTCACACACATATCGAGAGCCCCCATCGACAGCCACGTGTGTGTGTGTGTGGAGGCTGTCAGTGTTAACATGGAGGGATGGGGGTTTGGTGTTCCTTCAGCAAAGAGCACAGGTCTTTCAATAACAGACTGGACTAATGCAGCTCTGATGGCTGATATTGCTGCTTCATTAACTTTTGCTTGCTTTTAGATAGTCATGGCCAGTGTGAGCTGGTACACAAGGAGGAAATCAGGTTATGGTGCGATTGTAATCTTATTTATTTCAACGTAAATTGGAAATGGAAAACTAGGCTTGAAGGAGTTGATGCATATATGCTAAAAAAGGAGATGAAAGATCAGCTGGACTCTTGGCTAACAAATACTGTTTAAACGTGTATCTGAAAGAGTCAAACTGCAAATAGAGAGCGCTCAGGTAAATATAAAAGAAACAATGTGATCCATCTCCTTTGGCTGAGGCCTCGTGTCAGTGCAAAGGGAACCTAAATATCGCTGCCATTGCGTGAGACTGTGCTGCCTTGTAAACCCGTAAACATGTCAGAGAGGAACCCAAATAGCCTCTTACGTGTTTTTAAATGCTTTGTCTTCCACATGGTGTCAATTTGCATTTTTGCAAAGGAGCTCATTTAAGCATTTAAAATTTTACAGCCGCCAAATCACACAAACCACACCGCCTCCGTAACCAGCGCCTGTGCTTTTTATGGACTTTGGATTTCCTCATTTAGTTTTCCATTTAAAAAGTGTAGAATCTCTCAAATACATAAATTAAAACAAGTAAACACCCTGCTTGGTTGATTCCATGTGTTCAAGTCATTACTGAAGAGCTTTGCATTTCAGTCAAATGCATCACTGTAACCGTCAATGTAAAAGTGTCATTGTACACAGTATTAAGATTACATAAACTGATGAGGTGAACCTCTGCAAAATCCAATATCCCTAGTCTTGTGTGTATTACAAATTCAGCGTACATGTATCTGATAATAGGCCTTTGTGCCATGAAATGGCTGAAAATGGAAAACCTCCTCGATTAACAGTAATGTTTCCTCCTGTGTCTTCATGTCTCCTCGGTATTGTATTGTCACTCCTGTCTATGAACCACAAAAGACTTTCCCCCAGCTAATCTCTCTCTCTCCGAGTCAATAACATTCACAGGCAATTTTCTTCAGTTCCCATTGTCAGGGCTAAATTGAATTCCAAACTAAGATACAGCATATACAGCAAGAGTCAGCACTATTGGATTTTCTAATAGCATTTGCTGAACACAGGTAGTGGTCGGCTTTCACATGTTACCACACTCTACAACATATACAACACAAGAAATAAAATGAAGTTAATGAGAAAATGGCAAAAGTCAGGTGGGCAGGTGTTGATGAGGCTGTATCATTATCTGCGAATTGAATGTGGAATGAACTGGACAGAATCAATTGGATAAAGTGAGCAGTAATCAATGTGTTTGGCTGAGTCTCCCCATCTGAGAGCAGGTATCACACAACACCAATCTATAGTGTCTGAGTCCTGAGGGTAGGTCTGATGGTTAAACAGACAGCTGCTTGTTGTGGCTCCGTAGGGAGAGTTGCTCGATTTCAATACTGCCCTGAGAGGCTCGTGTTAAAATTGAGAAACAGCCCTTGGTAATGATGAAATACTGAGCACACACATCAAAAGAAGCCGGTATTGTATGAAGAAAAATATATTTTTTGAAATCCCTTCACAAACGTGGAAGTAAGAGCGGCACGCTGGCTTCAGAAGTTCTGGAGCTCGTATTTTTCTGATGATAGGTTATAAAAGTTTGGCATGACCGAGATCAGATGTTACAGAGAGTTAGTGGTAATAAATTGATGCTGGGTAAAGTGGGTTGGAAATTTTACACGGATCAGATAGATGAGAACCTAACCCAGCTCTGTAGGTGGAAGTTTTTCAAACCTGCAATACCTCAAAAACTTACTTGAACTTAGTAAAAACTGTGCCAAATACTACAGGCAGCATGGTGACCTGAATGAATGAAACAATTAAAAAAACAGGAGAACACCTTTGCCAAGGCTACCCAAGAGGTAGCTGTTCCCCTTTGATGTTTCCACATACTGTATTCCTGGTTAGCAGCAGAACAACAAAGGGGCCATGTGGAGCAGCATTAACAACTGCATATCATGCCTCACTCCTTTCAGGTCTGCACAGGCAGCACCAACAAATCAATGCCATTCGTATGGTAAACCAGAGAAAACTGGTGAATGATTTAATGAGGTACATAAAATGACATCCCTTCTACAGTTTAAAGCTGTTACAATGAAATTCGACCCAAAGAAGGAAGGGGATTTCATTAAATTTACATCATTACCATCCTATATGCCTCATGTTAATAAAGCGTCAGGGTGGTACCACTGCTGCAGGCCTTGACAGAAGTTTTCTAAATTAGCACGACCTCCTCAATATAATGAAAGAAAGAAGAAAGAAACCTCCCTGACATGTGTGTCAAACATCAAAAAGCTCCGCTCTCCAGATAAAAAGAAAAAAAGGGAAACTTAATAAGCCTCAGAATATAAAGATTTATGGTTGCAAAGTCAGACATGTTAGTGGACGAGGAGAGAGAGGACATATGTTAAGTTTTTAATGCAGTATCCAGACATATGAGGCCTGTTTTTTGGGCTCTTTAATTCAGTCAAGTATGATAAATATGTCTACAGGTCTGATTAAAAAACACAAAAAGTTGTTTCTGGGATTCATGTGGTTTGTGATGGAGGTTACTCAACCACTGGGGACTGCTGGGACTGAGGTGTGCTCTGTATGGTTGATTTGCCTGCAGTGCAAGCATGCATGAGGTTTTAATTTACTAATACTTGCATTTAATCCAGAGCAAAGTTTAGAAACTGTACCACGTAACCAACAATCCTTTACTCAGGAAGAATTTTAATGAAACTCCTTGAAGCAAGAATCTTGAATTTTATCTGAAAGTTTAAAAAAAAAAAAAAAAAGAGATCCCAATGAATGTATCCACATTATCAGCTCAGCTCAATAAACTGCCCAAATCATCAGCAAAACCTCCCGAGCAACATAAAATCAAAAACCCCTTTTCTCCCTTCTTTGCTTAGGCACATTCACACTGATAGAAAGACTTGCATTCATTGCATTTCTGGAATACTTGTTGGTCTCATATTGTAGGTGGAGCGAACAAAGCTGAGGGAGTGGACGCTGAAGCACCAGGCCCCCAGATAGGAGGACAAAAGGGCCCAGTGAAGCCCAGGCTAAGTGAAAGGGCCCAAACAAAAGGCTGAGAAGAAGAGCTCTTTCTGGGCCGGGTTTGGAGGGAGAGAGGAGGCAGAGCCGGGGCCTGTGCCCACGCACCGAGGCCCCCGGGTCTTGGTGAGCCGCTGGAGCACGACCATGTGTGGTCCATTATCACACCCAGTGAGAAGCGAGCACCACGCCTCCCTCAATGGGAAGACGGATGCCTCCTTGCTGATTGCCCCAAAACCTGGTAAGAAAGGCTCAAGGAACAAAGACACCCGCCCCTGTTGGGAGGGGGCCTTTGAAAAGGTCGCAGGAGCATGCCTGTATGGGTATACTGTTCTTCTGGGGAGGACAATGGAGCTGACAGGTGCTGGGGGAAGACAGACAAGAAGATGGTGCCGAGAAAAGGAGACAGATGGGTTTGAGTGTGAAGGTGGATGGTGAGCGTAAAGAAAGGGGAGGCACTCCCAAGAAGCCAACGACTTCCTGGGGAGCGCCACAAGTATTTATGTCCTACATTTTCAGTTGCCTTGTTTACTGACGGAGCAAACAATGGAACCCTGCGGAGCAAACATGGCGATGTTGAATTGGTAAACAGCAATAGACAGAAATGTTGTTGGAGGAACTGTCTATTATTTGTGTTTGCCCATTGATAATGATGCCACACAACCACCCTCAAAGTCATTTAACAAATGTGTCAATATTTCAAGCTTCACGCACTCAAGCAGAAGCACTTGTCATAACATTGGAATAAAGCTATGACTCATCCTTCCGTTTGTTCATTTGTCTTCGTCCGATCTGACTGCGAATGCCGCAGCCCTCGGCAGCAGGAAACAGATGGAGCCACGTCCTTCATCTGATCAAAAAACCAAGGAGGCAGTTCAGGCCCTCCAGCGCCTCGCCTGCAGCCTCTGCCTGCGTCAGCTGCTCTCTGCGCTGTTTCCAGGTCAGCCACCAAAAGGGGCAGGGAGCAGGCAGTGACTCTTCTGAGGAAACCTCTCCTTTAGGAATTGGGGTCAACGAAGCAGAGCAGCTGACCTCCCAAGCGCCCAGGATCAGAGATGAGGGCAGAAGGGAAAGAAGACCGGGAGGACACCTACGTCATTCCCTGTCCCCTTCCGTCCTGTGACCAGGTCTCTTACACAAGAGGCTTTAGAGCTGCATTATCCGCTGCTAATAGCACATGAGAAGGGGGTTCAGAGAGAGGCAGGCTGGTGATGCTGCTAGTCAGACACTACAATCCCCTATCCTGGATGTCCAGCAGGTCATATCTCACAACTGTCACTACATATCCATCAGTGCTGAGCGTGTATAGCACATAAACACGCACCCTTTCAAGCAGCACTCAACAGCTTGTTACAGTCTGTGACGGATGTCTGGGAGTGGCCTCGATGTGCTTGAGAAGCTTAACAGTGCCCCTGTTTCCACGCAACAGGCTGTGTTTGAAATTAGCTCTGATAAGGTTAAATAAACGGGAACACTGAGAATGCTTTCTGCTCTTGGACAGAGTGATGTCTCTTGATGTTGTAAAATATGATAGTTAATGTTATGCAGCTGTAAAAGCTGCAGTTTTTTTTTAATCCAGGCTACTCTCATGGTAGCATTTAAGTGATTAAATGAACAAGTCAGTCGAACCATGCGTTCACGCTGCAAGTAACAAAATCAACAAGTCACCAGAGGGCCATTCATTTCTCATAGAGAACTGAGAGAACAGAGAAACTCGAGCTTGTGCAAGAAATCTGCAGCTGACACCGCATCTGAAGCTTTCATGGACATCAGCCATTAACAGCCAATAGTCTGCATGTTCTCCTGGTTTCAGTATAACATTTATGATGAATAAGTTTACCTGACAAATGGGAAATGGACAAGATTCAGGTCACGGTTTACAATTACACTGATTTGAAAAACCTTTGGCCAAATATAAGACATTATTTTATTCTGGAAATTACATTTGAAAAGGTTGGGGTATCATATTTGAGGACTAGACGTTTACATACTCACAACAGGAAATGCTTCATTTGTTTGTAACCCTAATGTTGCTAGTCTAGCAAGTGTCTTTAAGCCTGTGTTATATTATGTCTTATAGGGCTAACATTTAACCTACAGGAGTTTGTGATGGTTTGTGGAGGCTGCAACAGAGGACAAATAATTTCCTGACAAGTGAAAACAAGTCAAAGTACTTATTGAAGAAATGGACGGTGGTCCAGATCTGTCAAGGAGCCAAGAATTACTGGTGTTACAAAATGTCATGATGAAAGATCAAAAAGGCAGTCTGAAAAATGCTAACTGCTAGAAAAAAGCCATTCTGACCAAATCCAGGAGCGTGAGAGTGTCTGATAAACAGAATTAGCTGCGCAGACAATCCTACACAAAGGGATTTAGGTTCTGCTTTAATGGAAGAATTTCATGTTTCAGTTCTATGAGAAAAAAGGCGTCAGGGTTGAGGGATATCTTGTTCTTGCACCAACAGTATCCCAGAGAAACTTAGGACTGGTCTGATTACTTGTTTCTTATTTACAAAAATAGATTTTAGAAAATCCTCTAATAATCGGGCCAGTATAGCAATACAGTACGTCCCCACATTCATGCTGTCGGACCATCTTGCCCCACCCTCGGAAAGGAACAACCCATCTGGCTTGCATTGTGAACACACTGTGAAAACAGAGGTGGTGAGAGCTGATGAGAACATCATTAGAACATCTGGAACGGAAATATCAATATGACAGTTTAGTGGCTTTGTCTGTTAAATTGTGTGGTCGACCAGTTAAATGTCCCCGCTGTGCCGGCTTGATTTTTCTCAAACCAGGCAAAGACAGAAACAATATTTGGTTAACAAACAAGAGGCAGTAAACAGGCATTGTGCAACATCGCTATGGGTGTGACCACCCAGGTCCAGCATCTGGGATCTTGTCTGGAAATGAGTCAAAAACAATCTGGCTATGTGCAACACAAAAACTACCCACATGTTCCTCCTGTGGTGCAGAATCAAAGCTCTTCCCTCTAAGATAAATATCGCCCAACAAGGATATCACACAATCTTTCATCATCAGGCCAAATGTGGAGGGGAAACAAATCATTTTACAATACAGGCAAACAAAATGTAGACCTAATTTCCAAGTGTCTGGGGGGACGTCTGAGGAGGAACAATAACGCGATCGCTGCCAAGAAGCTTTTACTGTATCTGTTTCCAGCCACTCAGGCGTGCTAACCTTCACTGCAGAAAATCCCTCGGCTTATTTCTCTCTGGACTGTTTGAATTAGCCTGGGATACGCCATATCACACCATCAAGACAGGAACATTTAAACAAGCGAGGCAGAGCCAGCTATGGCTCTATACCGATTCGTCTGGGCCAAAGACGAGGTGATAAGTTCATCCCTGTTCAGCTCCCTTCGCTCACCATCACTCCACTCCCACCTCGCCAGCAGATAAAGACACGACACCCAGATGTAAACTGAACGAAGAGATCAAAGATGTTTGAGAGGAGCGAGCCAGAAATACCTTTTGGAGGTGAAAGTTATGCTCTGTGCGTTTATCCAAGTAACAAACTGTCATTTCTGGTATGTGCTACTGAATATAACTTGCTGGGAAGCCCTTCACAAAGGTATATTTTTCATCCTGCAACACCTCCAGCCATATTTCACGCACAGCCCTCAGGCATATGCAGAATATTAATAAATCACAACAAAAGCCATCCAGAGTGCTGCTTTTGGATGTTTCCTACACACTGGGGAGTAATTTGTTATTGCAGGTGGCCCCTTACAAGCCCAGTGTTCCTTCTCAAGTATCCCAAATAAAGAAAACAAAGGTTCCCAGATTGGAACTGCAAGCATTTTCTTTCTTTGCCCTGCGCATAAAGCACAAAACTCAGAAAGTACAGCTTTGGATGATGAAATAAACAAAGAAAAAAAACTATATCTGAGACTGTTTTTGCTCTCTAAGATTAAGCTGATGCCAGGCCATGTGTGGCAAACACTCTGCATAAGTAAATTCACAGAAGTAGATTAGACTAGTTCTCCCATAATCCCTTTGTTGCCTAGAGGAAAGGATTTGTGGGTCAAGCCTGAAGGGGGCTGGGTGAGCGTTCGCTCTGTGTCCACCTACAGCGGCATGGAGAGGGAAGCTACGACGCTACGAAGAGACGAGCAGACGGCGCCTTCGTGCCTTGCTCCCGCTCCCCCTCCCCCACCAACACACACACACATATATATCCTCCCTCAGACAGACCAGGAACAAACCATAATGGCACAATGACCTACAAACCACAACCCCATGGGAATTATTCACAAGCTTTCACATCAGATTCCATTAAAAGTCAGCCGTAGCAGCAATGCAGGGGGGCATGTACCCCACCCCACCCCACCCCTCCCGGAGGCCTTGTATTCTAACACAGCATCATTTAGTGAGCTCACTCCAAAACAAAAGACATGCACTGGTCATGCTGAACACTCCTGCTTTGTTTCCGATATACTGTACACTATGTTGGTCAACCAGCAGAGGGATTAAATGCAGCTGTGAAAATAAACGAATAAAAAGAAGACACTATGAAGTTGCAGGCAGCACAAAAAAAAAAATAAAATTAGAAATCATGGCAGATGGCGTTTTAATTATCTGTCTAGAAACAACAAACTCACTTGTTGTCAGCCTTACAAAAAGTCATCCTGCTTCATTTCCAAAGCTCATTCCATCTTTTTTCTGGCAGAGTTATTAGCATAAATTGAGATATAATCACGATAAGATATGAGGATTTAAGTAATTAACCTGACTAAACCCAATTAATGATATGTTAGTCTAATGAAATCTAAATTGAGATAAGGACCTTGCTGCAGTTCCATATTAACAAAGATAAAACAGCAGACTGAAGATGAGAGATGAGAGTTATTCATCATGCCTCAGACATTAACTAAAGCGGCAAGTACATCTGGGAGTAAGCCAAAAACTTCTCATCATGTTTCTTGTCTCTTCTAAAGATTTCTGACTCAGAATTGAACCTAGGTGAATTCAGCAATAAATGAAACAAAGCTGTTGCCCCTGTGTTAGACAGACATATAATGGACTGAAAATTGGAACGCACTCTTTCTTTCTTGCCTTGTTTTTCTTTCTTCTTTTCATTTTTCCTGACTTTGTGACTGTTGAATGTTTTTTGGGTTTGTGCAGCACAATTATGCTGTCATTCTGGCCAGAAATCTCTTGATCTCGCCAAACTATTTTTGGTTTGGTAGTTAGGCGCAAGTTCCGATACAACAAAATTATCTGAACTAAGAATCTACAAGTCATACTAGCAGCACTTAAGTATCAACGTCAGTACGCTAACATACACACACAGTGCTAATACACTGATGTTTAACAGGTATGTTTACCATGTTTACGATCTTAGTTCACATAAAATCACTTTGTTTGTTATTACTAACAGTCCAGCGAGGCAACAGCTATTGAACCGAGAGTCTGGATGTATTACATTACATCTGCAAGTGGCAATACTGTTAACTGCTATCTGTATGTGAGTAATTTGGCATTTAAAGTAAAAATTGTGCATAAAAATAATAAAAATGGAACTGAATTGGATGGTTGTTAATATGGATATGGATAGGTATTCAATGTAAAGCAAATGCTGCTTAATATCATAGAAATGACCTACAAAGAAACCAACCAGTGTTGTGTACAGTCACATAATCTGGAAATAATTAACACTTACAGCTGCTTTCCTTCCAGCTGTGTAAACTGTGCCCCTGTTTTATAAGTTCTTGAAACAAAGTGGCTTGTTCACAGTAGAATTTAGTCAGTGTATGAAGTCTCAACAACCTTAAACTGAGACTACCTTCCAGGTTTTCTGAAATAGTTTGACCATTTACAGTACAAACCACAGAGACTCACAGGCTGCCAATCACTGATCCAAGAAATATTGTGTTTATGATTCAATTTCCTCACTGGACGGAGAAAAAAGTAGCGCTACTGGAATATAAACGTCTCCCAGAGCACATGGCAAGTAAGCAACTTACGTACAAACGCCCTGATCTGTCTTGCTCTCAGTGATCTGATGGACCACCTGTTAGACATGATGCTCATTAGGCTGGAGACTGGGAGGCCGCCATGGGGCTGTTCTATCAAACAGTCAGACTCATCCTGGAGGAATCCGGCTGTAAAACGCACTCTCACTGGGAAATCACTCAGACGAGCTCATAAAAACCGCACACACACACACACACACACCACACACACACACACACATACATCAGCATGCCCAAACAAACATGCATTTTTTCAAGTTTTTTCAAACTTCATACTGCTTTCCATTGAACACTGAAGCAATCACCATCACCAGTCCTAAAGGATTCAAAGGCCCATTATCCAGCGGGTTGGGATTTGATTTCTGTTTGGGTGGCTCCAGCGTGACAAGTTGCTGGTGAAAATAGCTTATCTCACCAGGGAGTGAGAAATAACTTCCTTCAGCGCACAATAGATGCTGTCTTGTAAACATTTTGCAATCCTATTCTTTTGATGGAGTTTATGTCGCCAATGTTGACTGGTTTCCAGGACTGTAGTAATCGTAAAACTGTGTCTTCTTTCCTGAGCATGTATCGATCTAACATCCCAGGGAAGAAATGCATGTGCTCCCTAGAGTCGGACACTTTCCTAAAACATAAAATTCTTCAACAACAGTAAAGCAGTGCTTATGTTCCAAGACACCTTCTTAGTTTTATAATTATATGCCAAAGACTTACTTTTAAACATTCTGATCATACCTCACCCCACACAATTTAACTCCATTTACTGAAGCCACAGTTTTCAATTGCTGCATTAAAAACAGCTGGAATAACATCACCACGCCAGTCCTTTGTTTCCTTTGATTTCCTCTCACCACAGTGAACAGATGATGTTAATCTCACCTCAGATATTTAAAGGTGTTACATGAGCACACGCTGTTTCTTTACATCGTCTGCTGGGCAGTTTCCTATTTATGTGACTCTTCCTGGGCAGCAGTGTCGGCTCCACCAAACTGTGGAGGATGTTAAGTCTCCTGCAAACTATTTTGAGTCTCGGGGCTCAGGTTACACTGTTTTACATGAACATGGGAAGTTTTTCCAGGGGTAATGAGAATCTGTGCCAGCTCAGAAATGTGCAAAGCGCACTCAGCGGGCCCCAGGGGCAGACAAAACAGCATTAAGTATTAAGGCTGCTTAAATGGAAAGAAATTCACTGTGTCAACCCAATTTCCTCATGAAGGAGCATGGAAGCCATAATCTCAAAAATAACATGTTGACAGAAGGTGTACGTTCATCTTGCTACCAGTGCCGGGGTAATGACCAAAACAGTGAAGTGCAGAGAAATTATGTTGGCCACAGTTTGTGATCCTCTGACTCACAGTGGCAGATACATAATGATGAAATATTCAAGACCGCAGTGGGAATGACTTAACTTCCATCCCTACACACCTGATGTAGTGGCTTATGATAGTACAGAATAGTACACATAATAATGTATAAGACATGCAGTTTAGTGCTTGTCAATTGTTGTCTACTCTGACAATCAATTAACTTTCATTTGAGAAGCAAACATGCCACATATTGAAACTGTTAAATGTGAGGATTTGCAGAGTTTTATATTACTGTAAATGAACTAATATTAGCAGTTCTTATGCTATGTAAACAAGAGTCTCCAGCCAAGCAAGTTTCTCTGTGAACCTGTCCTTAGGCACATTGGAACTTTGAGGTAAATGCTAATGTTAGCATACAATCATGCTAATGCTAAGCATGCATACAGTTTACCATGTTCACTCTCTTAGTGTGTCAGAATGCTGCAGAATCCTGACTGGAGAAAATAAATGACTGTACCAAATGTCATGGTCATTTGATGGCAAGAGATGTCTGACATGTAAACATAAATCTAAACCCTATGATGGTGTTAGAGGAAAAGTCAGGGGATCACCAAAGGATTTGTCCTCGGGGGACCATGAATGACTATAAGAAATTTCATGGTAAATCAATAGCTGTAGAGAAATTTCAGTCTGGACCAAAGAGTTGGATTGTTGAGATGGACAGAAAGACTGATACTGCCAGCCCTAGAGCCACGCCACCAGCAAGGCTCTAAAAAAGCTTAAGTGCTGATGTAGTGCTGCTATTGTCTAGCATTATGCTAAATACAGAGCATCATAAAACTCAGTGATGTGAAGCTACATTAACACATAAAATGATTGATCAGCAAAAGAAAATTTCATTTCATTTCATTTCCTCTTCATGTATAAGTCATAATCCTTTTGTTAAGGTGACATTTGTCCAGGAAAACACCTGCCTGTGACGTCTCTACAGGCTATTTGTGGCACTGGTCTCTTAGTTACAGTAAGTTTGGGTGCTCTGCAAATCCACCATCAAACCAATCGGCCTCAGAAAGCTGCATGGGCATGTTTGTGTTTACATAAAAAGAGAGAGACAGATTTTCATCTCCAGAGCGAATCAGCACCAGTGAACGCTTAATCCACTGATGTACTCAATTACGGACAAACTGCATGCTTAATGACAAAAGGAGGGAGACAGTGGAGGGCAGAACATGTCGAAGCTAAAGAGACAGAGAGGGATCATGCAGTGGGGTTTGATTATATGAACCTGCTAGCATGTCAGATCCCTGATAACAGAGTTCAGAGGAGGACAAGACTCCTCAGAGGAAAGATTTACTGGCCTGTTTGACCCATAATAAGTCAACGAATTAAGAGAGGGAGGAAGGATTCATTTCAGCTTCCTACCTTGTGAGCCATATACAATCTAGAATTATGGTTAGGCTACACATTTTTGGCAACATACTACATACCCTAGTCCATCTCCCTTTTAGATCTAGACTTACAGCCCAGGTGCAGAGCAATACATTTGTCTCATTATTATTATCATTTTCCATTGGCCACTTTTAGCCACGTGAGTGACATTGCTTTGTGGATGGTAGTGTTTGCTGGTTAGTCGAGCACTTTGGTCCAGACCTAAATATATCTATTTACTGGGCTTTTTCTCTAGTTCTGCAAAATTCCAAAATTTGTGGTTGAGAGTGAAAATATCTTGGTAACTACTGCATGTATTTCTCTGAAATTTTCTTCAGATATCCAAGGTCCCAAGAGGATAAATTCAATTAAATTCATTAAATTGACTTGGGCTATCCTTTGACTTTTCCTGTAGCACCATCATCAGCTCAAATTTTTGACTAAGTACCTACAAACTATAATGAAATTCCCATTAGTTGGAGCTGTATTTTGTGTTTCATGCTCATGTTAGTATGCTCACATTAGCATTTAGCTCACGTTCTGTCTCACAGAACTTTGTTGCTTGATAAATGACTATACATATATTTGATTGTGACAATTGTTTTCAACATTTTTTGTCAACTGATTAACCAATTAATGGAACAATGAGACCACTGCCATAGGAGTCATAAATCTGAGCTTATTCTGGTCTCTTTTGTTCCAGCACAAAGAGCAAAAAAGAAGCAAAATATTTTTTTTTGTATTTGTTCATCAAAACTCAGATAATCAATGTGACTACTGTTGTCTGACAACTATTTATGCCAGTGTAACAAATGACTCGCTCACCACACAGCTCCAATATGTACAAATCTGTCAGGAGCAATGACAAAACAAAGTGCTCATTTGTCAGTTTATCGACTCACATTTCATCCACTGAAGTTCAGTTCTAGCTCTACTTCTCTTCTACTGTTGCCCAAACATAGTGGTGGGTGTTAGTTAACCTCTGCAGAATAATGAAATCTGTTATTCCTGTGCAATAGAGTGCATTCTTCGAGCTGAAGCAGATATTAAAAATTCATTTCACGCCAACTGAGTTAAAACACCACACAGTACAGACATTTAGTTCAACTCAGAAGCCAAGAGTTCAGGCCAGCCTCTCGCATTTGTGGCAAAGAAATACAAACTTTAGTACTCTGGAGGGTCGACTGGCAGCTGTAGCCATGCAGAGTAGCCTGCAGAAAAAGACTGCTCAACTGTTACTCACAAAATGAATAGAAGTTATTTGCAACGTGATGCCCTGTCATTCTTGCATGACACCTACACAGTGTTATATGGTGAGGGTCGCCGGAAGAGGACCAAACACACACATCAGCGGTGTGAAACATGTTGCTCTCCTCACTGCTTCTGTAATCTTCAGAGACTTCTTTAAGGGCTGTGAGTGAGGAACCTTCAGTGAGAGGCTTTCAGAAAACACTTGAGGTGTACTAACAGGTTTTTATGAGGTGCAAAAGGAGCTATTTTTCCCTCCAACCCTTGAGTTGCCTTTCCTGAGAGTAAGGAAGGAATTATCTCCAAACCCCAAAGAAAAATACTTGTATATGCATTTTTATGACTTGTAAAGTGTACCTCCAATGACCTATCCCCTCTGAGAAAAGCTGAGTTGGAGGGTTGCCAAATACTACATTACATGTAGGATTGCATACTGTACATGTGAACAAATGAAAGAGATATAACTCCAGTGGCTTAAAAGTCTGAGCCACAGCCCAGGACAAAAACAACAGGCTCAACCCATCCCTGCCTTAGTGTCCCTCCTCCTTCTTGCATTATTCATGTTATGCCGACAAATTATTCAGGCCTTGCCCCAAGCAAATGCTAGGAGTTCATGGAATTAATGGATATTATTTTCCTCGCACATCAGGTATTGTACACTGCAATCAAGCCTACATCCCAAAAATATGAGCTCATCTATTTCCAATAGAGTAGAATTGTGGTTATTAACCTTCATGACTACTTGTAATGTGGTATTTGAACTTAACAACACACAGTGTTGTGGCGTCTCCATTCCCTTGTCGCAGGACTCCAAGTCATGGTGTATTAAAAGCCTTTGTTTGGGATTCACATTGCATTTTACGTCCTTGATATCACTTACAATGATGGGCAGTTAAAAAGAATTATTCTCAGCCTGTTGTATGGAAAAGCACATGGTCAAACACATGGCCTGTAAAAACAAATGGCCTGTGTCATTGAGATATGTTTTTTCTAATAACATCACAAGTGTACTATGGCAAAATGGTTGGTTGATAGCAAAGGCCTGAATGAGAACAAAGAGCTGCAGCACCATTTCCACACCCTCGTCATGTAGTATTGATCTTCCTGTGGGTCATGGACCCCCTTCCCCCCCCCTCGTCCCTCCCTCCGCACGACTATGCCTCAGGACTGTACTTGACAGCTCATTTCGCCAAGCCAGCGGGGGGCTTTAACAAATCAATTACCAGCCTCTTGCTGGTTAGTTGTATTAGAGGCCACCACCGGCCTTTGATTTGGGGCATAATACTATGTTTCCATCAGCCAGTACAGCTCTGCTTTTGATTACAATGCTCCAAACCCAAAGCTGAATATTGTTTACAGTTTGACACTAAAAATCTATTTATCTAACTATCCCATGGAGGAACATTGGTTCTAAGGGTAAGGCCGGCAATGGCCTTTACTGTTTGTATTGTGTCAGGGTAAGCCAAAGCCTGACAGCTTATTCGTGTGTCCAATGAAACACAGTTGTTTTCCACAAACTATTAAAAAGACATCAGTGAGCCACACTGTTGGACTGGGTGACATGTTCCATCCATGAGTGTGGGCACTGTAGTTCATTTTGTTTTCCCACATACATCGTCTTGCTGTTGAAAAAACTCTCCAGAGCAGCAACTGTACATAAATCCTCAACTGAGAGTAGTCCCCAGCAAGTGCACTTTCTAAATATCACATTATACTGTACATATTTTGGCTCTGTTTACAGCTAAAACTGGATGGAAAGGAACTGGAGAATTACCCTGCACTAGTCAATGTCAGTCATACTTGCAGTTCTTCACAATCAGAGAGCATTCAGGGAAAATGAACAGGTACCTTCTGTTCATTCTGAGCCAGGCACAATTACCCCACAGTTATCCATAAGAAAGCAGATGATTTAGCTATACCAAAACCTCTGGAGGTAAACACTGCTGAACACTGGTGCTTTATCCAACTCATAAATCTTGCAATTATCTGACTGGACCTACTGTATACTGGAGAAGCCTGGTCCCAAATAAACAACCTCAAATCCTGCTCAAATAAACAGAGTCCCAACAGCCATAAACACATCACCAAGTGAGCTAATAACCCAAACCAACATGGCTAAAAATAACGCAAGCAAATATGTGTTGTCAAGCCTTCTATGTGTATGTGAGGAAATAGTGTTTTGATGAACTAATGCCGGAGATATGACAGGATATTTGTCCACAGTAGACGCTAAAGTAATTCATTATTTAGATGGAGTTCAGCTATTTCGGCTAAGGAAAATGAGGCAATATATTTTGTTTTTGCATTGTTAGCTTCATTAACCTGCATCATTTTCAGTAACAAGGCATCAGGTGTAATTTCAGATTTTTCTGCTTTAAAATCATGCAGCACACTGTGTGTTCCTGCTAATAGGAATAAAGGTTTTACCTAAGTATTTGCTAACGAGGGCATTAGAAAACACTCCAATTTGCATTCCACAAAAAAAAAAAAATAAAAGTGGAAAATGAGGAGAACAGATCAACACATCAAATGTTTATGAAGTCTCGTCGCAATAATCTGAGGCAAGTTTTCCAGTAAAACTAATGCTGGCTACTGCACAAAGCTGGCAATAAGACAGAGGCATGGATCAGCCAAAGGTTGCACCACACACAGCTAAACTTGCATCATAACAGCTTTATTGGATTGACAAGGTGAAAGCTCTCCATTGCCTCACATTTTACATTAGATCCTTGACATACTGCACTCAGTGTTGTGATGGATAGTGTTTAATGAGTGTGCTGAGACTAACAACTCTGGATTCATTATGATACACAGTGTATCAGGATGTATTCATGTAGATAGCAGTTGCCCCTTATTCCGTTAGCGTTGCTTGTTGTTCCCAACAACTCAGCAACCACAATACAGTATCTGCAGACATATGAAAATGGTCAGAGCTGAACATCCGTGGGTGAACAGCACCACAGTTTATGAATATGCAAGTGACCTTCATTTCAAGGTTCAGAGCTGTCAGAGAGTATAACAGTGTTGGGCTAAAAACACTGTGCATGCACATAAAGAGACCTGGTTTTTAGCTTTGTATCTCTGCAGCCAGTGTAACATGTTGATGTTGATCAATTTTTCAAATAAGATCAAAATGTTTGATCAGTTTTGATACAAAATTGATTCTTTGATGAATTCTCTGGTGAAGATCAAAAGCACCTTGCCTTAAAGGTTCTTCTTTCTTTCCTTTAAGAACTTAGCTCAAATACTAAAACTTCTTGCGTCAAAAAATCCTGCACAAGAAACGTATGGATCTAAATTAAGAGAAGTTCAACAGCCTCTCGATTGGAGACTAAAAGGTTTAAACTCTTAATCTGGTTTAGACCGTGGGCGTCCATGCTGCAGCAGCTGACTCACCCTTGGGAGTCCACTGACAGTTACACAGAAAGCCTCCTAAGTCGGACAAATCTGCAAATAATTAAAGCTTGGGGGGAGAATAGTCTGTTTTATTAATGAATACGTCCCAAATCTATTTTGAGGATACAACTGTTTAGATGAGAAAAACATGCAGTATCGTCCATCTGCTATATAGTTTTCAAAAGAAAAGTTGAATGTAAGAGGAGGTCCCTCTGCCAATATTATTGTTACAGTATTATCTGCAGATTTCAGATGAAAGAAGAACCACAAATAAAAATTTGTTTTTTAAGACTGTGGACAACACTGGGACTATGATGCACGCATATAACCATACAAAGCAGAGCAGTCAGTAGACCTGTGGCTCTTCTTCAGCTCTGCTCAGGTTTCTTCTCCCATTCATCACCTTTCATTCCCAGGCCAAGGAGTCCCCTGATCACAATGATTAAATGTATTTGAATACAGATGAACTGGTTATATTGAACAGGAAATGTAATACTGTAAAAAAAAAAAAGAAGAAGACGACGACCACTGAGGCTTCCAAGAATAAATAAGCAATATTTCAAATGGCCATTTTCTCTATCAGTCAAGTATTGGATATGACGAAACACAGCAGAGGAGGTTTCCTGAAGGAAACCAGAGGTCCTCTTAATAAATACCATGAGATCATTCTTAATGATGATTATGTGATTGTGGCACAGCTTTGGATGCGTCCTTTCCAACAGTACACTCACTCAGACGGTGCATTGTAAAACTATTAGGCCTTGGCAACAAGCAGTACGACTGTCTGAATGTCAAAAACCTGAGCAATGAGTCGAGGAAGTGCTTTACAGCACATTCATTCAAATTTCTACTTAAAATATTCTCATATCCAGGCAAAATATTGATTAAGAATAACTACGACAGGGGTTAAGGAGGTTGTGGAAACCAAGGATAGCTTAATCACAACTCTCAAGCAGGGAATTGTAATTGCACAGGGTGAAAGCCAAGTTTGCAATTTAGTGTGAAACACAAAGTGCCCATGAAAACAACAGCCAATTACACTGGAAAAAACAAATGTGTTACCATGGCCAAACTAAGAAAAAAGGATAATTCTGTGTGTTAAATAAATGCCTTAAATAAATAAATGCTATAAAGATGAATAAAAAAGCAATTGAGGCAACTGTAAAATGTCCTAATTGGTCGAAAAACAGAAGTAGAGAAAATTATTTTACTGATAAATGACTCATGTCATGTGTTAGTTGCCACTAACAATTTTCTTTTGTACTTGGATAAAACAAATGAGAAGTTTTTATTCTTATTTATTTTTTGTTATTATTTTTTTTAACTTATCAGTGCTACATTCTTCACATTCAGTCACTACCCTAAAGATGTTTCTCTGACAAGTCTAATGATGTGACTTCTAACAGGCCTCCCTATGAAAAGATGAGCCCAGTAATCACTGTCTCTGCCTTTTGAAACTTTCAGTTTATGACTTCCTGTCTACACAAGATAAGTCATCTGTCTGTCTTCCAGAGCACCTTGAAAACAGGTACATAAAACGGTTCTTTTATTCCTCCACAGAAGTCTAATTTTGTGATTTCCAAAGCCCCCTAATTTGCTGATGTCAAGTCGTTACCGCAAATTAAAAGCTCATTGAGCAGGCAAACATGCCAGCGTGGGTCCTGCCAACTCATCTGTTCACTGTGACAACCGGTATCCATCATTCATCCACATGATTTACAGCCAAACGTCTCCAGCAGTAGAGTGTGAGATACACCATAATCTCCTACATAAATCTGATTTTTACTTGTAGGCCACATGCAATAGATCACATACAAAATAAAGAGAATTTGGTGTGGTTTTACTTCGTCGTGCTAGTGCATCTCTATGCGAAATCCAGCCATAAAAAAATAAAACTTTTAAGCCACTCTGGAACAGTAACCACACCCATGGAGAATACATTTTCTATACTAATGTATACTGCTGTGACCCTGCAGGCAGCAGACATATAAGCCATTCATTTTCCAATATGGATTTACACTTCATGGAATGACTGAATGGGCTCTGCAACAGTTGCAGGAAGAAATAAATGAAATCCTCATTCACCTAATAAGGGCCAGCCATCTGTGTGCTCACTGGGAAACTATGGTGGATTATTCCTCCACTGAAAATCAATAATCTCTCAATGAGCTGCCGGTGGTAGACGCTAGCTCCTGAGGAGAGTAAGAGCTTCGGGATGTGCAGTTTAGGAGGTGACATAATCTTAGCGCCAGTCGAGGTCTCTTCTCCCCAGACAACAGGACCGTGTCTCGAGGGAGCAGACGAGCCCGCGCTGGCAGGTGCCTGAGGGCCCGCCTGCTTTACCTCAGCTGTCATGTAGGAGAATCATCAGCTCCATCAATCAAGTGGAGTGATGGGCGCACCGCATTAGCAAATGTTTAAGCAGAGGAGTAAATGAGCAGCAAAGGCCGGGTAACACTGCACCAGTCATTTAATCTAGTGTTTAGTGCTGATAATGTATTTTTCTTTACACAAGTGAAGGAAATCTGCCAGCAGGGTAAGATAATTTCACTTCTTCCCAGACAGAATCCAACTCGCCTCAAGAAGTTTCTTGATATAAGTGTCACTCTACTCATAGCGTAATTTGTCTTCTTCCAAGATAAAGTGGCTTGTTTCCAGAAAATAAAACATTAAGCCCTGACCACGAGGCTAAAAGACTCACTCAGGTCAACACTTTTTTGGCAGCAAAAGAGAAGGTTTGAGGTTTTTGAGTGACAGTTTGTTTGAACAGTCGTGAGCCTCATGTGCCTGAAGGTTAGGGTCTTCACCGGGGGACCCCGGCAGTCACTCACGCAAACGAAAACAAAGCTTGTGAGCCAGCAGCGGCGAGGATGGATTCCTCTTACACTGCTTCCTAATTAAAACAGCCGCTGATGTTTCTACCATGTGGCGGCGGGAAAATGTGTCTACTGTACAAGCTGGACACATTCTGAGGAACCACTTGGGGGATCCGGTGTGGTTTTGAGCTCTCTTAACATCTCATCAGGTAAATGTTGTAAGGCCCTTCGCAGCTGGAGTTCACAGTCAGGACAACACGTGCTCACTATGGGCTGAAACAGATAGCTTCAAGGACTTTGCAGTCTTAAACAATCAGGGATCCGACCTTCATCTAATGCCTTGACGCTCTATCAGTCATTCGTTCTCTTTTGCCAGCTCTGCTCTTTTCTCCTTTGCGTACCCTCAATCTCTCTCAGATTAGAAATTTATTTTTCTTGAGAGGGCGTTTAAGAAGTCTCATTATTCTGTCGGAGCAGCTGACAGAGCTTCTCCCCAGATCCTCAAACCTCAGGGGCTGGTAAAGGAAAAACAGTTGCGCACACTTTCTCCCAACCCAAACTTCCTCCTCGGATCAAAAATAAACTCCAGCCAATTGTGTGTATCCATCTCCCGCCGGAGAGGAAGACCTCACTTGGCAGAATAGCCGGAGGGGAAAGTCACACATGCGAAAGGTCAGAGATGAGGAGAGACGCCGCGGCCGCAGATACTGAGGGTCAGCGCTCAGCCAAAATAAACCACTGAAATCAAGCCTGTAAACCATCATGATTCCATCAATCTGTCACCGGTGCGATTTAATTCATGATGACAGAGAGAAAGAGGGAGAGAGAGAGAGAGAGAGAGAGCGAACGAGAGAGTTGGCTCTGTCTGTGAAATACAATACAACACAAGCTGTTCTCCATCTGGAGAGATGTCAGACTCGTCTGCCTCACCAAGCCATGACAAGCTACATTAGAAGCAGTCAATTTACACTACATTTGATTGGATTTGGGAGTGCCACATACTTATATTCAAACATAAAAGATATATGGCCCCAAACCTTAATTAACTAGAAACAAAATCATTTATTTAAAACAACTTCTAAAAATTCTACATGCATAGCCATCGAATGAAAAAAAGAAAAAAAAAAAATACAGAAGCAAAAAGCCAGTACCAACAGTAGGAATTTAACATACCTATATACAGTATCTGGTTTCATTCTTTCATATCCTACACAAACATTTAGTGAAAAGCCCCCTAAGGCTGAGATTACAGCTCTGGATTGGATTCAACTCTTGCCCTCTCTCAGTGTTGCTATTTGATGAAAGACTTGGCACGGATCACATCCAAGTGCGGTGGGTACTTTTTTTTTTTTTTTTTTTCACTTACTTAAATGAAACTATATGAGGACCTGAGCCAGACTGGTTGTCTGGTTGTAAATAACCTGTGGTGTCCCAGAGGGTGGCACGCTGCAGGCTGTTGTGCTTTGCACGCATTTTGCAGAGTACTAAAACCACGCACTGGGTTCCCAGGGCTCAACAGTATCAATTAGGGCAGCTTGTGAAAAGATGCTCTTCCTCCAGTGCTGTGGTCTGGTCAGAGGTAGGAAGTGAGGGAGGAGAAAGGGAGGAGGCAACTCCTACAGCTGGGACTGACCGGGTCCACAAGAATTCAGGCTGCAACTTGCTCCGCCAGTTTGTTTGCAGATCCACATGTAAAAGAAGTATACTGCAATATGCACCTGACCAGTCCCTAGCAATTTCCTCTCTTTTTCTGGAATGTACAGTGATGTTCCCTCTCTGCAGAGATTTCAGAGAACACACAGCACCAGAATAAAGGCCACGAGGGGCACGTGTTTGCTTGTGTCCCAGCATTAAAGGCCTAAAGGGAGCAGCAGGTTACCCACAGTGGCTTAACTTCGCCAGACCACAGGCCCTTCTGTGCTGCATATGACTCACCTCCCACACTTAGGAAACACCAGATACTGTAATCACATCTGAAAACCACTTTAACCACAACAATAACACAAGTCAGAGTAATTCCACCGCTCGCGTCCTTTACGGAGTGAACCTGAATCTGACAAGAAAGGGAGAAGGTCCTCAACAATAATCACATGTCAAATCATTTTGCTTGCTCGCCTGTTTTCTCCAGTGACCTGCTGTAAAGAAAGTTTGTGTTTTTCATCCACCACAGGAAACAAGATTTAGACTAGATCTAGATATATTTAGGCTCGTTGCTTGTATTCTTCAGTGGTAGAATTTGCAGGCAGGTGAATGAATGCTGCACAGATTTAATAAATTTCATCAAGACAAACAATAATCTGACAGCTGCAATAACACACAAGCCAGTGCTGTAATACAAAAATGAAAGACAAACAGAAATGTCCTCACACTTTGAAAGCAAAGCATGGATGATAAGCACAACAGGAATGAATGCAGCAAATCAGGTTATTCTGGAAAACTTCTCTATCAGTAAAGCCATTCTTAAGAATGACAATCCCTCCAGAATAAGAGCTGTCAACAAGCAGATCTGTGTTATGAAAAACATATTTAACCATTCCTGACTTCACCTTTTCATTAGTAAAATATGGCTTATAATTAGACAAGACCATAATTACATCCAGTTATAAATGACTAAAATATGGCAACCAAAAGCAGCAGGCTGGCTTCCAACCTGGCAACAAGCTCTTGTCAGGCCACATTTCCCCAAGCACACTGACTGACGTGTCATCTTTCCAGCTATACATCTATGCCACCCAAAACTAACAAGTTGAACTGGCTTACTCATAACACAATGATGCTTCTGTTTAACTCACTAACTGTGAATCCTCTGCCCTGCTTTTCCTCTGCCTCACCACTTGAAAACACTAACCAGAGCATGTACGATCAGAATGAGTTTGCCCAGTTGGATCTGACAGGTTTGGTCTGCAAAACTGCTGCAAATCTCTGCTCTGTTCAAACACTGAGGTCTTGATTCTTTGTCCGTCATAAACAACAGGCCAACACAACCAGGGCTTAATTCCCCCTCTATTTGGCGACAAATGGCCTCCTTCATTGGGTCCAGGGAGAACAGAGGGACCACACAGCCCCCTCTTCTTACAATGGACAAAGGCATTGCCTCCGAACCAGCCAACTTGTGTCATAACCTTATCGAAACGAGCCAGTGCTCCTCGTCAGAGAATAAGGCCACCGAGATGGGGAGGCCCAGTGAAGAGGGGTAGCCTTCTCCTCTTCCTTACTGAAAAGGGCAAACTATAGCATCCCTGTTGGGTATGGGGGACAGGGTAGTTTTTGTTTCTAATGGCTTGGGGTTCTCTGCTTACATGTCGTGCCCCCTCTCATCCCCAGTCCCGTTAATCCCATTAATATGAAGAGGGCCAAAAGCCTGAGAGTGGCCACAGCTTAAGAGCCATCAGCCAGCATTAGCCCTCGAAATCCAAACCCTTGTCTAGACCCATTAACAACTCAGCCCTGCAGAGTCAAATCATTTGAGACCCATGTCTAATGATGGGAGCATAACCTATAGCAAGACTTTATCAATCATTACACCCAGTCAAAACATTTTTCAGGAATGCACAGAGCTGACTCACAACATGCATCCTGTTATTTGATTATAAATCCAACAAATGTTATTTTGTTGGTAAAACAGGACATTTGATGCATCATTTTGACTGATGGCAGCTTTAATGCCTTTCTCACATTATTGACTAGATGTGTTGAATGTCTGCCACACAACACTGACCATGTGAAGGATTTACTTGTTAGATGATTCAGTCTGGTATTACACATTATTCGCATTTAAGGCGATTATTATCGTGTGTGTGTGTGTTTGTCTGTCTGCAGTACACTGTATGTGTGTGTGTGCGGCTATAACCACATGATGTATTAGGAGAGATAATCTGTTGGCTTTTAATTGAATAGCCAGGCAACGAACACTGAGAATACCCAAAGAGGACTAAGGTTAACGTCTTGTGCAGTGCAGCGAAAACAATCTCTAATGCCTCAATCCACCACCGGGCAGCCAACCCGACATCTACATATGGCCCATTTCTCATCCCACTGCATACCAGTCGGGTGATTACAAGCATCAGAGGCTGATTAATGCAGCTTTGAAGCTGCTCACTCTGGCCTGGCTGGAGCACAGCAAGGGCTTTCAAGAAACGGCAGGCATGGCGACTGCTCATGAGCAGCTTTCAATCCCGCAGCAAGTACACTGGTCTACCACTGCAGCATATCACAAATGACAATCAGCTGAAGCGGGCAATCAGTGGAGTGATTCAGCTCCCTACAGGCTGCCACGCATATACAGTTTCAGCCAATGGCAGATAGCGGTTTGCTCCAGTAATCACAGGGAGACCGGTAGGCTGTCTTCTCCTCCACACTGTGTGATCACCTCCACATTAAGATATTGCAGGTATTTAAGACTCATGTATGTATCAGGTTTCTCAGGAGTCTAGACGCCATCTGGACCTGGAGGTTACAGGTGTCCAGTGGCATCACAAAAAGCATGTTCCTTATGTAAAATATCATTCAGGATTACTGCAGCTGTGTGAAGAGCTTAGTGCTGCCATGCTCAGCACAACAACGTGCTACTGTTCATAATAATGTAGAATAAAATAAAGTAAAATAACGAGACCAAAACTGCAACATCCACAATCTTGTATCACAATACAAGAAGATGGGAGCAATGGTGTTAAATTCTTGATTGCTACAATAAGTCACAATAACTTTTTTTTTTTTGTTCTTCAGTGAAGCAGTGCGCCTTGATTTCAAGGGGAATTCATGCCCTTTCATGTGAAGAGTATTATACCTACTCAAGAACACCTGCTTTATATTTCAGTGCTGTTGTATCCCAGTAGAGGTTCTTCCCTTTTTATTGCATTTTTAAACATATCTTTGGCATTTCTCCACTCCAACTTCTTGTTACTTATTCACCAACACACACAGTAATAGTTAAGATCATTAATATCTGTGATAAGGTTGGTATTGGCATGACATGGCTGACTTACAGAAAGTCCTACTATGTATTATAGTACACAAAAAATAATTCCAATTCCACAGTTTCTCATGGAAGAAGAAAAACAAAATTCAAACCCTCTTTGAACCTCAAAAGCAGTTTTGACAGTCACTGAGAAACCTGGTGACCCAGAATGGAAAGGTAGGGAGAAGGGAGTCCACAGTTAGGCAACAGGAATGCAGTGTTCTGTGTTTCTGTGTGTGTTTCCACACTTTTTACATGTTAGGAAGTGCACCAATAAAACACTTTCTCAAGTTTAATCTCTATTGCACATTTTCCAAATATGCAGGTATTTCAGATTTTTCCTTTCTGCCCCTCACCACAGGGAATGCAGCACAAAGGCCAACATTTTCTAATGAAGTTTAGGAGGTGAAATTCAATAACCAAGATACAGTATAATGAAGTCTTATTCTGGGCCTGATGACAGTGAGGGAGAGAAAGAAGCATCATATCTAGTCAGCTGTTTCCTATTGACCTAAATATGAACTCCCTCCATCCAAGACTCCAATGCTACGAGTAATTCAGTAGGGTTTTGTGGGTAAGTGAAGCAACTCACAAACATATCAGAACCCCTCATTAATGATATTTTTAGAAACAAATGACTTTCTGCCAGGCTAGCTTATCGGCAATTGTGGCAAAAGTGAAAATAACTGTTTCTAACCCTCATAGTCTATCTGTTGGAAAATGAGAGCTTAGGAAAATGGAGATCCAATCTATCTGTGGTTAAAACTGAGCTGATCTTTCCGGGCTGGTGTAGCTCAAATAACGATGGTGGCAGTGGTGACCATTCATTTCTGTGACATGACTAGATGGCGGGAGATTGTTACAGTGATATTTAGAGAGAGACAAATGAGACTGGAATTGGAATGGAAATTGCTATGAACTTTTTAGTTTGCTGACACACAACAGCTACTGTGCCTGGAATGTGAACAGTCTCGAGTTGGTGCACAGTAATTATGTATAATCTGTAAAGTTGCCCACAAATCACAGACACTCTCTTTTCCTCATCCGAAAAAATCTATCAGAGATTATCTAGCTAGTGTGGGGCCAACAAGATTGGGCAGGTTGCCTCCCACATGTCTCCTTCTGCTCCTGCCAACAGATTGTACTCCCTGGTGGTTTGAGGGAAGAAATGCATAGCTTCCTCCTCCAGACAACAGAGTCCCTGTACATTGAAAACAGCCACTACCACATTGGTCATTGGTTTTATCGTTTCTTTGTATTCTTATTTGACATTAAATATTTAGCTGCGCTAACTGATTTTACTGGCCACTGACGGGCAGCAGACACAAGCTGTAAACACAACCCTTATCTCCTTTTAGGCTGTTTGGCTAACATGTTAGCAAACAGTTGTCCATTTACACATCCAGCAAATATGCTGCAAATAAGCTTTCATGGCAAACACAAGTGAAATATTCACACTAATCTATGCTAGCTATGTTTTACTTTCCACCAAATCTTGAAGGAAAAATGTATGTCTTTAGATGCTATATGCTCCACTATCTTTTCTTTCACTATAGTTGCTAACATTTTTTTTTTTTCACTGAGAACGCCAAAAGTAAAAAATGAGACTGGTGAGAGTCAACCAAAACAATCACTGAAAGATGCATAGAGCCACAGAGCTGAGGCTGTCAGGTGATAATTCTCAGTACGTAGCCACTTACAAGCGATACCTTTCACATTACACGTCGCAATTTGATCCACCATCATGACAAAAATATTTATTTACAGCCACTTTAACAAATAAAATTAATATGCTGAATCTGTGTTTGCCTCATTCTCAAGGCCATCCTCACTGACTCTATTACGTACTGTCTGTGTCATTGGGAACTTTGATGTCTCCATCCTGGCAATTATGAGCAAACACAACATCCTCCATTTGAATCCACTTCAAACCTTCCCCTTCAAAGTGTAGAAGAGAGAAAAACCCTAAACTGCTTACCAAACGGGACCATCTGGAGGCAGTCATTGGCTGATGGGAGCTGGAGGCCTAAAAGGCTTTGGGGGGTAGTAGAAGGGAAGACAGAGAAAAAGAGAGAGAGAGAAAGGGAGGCGGAGAGACAGTGGAGCAGCTACATCTACCAAACCATGTCGTGAGTCCCCTCTCTGCAGGCAGGATGGTAATTACAGGGCGCAGACAGAGAAACCCTGACTGGGGAGAAAAAAAAAAAAAAAAAAAAAAAGCGGAGATACTCAGACTGCTGGGTTGCCGCCCTTGGGCCCTCAACATAACCGCAATGCTAACCAGCCCATCTTATAGTATAGGCCATGAGAGTAGGGTTCCAGATCAGTGCACTGACACACAGAGCCAAGGAAGAGGCAGTCATGGGCACAGACAGCGGCACAGATTCCACGTCGGTCCAGGTAGGCCAACACAGACTGGGCTCCACCTGACAGGGACCACACAGAGCCTTTGGATTGGTAACAAAAGCTCTATGAAGGCTAGAATTAAACCTCTGGGACATGATGCATGATGCAGGGTCGGTCTGTCTTTGACCTGAGACACGCTTACAACCACAGAACAAGAGGCAAAGAAACTGCCCTAAATGTTAGATAATAAGAAATAAATAAAGCAAGAAGTGAACGTGAGAAAGAGGAAGTGTGAAAAATAAAAATACATCAAATAGCAAAAATAAATAAATGAAGAATCACTACATTTATTTTCCGCAACCCGGTTGGTATGGTGATTAAACAACATGAGTCATGTGCCCTGTGTGGCTTCTTTGCCGTCACTGAGTCGGGAGCTCACATCAAACCGCGTGAGGAGTTTTGGTTCTAACCCCCCCCCACCACCACCACCACCAGACCGGACTTCTTCCCTAATAAAGCTTACAGGGCATCGAGCAGTGCAGTGACTCGCCTTTACCAAGTGTCTGAGCGTTATAAATCATCGCCCATGCCCAGGGAGGCCGCGACGTCCTTCAGAGCAACCCGCAACCTTCACACATCCTCACACAGACAAACATTCACGACATCGTGCTGAGGGCAGAGAAATGAGGTGGGTGCAGTTCATCACATCCATCAGCCTACTGACAGGGAACGATAATCCATAGAACCAGTGTGCGTAGGTTCAAAGGGAAGAAGTGTGCTGCCTTTCAGGCTTCACTACTGCTAGATTCACCTTAACTGACGTGTGGCACAAAAGCTTTTTTTTTTTTTTTTTTAATTCAGAAACTTAAAGAGAATGGGACATAAATTTTGCCACCAGCAATCAGGCCAACAATGCACTAAGGCGTTTTTGCCATTTCACTGTCTGCAAGTTCCCAACATGCAGGCTTACAGCAAGTCACACAATATTGCACCAGTATTTCTCCTCTGACATTTATCTGGGCTCTCCCATTCCTTCACTCGGCTCGAACTGTAGATTACAGCGGCAGAGATATGAACTACATGACGTATGATTCCCGTTTTCCAGTGCAGGTGTCAAAGCTGTGTATGTGCTAATGATGAGTGCATCCAGGGGAGGGAGAGGAAAAGGTCCCTGGGGCGATTTGGCACCGCGGAGCAGGCCACTCTTCCAGGCTGTCGTTTTTATCGAGGGAGGGGCCGTGACTGACTGCAGGGTCAGAAAATTGCCTTGCATGGGATTTTTTTTTTTTTTTTTTTTACTGCCTGAAGGATAACATTTCGTGCACCGCGTGTAAACTGTTTTTTTTTTTTTTTTCCCTTTAGCTGTGACCTCCTGATGGCCTTGGTTGCTATGTACAGAATGCAAAAAGTTTGCTCAAATTAATGTGTAACCACTGAACACACCTTTGATAAGAACAACACACAGTACCCTTGACAAGTTGTGTTTTTCTCCTTGTACACTCCCTTTACCATGAAAAGAATACATAGGAAGAAAATCATTACGTATTCCAGCAACATACCAGGCGATCAACTGCAAATCCTCAGGTGTCTTTTATGCCAGCTCTGTAGCCCTGAGACAAACTTGGATCTTAACTTTTAATCACTAGATGAGTAAAGTCGATGCACTGGTTTCTCAGCCAGAAGCAAAAGGGAAGCACCAATCTGTCTTCACACAGAGAGGAATCAATGCTGCACTCTGACAAAATATCCATATTTAATTCTTCTGCAACTATTTATCATAAACATTCAATATGTTTCTGAGAGAGAGAGTTTCTCTCCACCTTCAAATGCCTGATAATGCATCAACTTGAGCATGTGGCCTCATACTCCTCAACAGTGATGTTCTTACATTATCTGAATGATGCATAAATTACCATCAGATTCTCAGTTAAAATAACACCAGTCTACAGGCTGCAGGGTGTTGGGTGATGCAGTTGTGGCAGTTTGATTTATTGTCTCTAACACATTCAGTTTTTTTCCATTATGATGGCTTATTTTCAAGTCACATCAGCTTTTTTTTAACACAAGCACGGCATTAGCAAGTTAGATCAGTCTGTGTGTCCAGGACTGTTTCACTTAACAAAATTATACATCTCTGCCGTGCCTGCTCTCCCTCTGTCTCCCTCTCTCCCTCCACCACCACTGGAGCCTGGGGGGACAGGAGACGGCTGCTAATTGCAAGCCTGAACCAAACGCATGGTGTTAAAAACAGATAACGCTGGATGACAGATAGCCTGCGATGAAAAAAACATGTCGAGACAGAAGAGAACACGTCAGAGAAGATCTTTTTTTTTTTTTTTTTTAACAAAAACCCCTGGCCGGGATGCTGTTGCTGTCATTCATCTGTTTCATAAGAGGCCTGCAATAACTTGGACCAAAACTGGTATGATAATATATAACATCATGTTAACATCCCCTCGCAGAATAATCAGGAGTTTGGCTTTCTGTCTTACATTAAAACTTGGAGGCCAGAGGCTGTCCAGCAGCCACACAGCAGCTGACTCTGCAGCAGCAGCAGCAGCAGCAGCAGCAGCAGTAGCCTCTCACCTCTGCACAGCGTTGCCACTCCCTGACAGGTTTATGGACACAGAACACATCGTTCCTGCATAGGAGTGCCTGAATCACCTGACTCTAGAGCAAAGTGCAAACGCATAGCAGCTCTACCACAAGAAAAGTATCAGAAATTCAGCAAAGAGGCCTTCGGGAATGTGTTACACAGAGCAGTAAACGGAAATGTAAAGAAAATACACCATCAGTTGATGTGGAGGGTGTTAATGTGCTTCACTCAGCTGTATCCTCTGGGTGTGTTTTAATAGTCACACAACACCTGTCATAAATATACAAACTGCTGGAACAAAGCAGACATTGAAGGTAATAAACTGCACAATAATCTGTTCTGAGCAGCTGCATTTAATCCTCATATCTTTAAATATTAGCTCATAATTAGTCAGCCTGTATTAGCGATAAAATAACAGGAGGATGACACAGTGATGGCAGGAAAACCATGATGCCTCTGACCTACATCAAGGCATGGATGGTGCATAAATGAGCCGGAGGCACTGACAACAACCATTCAGCCATCGCATATCAAAAGGCCAGCTATGAGTAATGCATTACCCGGCATCACAGCGGCTGAGCCCGTGCTCTGACGGCTCTCCAGCCGAGGATGGCAACTTACAGCCTATTTTTGGGGGTAAATTAATAATAAAATACTTTGCTCAAAGTTTCGGCGGCCTGCACATTTGGAGACAAGTTTGGCAAAGGGACTTCCGCTGCCGAGTGAGGAGACGTGTATGTTTTCTCCTGAGATCAATTATTTCCTCAGCACAAGTCAGGACTCAGAGCAAGTCCAGGCTCTGGAGACTGCAACACTTTGCACTGAGGCATCTGAGCACACTGCCTATTTCCTACTGACTTCACTGTTCCTCCTATGGAAAACTATAGAGATATTATGAAGATTCAACTACAGGATGCTGCAGGAGTACATGTTAGTATAGTAGTATCATTGGAGATGTGAAAACACTATATGATGATCTCTACAGAGTCAGTAAAGGCACACAAGTGACTGCAGGAGAGTAAAACTGATTTTTAAGTTAGGCACACTGTACTACAGACAACATTCGATAGCTCCTGAAAGCACCATACTGTATTGAAAAATTGATACTTGCCTTCAGGCAGGCTGCTTGTTGTGTTAATGACAAAGTTGTGTTAGCTGCTTCAATAAAATGCTGCTCATTCAGAGTTAAGGCAACACGATGAATGAAGCGTTTCACTATTCCTATGCTGGTCTTCGGAACTGATACATTACAGGTGAGGAGATAAAGCAGAGACAGTGACGTTAGTAACATGGGGGCAGGATGTCAGTCATTCAACCAAGTACCTGTCATCGTAGCAGAAATCGGCGCCCAAAGTGTTGACATACAGGACCAGAGCCACGGCGCCGCACAGCAATTCAGCAAACATTTCTCTGTCTCGCACACACGCGGGGAAATAATAATGATAAAGAACAAAACAGGAAAAAAAAATAATAAAGAAGACAAAGATGCGAAGCGAGACAGAGAGAAGCAGCGAATCCCGAATCTCTACTCCCTCTCAGTCTCCGTCTTTGTCAGGATGTCTCTGCGAAAACAAGTCCATCTCTCCCTCCATCATCCTCGCTGAAGTGCACAAAGTGGATAATCCATGGGTGGCTTTCTTCCTAACCCATGTTGGGTCGGAGGTGGAGAGCTGTGTGTCCTGCTGGGAGCTGGAGCTCTGAAAATGAAACACGAGCGGCGTTTAGTGAATCTGTGACAGCACAGCCCACCGCACGCCTTCCCGACACACAGAGGAGGATCAGCGCTCTGATGCTCAGTGGCCGCTGCTGGAGGAAACCGTCGTGATTGAGACCGCGGTCAAGTCAGCGATAATACCTACGCGATGTCCGGTTAGACTTTCAAAATAAAGCGAGACAATTCACATCTAACGGCGGTAATAGTGCCGAAGTGAATATAAAAAAAAAAACATAAGGACATCAATTGTTTCTTCGCATTTCCTAAAATACAAATCCTGTAGCAACTTCAGTAAGTGAGAGAAAACATTACTTATGTACGATCATTACTTATGACTATACATAAATCAACATTTTCACCTACATAAATCAGATTGCTGCCCATTTTAAAAGAACTAATCACCAACACCGCTCTGATACAGATTGTTTGTCACCTGAATGATTTATATTAAATGTATAAACTAAATGTATCCGGCCTATATTAAGGGCACATTTCATATTAATTTCCCTAGTACTCGAGTCATTGCTTTAGAAGAGTTGCTGAGCTTTAATATGGAGGAAAATCTGCTAAACTTCCGCTCTTACTCTTGGTATCTCTGGTACCTTGACGCAGTTGTGATCCAAACGCATGTGGTTAGGAGATCTCGAGCGCATGCGCATTACTCCTCCAGTGATGTGGATAAATCGTACTACATAAGGCTCACTTACCTCCACAAACAGTAGTCCATGATATGGAGGTGGTTCTCAGAGTGACGCTCAGGTAGGCTCCATGAATTCCCCGAGTATAATCATGAATATTTGATTTAATTTTTACAATTACTTCATTCCCTGAGGGGTTTCGCACCATAATGAATAGGATATTATTGTAATCAGCGGTGTCGCCTTCCTCATCTACCACCTACAGGACAGAATACATTATGGTTTAGGCTAATATGTATCTCCGGTTCCCTAATTAGGAAAACTAATGATTAAAGGACTCCGGGGCTGCATTAAATGTTGTGACATTGCAGTAAAATCATTCATTGTGCTGTGAATTATTTTTAGTAAAACTTTTATTGTTATACTAGTCTGGCTTCAATATACTAAACATAAATGATCACAGCTGCAGGAAACAGCAGCCATAAAAGAAACACTGTGTGTCTGTGCTTTGACTTCTGTTCATTGAAAAAAAAGAAAGAAAGAAAAGTAAAAGGCAGAAGATTCACAGCTGTTTGTTTAAACAAAACTTTTTAGTTTGATTTCAGTAGAAATCATCGTTTTGTGAGTGGACTTCTCTCAGTCCAGTGACCAGTACAGACTACTTTGATTGGAAAGACTAGTTGTCTGATTAAATCATGAGAGGAAAAATATTTTCCTTTAGTTGAGGTGAAAAAAAGGAGACATGGTCATCACACTGGCCCCTGAGAGCTTCTACAGAGTCATTCCGGTGATTGCTTTCTATTGATTTAGGTTTGACTTGAGTATATAAGCAGTGTAAAGTGGGCCCCACAGTCACCAGTAGAGGGCTCACAGTGCATGGTGTCTGCAAGGAGGTCATACAAGTCCTTATCTCAGTCTCTACTGTGCAATTAAATGCATTGTCCACAAATAAATACAGCATTGCCCAGTAATAATCCACCGATTAGCTCATTGTTCCAGCATGACTTCTTTAAAACACTGATAGAGTAAAATAACAACCAAAAAAAGAGTGTTCTTTTTCATGACGGATAACATCAGCGGCTGCTTATTATTAGACTTTCCTAGATTGGATCTTGTATCATCAATTTCAGGATGAACAACATGTTTTAATTTCCAAAAACAATATACAGCATTTTATAATCAAACTCTTCCACTCATCATGACCGTTAAAATGTTCCTGGACTCCCTTCCATAGAGGATATTGCACAATATAAAGACGTAAGAGACCGGCGGCAAAGAAAGGGGAGAAAAAAAGAATAATTGTAAAAAGTGCTCCGCAGACAAAGCAAGTAGCCTGGCCCACTGCATATTGATTCAGGGTTGTTTCAATAGACAGACCCCATCTGTCGGGCCAGACTTCAATGTAGCCTTTCACGGGACAGCAGCAGGACACTATGATGTAACACATTTCAGGAATTAATTAGACTGATCAGAGAAACTGGCACAAGGGTTTTGCGCTTCTGGTCTACGGTTCACAAGGACTGATGAAATATCAAAACATGAAGGAGCCAGTGTTGCTCATCGAGTTAAATGCATGTGCACATGTCCTTCTAAATTAATGTCTCGCTGTGTTATACTGCAAAAAACAAAACAAAACAAAAACCTTCGCTTTGACAAATGTGATAATGTGATAATTAGACAAACTTTGATCAAACTTTTGATTGTCATGCACATGTATAGCTGCTTTTCTTTACTTCACCATTGTTGTTTGTTTCTCAGAATATCACATCAGAATTGGGTTTTTACAGTTTTCTAACATTTTATACCGTAAAGGATTCATCGATTAATCTATATAAAAACAGGAATTTTAATCAAAATTGAAATGATCATTTCTGAAAAGAATTGGTTGTTGCAGATCAATACTTTGCGAGCTTATAAAATAACAATGATGGGTGGAGTTTTCAGATCCTTTACTCACTACCACATTGTAAAAGTCATGTGCAAGTAAAAAATACTGCATTGGAAATATCACTTAAGTAAAAGAACCTGTTATTAGAGAAATGCATTTAAAGTATCAAAAGTAATGCATCTATGTCTATGTATGTGTTTTACTGTTGTAGTAGTAGAATTTTACAAAGAGTTGTAACTCATGATTATTAATCAATCTGCTGATCGTTTCCTTGATTAAAACATTAATAAATCATGAGAAATACCCACGATAATTCCCCAGAGATCAATTTAACATCTTTATCCTCAGTAACGTTGTTGTTGTTTTGTCCAAACAATAATCCAATTACCTAAATTATTCCGTTTACAGTACTGGTGATCCGTCCAGGGTGTACCCCGCCTCTCATCCACTGTCAGCTGGGATAGGCTCCAGGCCTTAAAGGAGTATAGATAAGTATAGATAATGGATGGATGGATTCAATTTACTGTGATTAAAGTTTTGTAGTTTTCTGTCAATGGATGGATCTTGCAGCTGTTTTTTATATAGTCTAGTAGTGTAATATATAATAATGCATCCTACTTCACAAGCTTATCACATGTTTTGTATGTAAAACTCTAAATCTGTACAGTAACAAGTAACTGAGTTCAAAATATAATATTTCTCTTTGAACTGTAGTGGAGTTGAAGTGTAAAGTGTCATGAAATTGAAAGTACAAGTACCTCAAATTTGTACCTAATTGTATTTGCACAGTACTTGAGTAAATATACTTCCCAGTCTTACATTCCCTATCTTTGAACCTGATGCACTGTTGGAGATGAAACCACCAAACTGTGTACAAAGGAACTGATAATTAGCTCCATCTTGACCAACCCAAGCATTAAATGGCACTTACTGTAAATGTTGACGCTTTTGTAATAATAATCCAATAATGGAATGTAATCTACAGTAACAGAATAACACTAACAACCATTCAGCTGCATGTCAGCACTTTTTACATTTAATCCTGTAAATATACAGAATTATAAGACTGAATATAGGACTTTTGACTGTAATGTATTTTATATTATATTAATCCTATTTTAACTTATGCAAAGAATCTGAATTCTTATTGGACCACTCACAGCTACATCCCTGCATGAACTTTGCATTAAGTGACAAATCAATGCAACTTGACTTTAGTTGTGTCTTGCAGAACAGTATATTGCATGATAATACATTCTCAGCTTCACATAGGCTATGGAAATTGTCCAACCAAAGTGAAAACATGTGTATGTGTGTGGGTGAAAGAGAGAAAGAAAAAGGGGCGGGGGTGGGGGGCTTTTGCCTGATGTATGTGACAGAGGAAGACCTCCCTGAATGTCTTTGGATCCTGGATGGTTTAAAGGAATTACAGGGACACTGCTCTGGCTGTTAGATAATTACAGGTTCAGACCCACGTCTGAGGGCCAAATCACTTCTGCATGGAAAAAAATGAAGGAGAAACGTGAGTGTGGTGAAACAGAAAGTGATGCTTAACGCAGGCTCTCTTAAGTATGGCTTTGCACGAAGCCATGAGGCTTAATCTGCTTTGTGGTTGTTTTAGAGGGACTGACAAGAAACAAGAAAACTTGTATCAGGCAGCGTGCAATTAACAATACTTTGAACAACACCAACAAATGCGTGCAGGTGGTGTATTGTGATCAGCCAACATGAAAACAGAAACGTCATCACTTTTTGTCCTGCAATATTATTCTTTCCTCTAACTTCCTCTTCATTCTCATGCAATCTGAGTTCCCTCTCACGTCTGCTTTCCAACCTGTGCTCCAAGAGAGACTCTAGCAATCAGGGAAAACATGAGATCATTAGTGTGAAATATCAACTCTGAATATTCATCTTGACACAGCTTACTCAGCAGTAAACTATCATCAGTAAATTACTTTTCACTTCCAGAGTTGACGGCGCAGGTCGGAAAAGCGTAATGCTGACGGGCCGATCGAGGGGAGGTGGGAGAAGTATGTGTCCGTCAAACAAGACGTAGTGGCGTTTCCATTAATATAATTTGTCCTTCTCTTTTTCAAGAGGGAGTTAGCTCTGTGGCAGGTCCATTAACTGTGATGGAGGAGCAGGATGTTTGATGGACGGCGTCATATGGAGCATTGATACAATTAAAGAAGAAGGTCTTGAGAGATTCTAGCTGCCAGCGTGTGTGATGTTAGGAAGATTACACTGGACCTGGTTCGTCTAAATATATAAGGAGATAACTGCTTTCGCATCACTCATATATACATTCTCCCTCCACCATGTCTCAGTGTGCGACGGTGCGTGGAGAGCAACATTTCCAATTTAAAAAGCAATTAAATTCTGAGCAGAGAAGTGAGAGAATCCAGTGTATTATCAAAGCTTGCTATTATCTTTAGGATGAGCTCGCCTAAATCAGTGGTACATAACCCAAAGGTTTTCTGGCTTTTTAAAAAGACCTGCAATACTGTTTTTTTCTCTTCAAGTAACCACCATCTTAGGAGTCCATCAGCGCAGTCTGCTTCTTACTTTGAACCCCGATGCCCCCCTGCAGCGGCAGCCACGCTGCTGTCTCGCTCCTCCAAGTCTAAGCAGAGAGGCAAAGTCTTGATCTTTGGCAATGAAGGGAACGCTGTTTTTTTCTCTTTCAAGTCATAAATTCTGAGGCAGATTCTTGTTATTTGCCAGGTGAAATTAAAGCAAGCTGGAGTGGGTGAACCCTGGATGAGTACCTTTGATTTCTACCTTCTAAGTAAGTAGGAGTTCAGCACGTATTTGCACTGTTAACCGTTCATGTGCATTGTGAAGCCCGCAATGACAAGAAAAGCAGAAGAAATGGTGAAGGTTTGATTGCCAGCAAGAAGGAGGAAGGTTATTATTTATGGCTTAAAGACAGAAAGGAAGGAGAACAATAAAATCTGTCTACAAGAACAGAGAGCCAGCAGATTATCAACAAAATGAATAGTTTCCATGGTGCATTTCAACACTTTGAATGAAACCTGTTATATTAAATGTCTACTCTAATTTTTGTTATCATTAGCAATGGAGGGTTCAGTAACTTTCAGTTCTTTTTGATTAGGCACCGAACTCTCCACAGGAAGAAAATGCCAACACAGCAGCAGCATGCTATAAATAAAAACAATAGATCCTAAAGTAAAGTTAAGCTGGGGCTCGACATAGTCAGAGAGCTCCCATCTGTTTATGCTATACAGACATAGGCATTGTCAGAGGAATGCTGTGGCTTTTTCTGAATGCCGGTTTTCCCTGTTAACTCAACCCAAGGAAAGGGGATAACTGCAACTGATCAGATCGCTGCGGTGGCGGTGGCATGCTGTCTCTGCCAGCCTGTATGCGTCCTGCCAGCCGCATGCCGCCTGTGTCCTTTTTTTCAGCACGGTCATAGGCACAGGAGCGCTCACACTCATCTGCATAATGAAATTACCCGCAGCAAGGTCTTTTCAACGGATGAATCAACGTCTCCACTCCAGAGACAATTGCTGAAACTTCTGTTATACCTAACCTTTGTAACCCACACGGCCGGAGACTGGCAGGTTCCACACTGTACACCGGAGCTGTGTGGGTTCATACTGGATCCCTCTGTGACATTTAAAGGCTGCAAAAATGACACTTTTTGGACCAAGGACATTCAGTTGACTGCCTTTCCACAGAGCAAAAATGGACCCTCTCCTGCTGTTGGCTTTGCTTTTTGCTAGCAAATATCTCTCAGATATTCAACTCAGCCAGACATGATGATAGTCTTGGAAGTAGATTTGAGGACTTTCACTCCACTGTAACGCTCAACAAAGAGTCGATAAAACTGTGCCTTGGTCTATAAATAAATAAAATAAAAAAAGAGTGATCGTCAAAACATAAGTGAGAAAGTGATACACATAAATTCAAGTATACTTATCTGTAAAACTGCAAACTACAATTTGTTTAATCTGTAATAACAACCTGTGCTATAAACCCTGTAAATGATGATTTTAATGAGACCCAATGGGCTGTTTAATCTTAGCCAGCTCATCTCTCACCTAAATCCCACAAATATTTTCAGTGAGAGGATGTTTACAACTACTTTAATGAACACACAGCTCCCTGAGCCTGTCCTCACAACCTGAGCTGGCTGCAAATCCCAGAGCCATAGCTGTGTATGTGTGCGAATGCTAAGATGCTGTGCAGCACGTGTGCCAGAAAAACAGGTTGTGCATGTCTGGACGCTTTGCACACACACATAAACCAATGTGTCTGTTTACAAGGGCGTATGTTTATACGTCGATCCCAGTCTTTTTTTTTTTTTTTTTTTGATGTGTAACATTTGGCCCTCAGTCTGAGTGCCTGTGATGAGAACTGCAGCTGATCTGGGCTAATGTGTTCAGCAGAAGATTGAAGAGGAGAGCCAGGTTGAGGGATCCTTTAAACGTCAGCTCAGGTCTCCTCTGCCCCAGCCTCGACTCCTCATGCTAAGTGCACACCAGAGGAGGGCTAAGTATGAATAAAAAGTCTTGCTGATGTTAAGGAATTGTGTATTTTTTGGTGTCATGTCTTGAGACGGAGTTAGACAGAATTATACGGTCGCTGGTCATGAGTCTGTTGGCTCCGCTGCAGTTTGGCAGATGTTTGAATGAGCAGCATACTCTGCAGATGACATACACAGCCAGAGAAAGGAAATAAGGAAGCATGTTCATGACTGCACCTCATCGACCTGCTACTAAAAATACCGCCCAGAAAAAATACATGCAGCTTTTCAATTTGTATATTAGGCCTTAGTCACAGCAGATATTTGTCAGACTTGTCAAAGTGAGAAAAGCACAGGTGTTACTAAGCCATGACAGTGTGACAGTGAGCTGGGTCATGCTAGGAGCTAGGAATGACATGAAGTCACCAAGTTCACTGACAATAATGTACCAGTAACAATTATAGAGGTGTAAGTTGTCCTGTCTGAAGAGATGCAACAGGACAGTGAGGGAGCTGTCAATCAACCACAGTCTCTACACACCCACAAATTCCTGAGATGAGGCCTAAGAAACAAAATAAGTGAAAACACCCGTGTGGGAGAACCACAGGTAATGTGGTATGATGCACCACAGAGAGTCAGATTATTACCTGACTCTGCAGTTCCCCTCAGCTCTACAGTTTTATAGCATCTTCGAGTTCTGGCATATACCTTCACTGTTTTCATGCACTCCTACTGCTCTCATACCATCATTTTGGGCCACAGCTGGCAGCTATTTACAGTGAACCTCTGAAAACCTGCTGTACGCTACCTGCTCAGGACCAAACAGCAGACAGACACATTTAGCAAGTAGCTGGTGAAGACAATGGATGATTCAACAGCTACAGAGCCAGATATTTTCATCATGGGTTGGTGGAAACCCAAAAAAAAAAGCTAAAAGGAGAACAAATATTAGACTTGATTTGCTAGATGGCCAGAAAAACAGCTCCAGAGGACTGCTTAAATTGCCAAAGTCTGGTGGATAGCCTATGGCAACTAGGCAACTGTCTGTTAACAAAGTTTGCCATAGAAACTTGAAAAGTGACAATATGTCAGTGTTGTGCTTACAGCTTGTTTCCATCACCCCAAAGCCATGCAGCTGTCTGAAGTCAGCAGGACACATGTTTATAAATCTGCAGCCTCTGATTTGAGAAGCACTGTGTTGGAGTGCAGTGCCACTACACACGGCCATCTTCTGTGTTTACGGTGCTATATGTATGTTTTTTGTATGTGATAACAAAAACTCACTTTATAGCACCTGTAAATCATGTGTAAATGACACCAGACTGCTACAGAATAACCACATACATGAACATATGAACGGCTTTACCAAACTATTTTTTCATTAACTGTTCAAAACACAAACACATATGGTGTGTGTGGTTAGGTTGTGCTGCTGTGCACCATCAAGAAGTATCTCTTCATATGCTGAGCTGTTGTCATGTGTCACTGTGTTTGGCCCCAGCTGTTTCAGCAACAGGTTTGATTTGGCTGAGAGTGTTTTTTTTTTTGTTGTTTTTTTTTATCATTTCAATAATCTATGGAGACACCATGGGACAGACTGGGACCAATCCATAGTACCTTCCCTAATTTTTGCGTAAAGAACAGTGAGATCCTGTTAAATGTGAAAACCAGTTCATATTAGCTACTAGCCATAGATGCTATCAGAAGGACTGTATCACAAAAGCGTTTGCTTGCAAAAACTCTCAGAGGGAAAATCAGTTAACTGGATTGAATGAATTACTGGAGGACGTTCCTGGCAAAAGGGCTTTTATTGTCTGTTAGAAGCGAATTATCAGTCAAATCAGTTTTATCAAGATGTTCTTCTGAGTGCCATTAGCATAGAGAACCAGCTTAGACTACAGGCTCTGCACATCAAATCCAAATCAAATGCGAAACGCACAGAGTGGTCTCATGGTGTGCCTTGCATCAGCAATAACCCCCTCCGCCGGTGCACTCCTACGCTGTAAACATGCTGTTTGATTTATAGAGGAGTGAACACATAGTGGAGTGACTAGTCACTGAATGCTAATGTGCCAAAGTTAGACCTTGCATACAAATGTCTTCCCCCTCTCCCCTTTGCCAACACACTCCTCGCACTATTTCTCCTTCCATCCTCCTCCGTCTCAATTTTCTCTTTTGTGCCCCCTCTTCTGTTCTTCCTGTCGCTCTGACTTACTCTCCTGACTCTCTCTTGAGAGACACACACACAGTTGACAAATTGTTGGGCCATGCTTATGCTTTCTACGCGTTGGAATAGTTGAAGCACTGAAGAAAACATACGAGCCAGGGAAAGGCAAGTGGCTCCAACCTTTTCCTTTGTTCTTCTTCCTTCTTTCTTTTCCTCTCAGCTCCAGTATGGTTGAGAGCCAGAAATTCACATGGTACTTCAGTGTTTAAGTGGAGCCACACACCAGGATTTCGGCCTGGATTGATATGGAGGGGACATGCAGTAACCTCTGTTTGGGGCTAAGAGAACTGCACTTAGACTGTAATTTGTCCATATAATGTGGTTTAGGGGGATTATGTACTATTATACATCAGAGAAAACCAACATCTTTTACACTGGTAATAATGTCATTACATGTATGAAAGAACAGAAATGAGTGTCATCAGAGACAAACAAGAAGGATTAAGCACATCAAGCGAAAAATGTTCATAAATCAGCTGTTTTCCGACTAAATACTTAATAAGTTTCATGTGTCGTATGTCTGAGTCTCGGATCTCGCGACATGCTGCAGTGATTTTGTCCCTTCCATGTTGGAACGAACGTAGATTATCTATGTAATGCACACTGCTGAAGGCTCTGCTCAAACAAGACATACTTTAATACCCCTTGCATTTGTTGTTCAGACATCAAAGAGCAAGCAGTGACAATTTCAAGTGCATGGAAGTGATTTAAAAATATACAACAGTGTGCTCCTCTATAACTAGATGCTCATAGCTGTTGTAAGGCATGCCTACAGACCTCAGTCTCAGCACAGTTGTGCTGGGCTGCTTCTCTGCAGCGTTAAGTATGTGACCAACACAAAAATGACAAAAATGTGACCTCTGCAAATTGAGAGTTGAAGGAAAACTTTTTGAACCTGGACCTTATTCTCATATTTTTCAGCTGTTCACAGTGGCCACGTACACTGTTCTTGCTCAATACTGCACCGATTCCAAAGACTGTTGTCCCGATCATTCATTTTTACCCAAAAACATGGGAAAATCTGGCCCTGGAGTTATCCTTTAAAATAAGATCAAGCCTGAAGGATCAGTCTTGATATAACCAGCCATATGTAACAAGGGCCTTTGCATTCATTTAAGAAGATGTCCTCAGTGTAAATGAGTCAAATCTTGTCTGACAAGTCTGAGTCCCCGCTGTGTTTTCTAAAACAAGCTGAGAACAACAGCACATGGGCTGTTGTTGCTGTTTGCCAGCTCACGCAATGGGAGGCGAAGAGATGACAGATACTAAACAAAGGCCAAGCACTCAAAATACCACAATACCACAAGCAGCCTCTACATATTTTCCGTCAAATGTAATGAAATTGGATTTCAATGTTGCGTATACACAAGAGCGTCTGCCAGGCCCAATGTACATCGAATCTGACTGTGAGGCAATTTAATGTGATGGGTAAGTTAGAGAGTAAAGAATGTTTTTGTTTTGTGTTTCTCAGTCCCTTGCTATTTTGGCATTCAAACTTGAATGTTACAGCAGACTTTTCAGAATTTCTAGCTTTCTGTGAAAAACAATGAGGTCCAGCAGACACTGTTTTCCACTGACTGAAGTCCATCTTAAACCTACTTTTTACAAATGAGATTCTTATTCATTAGTGCCCCTCAAGCAGATATGAAACTACTGCTGTGTCCAGCATACTGATGTGATAAGTGCAGTAAGCCATTATTGTTTATTAGGGCTGAATCAGTGACATGCAGTGCCATTGAAAAAGAGAGATGGGAGTTAAAAGTGTACAGCCCATACACAGGCTACTTCATCGCCAAAGCCTGGGAGATTATAAGAAGAGAAAAATGGTTCCAACTCCCCATATGAAATTACAGAGAGTGCTCCGATACTGCAGCTCAGCAGCCTCATATCACAAATAATGACCATGAGTGAAATTCCTCCACACGCATAATGATGCCTTTTGTCCTTTGCTGCGCTTCAGGCGCCACGATATTTCAAACTGTTTGTATCGTCAACTAGGATTACTGCAATTCCACCACACTCCCCTGTGATATAGGATACAGTGTCACTGAGCCTCTAATGGGTCCTTTAATCTGCACATCTTTTCAGCAGGGCAGCCAGGCGCAGCAGACACGGGTGGGGACAGATGCGGAGGATGTCGAGGAAAATATTTTGACTGGCGATAAACAGTGGCTTGATAATGTTTGGACATTTTTCTGCAACATTTCAATTTTGAGGGAGATTGTGTTGTGCAGGTCTATGTATTTGTTTGAGCTTATTTCTGTCCTGAACATCTGGAAGTGATTCAATGAAGAATCTCTACCCTTTTGTAAGATCAACTGGTTTTTGGTGCTTTTAGTTCTTTTCTTTTTTTTTCAATTTAATGTTTAAATTTTTCTTTCAATAAAGTGTGCAATTCATACATACACATGGCACCCTATAATTCTCTTGTAAATGTTGTATTCCATTCAAAAAATGTTAATGTGTATCCAGATGACATTTGCAATCATGTGACAGCATAACTCACCAAAGTTACATTGGGGACTTTCCCTCAGGGAACTTCCCTGCCACTCAGGAGGACCCATTTTACCCTTTCAAATCGTCCATTAAGTTCAGTTCATATAAAACACAGAGATGCTCTTTCTGCTCGTACATCTAGAACACACTACAGATCCTTGTCATGTGGAAATGATAATAGTTGATCTATAGATTGTTACTCTGGTTACAAGCCTCATGCAGTATGCAGCATCTCCTCTGTATCATTTGTCCTCTGATGGCTTTATCAAAGCACTTTCTCCTTTGCACATTCACTTCAGAGTGCAAAAGGACATCTTTTATGACTGAACAGGATTCCCACACTGTTCCTCAGTGCTGGCGGACATGCACTCTACAGCTACAACAACCCCTGCGGTGCAGTGTTTACCCACCATATTTCACTGAGTAAACTGATAGATTTCAAGATCACAGAAAAAAAAGGGGGAGTTGGGGTGGGGGCAGCTGACTTTAACACTGAATTCGAGTTAAGAGATCCAGTTTTATTGCCTGTCCTGTGATGATGCTTGTCTCTCACTAAACACTCTCAGATGCACTGTGGGTGACTCAGTGCATTAACGACCTGTTGCTGTAAACACACTGCATCATTTTTCAACACGTCCATCTGAATTTACTGTGTGCTATTTTATAGGGATGTTCCAATTTTATACACAAAATGCAATATATCTGTGATGTAGAGTGCTATCCAGCCTGTAAAAATAGTTGTATCATGTTTTGTGTGGGTCTAATGGGAGCTTTCAAATTCTTCAAATTAAATCAGTCAAAGACACTACTGAGTTGCATTATGGGAAATGTAGGCTCAGAGTGTTTTTGAAGCTTGGTTCATACTAGGGACTAAAATTCTCTGGGTCTGCAGCTTTGATTTCGAACACTTTCAAAAAGTTCTGTTCTTCACGTCTTGTGAATCACCAGCTTTATGGAAGTGCAATATTAAATCAGTGGAATGCTGCTTTAAAATAAATGTGTTGTCTGTGCTACACCGCAAGATCTGCCAACCAATCGCATTTTCTCCAAGTGCATCTGAGCAATGGAGAGCCAGAGGCTGTGATGATTTGGATTAAAAGCAGAGGTCACAATTTTGATGAATGCAACCAGTGTCCAGGAAGCAGACATGCCAGATTACTCTGAACAATTATCAGACACAAAATATTGGTTCTCATTTAGTATAAGCTGTCCTTTACGCGGCATTCAGAGTGTCACTAATTCATCCCCGGGTCTGTTCCTGTGAATACTGATGGCGGCTTTGAATTCCAGACTTTGCGTGCGAGGAAGAAATATCAGGTTAATGATGATGATGATGATAAGTGGGTGGATCAGCCTTGAATTTTTCATTGATAATTATGCAATAAGTCATCCAAGCAATTTGCTGTCCTTGCCGCAATCGTTTAGTGCAGGTTACACAAAGTTCAACTTAACAAATTGTTGAGTAATACATATAATGCAAAAAAACGAATACCTTTCTTCTACCCAATGGGACTTTAAAAACACTTACCATTCCTTTGGCTATATAAGTGAATTGTGCAGATGTTTGTGTGAAAGAAATCCAAAGTATTCAATTCAGTTCAGTTTTACTTATAATAGAATACATTATGTCAAGGTGCTTTCACAGAATAAGGTTATAACCTTAGAGCATTATAGAGAAAAACCCAACAAGAAGAAAGAAACCTCTGATCTCTGATGTGTGTGAATGGGTGAATGTGACCTGCAGTGTAAAGCACTTTGAGTGGTCGATATATGATATCAATATGATATGAGAAAAGTGCTATATAAATGTCTATAAGTGATATAATGCAGTCTGGTGTGTTCAAGAGGGTGTTACTTTCATAATAATAATTTCAGTAGTATATGGTGTCCCCATAGCTGAATGGTTAGGGCGTGTACCATGTGGGGCCTGGTGGCCTGAGCAGACGGACCCCAGTTCAACTCCCGATCTGGCCTTTGCTGCATGTCATTCCCCTACTCTCTCCCCGTTTCTCTCTCTCACTGTCCTGTCAATAAAGGCAAAAAAGCCTGAAAAAAATACTAATAATAGTTTCAGTAATGAGGAGAAGGTGCAGATGCATTGTTGCAAAGTGCATTAAAGCCAAGTAGGTATTACAGTCCATATGGAGTAATGACACACTTCAGGTCAGAGAGACAGGAAACACAAACTCTAGCATATACCTCTAGCCATGCTGAGTAACCTCTCATTAGAAGGGTTCCACGTACAACAGGTGTGTTTCACAGCCTCGTGCCACTTCCTAGCCTTTCCTTTTCCTGCCTAATCCTTTCATCACTTCTACTTCCAGCTCTGTTGTTTTCCTGGGCTTGCCACTCATAGTTTTGTGAGTGCGTGAGCCTAATGCTCTAAACACAAGTCACTTTTACTAGGCATGTGATACCACCAAAACACAAAGACGTCACTCTAGCTGTTTTTTCCTCACTTTAACTGGAAAGACAAGAGAGAATGAACTTTTGCACAGTGAAATGACACGTGCTATTTTAGAAATCTTTGGCAGCTCACAAATCAGGACACTAGGCCCTGCCTTAGGCTATGTCAATATGTGTGCAGTGCTCTGCTTTGCGTGCCTAAAATTAACTAACCCAACCACATTTATTTTGGACTACAGGTCTCGCTTTGAAACCATGAATGAAGGTGAAAGTCCTGCCATGTAATAATATGACACGGAAACTTTTTATGCCTTTGGAGCAGGTAACTAATGTGTTTAAGATGTTGAAGAAGACCTCTGGCCGCCAATAGGACTCATTTTCCACTCTATTTGTGCAACAAGTTCTCCACTTTCCACTTCCCATAAAGAGTATTTTCTGGCTCCAGCAAAAGTTGTCAAGTGCATATCTTCCACTGCTCCAATACGTTGCCTTTTACTCCTGTATCTGGAGGCGGGTGATGGAGTTTGTTTACTGCTGCCAGACGCACAAGGACAGTGTTGCCATTGTATATCTGCATCCTTTGCGTGAGTATCAGAGAGCGGGAGAGCGCACACCATTACAAACAACAGGATGTGACAATGCAATGCCCCGAGTGGCCCTCTCTTTCTCTCTCTCTCTCTCTCTCTCTCGGCTTCAAACCAACATGTGAACATCTTGAAGTGCTTAATCTCATCAAGGCTTCTTTTTTTTTTTCTCTCTTGGTGCAGCGGCTCTTCTTTAGAAGTGGCAGGCCGGCTGGACTGAACACACTCCACCCATATGCAGCATCCCAGAAAGTGTGGACTGAGGCCTGTGAGAAACCAATTAGCCCCTGGCTAAATCCTTTGATGATAAGGACCAGTGGTTTATCCACTGGACAGGAGCATAGAGATATTTCTTGAAGCTAGAAAAACAGTGTCTCCTGCAGGAGAAAGTGGGTAAAGGAAAAGGAAAATGAGACTAAATACAGGTGCAAGATTTTAGAGAGAAAAATCGAAAAGAAGTGCTCCACAGTGACACAGTAAAATTCACGCCCAAAAACTACAGTGAGGCTGTAGAATATGGAGGATTTATTTCTCACTGGAATCCTAATCGTTGCCAGAAGTGTTTCTTTTCCTGCTCCCAGTGTCCCAGAGAGGAGCAATCAAAAGGAGTCCCAGGCACAGCAAACCTGTTATATGGAGACTGACTCGTCGTGGTGTGGAAGCAGCAGCACAGAGGTCACAGATCTCTCTCCCGTCCCACACGTTCACATTACAAAGCCACTGTTCATCCATAAATCTCCACCATCCAGCCATCTGGAGCCCATCTTCACACCCTGACACACAAACCCCATCTCACAGGCACTGACCTCACTCACACAAGCCCCACACACAAGGGCCCGAGCATGATATCACTCCAGCTTGTCTCATTATACAAACATAGACTCATCTGTGCACACACATTGAATTTCTGCATTATAAAACACGATGCACGCAGGGATGCACTACAGAGATGAGGGGTCATCCAGTAAACACACAGAGAAGACTTAGGAGTGGAAATTTCTGCGAAGCGGAGCATCGCATTTCTTCAAAGATGAGTTTGACTCGGTAGACTCAGTTCAGCGTTAGCTTTTAGGTTTGAGTAACTTATAGCTTTCTGTGTGCGTCTTAAACCTAGGTTTCAAAGTCTTCTGCTCACGAGCTACATTTCACCTTGACAATTCGTGGTTCAATGTTTCATATTTTCAAAAAAAGCAAACAGGTGCAGGTCCTGGCGGTGCACCGAAAAAGAACATATGCGGGACTGTTGCTTGAAATAAAGCCTCTGAACTGTCATATAAATAAAACAACTATTCGAAGGATGGGGGCTTTAGTGAAAGCAGAGCTGTGTTAACAGGTGAACATCAGAAGGTGCCCAGAGTCAAATAAATGAATTTGGAGAAGCTGGAGCTGGCACTGGAAAACCTGACTCATGATGTTTTTGGAGTGCTTGGTGATCGACATAACATTCAGTATTCACTTTCACCTGTGCAAAGTTAAGCCAAGTTGACGTATTTGGAAAGCAGATAAAAAAAAACAAAACATGCTAACCAAACTGTTTTAAAAGGGATTAAATAGGGATTTTAGTGATTTAGGTAAGTAATCAAATAACTGGAGTGAAAAATATTGGGAAAAAAGTCATTGCAAGGTCTAAGTGATTTTGGTAAACTGACCTTTGACAGAGATATACACAGATGGATTCACGTTATGCAATGACAGCATGTTGATGTTTTGCATAAAAAGCAAGCAGTGACTCATCTGACCAATTTGACAGGTGCACCCTTGCTATTTAATGCACATACAGTAACTATTAGCAGGTGATGGTGACAACACAGTGATGCAAATTGATGCAAATGAAATGCTAATAACATACAGTGATACCACCTGAAGTGAGCTGCAACCCATCTGATCTGCCTTTGGAATGAATCCATGAGGATTCAGCAGTTCAAGTGCAAGGTTGTATCGCACAGGCAGAACACACACAGTGACATTTAAAGGACACACAAGGAAGAATGTCTTCTCAGCAGTAATATTGTATTTACAATGGGTTCTGTAATCACTGTAAATGTTATACTTACAGATGTGTTGCCCCTCAATTACTCGTGTGTGTTTATGTAATTGGGTGGATGTGCATCTCAGCTGGCGCCAAGCAGTTGTGGCAAAATCCAGGAAAGCGAACTCAGTGTTACAGACCTCCAGACTGGTTTAAAAATCAGCTGAGTTTAACTAAGTTTGCTAAGATAGTCCATTCTATTCTATTCAGTATGATGAGTATCAAACAATCAAGTTAACAAGAAATGAACAGATATGTCAATTAATTTAATAGATGGTCATGTAGATCTTTAATGTAATTTGTATTTACTGAGGTAAAATTCACCTATAACTGGCAGTTATAGACTTAGTTTCATGTCCACTGCTTTCTTGTAGTGATGTATTATAGCTTTACATTTCATGATTTATGTCTTTTGTGTCCATGTTTCTGTTGTCCTGTCAATCCATTCTCCATCATTGCTGTTGTAATTTATTTGAATAGTGCTACAGTGTATTGGAAAATATGTCTATTACTGTGTAGGTACCATCCACTCTCAGGTAACCAAATGCAGGGAGGACAGGGTGGCTTACAGGAATGACAAGGTATATAATGAACATTTACATAGACCATTAACCCAGTTTAACTGAGGATTTAAACCATTTATTTTCTACTTAAGTGCTGTAGTTTGAGCTGAATTTTTCGTATTGCAAGAGGCTATACAGGCATTAAATTCATGCACTTATTCCACAATGTGTAAGTATACAGTGCATGTACAGTTCTATTACTGTCTCTCATCAGAACAATTCCAGCAGGGCGGTATTTGTGGTCCCTTGCATCTGAGACGGCTGCATGGAAAAATACAGCGATGGAGAAATGTACTGCTTGAATTAGAAAACTGCCGGAGGCTGGTTATGTGAACGTACCATTACTATTGTACTCACAGGACACAGCTAAAGAGATAAGTGGAAAAACAGATATAAAGAAAACACAAATGCATTTGTAATTCAGGTGTGTTTGAAAAGTTTGCTGCACTGTACAAAGAAGTTCCTTTCTGCCAGGCTTTATTGCTGCTACATCAGCGGTAGTCACCCCTCGTGGTAATGGAACATCTATCTAGGGAGCGAAAATCAATAACAGCTCTGTTGTCGTTATTTGTGATGAACCCATTCACGCACAATCCAAACCTCAAAGGGATGAAGTCAACATATCTATATTTTAATTTGAAGCAAACTGTCGTTCACAGCTTTTCTAAGACCATAATGTCAAGTAAGGGGATCATTTGACATGCAAACAATGCAGCAGACAGAGGAGGGACCTTAAATCAGAGGCCATGTGGGAACCATCACCTCTCTATGCCATTGCATCATGTCCATAACTCACCACTCATACTCCCACATAGCAATAGACTGTCTTTCTTAGGGAACATGAGATAATGTACGATCCTCATGGATACACAAGAGGAGCATCGGTTTTTCTCCCAGCAGGTTTGGACACACTAAGGCCCCAGCTGTGAGTCTTTATGAAGCAATTATGTGACAAAGAGAATTCCCTTTGTGTAAGAGGCACTGTCTCGTCTAGTGGTCTCCAAAGCAGGAAGCTTTGAACCGTAATAGGTTGCGAGTGATGTCTGCTGCTCTCCTGTGATTTGGGTTGTAGTCAAGAAAAACAATTGGCTGTATTATGTATGCAGAAAACTGGCAGATGGTTGCACTGTATGGCTGAGGTGTCACAGCCAAGAACCATATTTACCCTTATTGAGTTATAAAAGGTCAAAACAGCAATTGATGAATCATGATTCAACCTACATATCACTTGTAATATTAAAAAAAAGAAAAAGAAAACTACCAATGAAAGTTTCAGTAGTGGAGTTGATTTGTTGCAGCTTAGCCATCTTTACTGCATTACAGGAAATTCCACACAATGAAATCCATGAGACCATCAGCCATAAAAGTGAAGGATAGATACATACTGAGAAATGTCTGACCTGATCTGAGGTCCTGCAAAAATGCAGTCTGGTCTGAATGTACTGTGCATAAATGAGAAACAATAAAGGCTGAGATGGTCATGTTGACATGAAACTGGTTTAAAGGATGACAAGTCTGAGCAACATTGTACTGATGTTAAATGTCCAAGCTCGTGTGTCTTTTCCTGAGCTGTGTAGTGCGAGTTTCAAACAAGACAAGTGGCCGTGCTAGCAGGTCAGTGAGGCTGCATAACACTATGTTCACAGCTGAGAGGTTTAAAAAAAACAAAAAAAAAAAACTGTTTATTTCAGCCTCTCTTTGAATTTGGAGTTGGACATATAAAGAATATCTGACATTAATGATATCTTCCACTTGGTGAAAAGAACTACACATTAAAAATCTGTTGGTAGAATGGCTGCAAATGCTCCACTGCCTAGTGGTCATCAAAACAAAATGGAATGTTAACACTGATAATATATCATCTATACACTGTTTGTATCTGGTTTCACCTTAAAACAAAGTGATATAAATATAGAACACAAATGTAGCTAATTTAGGCTATTTATCTGGTGTGGCTAAAAGGTAAAGGTACCTTGGAATATTGTGTGAACATATGCTAACTTGTGCTATTGCCAGCTAACATCATCATGCTAAAACAATTGCAATGTCAATGCTGACATGCTGTTTTTACCAGATATATCAGATGTATCAGTATACTGTAGGCTGACAGAAAATGTTAAGTCATCAATTGTCAATTAAAATATTTCATAAACTGAAACTGAATCTGTTCTAGATTTCTTGGTAACCCATCCAGATGCTGAGATACTTCACTGGATAACTGAAAATCAGTGGTCATCATAGATTTTTTTCACTAGTGACAAAGTTTATAAGTGATTTAGGAATAAAGTCACACACATGCAAGGATAAAGAATGATTTCTGGTGATGAATTTGTTCCGTCTGCTGGGCTGAAACTAATCTGATGACAGCAGGTTGATGTTAATTAGGTAAATTAAATAAATCCAAGATGCATGAATGAAAAACAAGTAGCTGCTTCTGTCCTTCAGGCTACTTTACCACAGAACTGTTGGTGCAGATAATCATGTATTCTCTGTGGGAAACTTAAACCTCATGACATAATTAATAACACAACCCAGATCCCCAGTTTCATTAGACACATTTTTTTTGACAGCATCTACCAAACCCTGGTGGAAAAGTATGTTTTAATAATCACTTCAAGGAATCAAAGAATAACATCTGGTAGAGTAGTGCTGGAGCCCCACAGCATCCACTGCTAAACAAACTAAATTGCACAAAATCATCTACAATATGTTGCTCGCGTGTCTCTGATTTGATTTGCTTGAGTACACAGAGAATTTGTCCCAAGCTCTCTAATTAGAGCTTGTCCTCCACAACAGAGAGAGGGATTACTGCTTCTACATTTGTGTCTGTTTATGTCGTGCAAAAGACCAGTGTATTAGTTTAATTAAAAAGCTGTGATGTAATATCCTCCCACAATGATTGTCTCAATATTATACTACTCCCACCATATTCTCTCCCTGCAGAGCAGTTTTGAGGACCTGCTCTCTTTCTTCCACCATTCATCCCTCACTCGTTTGACAACTGGATTTCAGTGAGCTCCCATGGCCCTCTCCCACAGCTCCCCATACACTCCTCAACCAGGATACACTAGGTGTGGGGTTACAGGAACAACCAGAGGCCATGGTGGCTTTTCCAACACCGGCACCTCTGTCAGCAGGATGTGTAAGGGCTCACACCGCAAACAGTGTGCTGTGAATCCACAGATACTGGATGTTGGAGTACGCTGACGCTTCCTGCCTCAGACTTTCCACGAAGCTTTGACCACCTCATAGAACAGATTGGCTTAAAGTAAAATATCACAGTTTGACATGACATAAATTGTCTTCTAATCGAATTCAAATGTCCTCTCAGGGGACAGTGTCATCTTGGAGGGAAGGAATTTTCCAGATGAAGTGGGTGGACAACAGCATTTAGCTGAGTATCAGAACGACAGCCCCAGACACTTCTGTTTTGTACTTTTCCTCACTTCTGACTTGGAACAGCTTCAGGTTAGAGTGCATATGGAGGAGACCATGCCAACCTATAAAAACACAGAGATTAAATTGCTGTAAATTGCCATAACTTAGCCTGTGGTAAACTCATCCTAAAAGCATTTGAGCTGAAGAAGATGCATTTGAGACCCAACAGGAAGATAAAGATTTACCAAAATTACCAGTTTATATGATTTCTAAACAGTTTATGTGGAGCCAAAAGAGTTTTCACTTGCACTCTTTCAGTAAACCAGACGTTATTCTTAAGCACTGCTAAAGTAAACATTGTCTGTATACAGTAGATTATTTCCACACAAACACAAACTAGTTGGCTACACTGTCATACTCATTCTTGTTTGAAATTGGGAAGGTCATAAATGGCCACAAAACCTCTGAAATATGTCACAAGTACTGTAGCAACTGAGATGACGCCACATCTCTGAGTAGATTTCAGTAGAAAAACTTTGCTTGCATATAACCTTCATCAGGACCGTTCAAGGGGACGAAAAGTACATGTATGCAAAAGAAAATGTAAAAAAAAAACAAAAAGGCTTTTCCAAAACAGTTTAATCTGTGTCTTATTTTGAAAATTAGATCCAAAAAGACCAACATACCAAATTAATACTGGGGCTGTCAGCAAGATACAGTTTTGCCTCAGGTTTGTGTACATCACGAAACTAAAGTGGTATTTTATACAAACAGGACAGATGCTCAAATGCAGGACACACATAAACACACGTGGCTAACACACACACACACACACACAAAGAAAGAAAGAAAGCTTTCTCACAGACTTTCCATTGATTTAATTTCAGCAAGCTTTCAGGATGCAGTTGCTGGAAATTAAGCCCGTAGACATGCTATGTTTGTGATTTCTACATGTGCTCTGCATGTGTTCGAGTATCAAACTAGCAAAACTGGTGAACATGAACACAATCTAAGAAAATATTAAATGGTAATAATGGTATCCATCCAAATTCCCTGTCACTTTTGCTTGTACTTGATCTGAGATACATTCTGCTTAAAATGACATATTCTGTCATGCAGATACATCACAGTGTACAGGCCAGGATCCCTATAAAACAGCTCCTTGCAGCAGCTCTTTGTAGGTTCAAACCTGACCTGGTTAAAAGTATGTGTTTACAACGTCCATACAAAAATTAGATTAGTTAACTTTGTTAACAGAAATTGTAACTAACTATATTCATCAATGACAAGATGTTGATGAGACAAAACTTAATTCATCAACAGTAACAGAAAGAGGTGAATAAAATGGAGTATGAGTAGTTCAGTCAGGAGACAGTTTGTTCTCAGTGAACAAAGTTTTTTATTGCATGAGAGTCCTTGGCAATTACACCCCATCATGATGTTATCATATTTGAAGGGTGTGAGGCTGTGCGAACTATAGGAAAGCCCTGGGGGTCTAGACACCGGTGCTGGTGGTGATCGGTCAGGATGTGATAAGAATGAGGACTGGAGGTGAATGGGGCTGAAGAGAAATGACAGCTGACACCAGAGGAGAGGAGAACAGATTTAAAGTTTGGCAGCGATGACAGGATTGGCTGATTAAGAGTGCGGTGAAATCTGATTGGATTACGGAGAATGCCTATAGTCAGTTGAATTAGAAGAAGAGAGACAGAGAATTGTGAATGAATGAGGCATAAAGACAGTCTCCCTGATTGAACTTACGCTAAGCTTTATGAGCTCAGACAACATACAGTGACAGGAAAAGGGGCTGACGTTTGAACCCACTTCAAATATAATGTTGCAGAGAGAAAAAGTGAATCTGTCGTATTGTTGGCTACAAAATTGTTGGGAAGAATACCACAAACCTGAGGCAAAATCTCAAGCTTCACCATGCAGAAACTGAGGTATTGTTAGGATGTTAAATATATAAATACATATTACATTTAAGGTCATAATAAGTTAACTCCCTAAGACAGTGGTATGTTATGTATTAGCATCTCACAGCAACAAGATATTACTACTTTGCTATTAGTACTTTCAAAACTTGTCAAAATGTAATTTGTAATATAATAATGTAACTTTTTGTGAAATAGGTATTTTTCCATATGTTTTTGATCTGGAAGTCTTTTGTTATTTGTTGGAAGCAATTTTTGATATTGCTCTTGCATTCTGTCCAAACTTAAAGCCATGGGATTGTAATTGATGGCTTTGTAATAACACATCCAGTGAATACAGCATAGCATTTCCTTGCTGTCCCGGGTAGAGGGTTCAGTTACCACTGTTGTAAAGGCAGATTCTGTGATCCAGATGAACAAAGCACAACTGCACCACTGAAATTGAAAACAAAATCTAGGAACCTGCTTTTACTTTCAAACTGCTCAACATCTAAGTCACACCAGATTAAGTAATGTCAATCAATCCTGTTTTTTCAGTGCGTGCTCCAAGACACAGACTTGCTAAATTATCTGGATCTTTGCTTAGTAAAATCCATTACTTGTTTTAACATCAGTCCTCCAGATTTAGGGAGGAATAACACATTGTGTAGTATCTAGAATTACAAAATGTTATGCAAATGACTAATTGATATTTCCCTCTCATTCTAAATTGCATGAATTCTACAAACTCTTAAAAAATATTTCTCAATGTATGCAAATCAAACAATTTCATATCTAAATGTACAAAGGATTGGCAGTTAAGTTTAATAAATTGTTAATTATCCATTTGTCTCCTAGAAACCAATTTAGACATTATTAAGCCTTCACTAGCAAAAACATTTCTGAAGCTTTTTGTTGCAACCCAATCTCAAGAATGTAGGAGGGACTTTACCCACAAAATTACTGATGGATTTAAGAATTGGTGGTGCAGCCCACTTCAGATTAACTAAGACAGAGTTTACCTTTAAAATAAATAAATAAATGACCAAATATTCAAAACAACTGCATTAAAAATGACATGTTTGAGCTTTGAATGCACATTGAACCATACACCAGTGGAGTGAAGCGACAGACAGAAACAGAAATACACATCAGAATCCCTCTCTCTGCAGGATTTTAATTTTTATTTCAGACTCACTGTAGCATACTTTGTTCAGTCAGTCACATAAAATTTTCTCAGATAAAAAATCTGTTAGGAGGCGGGATGCCCTGTGTCTGACAGACACATCAGACCTCAGATGATTACACATGCAGAAAGAAAGCAATGACTCATAATCAGTAGCCTCCTCACTCATTAGCTGTATGTGTAATACATCACAAGTAGAGCTGTTTATATATTTTAAATGGTGCAATTTCCTGTGTTTAAGAGAATTTAATTTCACTCTAAACCTTTGCAAAGTAATGGCCTTGGGGGTTTATATTTTTTTCTGTATGCGTTACATTTTCCTATACAGCTTATCTGTGAGAGTGGATGTGTAAACAATGGTTAGCTATTGCTGTAAAGCCTGGCTGAATGCACAGAAAAGCTTCCAAATGCACAAGTTAGACTATTTTCTATGGAGCGTCCAGGACAGCATCCATATGTTTCATGAATAGCAGACTGAAAAGTGAGGAAAACAGAAATACTGGAATGCAGTATTCATTAAAAATGATTTGAAAAGCAAAGTAGACACCCCAACCTGATTTACTTACTCACCTTGTGCATCTGTTTCATCTGAGTTCAGCAGACGAGCTTCTAGTGAGCCAAGTTTTATTTTACAATACACCCAGATGTAACGCGTATCAGCCACTCTCATCATTTATCTTAGTGTTTACACGTAACAGTCCTCCTATCATAAACTTTGGCCATAAAACATAAAGAAACTGTTCACATGTGATCCATTATAACATTGGACTTTGGCTTTGAGTTTTGAACATATAAGAGATAACGGAGACTTGAAAAGAACTCATATTTCTCCCTTTTCTTTTGATAATGATGCTTTCCCTTATTGCTGTTTAGCAGGACATTTTAAACAGAAAATACAACTCACATACATCATGATATTTTGCAGTCAGAGCATAGTAAATCTATGTTTAAAAACATAAAAACAAAGCGATTACACATAACGATTTATGTTTTAAATAATAATATGCACATTTCATTTTCAGAAGTGTATTTTTTCTTCTTATCTGACTTCACTGGTTGCATGAACTGACAAAGTATTCAATTCATGTGAGGGAACGCTGCAACCACAGCATTCCTCAAAGTTAAATACACCCTAAGGATCTCGGTTTATCAGACTATCAGAGTGTATTGATTTCACCTGTCAAAAGGCCTGAAGTGATGGTAACATTATGTAACAGTGACAATAACAAATCACTAGGATGAGATAAGCAAAATGATGTTTATCCAATCTTTTCTTATTTCTACATTCTGAATAACAAATAACCTAATGGCATTCTTGCAGAAAAAAAATAATAAATTGATGCTTGCATGTTGATCAGATATTGTCACTATTCTTTATATTCCTTCTCTGCTAATGGATTTATGTAACAGCATTTGAATTTCTAATGAACAAGCTCTTAAAGCTAATCTCCATGTCTGGAGCACGGATCATTAGACGTCTGGCACATTCACAATCTGTCATAACAGAGTACATTCAGACTTATAATGATCTACTCAGATGGTAATGACAGCTTTGAGTGAGACAACAACTGCTTGTCGTATGTATGGTGAGCCCGCATGGGCCTCACGGCTAGCCAAGACATTCCCCTCTCAGGGGACTCTGAAAATGAAAAGCCACATCGTCTTAGTGTTACCATCTGAAACTCATTGGCTTCAAACTGACAGAGGTTTTGCTTTCAGTGACTGACATCTTAAAAGCCCCCAAACCTTTTTTTAATGAACAACTCATGCATGATAGCTGCAACACAATATCCCAGTTTGGTGAGAAAAGATTCACAAAACATTTTAAGAGTGTGTTCCCGAAATATGAGTTAATGCATCTATTACAGCAGTGAAGAGTCTTTTGATGTTTTTCTTTTATTCATAGCTCTTACAAACCAAACTTAGGCCTTTAATTATGGGTCTGTAAGGATGGTAAAATCAGTTTGAGTTCTGTAATTTTGAGCTAGTGTTGCTGTAAGTATCTTTACTAACAGAACACAAGTCTTCCAGTGTGATCGATGTCTGGCTTTCAAATATACTTTACATCTTCAGCCCGCAAAACAAAAAAATATGGTCATTCTTAAGCCAGTTAAAATCTGGCAAATACTGCACATGCTTTCCCCTGTACCATGATATCCATGATGATGGATGTTTTCAGTCTGGCACCGCTTCAGGACATGTCTATGATGTAAACAGACTGCGATGGCAGATATTTGCGCTTTTATTTACTGTGATGTCAAATCAAATTGAATACTGGCGGTCTTAACAATGCAGCATCCTCAGGGGGATCATTAGCCCACATTTTGTATTTTACATGTTATTGTTCTGTGAGGACAGTGCACAACTCATCACATCTTAAAAAAGAAAGCTATCCAGAGGAAAATCTCAGGCCTGTAAAACAACAGGGAGCCTGGAACAAATCACCAAGCACTAATTTGTATACAGCAGAATAAAAGGAGAATTTCAACAACTATGCAAGCATCAAAGAATGTCTTTTTTGTTGTTTGTGCTGTATGATATTAGTGTTACGAATTTTATCCCTCTTCTAGCTGACCCCTCTCCATCCAAGCAGAAACAGGGATCGCATGCGGAACACAGCCGAACCGTTTCATCCAGGTACAGTCCGGGAGAATTTATCGACCATGTGGTGTGCAGATTCGTACGATACTTCATCATAAGTTGGAAAAGAAGAGGTTTGATTCATGGGTCCTTGCTCAGCTCGATAGCTCTTATCTTTTTTCTGACAGCAGCCTTTGCTTTTCAAAACCAAAACAATAAAAACTGGAAACATATGGCGAGATGGAGGAAAATCAAAATGACCCGCTGTGCTCTCTGCCTTCAGCCACAAAAGAGCATTTGTTTTCAAATGCCTTCTTAATTTATTTATTTAATCAGCATGTTTGGTGTGTGATTGAGGTGAGCAGAGTGAGGTAATCCTCAGCTAAAGACTGGTGGCATTCAGTCCAACAACCCAGGACTGATGCTGAAGTAGTGGCCATGTAGTAATTGATGGAAGAATTTGTTAAAAAAAAAAGAGTAAAAGCAGATTTAATCATTGATTTATTTTGACCAATTAAGCTATCCCTTGGGTTATTGGCAGGAAGCATCTGTATACAGTACAATGGTCCCCACTTTCTCAACAATCAGTATCATGTATTTGAATGTATATCAGCTTCCAAAAGTCAGTGAGGCAGTGCTTACTGTATTTATCTGCCAAAGCAGGAAGCAAAAATCTAATTTCCACTTCATTTAGCATCATAGTTGCTGTTGAAACATTGAATAAAAATGATGAAATGGTAGTTAATTCTTGCAAAGGGTGTAGTGATAACCAATTTCACATGCTTCCTTATTTGTGATGTTTTAGGATCTTACAATCGTAACAAAAAATGAGGCAGGTGACGAACAAATCGACCCTTTACAGAAAGATACGCTTGAAAATAGTGGAATTATCGCATCCCATAAGGATATACTTTTCAACTGTTCAAAAAATATTATTTCAATAATAAACCATTAGCATTTCTTGGATCTGCATTGCAAAGATGTACCTCAAGGGAAGGATGATTGATCATAATCAGTGTTGCATTGTGGAAAATGTGTGTCTCAGCATGAAAAAAGGATTCAGGAAGCAGGAATGAGAAAATATCTGTTTTATATCTCAACATCCAGACACGCTACGTTTATTTTTCCATTGTCTGTAGGTGTTTATGTGACCTTATGCTGACTGTTGCAGGAAAAAAAAGACAGATGTCAGTAAGACAATAGTGATCACATTATGAAATACAGTAAATAGACTGGAGTATGGTATTGATGTGGAATAATGGCAACAAACGACACATTCACCAGCATCCCATTAAATCATCTGCATATCTGGACTTGCTGGGGAAGAATAAAGGTGGGTTCTTTGATTTTTCCTTGGCATTGCCAGATTCCAATGAAACAGAAGATTTCTGCTGATTGAGGCCAAAACAGACTCCTCCACCGCCATCAGATTATCGTTCCTAGCAGTTTATTTCCTCACAGAGTTTGCACTTCCCCTGCCAGAACTAGAGCTTGTTTAAAGCTAGCTCCAGAGTGTTCCCCGTACTAGCAACACTCAGAGATGATTAATACCCTGAGAGGGGCCAGCACTACTCTGCCATTAACAAAACTTAAGGAGCAGAAACCCAAGTCAAGAGCAAGTCATCCATCATGGATTAAAAATGACTTCATTTTAGGTGATTACTTAGAGGGGTGTTACGTGTATGTGCTCTGCATAGCTGGACATATTTCTCCCCCCGTAGACATTCACCACATTCATTTCAATTGTTTTATTTCAAGGTCAGATACAGAGTACACTCAGAATATGTCATTTGATATATTTGGACTTGTGTGAAAGTATGAAGAAAGGAATGTAGCAGGTTTCAGAGGGTGAAACCTTAGCATGGAAAATCATGAACATCAAATTAGTAACAGGTGATTTGTGTTACACAGTTATACATCAACTTAATTCATTTAATGTAGTCTTGCGTTGTAGGACTTGCCAGAGTAACAAGGACTGGCACACAGATATAAAAATCATTCATACTGCAAATTGAACTGATGTCAAATGAATATGCAAGGGTTTCAAATTGGCTTGTTAGGAATAACTGATGGTGGGCAGCCATTATTTTGAGTCCAGAAATATTTAAATCGTTTTACAAATTAAGAAATTACAGTGAATCATAGGCATATTTTCTGTACATATATTTACACTTAAATCCTACAATATATCTATGATAAATAAACTTATGATAAGGCAAGCTTCATTTCATTACAGTCTCCTCACATTACACTCTCTAATGAAGGAAAAAACAACCTCTATGCTTCCTCTGTTGAAAAAGTCTCTGAAAGGATCATTAACCTGAAAGTGGGTGCTTTTGTCTTGATATTACATCATGGTCATGGGTGCTTTGTTATTGTTTTGAGAATCAGCTCTGTAATTGTGCACAGAACACCTCTTTGTCTAGTGTTTCCCCCTAGAAGAATTGAGTTCACGTTCATGGCTCACACAACGCCGTTTCAAATTGACATTCCCATGAGTGAACTGTAAGAAGCGAGCAGAAATGCATGTAAAACTTGCAGCTCTGTAAATCCATGCAGGACTTCTACATGGCAATCTATTCAAATAATCCATAACAAGCACCAGAATACTTCACACGCAGTCTATTCATAGGAACATCTGCAACAGCTCCAGGATGTGGGCTAGAGAAAGGCACTATAGTTAGATTTATTTCAGGGCAGACTGGAATTGCAGCTAAGTGGCTTGCGTTTCAGATACAGAGTTGTGACAGCTCCCATTTCACTTCACACTTTGACAGGCGAAAAACACATCAAACATTCAGCTTTTCTGGGGCTCAGAATTTACTGTATAATGTTGACCGAGGACTATATTGCTCACAATATATATTCCTTTTTGCTTTGGATATAATAGACTGAGACAGTCCAGACCCCTGAGGCTGAAAGGTCAGACCATATAAGTGTTATGCTTTGAAAATTGCTTTTACTGAAGTAAACAAGCCACTCATGGAGCACCAAATCCCTCTCTACTGCAGTGCTTGGATAAGTCTCTTTCATGGCATGAATGTAGACATTTTCACTCCCAGAATACTTTGTCCTTCCAACCACAAACCTCAAGCCAACAGCAACTATTCAACACCTCCACTTTATGTCAACCTAGCTATGTTGAGCAACTTGCCAACAGTAGAGATGGCATGTGACAAGTTAGCAATCAGATTCACATAAATGATTGTGAAACGCATCTATCCTCTGATCCCATTCAAGCAGAATCAGTGTCTCACTTTAAGATAATGACCGAAGTATACGAGGAATGGGTATTAAATAATGAGACTGCGCTTATGAGGATAAATACTTGTTAATTTCTAATTCAACTACAGGATAGTTATTCCTCAGACAGTGTCAGTGTTGATACAGAGTTAAATGACATACTCTGCTAACAACTCTATAGGGTTTCATTAGGTAGCCAGTGTTATTGCCAGAGGTCCAACGTGTCTGTTTTTTCCAGCATCAAGGCGGAAGACCAGCCAGCTATTGTCTTTATTTTTGACTGGATGTGACCAGACAACACTCCAACTGTGACCAGGAGCATTGATGTGTGTACATCTAATCTACCTACCCAGTACTATTTATTTTAGCTGGTGGTTTATGCTAAATATCCCAGTTGCTTACGTAGCATTAGCTAATCAACTTGTCATGTACTGCCTAGTTAACTGAAAAGAATAACCCTGTATCACATGTGCTGCGAAGTGAATTAATGGATCTAGTAACATTTTGTTCATGGGGGTGGTGCAGTGGTTAGCACTGTCGCCTCACAGCAAGAAGGTTCCGGGTTTGGGCCCCAGGCTTTTCTGTCTGTTCTCTCCAGGTAGTCCAGCTTCCTCCCACAGTCCAAACACATGTGGGTTAACTGGTGACTCTAAATTGCCCATAAGTGTAAATGTGAGTGTGAATGGTTGTTTGTCTATATGTGTTGGCCCTTTGACGGACTGGCGATCTGTACAGTGTGTACCCCACCTCTTGCCCAATGTCAGCTGGGATAGGCTATAGCCCCCCAGCAACCCTTAACAGATAAGCCATACAGATAATGGATGGATGGTGTTTTTAAAATACAGATCAACTCTACAAATAGTTAAATATTGAGTTCAATTTCACATCCTCTACAGTGTTAATATGGCAGTAACTCTGTTCAGTGTTAAAAAAGAATATATGGATAGTATTAACTTTAGACACTACACACTAGTGTCATAAATTCAACACACCTGTGTTGACTAGTGTTAAATTTTAACTATTGAGAGAGTTGCTGAAACTCTGTCATAGTGTGAAGTATTTAGTGTAGTTTTAACTCTGTAGTTTTAACTCTGCAGTGTGGACCAATATAGACACTTTCAAAGTGTTAAATTTAACTCAATAGGTGTTGAATTAACTGCTGATTTTGCTGTGTAGTTCACTGCTAGCTACTGATTGAAGTGCACATGTTTTTGCTAAGGTGTTGGAAAATGATTAAAAGTTGAGCGATGCATTAACTTTACATTTTTGGTGAAACAGAACAAAACAGCAGCCAAATCGTTTTGTTGGGGAATACATGTCATGTGCATGTGTGTTTGGCACATGACACAAAAGATTTTGAAGAAGGCAGAGAGGATGTCTAAGATAATGTTTTCAAAAACTGAAAACATTCAACAAATTGTTTGAAATGATCGACAACTCAGTATAAGAATGACAGCAGAAATGGTCTACATTGATAAAGAAACAGTTTGGCAAATTTTGCAAGAAAATTTGAACATGACAAAAGTGCATGCCAAAGCTGTCCCAAAACTTCTGCACGCCAGCTCACACTGCACTCTCGGTAAAGCAGCATCTGGCCCAAAAACAAATCACAGTGCTTGATCACCCTCCCTATTCACCTGATCTAGCACCGTGTGACTTTTTCCTAAGATCAAATCTGTGCTCAAAGGAACACATTTTGAGTCAGAAGTTAAGAAAACAACAACAGGTAGAAGACGTAGAAGACGTAGAAGACCTACTGCAATGCTTTGATAAGTGGAAGACCCAAATGCAGCGGTGTGTTGATGCAGAAGGGGAGTATGGAGAAAGACACTGAAAAATGTTTATGTTCAATTAAATTGTGTTACAGCATTAGTCTTGTTATTTAATAGCCATACCTCATATAACACCATCTGTCAACCCTAAAGCTTCACTGTAACATTTTGTGGAGACTGCCTCAGTAAAGATTCAACAAGACGAGAACGAGAATTCTTCCGACAGCAACAAAAAAGCAAAAACAACCAGGATTAATAGCTAATGCTCTCTCATCTATAAAATACTGTACATACCAATACTGCTAAGCTCATCCAGAAAACATCTTTGAGTTATGGCCCACCGGTTGACTTTAACAGTTATCATCCTATGCCAAAAGTTAATATATCCAATTGTTTTAAATAATCTTTTAGGTTCTCAGTCAGACTAAAGGACACTATCCTAAATCATGACTTGCGTAACAGAATGTTTCTGGTGTAAAAGAGCTCTCTGGAAAATAGACTGACTTCATAGAATGCCTTGCTGTGATGTATGATAGATATACGAGTTGGGAGCTCTATCAATCTAGTGCAGGAATTGGTAATGTCAATGAAATTCAGCTCTAGTTAGAATCACATCCATGAATTAACATTTGGAAGAACTCGTTTCATCAACATTAAAGCAACATTTAATATATTATGGTGTTATACTTGTGTTAATTCACGTCTGACAGACCAATGAAAGTCATCCTGCATCCAGAAATCCAAGTAATCAGTTCTCCCACAGAATGGTTATAATAACAACCTGCTGTACGTCAGCTGCGGTGCTCGGCCTTGAGTGAGGTTGTGAAACCTTTCTTCTCTGGCCTGCCCTGTAGTCTGACCCAACACGTGGCTGGTGCTGCTGTGGTATTTGCCTCCTGGTCTAAGCAGGCATTTACAAGATTTGCCACCCAGTGAGAAGGCAGTGCCCATTCAGCACAGTGATTATCAGTGGGAGGTCCAGTCTCTCCCTCTCTGTCTCTCCCACTGCATAGCAATCTAATCTGACTCCATGTCTACAAATAAATTCCCTGCTAAATGGAAAACTGTTCAAGATTTAATAATGGCGTTGAGTCTAGTAGTCTTCAGATCAGGTTTAACCATAATACAGAACCTATGCACTCAATAATTGACTAAAAACCAATCATCCACCTTTAGAAGTCAGAGCCTGTCCCCTACCCCTCTGCGGACAGTCTCTTAGGCTATATATGCTGCGATCTCTGGTTTACAGACTCTCACTATGTGAAAAAGATTGCGTTTTGGCAGAAGCGCTGACGGAGGGCCAGGATGGAAAGTATCAGTAGGAGCTTGGCTGTGGAAAAGGAGCTGCAGCTCTAAACTGAAGCCCTTGTGATCCCTTGAGGAAGATATAGTTCTCACCACACTCTTATTCTACTGAGCTTCAGGGTGATATTAAACTTATTGAGAGAGCTTTGAAGCCAGTTACGTTCTGGCATTTCTCACACAAGAAAATAAATGTGATATTTTTATACTACTATTACATATGAAAAAAGCAGTAAATACATTAAGTGAAGTTCACTTCCAGAACATATTATATGATGTGACATTTTATTTTTGTAAGTGAGCAATCCAACTGAAAAATATAGGTTTCTGTAGTATCCCCAAAAGCAGGACAAAACATACTTCTATGTCAGCAATATTTATCACGAATATGAAGGTGTCAAAGGCTATGTAGGATGTGAAATGTGGGCATCAATTTAATGAAAAATGTATATCTCCCCACAACAAAAAGATGACACTTTATCTTCATGTAATGCTTAAAAGCCTCTAGTAGGGAATATAAACCCTGAAAAACTTGGATTAGGTGAACAAACTAATTTTACTGTTTGGAAACCACAGTTGGTTTCAGCCACAAGAGGAAGTATTAACTGCTCCAGAGAGAAGCAAGATTGATGATATATACACAATAATGTTATATCACTATAACAAACACAAACCATGCAGAGAGGAAAAACTTCTTCCACTCTAAAGTTCAAAACTTTGTTCTATTTTCCTTGTGATCATGCTATGCCATGATTTTACAGCTCAACTGAAAAACAAAATGTATTTATAGTTTTTGGAGTATCTCCTATTGAAAACAACAGACAAACACTGACTCTTAAGGCAAGGCACTGTTTTTACCTTCATTTAACAGTAAGTTGAACCTGAAGTAACTGATTTTTTTGTCAACTTGAGGGCAATGGAAACCAATTGTGAACACAACACTGACATAATATTATTTTTTTAAGATGCTATGGCTAATGTGATAGCAAACAGCTGGCTATTTACACATCTAGTGATCATATTTCTGGCTACGTAGCATGTGTAAGTACAATTCTCACTCAGCATGTGCTGAGGAGTTGTTTGTTTGTTAGTTTGTTTGCTTGTTTGTTTGTTTGTTTGAATAGCTGCCTGCTGTGGCCAAAAACAATGCTGATATTTATTTTGTTATTATGTCCTGAAAAATCATTTTATTGTCATCACAAAATCCTGCAAGACAGTCCTTTGTGCTCCTTCAGCAACAATGAGGTGAGGCCCTTCAGCTTAGTTCATTCTTACACTCATAGTGCTGGAATGACATGAAAACACTAAAGGTTGCCAAAAAAATATAGCCACAAAAACACCAAGAAAAAAAAAAACAACACAGAACTTAAGAGAAGCCTGTCACTTTCATTTTCCTTCCTTGAAAAGCTGAAAATGACATATTTTTTATCACTGTACCAGAGCACCCTATTTTAAAAAGTGGGCTGTCACACCTTTGTTGACCAAAATAACGTGTGCTGCATGCACACGTCTGACATATTGCTGACTATAGTGGAACCGCAAAACTGTTTCAAAATGTGCAGTGTAGTACATGCTATATTGACATGTACTTTACTTCATCTTACTCGCCTCTTAAAGTGTTCGATCAAATTCTTTGACTACTTGTCCTTGATAGACTCTGCGATGAATGATATTTTGCTGAATTGAGAGATATGCCCTACCAAATAGAAAATTATATTTACTACAGTAAATACAGACAATAGGGGAATGAGACTCAGGCATTACAACTTGCATGAACTGAGAAACAGAGGTAGATTATATCATCTGGCTGCCTATCAGCTTCATAAATCAGTCATGCATTTATGGTCAGGCCTGTAAAGAATACGATGGAGCTGGAATATTATTTTTACATATGCTCCACCTTGCATATTGCTCTGTATTACACTGATACAAACTGGTTTGAAAACTTTAAGAGACACTCGGGAGGCCTGCTATTCCAAGAGGTCAAAGGTTGCGCCTAGGTTGATAAAAAGTAAGTGGGTGTTAAAATTGTGCAAGACACACAATTCAGTTTTATTACTAGCTATACATAAATTCAAGTGTCAGTATACTTGTAAAAAGGTGTTTAATTGCTTTATGACTACATTGTATTCAGATTAAGTTATAAAATATGGTGCATTGCTGGCTAGTTGTGCCAGAGCATGTTTCATTTCAGTTATCCACCTACTGGCTGTTTTATTTTATCAGTCACTAGAAGTAATAGACCACCGTAGGGGGACCTGTCAGATTTCCATTTTACAAAGGAAAACCTCTGATGTCATCTTCTTTTCTGGCCCCAAACCACCACCTTTCCATACACAACTGGGCAATGGACCAAACATTGCGGGGAAAATAGCGGGAAACGTGTTGGACATAAAAGTGATTGTACTGTAGCTTGGAGATGAGTCAGTGAGGCCTGGATAAATGAGGTCATGAAGAAAGACCAAGTTGACAAGTGACTTATAAAACCACCAACCTATTTTGCATTTCTTTTTTACATTTATAGAACACTCAAAATGTATTTTATTCTATCAAACTGAGAAAAATGAAAAGCTCTAGCTGTCAAACTGCTGTATGAAATGAATAGCTAAAAAGTGTATGTGCTCAGCAAAAGCATAAGTAACAACAGAAATAGCAAATCCAGCTCTTTCTCTTTGCACAGCATGGGTGTATTCACAGTTAAGAGTGTGAACTGTTACTATGTGACAAATAGAAGTGCAGTATTATTTAAGTCTCTTCTTTGGTTGGACAGCAATAACATCTTAGTTTATTTCACCTTAAGACAAATCTCAGACAATTCATCTTAAACCAAGGCTATGGTGTGATTGAAATAACACCTGCAATTCATTTCTGCAAACAGCATTTATCTTGAAGCTGTCTCGGCCAGAAAACTGGCCTTTTTTCTTCTTGTGGGTTGTAAAATGGAACTTGTGAAAGTCTGAGCCAAATAAAAGATAAAAAGATAATTCACTCACCCAGGTTATGGAAGTGGCAAAAAGTAAAGCAAACACCACATTCAGTAAGTGACAGGGAAAATGATTCTTTAAGGCTCAACCGTTCTTTTATGAAACAGAATGTATTTTATTGAAGGTCTAAAAGTCAGTTTTATCCTTCATATTAAAGTTGATCAGGCTGGAATCAGCTTTGTTTGTTTAGGATAGTGGTTAAGGGACAGAAAGTGAAAATATTATGAGGTTAAAGGAATAGTTCAGCATGTTGGGAAATAGGCTCAATCACTTCCTTGCCAAGACTCAGATGAAAAGATTGATGCAAGTCTCTTATCTGTACTCTAAATATGAAGCTAGGACTAGCAAGCTAACTTGGCATAAAGATTGGAGGCAGGGAGAAACTGCTAGCCTCTCTCTGTCCAAATTATTATTTTTTTCTTTTTTAAATCTACATGTTACCACCTCTAACTTTGACCAATTAGCACATTACTGTATCTCTTGTTTGTTTAATCTGTATAAACACAGAAGTAGCTTGCTGTTTCCCCCTGCCTCCACTCTTTATGTGAGGCAGATATTGTGGTGTTAGTCTCACTGACCTCTCTGAAAGAGAACAACCAAGCATTTGCCCAAAATGTTGATCTATTAAGCACAGCACTCCAGCTTTAAGGTTATGTTGACATTTATCTACTGATTTGCCTTAGTTGTGTTGTTTCCTTTAGGTGATATAATCTGAAGGCGAACTGCAAAGATGATAAGAGAGTCTGTTGAAGTTGAGGTGCACAAGTGCAGTGAGATAGTGGAAAAGTCAGTGTGGTCAGTGTGAAGAAACCCATAAAACAATGGGAAACACATGTTTTCAAACTCCCTTGGGGTGGGGCCTATGGCAAGTGGTACTTACATGCAATCATGTCTAATGGCATAAATCCGGCTGCAAGAGGGAATGGAAATCCCTGATGCAAATGTACAGTAAGGTTCAGTGCAGATATTCATTGGCCACCATAAGAGCTTCACTAATCAATTGGAGGTAAAGTGTTTATCATAATGGAATCCGCAGAGGCCAAACAGGATGGACTAGTGACACAGCCATGGCAGCTTTCCATTATGTCACACGTCAGGCAAAAAAATTCCGGCCCTCAGCGTATCAGCAGCCATCCTGTAAATGGAGCGTGTAATAACTTGTCTTGCACAATAAGACTTTGTGTGATAAGAAGCAATAGCAGCAGTATGCTCGCTTTACATGCACAAGACCATGCTTCCAACTTGGCAACAGTCAGGGGCAGGGTTGCCACGTGAGTGTGCGCCCGACCATCACCATATTCTTGGAAAATAAGTCAGATTGGTCAGATCTTTCATCACTGTAATGTAAAAGTATTGAGAAATAGCAGAATAACAGAGGGAGAACATGAAGGATGGAGTTGTTTGTGACAGAAGAATGCAGCATGTGGTATTTTGCTGTAACAGCAATTTAGCCATAGCTCCCAGGCAACATCAGATTAAAAACAAATCAACATTTCCACTTCATATTTACTACACCACCCAATTTGCAGTAAGAAGCACCTGCTTTTCTCTCCAAAAATAATCTGCTTTTTTTCACACATGATACTATGAATGAACAGCACACTATAGTCTTCTCCCTCTCTTGCAAAAATATGCAGATAATAGAATGGAGGAACTTAGATTATCCATTCATAAAATCATTTCTACTACTCAGCAGCGATAAATTAACCATGACATACTCTATCTCCATATCCAGAGCTCATTAGTGTGAGTGTTTTGGCGGCAAATTAAGTCCACAGGTGCTGAGCTGGGTTCTCTCAGCACATTAACCTACTTTGGAGTGCCACCTAGAGGCTCTAGTAAGACAGTGAAACCCCAGTGGGGGCTCTCATTTCAACTGACAGTTGTCAGTGAGGGATTATAAAACCCAGTCATAGATTACAAAACAAAAGTATCATTCATCATTCATTCTGGTGCACATAAACAAATGATCTTAAATGAAAAAGGGCATTTGGAAACAACCAGGTTAAAGTCATCTTGAGGCTACAACAGAACAATTGCCAGTGAACCTTAAGAAAAAGGGGCACTGAAGTAAATGAAGTCTGGGTGCCAGCAGGGAGCCTCTAGGTGAAAATAAGAACAAACACACTGTATCATAGATGTCAGAATTGGCCTAAATTTGGAGGCCTTGTAGGTGATAACAACCCTTCAAAGTAGGTCTGCCCTACATGTGAGTTTTTGATTGTTTACCCAGACTGCAGAGGTGCAATGACAAAAGATCAAGAACTCCTCATAAAGTTTTAAAAGTCTTTCTGCTGCGGCACAAATATGTGAATGAGCTCCTCAGTTTTCCCTGGCACAATATCCCTCGATCGTTATGAGACTGAAAGCACAAAAGAGCACATCTATATATGAGTAAAACCAGAAACCGTAGCCACAAAGACACACAATGATACAGTAAAGGCCATGGCTTTGAATGGAAGAACTGTCCACATGTATTGCAACATCCCTTGCCACTGGCATATCTCTGATCATAGCCACAATAGCGTGATCCCAGAGGCACTGAAAGACCACTAAAGCAGTGGCACAGATGACTCCAAGCCCCCAACCACACACCCCCACCGGTACTCTGACATGCAGAGCCGAATGAAACTCTCCAAGTGTGATGTCAGTCCTTCCAAGGCCTTAAACCAGAGCAGTGTGGTGACACTGGCTGCATACCCTCTCCTCTCTTTCTTGCCACTCTGCTCTGGTTCTTCTCTCCACTGGTGGAAATGGCTCCCAGAGGTCCTGTAGTGGTGGATCTTTGCTCTGGTTCAGAGCCTGGCTATAGTTTTCTATGTCCCCTTTGAGCTTCACACATGATGGGGTTGGACGAACTGTAGCCCTAATAAGACAACCTGAGGAAATCGATACAACTACTTAGAGCAGATTCTACCCGGGTTTTTAAAAGCAGTTTTCTGCATTCCATACATATAAAGAACATACAGAATTTAAAACCAAATAAAGGATTATCACATATTCTTGCGGTTGTTTGCTTCCATTCATGCGCGAAATGAGCGCTGTTCAAATGATCATTACTCAGTGTCCTCCAGTGTAAACACATCTGGCTCTGAAATCTCAGCTGGAGCACTGCCTTGCATGCATCTGTTTGCTGCAAATCAGACTTTCAAAAACAACTTGAAGAGGAGACAGTCAAAGCTCAAGGGCCCTCATCACTGCCATACATGTGGAACATCCATGTAGTTTCAGCCCGTGAAGTGGGAAAGAGTGACAGTCGTGGCCTGGGAGAGTGTTTTTACACCTGCTTGGCTGGAGCAGACACATTTTTATGGTACAGTATAAGACTGTTCTGCCTGTAGATTAAACCCACTTGTTATAAAACAGAGACCAAGCTCATCTGTACCATTTATTAGACTATATCTGGCCAGATGGAGAGTGTAAAATCTGCTACAGTATGTTGAAAGGTCAATAAGTACAATAATAACTTCTATAAAAGCAGCTGATTAAACATACGTTTTCTGTTTTATTATGGAAAACTTGCTATTCATTCAATTTAAGTGAATCCATAGGAGGTCTTATACTGCCCTCATCTGAGGCTCATTGGTACTACAACTGTACAACAATTAATTGTCAACAGTATTAACTGAGCATTTTCCCCACTGATCAGTGGTGGTAGTTTTTTTATAATGGAACATTATGTTTCTCTCAAACAGGTAAAAGTTAATATAGACAAACACAAACTAGAAATTGTTTTGTTTTAAGTCATTATTCTTCATTATACAGTAACAGGGTATAAAATAACATTTAGTTGTTTTGGTTTGATTTTTATATGTGCCATTTAAAACACACCACTTGTTATGCATTGGTAATTCAAAGCACTTGATGCCTTTGAAGTGGAAAATTGGTGCTGCCACACATGTTTGCAAAAATGAATCTGGCCACATGGGATGGAACTGCAGGTTACCACAGAGTGCTACACCACATAAAGACAAAAATGCCAAGCAAGCATGTACAGTTAGAACAGATTTTAAGATGAATGATGAATAAATGAGGTCAACAGTCTAATAGCCACTTCCTATAGAGAAAATACGTAAGAATCTTTGAGATTATTTGTAACTGGAGTCCACTGGAATGTACCTAGGGACAATTTGGAGGTACATATACACCTGAATATTTTCATTTCATTCAAATTATGCTTCATTAATTGCGTTTGACAACTACAGTGTCTACTCTCAGTGTGGAAGAACCATTCAGCTTCTTTACTTTGAAAATATTCTTTACTCTTTTAGAATTGTCTGTAGTCATATTCCCATAACCTTGACATACAATGCACTTGTATAATAATGTATGTTAAATGGTTCAAATTAACTTCTGCAACAACATAAAAATGCTGCTTACAAGTGAACACATCTGTGATAGTGATAATACAATTTTATAATAATACAGATGATGATACAAATATAACAAATAAGGCCATTCTCCCTGCATACCAGACTTTTTAGAGCAGACATTGGGACTTGTCATAGCAGGAAAAACACAGGTGTTGTTAATAACATTAACACTGGCTCAGTTCTATTTAAGTGTCACAGGACCCTGAAACTGCAGCAGTTAAATGGAATTCAGCCATCATTCATTTATTAATCTTTTTATACTAGGACTTGTCAAAATGTCCTTTGTCAAAAAAGGCCCATCAAAGCTTTAACTTTTGATACATGAAGTATATTTTGCTGATAATACACCTGTACTTCAGGTAATACACACATGAATCGCACAAGTGTATCTGATAATATTGTACATTCTTCCACACTGGGATGGTTTACTGGGACACTGGATGGGACTCAGCAATCATTACGGTTATTGTCACACCTGTGCCAAATTTCCTGCTACATCAAGTCAAAATGTCTGCTGTGACAACTGTCTATTGTAGAAGCTAAGTCCACTGATATGGCTCGCTGTCACACCTAAATGGAACAGTCACATTGTTTATCTTATTAGCACCACCCCTGGTTTCCTGAGATGACATGCCGAAATATTTGCTTTAAATTAAGAGTTGCTTTTACTTCCGCCACTGTGGTTAGTGCTCAGTGTCTATACAGATGCACAGGCCTTGACCACTGTTGTTTTCTCTGTTAATTCTGCACAGGTTGTTTCATGCTACGTTTGTATATTTAAACTATCAAAAATAATTTTCCTACATAATTCCTACATGTCATCATGACAACAGCAGAATACAGTATTGTAGGCTACAGTGCATACAATGCTGTTGATCCTTCTCTTTACACATACAAGATTTCATCGCAGGCAAATCCTGTTTCTTACTGCCAACCACAGCAGCTCTATCCACATGACATTCTGTTGTCTTATACTGTAACAACTAACTACTCCATCATTATACTGTAGGCTGTGTTGAAATTAGTTTGGGTTATTTCCTCGTACGTGACTTAAAGAGATAAAGATCACACAAAACTTTCAATAGAAGGAAACTATAGGAAATAGGTAAACATCAAGTGTGCTTTAATTTTTTTCATGTCTGAGTACTGAGGTAAATTTGCCACAGAAATTCTTGTTTCTGACAAAGAAGAATGAAAAGAAAAGGAAAGAAACAAGGGGCTAAAAAGAACCTTCTGCGGGGAGACTTCCTTGTTAACGTTGCTATGGTTACCGACGATGATTTTGTTGAAGTCCCTCCCTCTGGGTTTGCTCCGTCAGTGCTCAGTCAAATTCCTGCACTCTCACCACTTGACATATGTAAACAGTGAAGTTCACATAAAACGGATAAGAGCGACACAGAGCGAGTCAATGAATTCCTCCAGCCTGAATTTCACTTTTCATTCACCGGTACGTAGCTAACTTTTGTTCCCCACCGGTCCAGAAGTGAGCACCTTACCTTCTTTAACCTGACAACCTGCTCTTTGCAGTTTGCTGTTAGCTTGATATTACAGCCACTACACTGGGTACTTTAGGGAAGTCCTTTCTGGGTGTTAACTTTTAGTTCATCTGAAAGGTTTATTAACACAATTTCAAAGAGGCTTTTTGTCACAGGAAATTTCATAATCAAAGAGAGCGTAGCTACCGGGAAGTAAGTCAACGTTTTATCTTGATACACGTGTTTTGTTAAACTGGAACCCGTGGTTTCCTTTATCTGGCTATTGTTTTGTTTATCACAAGTTTTTCCTCTTCTGTTTTTCCTCTTCTGTATACATATTGTAAGCGTCTGTTATATTATTTTTTATGACATTTCTGATGTAACAAGTACTCCGTGACAGGAGTAACTTAGTATTTGTTTGGCACATTGCGGTTCTTCACAGGGTGTCCCCCTGTAACTGCAGGTGACTGGTGACTGTTGTGAAAAATGGCCGTGACCTCTCTCCAGGAAATGGGGTAGATTTTAATTTCGCGACACGACTTGTTATACTTGAAACACCTTCAGCGTGTGAGACGAATGTGAAGCTGGATAAATATTTTGGTAATACTTAATATCCCCTTAACACTCGACAGATTTGTCTTGCTGGGTTGGATATTTCTTAACTGATACCGATATTGCAGCCCATAGCGCTATAGAAGGGTTGCACGATTTGACAATATACATAAATGCAAAAACAGTGTCATTAAAAGGTGTGCAACAGCATGAGCACAAAACTTTTTCACTTAAAGTGTTCAACAGACAAGTGTCAGAAAAGCACTAAATATTACTCTGGTTGTGGAAGTAAAACAGGCAGCATGTTACAAAGCCTTTCATTGTGTTTGAGATACTTGTATGCACAGTGTTTATTTTTTTTTGGAAATATGAAGTGCAATATGGCCAAGTGAGTTTTTGCATCTAGTTTCTACTGCAGCTAGTTTCTTTGTCATTTTTGTCAGGGACTGTAAAAGGGATCAGGATAAGAGGAGTGAGAGATAGCAAATACCTTATTTGTGCCTCTTACATAAATATAATGTACATTATGCAGTATAAAAATTTAAAGTGTCATTGTCTCTCTTATTATTATTATTTTTTTTAATAATCTGACTGTTGATCATCTTGACTCAGTCAAGTGAAACCTCTTTTAAGCTGGTGTGGTCACAGCTGTAGGCCACAAACTAAATTTGTTTCTCTGGTTCCCAACCACAACATAGGTGACTTAAAAAATAGCTTATGAGCATTGTGTGACCTTCAGGTAGACAAGAGAGACTCAAGTCTGTTGCACACATTGTACTTCATTTGTGTGTAGCCTGTTGAATGTAGTGACTATTTAGAACTATAATTTCACAACTATCTGTCATGAACTGCTCCATTAATTTGTGTCACTTTAAACAAAGTTGTTTTTTTTTTTTTTAACTTAATTTGGTCAGCGGGTAATAACTGTAGCTCTACCAGCTGTTCCAGGTCAAACCGTATAACAGATAAGGTGCCTCTATGCAAAGCAGTAAGTGTGTTTAACCACAGAACATAGGAAAATGACAAATAGTTTTGTTGCAATGTAAATATTATTTTATTCTCCAAACTTATAATCAAACACAGTTTAGTAAAGTTAGATCAAGTGTGTTCTTGAATACTATCTTTACAGTTAAGCACAGACAGTGCCAGGTGTGGTCTGTGGACAAAATGTCTCTCTGTTGTAGTATCTGTATGGAAGCAAGGATCCTGGCAAACACCATCTGAGTGGTCATGTGTATGTGGACAAAAACACTACATCACTCTGACCAAATAGCAATAGTTCCCTTTCTTATTTCCTCCTCCCCCCCTTTCTCAGACTTTGTCTGTTTTTTACTGAGGGTTTGTGACTTTCCTCGTGATGTTGCACAATGTTGAGGTACAAACTTCCAAGTATGACATATTCAGAAAAACCAAAGATTTCATAAAGACCAGCCATGTCATTTAAGACAAATAAAATGTTAACACACATTTTCAAGCACCCCTAAAAACCAGGTGGATTAAATAGAGATATTTAATAAACATATTGCAAAAATATGTGAGTTCCAACATAGTTTTTTAGAAGTGGGGGAGACAGACGACTACATGAAATTTAGATTAAATGTATTCATTATAATCAGTGAGCTGTATGAGCAAAAGATACAGATTGTACTTGTATCAGTACTAGAGTTAGAAGGGCTTATAGTCAGTCTGTGTGTGTGGTATGTTTCTCGCTCTATGTCCTCCTCTGTCCTTCTACCTGCCCACATGCATGTCATTTTTTTCCTGTCTGTCATATGCCTGTCCCACATATCTACATTTGCGTGGGTCAACACACACACTGTCTGATGCTCTTCATGAATCGACTGAGCCAACTCATGGTGCACAGCAACCTCCGGAAGGCAGTCTTCCAAACCAGTGCACAAAGAACTTGTAGTATGAAACCCACCACTAAGTGAGTTATATCAGTCAATATTTCCAGGCAGACAGGACCCACCCCGTCATACCACAACTTTCTTTTCAATTTTGGATTTACTTTTTACTTGTCAGATGACATTAGTGTCAGCAAGGGCTGTGCCTGAAGTGAATCAGAAGAGCAACAGTTGTTTTAGGTATACAGCAGCACAGGGGGCCATGTTTAATATTACATTTATATCTAAATCACACTCATAATGTGGCAGAAGGATAGAAAATGAACACTGATAAAATTTACATAATGTAATATGGGAGACAAACACTGGCAGTGTTTGACATTTACAGTTTTTACAGTGAATGTATAATTACTATGAGGATATTATTGTGCTGATCAGGTTCTCTCAAGTCTGTTCTTTTAATTCATATGTGTTAATTGAATTCTTAATGTGCTGGAAAACAGTGGTGCTACATCCTTATTTCAGCTCTTTTTTTCTGATTTATTAGTTTTAAACCATGCTGTTTTATAGACTTGTACAATAGCATGTTTTTGCAGTGTACATTTAATATAATATCATTAAATATTTTCAATGAACTAGGGGTTGTACTTATTTAAACTGAAGACTCTGTTCCTGTCTCTCTCCTAGGCTTCATCGACTAATTAAAGAGGTGGTTGCTAAGAGATGACAATCTGTGACATTGGTGAAAGCCTCTGATGTACAGCAGCCTGAGGCTCGACTTCTCCGGGCTCTGTTTCCTCCACACCTCTGTCCATACCTGGCTCATGTGAAGGACGCGGGAAACGCTCTGATATCAACAGACTCACAATCACCATGGCAGCTTGTACTGCTCCTTGCACCACCACCAATACCACGACCAGCACGGTGGCCCAGACTGTATGGCAAAGGCAAGGAAGCAGCGAAGAGGAGGGGAAATGTGAGGATGGGGACATGGGACAAAACACTATCCTGGAGAAAACCCGTGAGTTCTTCCAGATGTGTGACATCGAGAACAAGGGCTTCATCAACCGACGTGATATGCAGGTGAGGTTGCTGATACAAGGATGAGTGCTGTGGACCTATTAAGCTCTAATATCTTAAAGATAGTGTAAAGACTGATCTCTGTTATACTTTATGTTGAACTTTTTGATTTTATGTTAGCATAGATTACATATACTTGCATACTATAAAATATATTGTTACTAACTTTAATAACTTGTGGAGACCAAGTATCAGCACTGATTTTTTGTATCCACAGTGTGCAGGTCTTTCCATTCATATTTTTTTTAGTTTTAGAGATAACGAGTCATTCATCCAGAATGGGCATGGAATACAGAGACGGTTTGTGCACTCATTAATGATTCTGAACAGGACACGAATAGGACATGTGCATCTCATTCAAAGCAGCATAAAAGAGACACAGCGAGCCATGCGGAACCTTTGTCATGCAACTCCTCCACTCACATTATTGTGCAGATTCACTTGTGCCTCAGATATTCATCCCTGCCGTGGCTAATCCTTTGATGAACCACTTGGCTCTAGGCTCTCACTCCAAGGAGCATAAATACATAGAGTGGAGGCTTTGATCTGGTGTTTATGATAATGAATTGGAAATTAGATGGTGAGCAGGACAGTGTTCCACTCCACCACTTCTAATGAAGAGTACAGACTGTAGTTAAAAGCAGTGCTTGGTACTTGTAGTTATTTGTTTTAGACTTTCACTACATCGTCCAAAGTTTGTAGACGAGCTAAATAAGTGATACTGCCTATGTTTTTTGACGCTGTATTTTCGGTCACAATATTTTTGCTGGATTTTCATAGCTTGAAGTACGTTTCACACCATGACCACCAACAGACAAGCTTTACAGTTTTACTATTTGCTGACATACGGGATATGTTCTGCCCAGATAACACATTTTACAAGAACAGCTGATAGTCTTAACACTGATGCTATCCTGTCCCTGTCCCTTCCCTGGTTGGCTACAGCCAACATTTGTGGCAGTGTAAACACAGCATTAAAACCAAGCTGCTTACAGAGGTGTGGTTGTGTTGGCTTTTCTTTTGAATGGTGCAGCAGTTACTGTCATGGTCTGAAGGTTTTTTGGGAGGGTTTCACATTGGATTAACCCCTTACTTAAGGAGCAGCTGTCACTCCTCTCTCACGCACTATCTCCATTTCCATTGTTAAAGGGCGGAACTGAGCCAGCACCTGTTCCACTGGAGTTGCCCCGTGGCCTGTCATTGAAGACTAGCTACACTGGGAAGATCCCAGGTGTTAATGTGTTATGTAATGTGCATGGGTGTGAAGCACTGCATTGCTGAAGAGGATGTATGTGCATTAAACATATAAGTCACATCCTGTGTTATTAGAGCAAATGTTCATTAATTTAGACTGACAAGGGTTAAAACTATAGAGGACTACCACCAACTTCACCGTAGCACATGATCACCACTACACAAATGACTGTCCTTATAAGTCTGAAGTAGCAGTTGTTATAGCTACAGTGTGTTTAATGTCCTTGAGGATTTGCTCTTGCCAATAGCAGCTGTGTTTTGTGTCTTGTTTAACAGAGGCTGAACGGAGAGCTCCCTCTCAGTGCAGAGGAGTTGGAGAATGTATTTGATACCCTTGATTCCGACGGCAATGGATTCCTTACCCTCGATGAGTTCTCCTCAGGCTTTAGTACATTTATAGTCTGTTTCTACATTTAACAATGCTTCTAGTGTCACCAGTTAGGGTAATCTGATGTTTCATTTGTACACCTGTGCCTTTGATTTTTCAAGGTGAGTTTTTATTCGGCCGAAAGATTTCTGTAGAGGAAGGCATGGGGGACCAAAACCCCTGTAACAGCCCTCCAGAAGTCCTCTACCAGACTCACTGGGAGGACAACCTGGCAAGAGGTGATGAGGATGAAGAAGAGAAACACTTCCGGATGCTAATGGAAAGCCTCGGAGCCAACAGTGTCTTTGAAGAGTGAGTACTGTATGTATGTGCTTGCAGTTCCAGCCTTGTTAGGTCTACTTCATATCTTTGCACACTTTGTCAACATTTCCTTTGAGCCTACACTGTATTTTAAGTGACGTTGCCTGAGACTGTAATCAGCTGTGCAAACTATACAAGAATTGGAAGTTTCCACTCTCAAACAGAATTGTTCCTGTGCTCCCTCTGTGAGCAAATCTGACAGCGCTTTACCCCCAGAAAACAGTCACACTTCATAAATAATTACTGTTAACCATCTCTGCATTGGTATTTCCCACATTAACAGGTCACTAGTAACTCTAGTTGACATCTGTTTAGGCATTGCTTTGTTATATTGAAAGATATCTAATGACAGGATCTTATGAAATGCATGACTAGACTCACCTTTAGCAAACAACTCAAACTCAATAAATGTAAACAGTAGCAGAGGTGGATGCCAGATTTACACATCCTATTGGCTTCCACCTACCTGGTTCAAGCTTGAGATGACATTTTAGATCAGATCAGTTTGTGCAGCACTAACTGATATTGATGTCAGCAGGACTTTAAGGACAAGTATTTGTAACTGTTGAAAAGTCATACTTTATCATAACTCAGAGCCACATTACATTGTTTCTTTTGGAAACATAATTACATAATTGTTCTATTTCTGTCATCACAGCTTTGTTTGTCTCAGAAGTGATTATAATGGAAATTTCACTACTTAAATCTCCAGTATTTTGCTTTTGCTGTTTTGTGAGCGCATTGGTTGCACATCATACACCAAAACAGTTATGACAATTGCCAGAGTGTTTGCTGTAATGATAACTGTATTTTTCAAGGTAAAGAACATCATGTCCTCTTAAAAGCCACTATAATCTGATACCTGAGCTGCCTCTATATTTGCGATTGTGTTTGCTTGTTGCTGTGCTAGAATTTCCACCCATGTCCTCACATATTATTTCTATTTTTACGCATTCTAAAAAAGGGTAATTAATTCCGACTGAAAAATCGTGACAAAGACTGCAAATGTCATTAAAGAAATTGACTGCGATGCTCCACTTTGTTACACCTGCTCCTTCATTCTATCCCATCAGTCCTGCTGAGGTGCGCAGTTTGTGGGCCCAGCTGCGCCGGGATGAACCACACCTTTTATCTAATTTTGAGGACTTCTTGGCCAGAGTGACATCCCAGATCATAGAGGCCAACCAGGAGAAGAGTGAGATGGAGAGTGCTCTCAAAAGGTCAGGGCGGAGTATCTCTCTGTATTTGATTATCAGACAATGTGGGAGGTTCAGGGATTATTCCTTTGTCTCCACTGAGGAGTATTTGCCTAAGATGAGCTGTGAAGTGGCTCCCTAATTAGTGTATGCATGTCATTTAATGAAGCTGTTTTCTTGCTTTGTTCCCTTGAATGCTTGCTCTTATAGACCTGTTGTTTTTTGGGCAAATCAAGGGATTTCTCACCTCTATAATATACAATAAGTATGTGTATGCACATTGTGTTAATCTAAGCAGTTGTTTCCCATACATGTGTTATGTGAGGTAAATACTCCACATAGCATGTTATCACATCTGAATTTTGTCCATACAGGAAAGCAGCAACACATGATGATGAGATCCAGCGCCTCTATGAAGAAATGGAGCAGCAAATAAAAAATGAAAAAGATAGGATTGTGCTACAGGTACAAACCTATCATTAACATCAAGCACTTTTTTCTCTTTGTTGTTAATTCTGTCAAATACTATGCATCTCCTTCCTTCTCACCCTTTTGCTTTGTTCAAATCTTCCCTCCTTCTCTTATCCCTGCACTAAAGGACTACGAGCGATTTCTGTCTCGGAGCCAAGACCTGGAGCTGCAGCTGTCCAGTAAAGAGAAAGAGCTGGAACAACTTTTCCAGAAACAGAGGAGGGTAAGTAAGATCTATCAACATGATTGCCATGAGAGTACATTGCAGTATTTACAGTCAGGAGAAGGACAGAAGGACTTTACATGTACACTATCTAACTTCAGTTATAACAATACAACTGTCAGAGCAGCAACACATGTGAGGCACATTAAACAAGATGACAGATAACACAATGCTGTAAAAAAGCTAATAAAGTAATATAGTACAACTCTACCATCACCACACCTATTAAAATATCATTATATAACTGTGATAGATATGTATAAAAAAGTATTTAGTGATACTGTATGTTGGCCAGTGGGTGACTGAGTTTACTCCCTATGACCAAGCTTGTGAATTTAATATACTTGATATGTACAGTACAGTCCAACTATTGTGAACGATCACATTAACCTTTAACACTCAGCTATATGGAGTTGTTATTTTGACACATTTTGACAGTCAGTTGTTTGAAGGTATTGTGTCTTCATATCATGCTGTCTTTGCACATTTATTCTATGACTAGGGGCTAAAGAGTTCACTGTACTTTTAATATCCTTGCATTTTTAGAGCTGAGAGCACAAAAGTCCCTGCACCACTAGGAAACACCCAAGTCAGATATTTTTATCTTCCCATACACAGAACACACTATTATAGATTTTATTTGTGTTGATGTGATCAGGGAGGCGATGGCTGGCTTACCCAAAAATATTTAGGTATCTTATCTGAGATGTCTCCACTCTCTTCTGCTTCTTTTTTGACTACTGGTCTGTCTTCAGTTGGAGTGCCAGTGCCAGGAACTTCACAGTGAACAACATGTGACCAAGGTGGAGAACGTGAAGCTGAAACAGACGAATGACGAGTTAGCACGGGAGCTGGAGCACACCAGCCAAGAGCTGATTTTGGCACAGGAGCAGCTGAGTCTGCTGCAGGAGCAGTCCACACAAGTTCATGAACAGAAGGAGATGTGAGTTATACTGTAGATAATCTTAATTACTTTGGCTTTCTTATTTCTTGCTCATTGGACTGTATCTTGGAGAGAGTATACAAGAAAAGACCATGTGTGCTTGTCCTGTTAACTCACTGTCATTTTGCCTGTCTTTGCTCTGGATTATATCTTCTGGCCAGTTTTTAATAAACTGTAAGCACAGCACACGCTCTGTCTGCTTAGTCATAGAGCATTAGTAATAAAGGATGCATTGTTGTTCAACACAGGGAAGTTTACAGACTGACTGAGGGACTGCAGCGAGAGCGGGCAAGCCTCCTCAAACAACTGGACCTGTTGAGGTATGATCCAAATAAGACACAGAACTGAAGACAGATGGAAGATGTAGAACTTTGCCAATGGGTCATGCCAGCTATCATGCCCCAGCAAACAGCATATCTTACAAGGCTAGGCATTCAAATTTATAATGACTTTGGCCAGTTAAGCAATACTGAAAATTGTGTAACAGGTCAATAGTATGAAAAAACTTGATGTTCTCACTGTGTCTTCAGGATCTTTATTTCTTTGTTTTATCCAGAGAAATGAACAAACATTTACGGGATGAAAGGGACATGTGTTATCAGGTATGTGCCATTTATTATAGTGCAATTAATTCAATCAAGTATTTAAATTTCCCCTGTCACCACCTCATGTGTCCTCTTTTTAAAGATTAGAGGAATAGGAATAGGAAGTTAGAAGGAATAGGAATTTTATTCATTTTACAATATGAATAAAATCTTCATGTTTTAATTCTGCAGAATCCAAAGAATTTGAAGAAAACACCAAGTTTGAAGCAGAGGCCTTTAATTGGTGTTGTGAAAAACACAAACACTAATTTCTTCAAAAGGTAAACCATCACCAAGTGATATATTACATGCAAATTTCACTAATTTGTGTGTCAAATGTGTTGGACCATGTGGGCTTTAATGCTATTTTGTATATGTAGTGGGGATGTGGAGGAGCTGGCCTCCAGTGCTATGAGGCAGAACCTAACCAACGGGGCATGTCAGCCATCTTGCCCAGCCGAGACAAGAGGGCACCTCCAGAGGATCATCTCTATTGAAGAGGACCACCTCCCACACTTGCTCCAGACAGACTGTCCGGCTCAACCCCCACTTCAGGAGTATAGCGAGGAAGCCTCTGATAATGAGGAGAATATAGACTTGGTAATGAGTGATATTTACCCACACGAGTCCTCTGCTCAGCAGCAGCAGTCAAAGGGAAATGTGGAGAAAAGGGAGACCCCCACATCTCCAAGGGGTCAGCCTGTTGGCAAGGAGACCAGCATAAATGTAAGCATGTGGACACCAGTTGATATACTGCATGTAAGCTACGACATAGAATGATGTTTTTACTCTGTGATCAACACTGAGGAACTACAACAGTGCAATTACTGTCACTAATTAAATGTTTTACCTTTTGTTTGTGGAAAAAAAAGATGTTGTTTGTTGTAATAATTTTCTTCTAATATCTGCTCTCATCGTTCCTCTCTATACAGGAGGAAGGTAGTCCCTCACCTCCAGACCGCCTCTTCAAGATCGTTCTGGTGGGGAACTCTAGTGTAGGAAAGACGTCCCTCCTTCGACGATTTTGTGATGACTGCTTCCACCCTGGCACTTCTGCCACTGTGGGTACGTACTTCACTTTGCAAACACACACTTATGACCCTTGTCAGTTCCTGTGAGCGAAGGCATGGAAGCAACTAGCCCTGTGGTTGACCTCAGTTTCTGTATGTGTCTACAAAGCACTTTAATGTACTCATTGGTTTTAACACTGAAAATAAAAATGAAAATGGAATCTTTGAGACTATGAGACTTAAATACTGTGTACACACTTCTGGAAGCAACTAGCCCTGTGGTTGACCTCAGTTTCTGTATGTGTCTACAAAGCACTTTAATGTACTCATTGGTTTTAACACTGAAAATAAAAATGAAAATGGAATCTTTGAGACTATGAGACTTAAATACTGTGTACACACTTCTACTGTGGCTGGTATTTGTGTAAATCCTGTATATCTACACCAATTAGCCACAACAAAACTGGTTATAGATTTTAATGTTGTGGCTGAATGGTATATGTATACAGTATCAATCTAAATGCATTGTGTATATATAGATATATAGATTGCTGGCGCACAGTAGATATATAAAATATGTAGATCAATATACATTGATCACTATCAACTGTTGTAGGATTTCATTTTCTCACAGCAACGAAACAAGTCTACAAGGCTATACTGATGAAGTACCTCAGTTAAGCCTTTGAAAGGATATGTTGTGTAAATATTTGAGAAGTAGCAATGTGTTGTATTCATCAATAAAAGCTGTGGGGTTTCTCAAGTAAAAGTTTCCAGTTTCAGTTTAGCTGTTTCTGGCATTGATCCAAGCATTATTTTTCCCGTATGAACATATTCACATTTCAAATTTGTCAGGATTGGGTCATTCAGGTCATAGAGTACATCTCCAATTTGTATATTTGCTCATGTATCTACAGAAATTTGTGCTGTAGGAATATAATGTTTGCTGTTGATTACAGAAATTGTTGTCTTTATGTGCAGGTATAGACTACAGTGTAAAGACTATAACTGTGGACGACAGCCAGGTGGCACTGCAGATGTGGGACACAGCTGGACAGGAAAGGTGAAGTTTCAACATATGAGATGAGGCCAAAGTCACATTTAAAGAAAACCGTAACTAATTCTTTTCTTACTCTTGGTGGTATTTAGATGAATCATGTACTTGATGGATTTTTAGTAGTTTCCTTGTGTCTGGTAAAAAGTTTAAAACAAACCTCCCTGTGTTTTTCCTTATTAATGCTGAGTCATTCAATGACAGTCTTACAGGCTGTTTTAAACTTAATCCACCTCAGCAAGCAAATTCGAAAACATTACTCCTGCGCTGTTACAACCTGTGCAGATGCAGTTAAAGTACAGAGGGAGTTTTCAGGCATTTTTGATGTACCAGCAAAAACATAACACTTCCTCTTTTGCCTGCTCTCTCCTCCTCCTCTTGCAGGTATCGAAGCATTACCAAACAATTCTTTCGCAAGGCTGACGGTGTGGTCGTGATGTATGACATCACAGCCGAGCAGAGCTTCACAGCTGTCAGACAATGGTTGACGAGTGTAAAGGTAATGCAGTAAGGTTCACCATGTGTGGCACACAAAAATCCCCCCAAAAACAAGAAATGTTTTTGTTCTACTTTGTGTCTCTGTATTTTGACTCCCTACAGTAGACTGATAATCATCTTTCTTTGAAATAGTACTATACTGTATGCTGTACAGTGAATATGTTCACAGTATAATAATGTAGAAAATATAAGACAAATATAGCTTAGTTGCTTTATCTGTTAACAGTGATGCATCTGTTCACTGCTGACTGATTTTCCATGTGGGAGCAGAGAGCAACAGTGAAGCTGCAGTACTCCCTTAACCACAGTGGACTTTCTTAAGATGATTTTCTGTCTGTGTTCTGTCCTTCTATTCCTTAATAGGAGGGTGCAGGTGAAGACATTCCCATCATGCTTTTGGGAAACAAAACAGACAAGGAGATTGAGAGACAAGTTCAGAAAGGAGTGGGCGAAAGACTCGCTAAGGTCTGTTTTATTCTGCTAAGCTCAAAGTTCTGCACAAATCAGTGTCGGTTTCAGACCACACAGTCATTAAATTGTGTTTTTTTCAGTTCAGTAATAAATGGAAGAAACATGATGATTGTTGAATCTGAGTTTTATGTGGAAACTACTCCAGTATAATTCTGGGGGTGTTTTATTCTCATTTTTTGTTAGTTTTTAATTCCTCTAGTCTCTGTTGTGCAGTGTAGTTTCTATGGAGATTAGAAAGGACTATGTGAGCCAATATTGTCACGAGAAATGCGGCTATTATTACAAATTTACTTGCCTACACTCATCAGAGTGTGAAAAGTTGAAATTGCTCAAACAGCCTGTTTTAATCACAGGAGCCTTTCTCTTTTGTGGTAATGACAACCATCATCATCATTTGTCTCTTTTCCAGGACTGCCAAATGACTTTCTATGAGTGCAGTGCGTGCTCCGGACACAACGTGGTGGAATCCATGGTTCATTTAGCCAGGTGAGTGTGTGAGTTTATGCAACAGGAAAACAAAAAAACAATAATTGTATAAGACTAAATATGGAGCGACTGTTTGCTTGAGCAGCTTTTGAAGTGGGATTATTTCTGTACTGAAATAAGGGAAGTCATATACAGCCAAATGTTTCATTTGTTCTGTGTTGGAAGCACAAAGGACCTTTTCTTAAAACCTGGTTCTGTACAGCACAACAGGAAGCTGTCACTCCCAAGTGAAAATATCTGGCATTGTTCACAATTTCACTGGTGTGAAGAGGAAAATGAAATGTTAATTTCATTGTCTGCACCATATTGTTTCATCTGTGTGTATGTCATTGACTTTCTTTACTTTAATTAGAGATATTGGCAGACTGTTGAAACATGCTTCAGTCTTTTGCATTAGAAAGCAGCACCAGCTCCTTAGTCTATCTCTATTAGTGCTAGAACTGTCAGTAATCTGCTGTCACTAACAGTTCTGCATAGAGTAACCACACAGTACTGTTGCAAATGTGGATAGCATTACAGTTGGCCTTGACCTCATGGTTCTACAATATTTGCTACACAGCAGCATGACATATAACAGCAGGAAGTGCTGCAACTAATGCCACTGTGGAAAATAACAACCCTGCAGGGTTCATGCAGACCTGATACAGCATGTGCAGCTTGAAATGCTGTAGCAGCTGCAGCCACAAAACACACATCAGTTGTAAGAGCAAAGCAAGCACAAAGAACGTAGGACATTATGACACACATTAGGATGTCCTGTCATAGCTACTTCATATGTTGACGTCTCATTGTGTTTCTTAGAATTCTGAAGGAACAGGAGGACCGAGAGAAGGAGAAGACTGTGCAGCTGGTCAGCAGCCCCTCAGAGAAGAGAGAGAAGAAATCCTGCTGCTAACAGCTGGAAAGTTAACACATACACAGTAGCACTACCCTTTCCTGAGACACATAATGTGATAGTGTGACCACTGTGTCATTAAGGAAACATTATTTAAAATGTCAGCTCAACTGCTTGTCACCCACTCTTCAGCCTTGTAGCAGTCACCAGAATATATGATGTTTCACAGATGTTACTGCACTATTAACAGCCTACTATATTTGATTTCCTGTGGTAGTTGCAGTACAAAAATAACCTCAAATTTGTGGGTAATGTTATATGAAGATGTAGCGAAATAATAACATTAATAATGATTTAAGAAAAGTTCAGATGTTCCCTTTGAGTTTTAGATGTAAAAATAACTGAACAAATGTGTCCCTTTGGAATCAAACTAAGACTGTTGCAGTTTTTAAATGTAGGATATTCCCTCAAACTCTGACTAACTCTCAGATATTTATTTAGCCTCCAAAGGCCCTTTGTCTGTCACATTTGGGCATTTTACTGTATGTATTAATATATTCATTCAGTGTTATGTGTAATGTTTTTGCTGTTGTCTTCTTCACCTTTTGTACACATATATGACATGGACAAAGTCACATGAACACCTAAAAATAGAATGTATTACCAGTAAACTCTACCTTAGTGAAGCTTTTAGTCATCACTTCACTTTTTGTTGACATTACATATTATTATTGTCAGAGATGTGTTAATTTAATTGTGTGGTTATTTGGCCCAAGATTTTTGTGTATGTGTGTGTGTGTGTGTATGTGTGTGTGTGCAGTTAAAATGAAAATCATTTGCTTTTACTCTACATTTTACAGGTGTTCATGTCATTTTGTCCATTCCATGTAAATTGGAAAGTGTGTGATTTATAATTTTGTGCTGTAACTGTTGCACAGGAGGTTGGCTCAGTTGTGATTTTGACAGGTGCAAGACAATACAGCTATATTGTTTTTTCCCAACCAACCAAATCAGGTTGAGTGCACAAAATATTTCACATCACCTTAATCTGCCTCAGTGCCCAGTATGTTACAAAAATAGTGTCACTGTAACATGTTACATAACTTATGTTATCTGTATGTTACAGGAAGGTTACAGTTGTAGATGTTTTGTTAAAAAGTTCAGATTTTACTGTTTGATATTGCACTATAATCACTAACTCAATAGTGCTTCACTACTGCCGGTATCTTGCACATCACTTTGTTGTATGTATAAAAATGTAAATAGCGTAAAACAAATGACTAAATAAAGATTTGTTTATGTGTGCATCATCTGTAATAAAGTAAATAATTAATTTCCTCCTGGTATATGAATTAAAATAAGTTGTAGAGCGTCATTCAGTGAAGTAAGTTTGGACATTGCTGTTTATTCAGTTTTTAAGTTGACATGACAATATGTGAAACAACATATTCAAAGTAAGTAATACATGTGGAATTAACATGCCAATTTATTAGAAGTTTTATGACTTATAAATCATATGGCATTCTAGGTTTGTGTTTTATTTTAGCAGCTTTCCTCAAACATGTTTCTGTGGACAGATGTGCTCTGTCAGTGCAATTATACAATTATTCTAAATGAGTATCATGACTTACCATGTATAATTGACTGTAAGCATTAATGACTCATAATATTGTATTGCTTTTTTTGTACCAGCCAGCACCCTGTAAAATACAGGATCAAAGAAATAGTCAAACTGTGTGCTCTCAGGAGGCAGCTCCCAGTTTGATACTGCAATTTTTGTTGATTGTTAATAGCATTAGTTGCATGCTTTATAAATGACCTGTTTTCTTTCATTGCTCTCAATTGTTCACACTACACTTTGGTTGCAGCCCTGAAAAGATTTATTAGGGGCTATGCACTGCATGAGAACAGAGGCTGGTTCTTGGCTGGACAAGACGATATCATAAAACAGTTACAATCTGGGAAAGATTTAAACTCTTCAAAAATCAGTGTATTTCATATAGTAATCCTTACTGGATATTTGAGGCTAATATCTCTGTTTTAAAAGTATTCAAAACTTTCTTAACAAAACTTTGCCCAGCTCCACATGTCTTGATTGAAGAATTCCCTTTAATAGGTACCTTGGCAATGACCTTTGTAAGAGCAAAGGTGAGATGGGAGATATTTTCCATCAGCTTCAATAAACTTGGAGACTGAGACACAGTCTGTAAACTCCAGTGCCACATCATGGAACTTGTGTATCTGACGCAGGAAACATGATTCTCAATCTCATTAGACATGAACAAAAATAGTTGTGCAGCAATACTGCAGGTTTCCAGTTTTCATCAGTCCTCCTCCTTTGTTATCTGAGATCAGAGTTAAAAAGCTTACAAGCAACCCTGGTCCAAGAGAACAACTTTCAGGTATAAGGAATTCATATTGTAGTTAGAGTGAGACTGCTTAACTTTAATTATGTCCAGATGTAGACTAAAGAAGCTTCATGGCTTGAGCCTGTGTTTTAATAATACCTAATCTCAAAACAATAAAAAGCAGAGTGGCTAGTGTCTATACATTAAACTAAAGAAAAACAGCTAAATGCATCAGTGCGGAAAAGAAGTAGGTACACTTCGGCACTTGGTCAAGGCATTTAGGACGGGGAGGGGATGTTATTGGCATGTCAACATCACAGCTCAAACTGACAACACAGGGCACATCTGGAGTCCAAGCAGTGCACCAGTGTGACCTCCGACACTTTCTATTACACACTCACAGAAAGCTACTAGCACATACTGACTATGCAAACACGTTACCTTTCACATTACACATACACAGTACGTACCTACGCAGGTTTGCCCTTGCTGTGATGTTCGATTGTTGTTAGTTTTCCAACACTGCTAAATTGATACAACTATAAATGAAACGGTTTCTCTGACAATCATTCCCTACAGTACATAGTATGACATAAAAACTACTCCTTAAATTTATTATCTAGTTATAACAGAATGTGGACGATACAGTAATTCATTAGGTGAGCTCTACTTTGTTTTAAAAATGTCAACTATCCCTCCATTAGGTCCAAGTTATTATGGAAAACAAATACTGAACAAAACACACAGGTACACCACTCCATCTCACACCACACATACATCAATAATCTATAACATTCATCAAGACTAGAAAATATTCCTGACCTCTAACTGTCAGTGTTACATTCAGAATTGTTTAACAGTCAGCATCAGTAACTTCCTGCCTTCATCACACACTGTGGTGACAATAGTGATATTGTCAGTGGGGGCACCTCTGCCCGGTCTTTGGCCTGGTTTTTCCTCTTATTCACTGCCCCTTTTACAACGCTCAATGTGTCGGTCCATGGTCATGGGAGTGTCTCTGTCTCCCTCTGGTGCTCAAGGGTTGCACTCGACAGGGCACTGAGGTCCCCTCAGCCGCACTTAACGCATCTTGTAGTCGTGAGATATGGCTGCTTCGCACAGCTGTCCTTTGAAATCCAGCTCGAAGGTAAAGTCCAAGTCGCGCTGTGGGTGAACAGAGAGAGAAAAGGAAGATGGGAGGTATGATTGAGCAAACATGAAGCCAGAAGTGAGAAAAAATGTAAGATGAGAAAGTGCAGTCTGGTTTTCCACTGTGACCTGCAAGCAGAACATGGTATTAAATAAGCACAGACTGTGTGAGTCAGTCCCTTCTCCACCCCAGAGAGGCAGGAGAGGACACTGACAAGGGCAAGAGTAGAGTCTGTTGTTGTTTGTTTGGAAGTCACTGCAGTGCTTGACCACTATCCAGCACTGAGGAGCAAACAATCTGCCGTGGGCAGGCAGCTCAGGAAATGAGTCATGTCTTTGCTTGCTTAGCTATATATAAAGATAAGAGCCCTAATGATTAAAGGCAGAACAATATGAACATTAGCTTGTGCAATACTCACAATGTTTTTCTCATTGGGCTTCATGGCAATGCTGCCTGTAATCTCCTCTCCTCTCCGCACTGTCAAGTAGTCCTCCAGGTAAAACACTGTCTGCTTCCAGTGGGTGTATGGAGCATCTGGAGCTGGAACAAACACACACACACACACACACACACACACACACACACACACACACACAAAGACAGACTTTTAAAATCAACACCAGCCATTTTAACCTACAGCAAAGCTGTACCAACTTTTGTAAAGTTGTAGGTAATAACTTTTTAGTTTAGACTCATAAATCATGCACTGTATTGATGCTTTAAGGGGTGACAGGCTGCCAGGTTGTGAAAAATCCTGTAAGGTGGTGTTTATTATGGGCTCCGGAGAATCTGGACCAAAATCTACTTGCAAACATCTTTTTAAAATTTACAACTTCAGATATGATGGATCATTATAACAATTCTCAATAATGACTTCACATTCATAAGTGCTGACTTATTAGAAAGTGAGAAACCCAGGAGCATTTATTTATGATTACCAACATTTTTAACTGCTTTATTACTAAATAGGAACATTTTTCCATAACCTGGCAACTCAAAAGTCATTCTTATTAATGGCCTATAACTGATTTATAATGAATTAGTGAGTGATTTATTAACCATTACAAAAGTTGCAATTTAAGCCCGTAAGGGTGCTTTATAGAAAAGTTGTACCAACAAAATTTTAAACTTTGGCAACACACCAACTAAATGTCTCTGAGGTAAAGCAACAGTAAACACATCAGCGATGCATTCATTCATTTCTCTGGCCAGTTAACCCTCTTTACTGCTGCCAAGGATCTGATGTATAGACAGGGCAGAAGTCAGAGAGACACCCTGGACAGATTGTCAGGGGGCCAACAGACAGAGACAGTTACGCCTATACAGTCTCCTGTCTACCTGACGGGAATGTCAGGTAGAGAATAAACACAAACTGTAGAGAGAACAGAGGCAGGGAATCAAGTCAGTGTCCTTGTTGTGAGGAGCAGGTTTCTCTTCAAGAGAGTTCAAGATGACAGCACTGAAGTAAAAGGCAGAAAATGCATGACTGCTTTCTTGACCTCTGTGCTGCTGCTTGAGTCAGTCTGCTTTCATCACCATTTCACTTTGTGTCTTTTGTGCTACTTTGTGTGTGTGTGTGTGTGTATGTGCGCACGCATGGAAACACATATGGGTAAAACCTGAAATCCAAGCCCCAAAACAAATGCGAGCATTCCCCAGTGCCCTGACCATCACTGATCGCTTGGCCGAGATTCAAAAGGTCAGCAGCACTTAAATCGAATTTCTGCCAGCTGTCCTGGACAGATTGGTAGCTCTGCCTTTACAGACAACCTCTTTGTGAGCCCACAGATAAAAGGCCCTGCCAATCAGCACGGCCGCTGCACGGGCCGGGCTCTTGGTTTACGGGCAAGTTAGCCGTGTTTCTTATGCTAATTCAGCAGATGAGATGGCATTTCTACTGACCAGCATGAATTATAATCTTTGACTACTGCCTGCCTTTTCCCCCTCGGCTGAGTCTGTGGGTGTCTGATATAAACTTCTTTCAAGACCGTATGGGGAATCAATCGCACACTTTTGCTCTTTGAGTCTAAGTTTAGATCTGTATCTTAAAGTTTTGGCAGACAAACAATCTGCAGGTCTGACACAGGAAAACTTGCTTGACAGACAAACTTCGAGAAAATCAATAGAGGGGAAGCAGGTAGGGCAGAAAAAGCTGAGGTTAGGAAATTATTTATTTGCACATTTCTTTATGAGGAAAAGAGACGGTAGAGGTGATGCCATATTTTTGAGAGTAAATGCTTTTCAATTGTTATGCACAATAATCAATAACAGAGGGCCACAACACCAATTACTAAAACCAACATTTGAGGTCTCATTTATTTGTTGAAAGATGTATTTCACTCACACGCCACTAGATGTCAGTCACACACAGATTTTGATGCATCAGCACCCAGGTTAGCCATGGGAAGTCACACAAGTCCTGGACTGTTTCAGCCATGTTGGTCAGCCTGATCTGAACCTGCCTCCGATATTCATGCCTTTAAAACCTCCTCTAGGACCATGTTAGCAAATTGTCTTTCATCTATGATTAGAGGTATTTCTAATCATCATGAGGGAAGATGGCAGAGTGAGTTCACCTCAAGCAGCCAGATGTCTTACCTGTCCTTTCTAAGAGAAGTAACCAGCTGACAAGGTTAGTAATTAGTATGAAAGCCACTCAGTTCCTCCTAGGCTGGGATGAAACACAATGAGCTTGAGAAATGGGTCGCTGTTTGAGCCTCGCGTTCCCATTTTACTTAAGCTAGATTAATACTGCAAGTGACTAGTGAAGCCGCCCTGGACCTGAGGGACTGGATTTCAAATCTCTACGAGTATCAGTTCCCACATAAAATGTTCATAATAATACCAACATTGCTGGACATAGAAGTTCAGTCACTGTCTCCTGTGTTCCCTCATTTTCCTCCCTTGCAGCACGTGTATAAAATGCTTGCAACCTATAGGAAACATATCCCACAAATCACTGCAGTGTGTTGGTGGGACACTCATGGACAATCTCTCTCTAAGTGAGGCTAAGGCAGTATATTAATGTGGAGCCAAAAGCACTGACAGCCTCGGTAAAATATCCACTCTGCTGTAATAGCAGTGGCCTTCAGCAAGATACAGAATCTGAGCTCTGGAGGGTGCTGTTTCATTGCTGAAGTTTTACTCATACCCCTCTGTGGAGGAATTTAAAACAAAAACCAGTGATTAAAATTATAGATTATCATAACCATCACTTCAGTAGCTGTGGTGCAGTTTTAATGCTTTATTACACATGCATGTAATGTGGGGTTAAGTGTGAGGCATCTCACCGGTGGAAAAACCAGTCTTTTTATGACACTTGGTAAACTCGATGTTGAAGTAGGTGACCAGTGCATGGAATGTAGTCATTCCTCTGGATCTGCAGGCAGAACGTTGAGGTAAATGAGAGGTCCTCAGTCTTCACTGTGTAGATGTCCACCTCCTGAAAGAGTAAAGAGACTGACTCTTCTCACATATCTGGACAGTGTAAGCTGTTAGTCATATTAACCTTTCCCTCTTTTACCCTTATTCATCTTCTCATTCTGGCGCTTGTTCTTATTTGCCACAAGCTAGTTGAAAAGATACCACTGTGTACAATACATAAAGGAGGCCAGACGAACAATATCAAGAAGTACAGTACACCTTCCACCTGGCAAAAAGATATAGTGTCACCATTAAACCGCACGGGGACTGTGCCAAGGTCCTAATAACCATCGAGAATGAGGGCAGTAAACCCTTCTATAGGTAGGACAAGGAGAGGGGGCCTGGGGTCATGCATGTGAGAGCTCTAACTGTTGCCAGACTCCAGGTGTTATTTGTGCATGGTGGTAGCAAGCCAAATCTCTGCATGTCCCCTGGTTCCAATCAGTTTAACAGGGTATCTGATATCTTCAATCTGATCTCATCACCCCTGCTAGGCCATGTTCAGAGAGGAACACGTCGCTCCACATCCCAGTTTCGCTGTTGTGTGAACGGCACTGTGCCAACGTATCATGTTAGCTTTGATTACTGAGTAGCAGAGGGGGAACAGCACAGCTCACCTGAAAATCCTACGCTGCAGGGTAAACATGTAGGCAGAGGTGTTATAATCTTGTTTCATGTACCATCGGTGCTAATAGATATTCACTGCTTTTGCTCGCTGGCTTTGGTGCCAGATGCCATATTTGCTGTGGAGGAATGAGCCTTATGTTTGCTGGCAGTAAAAACAACGCAATATTAATGTCAGATTCCCCCCTGCTGTCTTTAAAAAATAATCATTCCCATAAACACATTTACCAGGCATTTACTCTGGTCATGCAGTATAAACTTCTTAAAGTTGCATTTCAAAGTTTAAGACAGCAATGTAATGCACTGCAATGTGTACCATCTCGCAATTACACTAAAGGCAAAATAAAAATTTTAAGAGCACTATCATGCAGGTTGTTAATGTTAAATTAATTATTTTCTGCAGGATTATACTTGGTAATGATTCTCACTGAGTATTGTTACCAAAGTTTGAAGTAGCAGTTTAATAACATGAGGTCCTGTGTGTACTTCTCCTCGGCTATACAAGTTTAATGAGGTCATTCAGTAATCCATTTAAAGACAATAAAGCTTGTCAGCAGGGTAACATTGTTGTAAGGCTTTTTTCTTTTTCACAAGATCCAAAGACAAGCAGCATTCCCACCAGCTTCATAGAGATTTTGATTAAACTCTCATGACTGATATCTTTGCTGGGTTTTTATGTAATATCTCGCTGCATTTAAAATGAAAGGCGGACTGATATCAAAGAAAACAAAAACAGTCGACAATCAGCAGCACAGAGGCAGCAAAGAAGCCAAAGTCAAGGTATGGTGGTGAAGCAATATTCCCCCAGGACAGAGGTGAGGCAAGGCTGCGCTGTCTAATCAATGCCAGCGATAAGAGGGTCACTATGACGAGGAGCACAATCAAGAGGACCAGACGGGGCTGCTATTGACATGCATGGCACAGCAGCCGTGATCAGACTAATCCACACAGTGTGAGGCACAGACAGGGCAACAGCCACACATCAAGGTCGAACTCATAGCAGACGCAGCATGTCACACAATATATTTACCATTCAATCAGTGTCACTGAGCAGTTATAGATGATTTATGTGTGTGTGTGTTTACCACCGAAATCATGCTGACATCCCTGTTACAACCGAGACTATACACTGCACACTGTAATCACTCCTTATTGGTTACTGTTGGTATAGTTGTCCCCACAGCTGACAAGTGGAGGTGCTAATGGTGTGTTGTGCCATAAACACCTTGATAATCATAAGTAGTGATAATGTTCAGAAAACATCCCCATCATGAGGTCCATTTAGTAGCCATTCTGGAGCTTCCATGATCTTTGGCATCTCGATGCCCAGTTGTGATAGAACTTTAGAAGTTCAGATTTCCATTTTTTCTGAGCACTTTAAAGACTTACAGTCTATGTTGGCTAAAAAGCTAAGGTGATATGACTGAAAGCACCAGAAGCTTTAAATTGCTCATATTAAGAGATTGTTGTCTTTACTGCAACTGTTGTACCTCGGCTTTCAATCCAACATGGACTGAAAAAACAGAGATCTGATAAACTACAATTGACCTTTCACTAAACCCTCCACTGAACAACAATTGTCCAGTCATAGTTTAGCAACCATATGTAGGTACGGCAGGCATGAGGCTCAAGAAAGAACAGTACTCAGCATTTAAAGGATCTGGAGGGTGGTGTTTTTCAATGAATTTATTATAATGATCATTTGCTAGCAAGCTTGCTATAACTAAATATACTTTTGATCTGAGCCAGGATGATATATATCAGCCAGTATTGCAGATTTATTGGTATCACTGTATATGTGACAAAAACAAATTGCAATACAGAAATGCCAAACTGGGATTTGAGGTCCATTACAGAGTGTGTCCACCAGAGAAAACTGACAAGTTTATTTTAACACCGTAAAATGTCCCACTTAGAATGTATCAGACTGTAACTTCATCACAATTCTTCAAAAAAAAAAAAAAAAAAAAAAAACAATCAAAAGGATCTGTTCAGGATGTTATGATCATGTGTGGATTGATTTGTTTTATGTCATATGCAGTACTATTTTCTATGTCATAGGCAGGTTGATGAAATTTATAGCCCACTATTGTGTGACAAAATTGTCTCCTCTGCACTGCATTAGGTCTACAGCTGACATCTTGCAAGGCTTTTGTAATAAAAACAATTATCAGCCAAAATATGATTAATATTTTACTAACCTTGATCAAGCAGGAGTTGGTCACCACCTGTTTTGGGTCCACTACGTCCACCAGTGGCTCCTTCATTGCCACATTACGGATACAGGTCATGTCAAAGCCATATACGTTCTCCCACCCTGTTAAATACAGCATCATTGAATTATTTTGACATATTTTTGGCTGTTATTTGTAAATTGCAAACATATGAAATACTTTTTTTTCCTTCCCTTTTATTCAGTTTCTAGGGTGGGAAAATCCACAGGTGGTGTAAACAGCTGAGCTGCAGCTGTGAAACACAAGTCTGGACTTTACTCAAAGAGCTTCCCAGAACAGTTTGATTTATGACCCTAGACTTAGACATCCATGTCGTTTTGGAACAACCTTAATTTTGACAGATAAAAGTCACGCCGTATTGATTTATAGCGTGAGACTCCATGAATGCAGACTCCACTCTCATCTCGGATATCCTTGCTGCTTAGGCTAAATCATCCCATACATTATTCATTGAGCTCCTTAAGATAGTGTGTGAGCAAACATCTTTGTTGTGACCCAAAAGAAGAGAAGTACTTGAGTGCGTCGGAGAGCTGGTGATAATGAACAGGTCACAAATCCCTGGGGATTTTTGTAATGTACTGTATTTGCATCTCTTGCTGCCCACTTAACTAAGGCAGTGTGAAGCCCAGAGTAGCACTAATGACCACAGGATGCTCTTAGAATACTGAAGCATTTCAGAGGGACACTTCTGACTCAGTCTAAAGGTTGTCTTTGGCCATCTGCCTGGAGAAGAAGAAGTTTGTGGTCAATATGTGCACTTGTCTCACCACTCATTTTAGTCCGGTCATGTGTAAACTTCTGAAATACAGAATAATGGCTGACTAAATTGAAGTATCCAGACATGAAAGGGAAAGCTTGCGATGCAGTGAGACAATGTGATATAACTTCCTCCGGATATTATCTGGTGCACTGTGGTTGTATAATTTCCCAGATGTATGGGGGAGTGTGAGTAGGAGGCCTATGGGCTATTGTTCAGTTTGCCTGTTGTCATCTAGGTTGTGCACTGGCTTAACACTGACTTTGGTGCTGTTCTTATGCTTTGTGTCCAGCAGCAAAACATCGCCCACAGTCCTCCTGGCGGGGTTTAGAGTGGGATGATACAGAGATGGAGAGGCTTGTTGACTTATAATATCAATTATCGCCCCCAGTGTTGTGCCTGAGGAAAAGTTCAAAATCATTTGCAGAGCTGGAAAGGTTGCGTACTGTACGAGCGCACCCACATTTGTGTGAGTGCAATGCAGAGGTGTGGATGATGTTCAACATCCATGGCTCATTTATAATATAGAGACATAATCCTGGATGTAGCCACCCAAGAGCTACACAGTAGAGTACACCAGGCACAGTACAAGTAAGTGGCATTTCACCATCCAAGTTCAGGTAATCAACACACTCACCCCCATATACACACTCTCGCACTGAACTTACAGTGTATCTTAAAGTCTTTGTACTGCCTGTCCTCGATGGCCACCACATACAGAGAGGCACGGTCAGGAAACATTAATCCACCGGGTTTCTGTGTGACAAATGAGGCAAGGAAATAAATCAGCAATTAATCCTGAACACATAATAAAAGGTCTACATTACAGCATTGGTTACATTTCATTTCTCAACAAGTTTAAATCATTCAGATGTTATTGTTCACTCTGCATGCAGACTGGAATGGAGTAGGAGCACTGTTCATGATTTATGACTACAAGACAGTAACTAGTATTTTCCAATAACAAAAAGGTACAAACAGACGTATGAGGTAGTAGTAAATAATACAACAATCCTACTACATTGGAGATTTCTTATTATTGTAATAGGAAGTTTTTGGTATTTTTCAACCTGCCACTGTGGCTCCAAAGATCATGCTAACTTTGCACTAACAAGTAAATTTATGAATTAGTATTTTTAAAATACAATAAGACTTATTACATCATAGTAGTGAGACAGTATCACATATATCTCACAGTTATCATAATAATGAAAAAAAAATGCTTTTTTATTTTTTCAGCAAGTGGCAGTATTGAGCTTCCATATAAAACCAAAGCAAAGTACTATATGTCTGCAACAGAATTTTTGCCTTTATTATCTTGGATAATTTGACATTTTCTCACCTCTAAAATTATTCACATTCAACAAGGATTAAAAATATTTTGTAAGGACACAGTGCCTCTCTTCACAAGATGAAAAGGTTGGAAACCATTGTTTTAAAGAACTACTGCCGCTAATTGAATTTTGACTGTTATGAGGTTATCAGTTCAAATAGTCATTTATTTTCTATTGCGAGAAGTTTTAATCGATTCAGCCTAGATGCTGTTAAAAAGTCTTATGCTGGGGATTATTATGTTATTTGCTAAAAGTTACATTCATAGTTTATTTTGTCCCTTGAAGCTTACTGTAGACCCTGAAGTTATTATGGGAAACATTAACAAACAATACCATGTCATGCACTCACACAGACTCCATACATCATACCAGCCACTTGTCCCTGGCGAAGATGACAGTGTTGAGCATGGATTCATAGAAGAGACAGTAGCCCATCCACTCAGATATAATAATGTCGACCTTCTCAACAGGAAGCTCCACCTCTTCCACCTTGCCTTTGAAGATGGTAATCACTGAAACACAAATATATCTTTTAAACCTTAATCAACACTCTTGGCATGAAAAGTTTTTACAAACCAGTTAACACTAAAATTTAGGACCAATCAGGCTTAAAATGTATAAATGATCACATAGGAATAAGCCAACACAGTATGATAAAAACAAGACAAGTCTATGGTATCAATATTTAATAAATTACATAACCAAATCTTTTAGGACAGAGAGAGTTCAAACAGTATGAGCCACTGCAACAGCCCTACTGTTCTTATGGAAATGAGTCCAGCTGGGGCTCACAATGCAAGAGTGGATCTTTGCCCTGCCTGTGATTAGCTGACTTCAGCTTTGTTTGTTCTGCCCTGGCAAGAAGTTACTGAAGACTTTCCCTGGTGATACAGAAGTCTGTCAGAATGTCGTGTGAACCCTGTTACTCCAACTGGTGATTACTCTCTGCTTAGTCATTGTCCAAAACTCAAGAGTGAACATAGTGTTAACTCCTCTCTCAATTACTTGTACATACTTTATATTCATAGGTTTATAGATAGGACATTTGCTGACAGGGAGGTTTATGGAGTTATTATTTGGTGGATGCAGTCAGGAGCTTGGCTGTAAATTTGTTTTCAGAGTTGTAGAGGTGTTACGTTATGACATACACTTTGAAGTTTCATAAGTTGAAACCATGTTTATGCAAATGAATAAAAATGAGTCAGCCCAGTGCAGTATGGAATGACAAACACAGACTGTTATTCAGATTAACAATCATTCAGAATCCTGGTCAGTGAACACTCCTCCTCTATTTCTCCTCTGCCAGCCTCTGATCCTTCCTCTTCATGTCTATCACAGCCGTAACCTAGTTTGTTGCTCCCTTCACTGAGGATGAAGTGCAGTGTCATCAAAATGGAGCGATAAAGAACAGCTGCAGCTCTTACCGCTGTCGAGGTGGTTGGACTTGATGATCCTCTCTGAGTACTCTGATATACTGGAACATTCAATCTAGCAGAAAGAAAGAAGAACTAATTAACTGGCCATAAATGAAGGACTGTGATGCTATGGGAAGAATATTTGATGAAACATCTAATGCACTCATGGTGGCATGTTCTCAGTTTCCCTATGCACACATAACACTTGAAATGTTACTGCTGTACTGATGCTGTCTGGAAAGAGTACATCTCAGGTAACTGTTTCCATCGGTGGTGTGCCTGTTTGATGAACAGCAAAAACTGACCAGAAAAAAGAAAAAAGAAAATATATAACAAATCTGTCGCTCTGTGTAAAAGCAATAATAAACTCTTGGTGGTTTGGTTTGGATGTGGGGAGCTTGTCCAAGCATGTCTTGACAAAAAGGACATAAATTATCCCATCTGATAAACTGGCATCCCCTTAGCATGTGCAGGCAGCCTATTGCAACCCACAGTTAGTGGTCATGTGACACAGCATCAGTCTATTCAGCAAATGCCCCACAACATGTTTATATGAGTGAAAGTCCCTACTGGTCATTGTAATTATGACGGGAGCAATGGAGGACGTCAGGTGCCGACCAACAATCAACGTTGTGCCTTTCACCATGACACCAATCATAGAATAACCTTAGCAACATGTTTATTTGTCCCTTTTAGACCAAACCATGATCTTTTATTAAAGCTAACCAACTTGTTTTTGTCACTAAACAACCTGAACCTTTACCATAGCACTGTTACAGCACTTATTAGCTTATCATATTTTTCTTCATGTAAAATCTTAAACCAGAAAGTAACTAGATTGCTAAATTTTGAGTAAAAAATAGAATGCTTCCATTTCTAGTGCTATTTTTTTCCCCCGAGAAGCTTAGTGTGGCACTTTACAGGTGGTGGCATTCACTTTTTTCATGTTCATGTTGCTCCAACGATTTATCACAGTGTAGTCCAAATTCCCTCTGTGATTTGGAATAAGGTCCAAGTACAGAGTTAAGTCTTTATTTTTGAATCATTGCTCCTAGCTAGAATGTCTGTCCAACACTGCAGCCACCCATAAGGTGATCTCTGGGGTAGAAAATAAGGTCAGCTTTGTTTAGTATCTCTCTGTGGATGGCTTCCATTCCAGTCCAGAATAAAACACTGTAGGCTTGCACCTGTTTAGAAAAGCTGGACATGCATTTTAGCTGATGGTGAAACTCTTGTGTCTACCTAATTTCTTTAAACAAAGCAAGATGGCAAAATAGAAAACTGGGCAGCTGCCAGTTTTAAGAAAAAAAAATGGAGAATGTGAACTACAATAGGTAATCAGAGTTGAGTTTGCAAAGGCTTATTGTCAAGGGATTTTTCCTGTCTGCAGTGTTTGATAGCAGTAAGTAGGTTTTTATCACTTACAGTATGTTTGTGACTTGATGTTTGAGAGCCTGAAGGCAGCAGGTACTAGCAAGGGAGGGATTATCATCTGGCATCGTGCACTGAGGTTAATTTAGCATTGCGAGAAGTGTCCTGGAGTCAAGCTGAAAATAGTGGACGGTAAAAGATTATAAAGGGATGGAATTTACAAGGTGACCAGCCTCGGTGAGAGTCACTGATGCGCTGCCAGAGCATCTTACTTAAAGTAATTAAGGTGACGATTAATCACTGCTCAACTGCAACCGGCAATTTAGCCCCGATGGTACCTTCAACTTCTAGTTTCATTACTCTTTTGACATTTCATATTCTTTTAAATTATCTTTACCCCACTGCCTCTGTCCCATTTCTCTCTTCCCCAAATATCTGCATCTCTGTCACATTTTCATCCATGCCCTCTCTTTTATACCTTTTCTTTTCTGCCATCCTTTTTCCAAATACTAAGTTCCTTGCTTGACATATTTTGTACTTCCTGTTCTGCCCACCAATGCGCAGCTCATGCATGATTTATTCAAGTGCCAGCAATGTCAGAGTCATAATATAATAAAACCCCTTCATTCATCAGGATAAACTCTGGATACTAAAATAATTATTATAATCCAGCAGGAGGCATTTGTCAATACCAGACTTTTATAGCATCAGGAAGTTTGAGAGTATAGATTTTCACCTGAGCGTGCACACTCTGTTCCACCTACCCTGGGACTCTGTTTGTCAGAGGCGTGTGGACTTATTCATGCTGCAAAAGAAATCCATCTGGTCGTAATCAAGCAGATGACTCTTGTATGAACTCTAGGTGCTCTGGATCATAAAAAGGCAAAGCCAGGCTGGGACCCTTGTGGGGAGAGTGGGCTGAAAAATTGAAGCTGTGCCTCGGCCTCTCATGGAAGAATGAGGTCTATGGGGTCTTTTATTCGGGGGGCAGAAACTGATTAGGCATGCTTTACAGGCAACATGCCAACTGTGAGGTGGACAAAATAAATATCTTGGATATTCATTGTTTTTGTTGCAATGCAGTATAACATAAATACTGAAAAGAACTTCTGTTTTCTAGCTGACGTCTCTAGTTTTTTCCACTGTACATGCATACAAGATGCAGGAACTTCACATTAGCACTTCCTCCCTGGAGCAGCCCTATTCTCTGCTGCCTATTAGTAGAAGACTGGTCAGGAGGCTCCTGGTGGTGCCCACAGCTCTCTGACACAACACTGATGCATCTGCCCATTAAAATTCAGGCTAAAAAAACAGCAATAACTAATGTTGCACCAGGTGTAATAAGGCATGTGCACTTGCAGGCGTACATGTACATGCATGTGTGTATTGCTGTCCTGTTAGTGTGTGATAATAGGGCTGCCAGCGCCGACCCTCTAATTGGCAATGATTCCTCATCTCTTGCTGAATCTCTGTGAGAAGAGACAGCCATTAGCCATGTGTCCATCAGAGTCACGCTTCAGTGGGAGCAGTGAAGCCTCTAGGCGTGTTTAGAGTCAACACCCCCTCACACTGTGCCTCTTGCACCTCTCACTAGTGTCAGGAGGAGTCACTGTCACTGTACTCATCCCTGTGGGCTCCCACTGGTCCCTCTCTCTGGAGACACAGCAAGTAGAAATTTCTAACTTTGCCCAGGTGTTATGGAACTTCTCCCTCGTCTGAGCTGTTAACCGATGAGTGTGTTGGAAATGGGTAAAGTAAGACAAGAGCAAATGTTGTAAATACTAATACATGTTATTTTTTAGCTCTATTCATTTAGCCAATATCGAATTCAGTTTAGTTTCAGGTTAGGTTCTGTAGAGTTTGGAATTTAAAGGTACCTTGAGCACATGCAGTAGAATCAGAGCAATGCGTATATCTCCTTGTAGTGCTTCTGTTCATGTGAACATTGTGAACTCAATCTGGCAAATTTACGATTGCCAGATATTTTTAATGGAAGTAGGTACTTGTCTCAGACGTGGTAATGCCCTCTGCCACTCACTGAACACAGACAGACACAGACACATGAGGGCACGTCCACTGAGAAATGGTTACTTTCTTCAAGGGAGAGGAGTTCCGGTTTTCCCAAAGAGGTCTTGAAAGTTAAAAAACCTAATGAAGGGTTGCTACATAGACAACTTAATACACTAACAACTCAGTTACTTAGGTTACTTTTGTCTTTTAGGTCTTAAGTATAATGCAGAGAGCAGTATCCGAACTACAAGACCTTTTAACACTCATGAATGAAATGCTGAATGAATCAGATCCTATCACTGTGCACTGCAAACAGCCTGAGCCTGCCCAATACATATCAAACCACCTGTAAAAGCTTTAGTCCACAATGATTTTCACCTCTTGGTTTCCCCAGGTTGGTGCGCCTTTGAGTTGTTTTGACTGTTCAGACCCTAATATAGCTGCTTGTCTTGCAGGTCTAGTTTACATCGGCTCTCTACAATTTCAAGCTGGGCAGGTACTATATAATCAGTGTGTGTGCTTTTGGACTGAAGTGTCTGTCCATGGTGCTTCAACTATATGGACTTGGTGGTGTTCATCTAAAATCCCAGATCCTGAAGTAATGTTTGTAACCAATAACTCTTTGCTCGGAGTAAGTGATGTTAATGTACACTCCTGCTACAAATAATATTAGCCTTAGCAATGTGTTGCATGTACTGCAGATTGTTTGAAAGCAGATAAGTCTTATGTTATATTCTAGTTTAGCGTAGACATTTACATCCACACTGTTGGACTTTAACAATGTTCAGTTACATAATCACAGAGAAAATATTCAAGCATAATGAACAAACAAGCAACACAAAAAATTAAGAAATCATTTTGCATTTGTAAGGCTTTACATCTATTTTATCATTAGTTCTACAGCATTAAATATGAGTGAATTTTTATGTTAATCATTTACTGATGGAATATAAATGTGGGATATTAAATATAGGCTTAGTGTATCAGCGTGTGTAGCTCAGACATATGAAATTTAACACCAGAAAGTCTTTTATGGGTCCAGAATTTAAGTTATCACTTTTCTTTTGTCTTTAATGAGGTCCACATGATAGAGTGATGTTCATGTTGGCCCAGAGCCCAGTCCTTCCACCTCACAGGCCCAGCTTTCACATGGTGCTTTATAAGCCTTATGATAAAGGTGTGGGGGCTTTGGTGCAGAGCTAAAACTGAGAGGATCTAAGTCAAAAGTGAACTAAATCCCTGAAATCTTAGGCCCGTTTATGCTGCCAAAACCCTGCCAGATGGACAGCAATAACATAAATGTGAGGTAAGGCACAAACTGAAGTGATATTTCACTTTAAAATACAAAAACAGGATGATAGAGACAGCCAGGGAGAGAGAGACGCTGCAGAAGAGGGAAGGCAAACAAACACAAGACACGAGGCAAAGTCACACACACACACACACACACACACACACACATAAACACATAAACACATAATGTCAACCAGTAGTTCAGAACAAGTCTCTTGGCAATTCCAAGTTAATCATTCCTCCCCTGAAGCAAATATACGCTGTCTGGAGCCACCGTACAAAAATAAGTTCCACGTGGTTATCCCAGGCTAGTGGTGTGTATCCTGCATGTATTCTCAGATATGCCCTGACTAGCAATTACCTCTGCTCCAGTACACGATAACAGTGAGAGCTCTCCAATCACCACGGCTCAGCCTGTCAACCTGCCTGAGAGGCCACGCACTTTTATCACCTGCCTGTCAGACGAGATATTCCTCGAAGATTACAGCGAGTCTGACGAAAATGGTTAACATGTATGTACAGATACACAGGAAAGCCAGTCATGCACGTAGAGTACATGCTTGTCAGGCCGGTCTCTGCAGTGATTAGGCCTTGATGGTTCAGCATGATAACGCTCCACTGAAAGGAATCACATCTTACCCCATACACGTGCTTTGCCCCAGCCTTGGCTGCGAACATGGACAGAATCCCAGTCCCACTTCCGACATCCAGCACGATTTTGTCCTTGAAGACGTGCTTGTTGTGGTACATGGAGTTCCTGTAGGTGAGCGTCCTCACTTCGTCCTTCAGCATCTCCTGGTTTAGCATACGACAAATTATATCAGGAGGGTGTTGACAAGGCTAACCCCTGAGGAGAGTAACAATTTGTTTTGTTGAATTAAAAACACTGGGTGGACATTGGGAGCCTGGATTTGCTGTGTTATCTCCAGTGGAGCAGCAACAAATAACACACAGGCTTCACCTAATCTTGCTCTATTCCACCACAGACGTATGGTTCTACATTCAAATTCATAGTTGCTGTTTCTGAATAAGCCCCATGAGCCTGCAGGATCAGCCTGTCTGCATCTTTTTCTCTGTCTCTGTCTCTCTCACCATGTGAGTGTGAAGAATGTTCAGAAATGACAAAAATACATCTGACCTACATTCCAAAAATATAAAAAATTCATATCACAGGTCATACCCAGAACGTGTTCTTTTTACACAGCCTCTAATACCTTCTGTCTCCTCTTTAGAATGCAGCTGAACTCTGAGGTAGGACATTAGACAGATAAAAATATCATCTTGAATGGTGGAAACATGAGACACATAAAGAAAGATTGATTATTTAATGTGTTAAATTAGGGCTAGGCGGTAAAACGATGACGATTTATATCGCGATGTAACTTTTCCTCGATAGACGTTTAACACATGGTCGATAACAACAGAACTCGTCCAAACTGTGTTTTCACAGACAGTACTAAAAGCCAATCATAATGAGAATAGTGCCGCGCCGAACCAATCATGTGGCTGGAACAGAGTTCAAAGGTCATGTTAGGTTGACACACACAGCACAGAGTGCAGGAGTAAACATACGCGCCAATGTTTTGGATACTGCAGCCGTGCGCACCTGTACGTCAGGAGAAGGAGCGAGATAAAATGACGAAAATGACGACAGGAAGTGTTAACGAAAACTCGAGCGACAGCGTTACTGAAGAAGACGCCCCAACGGACACAGCCCCGAATGACAGAGGACTGACAGGTACAGAGAGCCGGTAGCGACAGACACAGCTGATAAAAACTGTGGGATTTGCGATTTGTGCCAGCAAAAAATACAAAATACAAATACAAATCTGGCTTAGCTAGTTCATTCTACCATTTGCTCTCTTTGTCTATTCTCTCTCTCTTCTCCCTTTTGGCTCAACCAAGTATTTAGCAAATTTATATTAATGCAGCAGTCATGCAATAACTGTCCCGCGGCGGGCCGCCGCTATAAAATGTATACAGTGGAGACATAGCAGACATAAAGTTGACGTCTTGGTCATAGCTCAGTTCTCTCAGCCTGTTTTTAACTCATCATATCACCGTCCGTCCGGTGTCCGTTCTCGCGACTAGCATACAGCTCTCACCTGACACCGGAGCGGAGAGAAGACTCTCACTGCTTGCCTCACGATGTCGCTCTGCCCTCCGTTTTCATCTATCAGTATCTAAATCCACAGGCAGTTTTGTGGTTTGGTCATTTTAGACCAACCAGATCTGGTTGTAAAGTTTACAGCCTGTTGCTCTGTTGCTCTTGCGGTGCTCTGTGTGTGAACTGTGAGACAGCTAAAAAAAAAAAAAAAAAAAAAGAAAAGAAAAAAGTGTAAAAACTCGTCCACTGACTGTGAGTTGAATCAGGGTCCTCCCAACTGATGCATCAAATAGTTGACATTTAAGGGGCAGCCCTAAATATAACCTTATGGTATCTTCACATCTCACTCAGGAGTAAAAAGGAACCTCTTAGTTCGTTCATATAACAATATGATTTTTTTCAGAAGTTATGAACAAGCATGTCTTAATCAAAATTGCACCAGTCCCCCTCCATCAAGCCCAGAGTCTGTGTAGAGCTTATGCGTGGTATCATCGGCCCTGAGCTGAGCCTCCCAGGCAGAAATTTCTCTCAGACGGGGTTCAGATCTCATGTTCTTTGATGGGATTGGCTGACCGAAACCCCAACCATGGCCCTAACCATCTGTGATATGAAGTTTTTGGTTGTTAGAGGTTGCTGGGGCAGCACAGATCAAGAGGATGAGCTTAAAGTGACACATAATCATCATTAAAGTACCTTACCAAAACATGGCAGGGGAGTCTTAAACAACTGTGTCTAAAAAGGGAAAAACAAGCAAAATTAAAAAAAAAACTGACATCAACATAAAAATAAGGTACCTATTAGATGTAAAGCTCTGCAGATTTGAGTTATATTGCCTGATTTTGTTTTGTTTTTAAACCAAATTAAAAATGGAATTTAAAAAAAAGAAAATAACTTTTATACAACTTTTACAATTTTGGACTTTTGTAATTTAGCTGTCACTGTCCACAGAGCTCATAGCATCGATCTGCAGTCACAGTGACTCTGCTACACGTAGATTAAGAAGCCACACCAGTGATCAAACAGGAGGTCTGAGGTTATCTGTGTTATTGAGAAGAGAAAAGGCAAACATAACTGTCCATGTAAATGTCAATTAGATCTTGCAGGGATATTTCCTAGTTCAGTTTTAATCTCTTGCATCTCCAAACACAGTTTTGCAATGCAGTGCACGATTAACACAAACACAACTTGTGCAATGTGAAAAACAAGATGTTTGCATAATGACAAATTTAATACACCTCTGCAGTAAAAGCCTGGTTGTATTTGTTATAGAAGAGTTCTATTCATGAGTTGATGCAGTTGCAATAATTATGGTTTTATGTGGAGCTGTGTTTACCATTGAATGAGTGTGTTGAGGAAGATGCATATTCTACAGGGTCAAGTATCAACTGCAGGTGCTGCAAGAGCCCATGTTTGTTCCTGGAGCTTTTATATGTGGCAGAAAAAAAGAAGAAGTGCAAACTGGATTTTTAGTGAGACTCCTTATTTCCTGAGAGTATTGGGTGAAAAACCAGTTATCATGCATGATTTACATCAGTGTGACAGGACATACAGTACAGGTGTACCTCATGGATACCAAAGTGGGCGTAAGAGTCGAAGTAGTAGTCTCGTGAGGTCATCTCCTCTGGATTAAGGAACTTGGCCATTTTTCCCCGTCCCGGACAGCTGGGTAGGCTGGCGGCATGGGGTGTGTGTGGCGGGAGAGGAGGCCGCGGGGCATGCTGGATGGAAGGCACCGGCTTGGGCAACGAGGTGGGCTGTGCCGACTGGGACGGAATTATGCGGATTGGCTGTGGCTGCAACTGTGGCTGCTGCAGAGGGAGACATAAAGATGAAACACACTTCATCAAGGCTGATGACTCTGGACTTGTGTCAGTCCAACTCCTTTTGGAGCAGGAAACGAAACAAGGATGTGACAGGAACTCAGAATATGGTTTGCTTTCAGGGACAGTAATTGGCTCAGACTCATCACCCATTCCCTTAATATTTTCATCTGCTCTCATGCCTCTCAGCTCATCGGTCAGTTCGCTGTTCCGTGCTGGTGAGTCCACAGAGCCCACTGAGTCTGGAGGATACTCTGATCACTGACATGAAGTCAGTCTGTCTGTCAGCAGAAGGCAGAAGGCTCTGCTCTGCACAGAAGGTACACCCATAATGCCCTGATTATCACCTCTAAGGCCTGCTGGGAAGGTTTAGCCACAGTGTTGAGTGTGTGTGTTGGTGTGTGAGTTTGACAGAGAGAGAGAGAGAGAGCGAGATGGAGAAACGGACTCCCAGCATCTCAGTATTGAGCCAGGGAACCATGCTGGTGTTTATTCTCATTCCAACTTCCAGGCGTCTAAAAATAAATGATAAATAATTGGCAAAGTGGACAGAAATAGGTGTTTTGGACAGCTAACGGGGATATTTCAGTATTACAGTATGTTTAATATTTTATCTGAAGAAGACACTTTTTGGCTTATGCAATGTCTTTTCTTAGGCACTTTTTCTATCATTTTAGGAACAAAATATTTTCTACTATTGTAATAGTAAGCCCAAGGCATTATCACTTTTGTTTTTATAAGTGACTTATCATTTATCCATCATTTTAATCTAATAGGATTGACATGTAACAGAGTCAATAAGATGAAGCTCATTAATAGATGAAGTCATACTGCTGTGATCTACAGTGACAGCACTGTGTGGCACATAGATCTAGTGGACTTAAAGTCAGATTTCTGTCAGTGGCATTGATTTTTTTTTTCTTGTTTGTACAAGTCGATTCCTCTTCTGTTCTTGCTCCTTTTCCTCCCACTGTATCTATCCCTTTAAAATGATCTTCATACAGTATTTACTTTCGTCTTCTATTTTCCCACTAGGCTTAAACAGCATGGACCAGGACATAGTGACCAAGAAAATTATGTGTGAAAACTCCTATTCATAACATGGTACGTCCAAGCAGAAGCTGACCTGGGTCAGTTAGATTTAAGGTGTTCACTAAGTACGGAGAGTAGCCATCAAGCTGTGTTTGGCTCTAGAGATGGTTGAGTCTCTCTGTTGGTCCACCACTTTGGACCAGACTTGATGGATAGAAATGCGATGCAGACATTCAGGATCTTTGATGCATTATAGTCATATTGGTAATCCCCTGACTTTTCATCTGGCACTATCATCAGGTCAAAATATAAATTTGTCACTTCTTTGGGTTATGACCAAAAACCTACAAAACTACAGACATCAGCCTCAGATGCTCTTTGTGTTTTGTGGTAATTAGTGAAATTAAAATGGTGAACATAGTAAACATTCAGCTGCTAAACATCAGCATGTTGGCATTCTCACTGTGAGCAGTGTTAGCATGCTGACATTAGCATTTATTTTAAAACACCACCGTGAGCACAGAGCTGCTAGTTGTACATGCCAGATGCTATTAATTCCTGCTTTGACATCCAAATGTGAATAACTGAATAATGAATAGAATTGTGCAAAATGTGAACCTAAAATTGCTTTAAACATTCTACATTAAAATACCATAGCAAAGTAACCACAGTATCTGAGTGCTGCTTCTCAATGGTTTTAGTGGATTTGAAGTTGACTGGTATGAATAACATAAGAGCATAAAAACTGTCTTTGAAATATACACATATATATAAATGTTGAATAACATGAGCTCTTGAGCAACTAGCTGCTGGGGAGGACATTAATGTCTCTGCTTGGTAAAGTTCAGGGTGCTTTGATTGTCTGTTATATAAAAGATCACATACTCAATGAAGATTTGACTTTTAATTTAAAGGCAACTGAACTTCTCCTCATCCTTTAAGCAGTGGTGTTGATCTGCAGTATTAACCTGCTATTTCTGTTATAGATATTCTCACAACAATCATCAGGGTCATCAAGGTAACTTTAATGTAACTGCCTGAGTATGTGTTTTAATTGATGCATTTAATCATGTTTCTATTTAGCAGCTGATCTCAAGTTACACTACGGTCAGTTCTGAGATGCGTACACTCCTGGGTGTAAAGGCTGCAGATTAAATCTTGGCATCCTCTAAAATAAAATTTACAACAGCGAGCAGCAAAAAAAATCTGCATTTGATAAACAGCTGGGCATATGCCAACACTCAGAGTCAATAATTACCGGACAGGGCCACAGAAGAGGTGATTAAGGATGCCAAGTTTAATACAGAGTCAGAAGTTGCAGTGCAGAAAAGCAGCATCACCATAGGGCGTCATTGAGGGACAGATTAAAGTAGACTTGGGGTGCAGTATGGTCAGAGGAGAGCAGCTGCAGCAAGTGTAACTGAGATGCCCTGACACAGGGAAAGAGCGGGCAGCACATGTCCTTGCCGCTGACCCTCAAGACAGATAAACACATCTGAGGTTCTATTTCAGACTGGATCCTCATGTCTGCACTGAGGTGAGCCTTGTTATTTAAGAAGGGCATTCACTTGGTACTTATGTTTCTTATGTATGAGGGGACACAGCCACTTTGTACCTGTCTGACTGGGGAAGTTGACCCCTGTTTGTTGCTCATTAGGGCACTGGCGATGTCAGTCTTTTGATTGATGGGTAAACTCTAAGTCAACGCTAAAGGAAGTTTAGTGTTTTCCTGCACATCCTTAGAGATCATATGCAATACTTGTGATAGCCTAATGTAGGGAGGGGCTTTTTACTTTAGTACAGTCAAAGCAAATCATCATCCTAATTTTTCATTTCATGGAAAAACTTCCTCAGGAAGTTAGGAAAGAGAATCACTTTGGTCCTCTGCCATTACACCACTCAGGCGCTTACGATAACCCAAATACTCCAAAACAGCAGAGAGCAGCAGTGGATGGGACAGCTCCATCCATCCGGCCAGTTTCCTCTTATTGTAATGTATCAGGTGCCTCCTGCCCTCAGAGGTAAGAGTACTGATAAAATTCTGAGAGAGTGAGGAGGGCTTCTCCTGTGATCAAGCTTGCTTTGAGGCAACTTTTTGTGATGAATAATGTATAATGAAGCAACACGAGGCTGTCCACAACTTCACAGGGAATTTGAATCTTACTTTGAAACAAATCAGCCTCACCCACTCCAGTATCCAACCACATGGTGACAGGACTCAATAAAACACAGGGATCATGTTGTGCTGTGCTGAATTTATAGCACTAGAGGGGGGGGAAAAGTCAGTGGAGGTGAATTCTTCACTGAAATGTGTCAGAATAATGTGCAAGCGGGAGAGGGGGGGGGGGGGGGGATTTAAGGTTTTTGGAGAGCTTGTGAAGGGTGGACTTAAAATAGCATCTGCATCCTGAGGGATCCCCACTTAGAGACTCCCCTGGGCCCAATTGGGAAGCGAGTGACAACATCACGTATTTTTTCCTCACCCTACTTTCTGCAAAATTGCTATTCATCATCAAGTCCCTGCGATTTCCCATTTCGTCTGCAAGGTGCTGCAGTACCTTGGACAGCGCAAGTCATTGCGATCTCAGCGCACGCAGCATGAAACAGCTGCAGCAATCCATTCCGTTCACACATATATTTCTCACAGTATATTCCTTATTAAAACTGCCGCAAATACAACTAGATATAAGACATGGTCTGATGGATCCGGACGGGAGGGACTACAGATACTTTTTCGTTGCATCCTGTTACTGTCCTGTCTGCTAGTGAAAATTAAAGTGAAATCATTACTCTTCCTCACACTCAAAGCCCTGCACAGCGTCCAAACCACCGGAGCAGTACGGTTAAAACAAAATGAGACCAGTGAGACTGTGCATGAAAATTTCCAAGTGGACTCGATGTTGGAAATATTCGCGCCTGCTCTGCACAAAATGCCTGTTTTGTCAGGGGGGGGGGCCGCAAACATCCTCGCAGAGAGACAGCGAGAGAGAGAGAGAGACTATTACTCAGATTGCTGTCTCACTGTCCGGACAGTCAGCAGCATCCTGCATTTTGTCCGAGATGCAACTTCTACAAAAGGTAGGACACATGCTGCAGGGCGCGTTTATGATTCTAGCAGGAGTCCAAAAAAATCTGGGCTCTCTCGTTTTAGTTTAGAAAATCAAAGGTGCCTGTCAAACACTTACCTCACTGCTCTCAGACTCCGCCATTTTTCTCCTGAGGAGCATGCAGCGGGATGAGTGCTTAATTCCCATAAGAGCCGGCAAAAAAAAAATGTGCTTACACTTGATAGAAGTACAGAAAAAACAGTGCGCGCCCCCCGATGCTCAGGCTCTTTTGTTCTTTATCGTAAAACAATTCTCATTCACACCCCAAACTGCAGTGTTCTTTGGAAATTCTGAGACTATGAAAAGACACAAAACTACATGAGGTCCCAAAAGCATCGCAGCCACTGTTGCTGTAAAGTGTAGTGGATTCCATGGTGCAAAAGTTTGCAGTTCACCGGTTCCTGGAGAGCAGGAGAGGAAACGGCATAATTAACATCAGCTGAGATGAAACAAATGATATAAATGAAACGTCCTATCCCATGTCCCGGTAAGCGCAGATAGGAATCTCAGAAGATTGCGGCACTAAAAGCAGGCAGATTGTCATGAAAACACTGTTATAGCTCCAGTTTGATTGATTCCTCTACCGCAACATTGTTTCTAAAAATAGTATCGCAGCCGCTGCTGCCTCACAGAGTGGAAAGACTTGCTGCTGAGTACATGCACAGAAATCTGATGACTCTTAAAACGTGCCCACGAATTTCTTATTAGCACATGCCACCGTTAATGCCCCCCTCCTCCTCCTCCTCCCGCTCATTATCCTTAATGTCACTCCTCTGGAATCGAGCTCTTTGCTCCATTTATTCGCTCTCCATCTCCACAAAGTGCTGAACGCCGCCTGTCCAGAGAAAGTTGGAGTTGGTTCACTCTCTTGCTGAAAAGCGAGGACGCTCTGTGCTCAGGTTGCACACATTAGGAGTGGAGCACGCACACGAGTGTGTGTGCAAGGGAGTGACCACTCCTGTCTCACTGGCCGGAGGAGCAATGTCAGAGCTGGCTGCTGTTTGGACGCCAATTATAAAGGCTACCTCTCACCTGCTCCATTCACTCCAGGGATGAAGTAGAACATCCTCAGCACACACATGACACAGCCTTTGCTTTGATACCTCTTTCTTCTCCCAGCCCTAAGACATCCACACTGTACCTCTCTAATGAAAATATCTCTTTGCAGTCCACTGTAAAATGCTGCCATGGTGTTATTCAGTTTTTTTTTTTTTTTTGGCAATTTAATCTTTAGTTTGACCTTTACTTAATCAGGAGGGTCTCTCGAGGACTCTTGTTATAATAATTATAACACTGATTCTGCTCTCACTGTAGTGGTTTTGATTTTGTAAATTACTGCAGAATGCCATTGCTGTCAGAACCGTTTCATAACTAAGCGCGTGCTACTGTATCTTGTCTCTGAAGTCTTCTGCTTTTGCACTGGAGTCTATTTTGAGGAGAGGCCATCCCTCTCTACCACCCACACCACTCACCACTTGTTACATTATTCATCAGAAAGGGTGGGCAGACGCTCGTCAGGCCCCAGGCAGGCACTAGGATAGAAACCTGCACTGATGCTCTTTTTGTTGCCCACACCTTGTGCCATCACCTGTTACATGCATACGTGTAATGCATGAAAAATGTATGCGTGCATTATGTACAGATTTATGTACTCAGTGATACTGAATGAGTAAAAATAACGGTCACGCAGGAGAGCATGCAGATTGCACGCAAGCAAAGAGAACTAAGGACAGAGACATACTTGCTTTTTAACCATGCGTTCGTATAGACAACCAGCTGTGTTGTGAACATATTGCTCACATACATATAATACACGTATAACTAGAAGATAGAGGGCACACCAGAGGGATCAGACCACATATAAGTGCCAGATTTGCATGATGCGAATGTCAAAACTTGAGGAGGTTGCTATTTTGTTAATTCTGAGATTACGGCAGAAAAAGCAACAACAGAAAATCAAGCACATGCTGACACTGGTAAATGTTTGTCTCTTGGTCTATTAGCTTGTCTTCAAAACTTTTTGCAATTGCTCCACTCTGCTCCTAGTGTTCATGTGCATACTGCATTGTATGGATGAATAGCATTAATCTCTGAGGACACGCACAACTTATGCTCCAAACAGACGCAGGATATGTGAGACAGCCATCATGTGAACACATAGTTAAAAGCAAGTATATCTCCAGCTTAAAACTCTGCAGCCATGCTATGAAGCTGTACCATCAGAACTATATGCCAACTTTAGTACGCTAGCATATAACAGTGTAAATGTTTGCATGTTAATGTTCAGCCCTAAAGTTATTAAGATTCATCATCTAGGGACCATGAATGTCTACATAAAAAATTCAAAACATCTATCTAAAAGTTGTTGAGATATTTCAGTCTGGACCAAACTGGTGAACCCACAGACTGACATTGCCAAGCCCAGAGTCATGACTGCTAGCATGGCCAAAAACACCTGACTAGCCCCACAAATTCTGGGTCTTGCCAAAACACAAGGATCAATATTTCACCACACAGACAATTGATCATGCAGTCAAGCAGATTACCGCTAAGATGTTCTTTGATCTCAGTCTAATTACTCTCCTATAATGTGTTGTATCATTTCTGATGACGGCAGTTGACGACTTGGCTTTCTCACTGGGACATTGCTCCTCTTCAGTCTTCACTTTGAGAGGAACAAAATCTGAGATGCACTGAAATCACTTCAATTATCTCATTTTGCCTCCCTCTGATGTGCTCGTCGTGGTCTTTTATCATCGCAAGGGCTGATTGCCGCTGAAAATTCCATGTCACTTTTTCTTTCTGATAAAAGAGTAATGCTAAGATCAATGGTAATAATCCATTGTCCAGAGTTACAATAATTGCGTAGTGAGGGGATGTGTTTTGACTTTCTGTGTGTGCATAAGGAGCTAGTCATTATCGTTGAGAGGGCACTACAGCCTTGTGAGGCTTAATTAGGCAATTCTGCTTCGTTCATTTGAACATGAACTTTGTGAATTGTAGTTACACACTTACAAACACACAGACGAGGTAAGAGAAGCAGCAAAAGGCTCGGACTTCATTAACTTAAATGCACAGTGAGAGCTACAGGAACAACTGTCAGATGGTGTTTAATCATATGCTTAAGAGTTTAGGATTCAGTTCAGGCAGCTGTAAAAAGATCAACACACTTGTATTTGCTGCGTAACTTATTCATTCAGTTCACAAGCCAGATTTAATAAATATTCAAACTGTATTCCATTTGCCCATTCACCCTCTCTCCTGTGCTCTCGTTTGATTTGGGCTTAGCATTTGTTCTTGTCATGTCTATTTACCCAGAGTTCACGGTGGGTTCATCTTCAACTGAGTGAAGGGATTTTCCAACTGTTTCATACTGTGTATTTTTTAGCAGAGAGTACATACGAGTTTTCATACCTGCTGATAGAGCGTGGTGCAGATGTTTTGTACAGGTTTACACGTCTTGTGTAACCAAGGAGCTTTGATAGAGAGTTCTGACTTTTGCCTGCTTTTACAGAATTATTTAAATATGCAGAGAGGAGTCTAGCTTGATTGGTTGCTTTTTTTTGTTGTTGTTGTCAAAAGAGGGGTTTCATATTTAACCTAACATCTCTTTTTCAACTGGAGCTCTATTTCTCTGACTCAATTTATTTTTAAAAATCCTAAGTTTTTATTGGGCTATTGATATCCTCATAATGCATAAGCACAACTAAATTCACAGGCGTGCAAATTCAGCTCATGTCAGAAGATTAGATTAGTTTTCAGCCATGGGTGCAGTGACAAATTGGACAAAACTAACAAACATACGAAACAAAGACACACAGGGCTTTCCTTGCCTCACTAGTCTACAGCTTTGTGGACACACAGTTGTGTAGATTTCTAATGTTTTTTGTCCCCTACCTCATTACAAAGCTTGAATACCTTAGCTGTAACATTTGACAGTGATGACAACATTATAACTGGAACACAATGCCATGCATGGTGTATAGTCATTACGGGAAAATGATAAGATAATGGGATAAAGAGGAAGCTTATCAACAATACGGTGCAATACAGAGGGAATAAACTCTGTTGTAATGTTGCGTTCATGTCACCTCCAAGTTATCATGTTTACTAGTTTCCAACTTGAAAATAGCGTTGAAACTGGCTCATAAATATTTTACTATCATCTGTTCTATATGACATGAATGCAGCATAAGGCCTTATCTATCATTGTAACTGAAGGGACTCATAATTTTGAGATACTGTGCTCACGATTTCCCACATTTGAATTATGGGTCAGCCTATTCCTTCTCTATGATAAGGAAAATCATGATCATCCAACAGCTGTAACCACTGCCTCTTTTTACATTTTACTTTGGAGAAACATGACTCAGATTGCTCACTGCTGGTTTGAATTATACTGTAATAATTTCCTGGAAAATATCACTTTATGAGAAATCTGAGGCTTTAGATCAGAAACTAGTTGATTTCATTATGAACCACTGGTTGAAGAGGCTTGGCATTGATGTTGTATTGTTGCCAGTGGATCTGATAATTGCACAGTGTGCTGCTTTTATGTGTGTGTTACAGTATCAAGTCCAACATCAAATAGCAGAGCAATGTAAGAAAAGCTGTGGTTGTTGTTATTCATCTGTAAAGCTGACCATGACTGCTGATCATTTCTGATTACCTGTACAATGTCATGTATCTGTGCAACAAAGCTGTCACAATAAATCTTCAACATCCCCACCAAAGAATGTCACAGCAGCCCCTGTGTAAAATTTCTCCCTGTCTACTTTTTATTCACCTCATAATAACAAGATTTTCACTGTAACTTACAGACACATTACCCAGAGAACTCTCTTTTGAAATACTTGTTGTTGTATATATACATGTCAGCTGCTACAGGCAGGTGTGCAAGTTCTGCAAAGATGTTCTCCACATTTTAAACATTTTCCAAACTTTATCAGCTGTTACCATATGGCGGTACATCATATCTCAGTCTATTATGTTTACCAACTAATTGGTTTCCTCTCCAGTTTTCAGTTTCAGTTTTATTGAAAGTGCAGAATCATCACAAAGCAAGGTCCCAATAAAGAGAATTAAATTAAAGAGAATGCATGGAACAAAACATACAGCAAGCAAATAAAACAATAAAGATTAAAAACAAATCAACCGCATTAAAACATCTAATGTTTTGTTTTGTTAATTGAAGGAATGACCAGGAGACCAGCATCGAGAGAGTGAAGAGAGAGTGCTGGTGTATATTGTATAATTAGCTCAGATAAGTAGGTTGGTGCAAGTCCATTCAAGGCCTCATAAGTTCAAAGAGGAACCTTAAAATTGGCTCTAGCTTGCACTGGTAACCAGTGAAGAGAGTGAGTGTTATATGACCAGTTTTTTAGTTCTTGTCAGGATTCTAGCTGCGGCAGTCTGAACAAGCTGAAGACTCCTAGTAACACAACTAGGAGGACCAATGAGAAGGGCATTAGAGTAATCAAGTCTGGGAGATACAAATGCATGGATTACAGTTTCACCATCACACAATGATATAACAGGTTGGATTTTAGCAATATTACCAAGATGAAAAAAAATGCTGTCTTGGTCCATACCCGACAATCCTTTCATTTCTGATAGATTGGCTTAAATGTAGGTGCTGGGATAATTAATTTGGCTTTACAGGTAGATATAGCTGTGTATCATCAGCATAGCAATGAAAATTAACTCAAATGGTGTTGCCAAGAGGAAGTACATAGATAGAAAAGAGCATGGGGCCAAGGAGCAATCCCTGGGAGGAATAATGAGTTCTATTTGATAAGAATGAATGAAGCTATAGCACCATCCTTGGATACCAATATGCTTCTCCAAATGGCTTAAAAGTAGGCCCACAGTGTCAAAAGCTGCACTCAAATCAGGAGGCAGCAGCAATGATGTCAAGTCACAATCAACAGTAATTAGTAGATCTTCGACTACTCTGGTCAAGGCAGTTTCAGTAGAATGACAGGACAGAAAGACAATTTTATTTTATTTTTTAAATTGTTGTTTAATAAGGAAATTGGTTTATAACTGTTCAGAATTTGTGGATCAATATTAGTTTTTTTTTTTTTAAGGAGCAGCTTAATAATGATAGTTTGAAAGCTGAGGGCACAGAGTCCATGGAAAGTGACTCACTGATAATATCAAGAACAGGTCTTCTTAAAACAGGAAACAGTTCCTTAAAAAGATCAGATGGTATAGGGTCTAGTATGCAGGTTGTAGGTTTAAAAGCAGTTATCAGGCAGGTAAAGGCCTCAGGGGAAATTATTTCAAATGGTGAAAGAGATCAGTTGGTCTGTGTCACAGTGCCTGCATCCATCAAAATACTGGCGAGTTCAAAGCCACTATTATGAGAGGAGTGTGGACCAGTGATTTTATCTCTAATTGAGTCAGGTTTATTTGTGAAGAGACTCAGAAAATCATCAGCAGTGAGTGAAGCAAAGTCCATAGCAGTGCAATAATCACCATCATGACATGTGTGGTATCAGTGTTTTTATCTGCGCTAAAGCAGCCCAACCTAAATTGCTTGTTAATCAAACCATTAACTCAGCTTACTACACATATTGGGCTGCTGGTAAAGGGACAGAACTGATAATTAGGTGCCTTGTGGTGTTTCTGAAGTCAGGCTAAACTCAAATTCTCAAACACAGGCACACATACCAATCATACAGTACCTACATGATTCCTTATCCAATCAAAATCAGACCTTGGGAAGTTGGCTCATGGGCTGACAGGAACCCTGGTGGATCATTGGCCTTAGTGAGGCAGGTAAGCCTGGGACCTCATTACTGCTAGTCATCACTGTGTTGTTTTTCCACCATGAGGCTCAAAAAACTGATAGGCTCTGTTGCTGATAGCTTTCTTCCCACAATTCATCAATCTCTCCCTGACAGTTTGCAAGACCAGCCTCATTTATTCCCCCTTGCTCTCCCACAAAAACACTGATAAGACACGAAGCAACAGTAGACCTGACAGCTTCTTATTAAAATTTGCTTCCCTTGAAGACCAGCCGCAGCGTTCGTCTGCAATGTTTGCTGTCAGTTATTACAGTGTTAGACCAAATACTGAATAATTTCACATCAGCGGTGAGCTTGCAAGAAACAAAATGCTTGTGTACACTACAGTAAATGCTGTTGCTGTTTTTAGCATGGTAGCTGTGTTGTTTTGGCTCTTTTTTATTCCACATTGATTAGACCTCTGTGTTGTGAAATGAGGCTGAAGATAAGAACGGATGTAGTCGTCATTCATGCCTCCTGCAACACAGTGCATGATGAGATGACTGACAGATCAAAGCTTGACTGGGAACCTTATTATGCTCTTTCTGTGTGTTGTGGGGAAATGTTGCCTGATTGTATGAGGTTGACTTTAGCTGGTTTAGATACTCTGCAGTCACGGATTGGTGACAGCGGCAGTGATTGGCTCCTGATGATAAACTGTGTTTACACATGAATTTAAATGAGTCATGGTGATGTTTGTGGCTTATAGCAGTTGATGTAGCTATTTGCCTTTAGAGGCAAAAACACTGCATTGTCCCCAAAAAAAGTAGTGTTTGTTGGTGTAAAGTCTTAAGTTGGAAACCATAATTTAGCAAGACATGTATGGTTATCGTACCACAATGGAAGTTTGATAACATAACAATGTAACCTCAAGATTAACTCTTACACACATACCCAACAAGACAAGGATCAAATCAATGTGAGGAACCATAAGAAAGTAATAACCCCATCAGTCATTCCATATAGAACTCACTGATCATTGCTGGAGGCACTGCAAGTACGAGTTGCATGCTGGTGTATTTTTATATTCCTGAGACAGAAAACTTGGCAAATTATGTGCATCATACTTTCACAGACTTTTGCACACATTAGAAGTGTTGTTTCAAAGATAAAGCTTTGTGTTTCCAACTCATTATCAGCTGCTCCGCGGAGCACTCTGTGGGATAGGTCTCTGCATTGGAAATGGATCAAATGGAGCCGGCTGAATTAACTGACTGTCGCATGCGCTCCCACTTTGATGAGGCAAGGTGGTCGTTTGAGCAGAATCACATGGGAGCAACAGGAAAGCACGTACAGTCCATGTTTGCGCGCCAGTAGACAGGCTCACACAGATACTCCTCATTCCCTACCAACGTCTCTCACACACACACATACGCACAAATGGCTTTTGTCATTCCAGTGTCGTTTTGGTATCCTCTGCTGTTGCCCTTTTGATGGGACTGGAAGATACATTGCAGACTGGCAGGCTCTTTATTCCATGTGGCTCTGAAGATAAAACAAACAAACCTGCTGCTGCCCAATTCATCTGACTGACAATGTGTGTGACAATGTGATGGTTAATACAGAGAAGCAGATGTTCATTTGTTCCTTTTCTCTAATACAGTATTGTTTTTCTTTTAATGCTTGAACTTTATGCAAGTTACTGGTCAGAGAGTAAAGACAAAGGCAGAGAAATATAACCAATTAAAATGGAAAAAAAATAATAAGTTGCAGAACTTGTTACATTACATGTTACTCACCACAGCTCTGTCAAAGGCGGCTTTGAACAGCTGCAAAGCCACCTATACATCATGGGGGGGGGAGGTAATGATGGGAAATATTCCCATGTTTACAACTTGCGAGCATTCACATCATAAGACATCTCAAGATGGCAGCTGTCAGTCTTCCGCCGCCTCTCACTCATTGCTTGAGATTCCTAGCAAGGAAATTGTTTGTTGAGTGAACATATGAGTGTTAACAAGACTGTTTTCAAGCAGAAACTGGTTATTACAATTACTCTGACATGATGTGAACATCCTGTCACTGACACTGGTACTGCAGTACCAGCACTTCAGACATCTCATCCCCTCAGTGAAGCTGCAGGGTTAACACACTCAAAACCAGACAGCAAAGAAGATACACATGTAAATAAGGAGTCATATTCCTCCTCTTTTAGTAGAAGCTAACCACCTCCCCACACCCACAGTCCCTGTGCCAAGCTAATATTTAGCCTACTAGAAAAGTCATACCTGAACCAGGACAGAGAGACCAAACTGCCGGCCGCGCCCACTCAAATTCTCTGTCTGTCTAGGGATTAATAATGGTAATGTAAATACAAAATTACATTACCATTATTAAATTGTATTGTAAATTGCCTATTTTCTCTCACAGTCTTATTATATTTACTCAGTTATTATGTAACTGAAAGTGTTTCACAGACTTGTGGCACAGGCACAATAAATGAAACTGTGCTAATTGAACTGTGAGGTTCAGTGGCAGAGATGTGAGATACAGCAGAGACATCGGAAATGGAAAGACTTGATTTAGTCTATGTACTCTCACCACAGAAGAGTTGCAAGAACCCTCTGATATGATACTAAATTGAATACATTCAGCAACAAGCAAAAAATAAAAATAAAAATAAATAAATTGTCCCAGAAATAGATGCTCAAAAGGCTGAGTCACTCTGAGCAAAACCATAACAGTCATTGTTTCCCACTCTCTGAGAAATTGAGGTCATGCTGAGCAATGAGGTGAGTGAGCTTACAGCATCGTAGGAGGGCATCAGGAGCGTGACCTACATCTTTTGGCCTAGAATGTAACAACGTCAGGGTCTTGAGGTATGGAAATTTTTTAGAGGTGTGTGTGTGTGTGTGTGTGTGTGTGTGTTTGGGAAGGGGGTGGTGGGTGGCGGTTCTTCATGTGGCATTCTCAGGCTTTGAGGAAGATACAGACATCACTTGCCATTTCTGATCAATTCATTCCCACTGAAATCATAAACAGTCCACTGTCCTTTATCATATTATGACAGTCTCAGGATATTTAACAAATAATCAATGTATTTCATGAGCAACTGAGGGAAGGAAATTGAAAACGGGGCCAAATCTAAAGAGCTGCATGTTCTGTGATGTAAACTGTGATCTGGGAGAGTACAGAAAGGCCAAATAAGTTTTTTATGGATTTCTTAAGAATCTGTGCTTGAAAATAAAACCCACAAAGGTCGTGGTAAAAGCAAATGATCAAAAGGACTGCAGTGCAATGTTGGTTTCAAATCTTCCCTGGGAACAGAGAGTTAAATGTTTGTGCCTTGTTGCAATTTTCTTGCTCTCAGCTCTTGTCTCTTTCTTCCTCCCTCCTGTTTTCCTCACTCCCACAAGTTCCTGCAGTTGTGCCATTCTCTGGGGAGAGGATCCATATTTAATGACCCAGCAGAAGCTGCATGGAAATGGGCCACTGTAGAACCCAGCAACAGGCCCACTGGCTCCTTTTAATGCTGCGCAGATATTTTAGGAAGACAGTAAATCTTATTAATGTTAATGAAATACATCCATCCCCTAATGGGACAGCAATGGCAGGGTGCAAGCTAAACTTTTCAATGGGTCATTGACTGAGAATGTTAAACAGCTACAGTACACAATATGGGAGGCTTTCTGCATCGTACTTTTCACATCATAATGTTTAAGTAGCCTCACAAATGTGTCAATTCAGCACAAAAATCTGGACCCTCACGCTGAGCATGTGACCTAATTTATCCTGACGCACTGCATTCAGTTTTTTGTGGGCTGCTCAGGTGCAAGTTTCCAGCCTCTCCTGATTGGATCCTGAGGCGTTCCCTGGCTAATACTATCTGGCTCCAGTGCTCTGGGTCTACCCTGTGGTCTCCTTTCAGTCTGTCAATCCTGGTGAGCCGAAACCACTATTGGCTCCTTTTAAAAGAGTACTCCACCAGTTTAGCATTTTGCCCCTGTAACGTTGTCAGACCCTGATGGACAGTTTTTCAAAAAGAATCAAAATCGATGTAGCAGAAAATTGGAGTTCCCTTTTTTTTTAAAAAAAAAAAAAAAAGAAGGAGCAGTGGTTCTATTTTGAATTTATCCTGGATATTAAAACTCTGCATCCTGTCCCAAGATGTAAAGGTTTAAATTCTCTTTTTTGCAAGCCCTGTGCAGAGCTCATTTAACTGCTTTTATTCTTGTGATCTATGTTGCCCTCTTGAATGATAATTTTCAGTTCCCAACCTGCAGGGACCAATCCACCATCCACCATGGTTTTCTGAATTCAGATGGTTAAAATTTACTTGGGATCAATCATAGGACATAATGGTCATACTGTATGGTTTTGCCATGCAGATAACAATTTTATTATTTCCAACTTGTTGAGTATATGAGATTGGTGACACAAAAGGCTGACTGCTCATCACTTATCTGAAATACGGTAGCAATAGAAAGCTTCTATAACTGCCTCTCTGTACTGACCTGTTATTGTTGTGAGCCCCCATAATGAAGCTCTTATCGCTCACTCGTTTTCAATAAGAGCTGTTGTCCACGTGTGTGTGCGTCTGTGTGTGCTGCTCGGTCACAGCTGTTTGTTTTGTTAGCCCTATCATCACTGATCTCCATCCCATTATAAGAAGACAGAAGCTCAGATTGATGTACAATGTGCCTTTTAAGCTCATCTAGTGAAGCAAAGGTGTGGTGGCTTAGATCACACTGCCAGGCAGACAGTTTTGCAGAATATGAATCATTAAAATGCTACCCGGAGAACATTTTGACACTGAACAGTGTATGTATATGACAGACCATACCAAACTTTAAAGCCTATAAACTAGAGTTGCAGAATTAAATGTTAGCCTGCTCTTTCACTTTCTTGGTTCAGAGCTAAATATCTATATAATTACTAGAAGACCTCTGCTATCAATTTGTGTCATGCTATAATACAGTAAATCATTTTGCGGAAAGATTGTTTGACAGTGATCTTTGCCACATCTCGTATGTCAAAGCTTTCCATGTATGTACACAGTGGGAATAAAATGAGTATTAAATGAGTATTTATTCAGCAAACATTATGAATGACAGAGCAGCTTAATCAGTGCTTGTGTGCGTTGTATGTTTACATGGTCATTAATCATTACCCTTTGATTTTATTTTTGTTCAGATTTTTTCTCAAACTGACTGAAGTTCCATCAGTATAGAGTACTTCTAATAAGCCATTTTAGAGACGCAGACATGGAACAGACACAGACTTTTGGGATTTTTAGGCTTTAGGTTGGACATGACACCACTGAGTGTGGATGTGTGTGTCTATGTGTGTGTGTGTGTGTATGTATGAGTGTGTAGGTTTATGTATATATCGGTGTGCAACTGTGCATAAATCCCAAACCCCAAAGCCAGGCTATGAAACCAATTTCATGTGTTCATCAGACCTTGACGGAGCTGCAGGCACTCACCATGTTTGTTATAACTCCTGGTGGAGTCATTTAGCATTAGGCTGAAGTGATTTAAACCTCAGTGTTGTGTCCCCAGGCCTAACATGTTCCTTTTAAGATTAAATGCAACAACCTAAACATTTAGAAAGGCAGAAGTCATTCCAACCAATCATTCAGTCAGGCTGCCACAACTGCCACAGCTTACATTATAGCTAATTTCACACACACACGTCAGCCTTTTGAGTTTTAACATCAGGTGTCTTTTCTGGTGTAAGGGGGCTAAATAAATCACCTTTAATTTAGACTGTGATTATCACCCTTTCAATATGGTGTAAAACTTCCAACAATGTATATGGACATCCATCAGGCTCTAACAGTCAATTGGCCCTGCTTGGTATGCAGGAGCGAGGGGGGCTATAAAACGGCTCATTGCAGGTGACATCCTCCTGAGGGCATCCTGCCAATATAAAGGCTGAAAACTCGTTCATTCTGGAGAACCAATTCATATTCATTACACTCTCACATCTGCGGAACATGACAGATTGATTGAGACTGCCTGAAAATGCAGACCCAAACTGTTTCTCCGTTAGCCAACTTTCCATCAGCCATAACTACATTCCTGTGTGACTTGATTAATTATCGCCGGTGTCTCAGGAGCGCAGCGCCAACTGGAGAGGTCCTGGGTGAGGACAGGATGAGAATGGTGAGGGTGAACATCAGGGAGAGTGGGTCACTCTCAGAGAGGATAAGCACATACAAAAAACTGGGAAAAGAAAACCGTGAAAGAAAAAGACAGATAATGCATGATTACTTATTCACTCACCTGTATTTAAAGGTGCTATATGTATGTTTTTGCTACCACTGCATATCCAGCATTAGCATTAACAGCTCTACTTTACTTAAAAAGGGCATCAGCCATTGTTGTGTTTACAAATCTTCTTTGTGTATAAGTATGGAAGTAAAGTACTGATCACACACAAGAAAAGCCTTGTCAGTGTAATGTTGATATATACCAATATGTGTTACTGTGTAGCATTTAAATGTTGGAAATAGTAGAGTGCTTACACTGGTAATTATCTCTAATAATTCATCCAAATTCATGAATATATATGTAAAAAGAAGTACTTTTAAAGTACTAACTCTAGTTAATAAATAAATGTAGTGGAGTAAAAATATTTCCCTCTGACATAAAGGTAAAATGTAATGTAACATGGGACTACTTAAAGAGCCCCCGTCAAATGCTTCAAAACATTTAAACTTACTCAATTTTTTTTTTTTTTTTTCACTAAAAAGTTAAAATTTCTTAAAAGCACTTCTACCTCTTCTCCAGAATCTATGACTAAGCAAATATTTTCTACTTAAAATGTTTCACCACTGGACACAAGATGTCACCTACTTCACTGGTAAGTCCATTCTAAGTGTAAACATGCTTGTGATTTCAAATGACTCAGATGACCACAGATGATTGTGGACAGTAAGGGTCAAAGATCCAAATTGAAATAAACATTTTTAAAAGTATGAGAATTTTGCATTAAGTTGTTTCTCTCCCCTCTCTTTCTCTCTCTCTCAGTGAACCTAATACTGTCACAGAGGGGGACTGAGAAGTGCATTAATGCATATTTTCTTATTTTTCTCTAATTTCTGAAAATTTGGCTGAAATTTTATATGAAACTTTTCACATTCCACAAAATTCTTTTTATTGATTAACACAAAAAACATTTTAAAAAAATATGAATTAGTGCTGTTTTAGTACAACAGAAGTGCCTCATACATGTTTGTACAATACTTAAGTAAATGACTTCAATAGATGACTGTCCATCTGAAGATTAATAGCTTTATCACATATTTTACTTCATTTCCTGAAGAAAAACAATTAAACCCTCTGAAAGTCTTTACTAATTTTATGATATACTGTAAATAAATCTAGACATTAGTTAATGCAGTAATTCATGATTTGGCTGAAACTCTGTCAACTCTGCATCTGTGTTTTGACAGTAGAGATTATAAACCCTGGTTAGCAACAGAACCACTGATGTGTGTATTGATGGTTTGCCCGTGGAGGAAGTGAAGATGGTGGCTGTCTATCTGGTCCCAGCTGTGGCTCAGCAAGATAAGAGCTACCTGGCTGCTATCTTCATGACTTTGATGACTGTAGATGACAGAGAATGATGGACAGCAAACCCTATTATGGATTTGACATTCAGATCAGGGGGATCAGAGGTACAGACACAGGGCTTCAGAGGGCATTGACGAAGGCTGTCTGCGGTCAGGACTGTCTGCTTGAATCCTGCATTTGTATAACAAGGCTCTGGGCTTTGCTTCTGTCAGTCTGTGGAGATTCCACTGATTCATAGTTCAGTGATATAAGCCCAGAAAGACAAAGTTAGTTGATTTTGTTAACGATTGAAAGTGAGGAATCAAATCGCGTTCTTCGGTTAAAAGCCAAATGATCATTTTAAAAATTTGACTGTGAGCATGATGGCTTTTACAGCATTGCTCAGAAAACCTTCTTTCTGTTTGTTTCTGCTCTTTGTTCTTTGCACAGGCTCTCAGACACATAAAGGATTTACATGAAAGCTGGTCATTCATCTTGAGGCATCGAGCTGCCACTCCAAGGCTCTTAAATCTGATCTTGGCATTGTGAGCTTCGATGATAAAGGCCACATTCCTCACAGATAACTGTTCTCATAAAAGACGAGAGCACCCTGTGAATCAATGGTGGTGGCTCCAAGGACACCTGACCTCCACCAGCTAAAAATAAGTTGATATTTCCCACTCTGGTGACAGTGTAAGAGCTTCTTGCTCCCTCACAGTGAGACAGATTTGGAGGGGAATCTAGAGGTTAAAATGATAAAGATGTTGAGTATATTCAGTCACCCTGACTTAAAAATGGATGACAGGAATGCAGAGCTGTTCCCAGCTTTGCCATCTCTTCTGCATTTGTCATCAGTGTGATATTGACCTTGTAGAATATGCCAAAACATAAAGGACACAAATTCTTATCTGTCAGTGTTCCATAGCTTAAAATTAGTATAATTTTGGGGAATTTTTATGCATACTGGATGAACAAAAAATAGGAATGTGGCCACAGCATCTTATTAGTAGCCTTATACTGCTGTATCATACCACTAATATACTAGAATTTGTGTAGCCAGTGTAGAGTAAGGGATTTAATATTTGAGTACAGCATATCTTATATTAAAATGTCAGCTTGATACTCAATAACAATTGATACTGAGCCTCTAGCCACTTCATTAATGATTGATGGTGAACTAAATATAAAAGGGTAGAGTCAAATATTACAGTGTTTTTGCACTGGGTGTTGAAAACTAAAGCAATAACTTCTTGTCACTCAAGGTGTCGTTCAAAAAAAAAAAAAAAAAACAAGTCAAAAAATAGATGTGACATCATACCTAGGTTAGCCTCTGCTCTATTAGCATCTCTAACCCAATGCAGTATCTGCTTCAGCATTTATTAATTGGTCTTTAAGTTTCCATATTCCAAGACCAGTTGCCATCCACTACATTTTAAACAATGATTACTTTGTGAGCTACCACTCCCACTGACTTGCTGTTGTTACAGACATGTCTGAGCTAACTGCAGCCCTGCAACTTGATCATGGATTCACCTCCTCTCTCAAGATGTGACATTTAATCCACAAACATCTAAGACCTAGGAGAAACTGCATTTGTTGGGCTACTAAAAATAAGAATTACAGTCCTTATCTAAGCATATGAGTTGAGAAGGGCTCCAAGACTTCAGCTCTGAAGTTCTGGTTTTACTTATACTCTTCCCATGAACATCAATTGTCCAATCATATCTTAGCAACTCTATTTAGGTACTGCAGCTCTGCTAATCTTTTTATTATTTTTTTTAGCATTGGCACATCACTACTTAACCACATAATTTGTGGGGTTACAGGTTATGTTACAAACAATTACTATGGCTATCTTGCTGTACTCTATAGTTTTTTTGTTTTTTTTTCCCTGGGGCATGTAACTTCAGTCTCAGTATTTTAGTCTGATGTCATGTGTGTAGCCATCAATTGCATGTTTGAATCATCAGTTGTAGCTGGCTAGAGGCAGAATTTTCAACCACTTTGGGAATTAACCCTAATTATTTTTTCGTTGATAAATCAATGTTTGCCAAACAGAAAAGAAAAACTCTTTTATCTCTGTTTGAAATCCAGAAACCATAGTTTCAAAACTGCATAGACTCGTCATGCAAGAATGAACAGGTTGACAGGCTTAGCAACAGTAATTAAGAGAGGTGGGGCACAAGGAACGGCCATTTCTCAGCCCAACCTCTTCGGGTATTTGTTGCAAAACTGGGAAATAGCTTGTTCTTGTGTCATTGTAACTATTTTGTTTGAAGAGAGCTCACACCTATATAAAAGGCCAAGTGAAGTGCTGCTACGTCTTGCTGATTTCTTTGTTCTGAGTCTTTCATGTGACAGCTGTATTGTAGGTATTATTTCAATTTCTTGCCTATGTATTTGAGGTGGTGATGACAAAGATAAACCATGAAAAGCAATGATCATTCTGTCCGTTCCTCACTGTGTCCTTAACGCACCCAGGGACTGGCTTCACAGCAGTGCATGAACATGCCCACAGGCATATTTGCCATCTGGAAGTAGCCCGTTGCTATGCAGATTACCATCAGATGCACCAGATAGAACCAAAACATATGCATGTAGGGGACACACGCAAGCATTGGTCTTACTTGGATTGGACATAAGCATGCAAACCCAAACAAACAAAATCCCACTTTGCCAGTTTACCCTCCCACTAGGGATAGTTTGGTAAAGTCTAGACTGAATAATCAGGTTCGAATCAGACCCAAAGCCCACCCTGCTGGTTTTACAAACACATACACACATGCACACATGCACTCACTCACAGGTTCCTGCAAGTTAATTAGAAAGTGGTACTGACGGGAAAAAGAAGAGCTCCGAGGCCTTTTTCTCCATCAGTGGCTCCTAACCAATCTTACCAATCTTCTCTAATCAGGTTTAACTCTGTATGACTGTGAGGGGAAAAAGAGACGATGCACAGCAGGCTTGTGATTTCTCAGTCAAAACGCTCAGACTGAGTGCTTTTACTTCCCCTGCTACCTGCTGAGGATAATGCACTTTGTTTGTAACGTGATTAAAGCTCAGGGAAAAGCTTTGAAGCTGCATCCGAATTCACTCTGTGGTTGGGGGGAAATAGAGCCTAACTCACACCGGGTGTAGAGTAGACCTTTGTGTTTGAGAAAATGGGTATTGAATATTTCCCAAAATTGGTAACATTGTTTGAGCATATCGTTCAAAATCAAGTTCCCGAGGATGTAAATCCATTAGTGAGAGTCAGGAGACTCTTATTTTAAAACTGGAAACAGCTCAGAGCACATGTTTGAATATTAAGTCTTCTCAATGAAATCATTATTTAACTTCATCTCATATGCTGCAAGACACACTTAAATTCTCACAGATTATAGTGGATACAAACTGCATTGTGATTTTTGATTGAAACATATCTGACTCAAACATATATTTAAGTTATTTGAGTTAAATTTGACCCATTACAAGTTGAAAGATTTCATGATCATTATCTGTGGCTCAATGGTGCAGTGGTTAACACTGTTGCTTCACAGCAAGAGGAAGTTCCGGGTTCAACCCCCTTTGCCTGGGTTTTTCTGTGTGGAGTTTGCATGTTCTCCCTGTGCCTGTGTGGGTACAGGCAGGTTAGGTCAACTGGTGACTCTAGTATGACTATGAGTCTGAGTGGCTGTTTGTCTCTATATGTGAACCCTGCAATATATTGGCAATCTGTCCAGGGTATATCCTGCCTCTCGCCCAGTGTCAGCTTGGACTGGCTCCATCCCCCTGTGACCCTTTAGGATAAGCAGTAAAGATAATTGATGGATCCCAACACAACCCAACCACCTGAACACCCCCCCCCACCCCCACCCCCAATGTATCTTATTCAGCTCCCCATTATGTACTATATTGAGCTGGGGAACATAGAACCTCAGAAAAATAGGACCCTGGGAACATAGGAATAACTCTAGCTAGACTGGGGTAGGCAAATGTAAAACAAGAAGATATCATTTTTGTGCTTTGGTTTTTGTAGATCAAATGAACCAGATGTAATGTGTTAGTGAGCATTAGTGGTGCTGGTTATCAAACTTTTATAATCTTTGGACGCAGCCTAATTAGCTGTTTCCCCCCATTTCCTGACTTTCTGCCAAGTTCAACTAATTGCCTGCTAACTGTAGCCTCATGTTTAAGGTGCAGACATGAGAGTAATAATCTTATCTAACTCTCCACTAGAAAGCAAATGGGCATGTTTCCCAAAATGTCTAACTATTCCTTTGATTACCTTCCATTTAAAAAGGCTCTAAACGGTTCAGCAAATGAATATCTTTCATTTTGCTTCATTAAATGTGTTCATTGTGATACTTGCTCTGCAGCACTTTGGCCACTGCAGCATCTGCCAGGTGCCACTGGGTAAGAAGGAGGCAGGTGGCTCGGAAGGCCCGGTGGTGGTGAACGTAATGTTCGTTGTGTCATCTCCATGTTGATGCATGGCTTCACAGGACGCAGCCGCCGTCTGCCGAGAGGAACAGTTAGGGCACTGCAGATGCTCTCTCATCTCCACTAACAGGGAGGACTGCCTCACACACAAACACATACACACACACACATGCAGTTTTCCCTCTGCTTCCATGTCTGCTGTTCCGATTACTCCTGCTAAGTTGAACAAATCCATCAGACAGAAGTAAGTGAAGGAATGACAGTGGCTCATTTGCTGCGACAGTCATGTCTGTTTGCCAGAGTGGCACCATCACAGGTTGATTTCACAGTAAAGTCAACAGGACACAGTCAGTGATGCAGCCTTTTTATTTGAAAAAACACAGGACACCCTTAACAACACTGTCTGAATACATGATGAATGAATGAAGATGTTTTACAGCGATATCCTCAAACACTGCACTTTCATCGTGCATAAAGGAAAGAAAAAGCAATTTGTTTATTATTTATGGAAGCTGGGATGGTTGATAGAAGCGCTTAGCAACAGTCACTGAGCATTTGTCACATTACTGACATTAACTCTTATCTTACAAAGGAGTGCTTTTTAATGTTCACCGTCAAGAGGAGGAGGGGAGGAAGGAATCCAATTTCCATCTTCTGCACAAAGCTATTTCCAGGAGTTCTCAGTCTTTTACTCTTCTAATTAATCAGAATTTATTGCAACATAAAAATAGAAAGTGTGTATGTCTATATGTGTACATGTGTGTAACTCTTCTTTTATCATGAGCAGATTTGTTTTACCACATCTTATTGCCATGAGCAGCTATGTGCTCTCATTGTAACATATTTGATTTATTTGTTTCTGTTCTGCTGTCATGAGGTATTTGCTTTCACTGTGGCTGCAGCCACCAGTGGTTTGTGCAATAAAACAGAAAGTCTTTCTCTCACTGACCCAAGACAGAAGTTAATGTCCTGGACTGTGCTGGAGTTTTGCTGCAGAAAGCCTTTCCTTGGTATTTGGTATTTGTGTGTGTGTGTGTGTGTGTGTGTGTATGCAGGGTGGCTTGTTTAACTACATTCATGGGGTCTGAAAATTGGGAGCCCACTATACTTGTGGGGTCCAACAGTTCAGGGCTTGGTTTTAGGGTTAGGGTAAGGGGCCAGGGACATTATATCAAACACAAGTGTGTGTGTGTGTGTGTGTGTGTGTGTACGTTTGGGGACAAATTTCAGTCTAAAGACCAGTTATTTGGGGACAGCATGTGCAACTGGTGGCAAAATGTCCCTAGTGGGAATAGTGCTGTTTTTTGGTTAAGGTTCGGGTTACGAATAGGCAAGTAGTGGTTAGGGTTAGGGTTGTCTCCAGGAAACAAATGCAAGTCTACTTAAATTCCCTAAAAGTGACTAAAGTAAACATGCATGTGTGTGTGGGTGTGCACGCATTGGCACATCCATTTCTGTTTACACTGTGTAGAGATATGAAGGGTGCAAGATACTCGCAGCATCATTAGAGACACTCAGATGACAGTTGTAATGAGTCAGCCATCACTCAGCGATTAGCATCATTACCCTCTGCTGCTGCTGTCGCTTCTAAAGGCTTCTGTGGTATTTCACCCACGGATTTATGCTTTGGAAAGAAGCAGAGTTTCCTTTTTGTTTTGTTTTTTGCTTTGTTTATTACATCTCATACACTCAATAGCAGATGTTTTCGTTCAAAGTGGTTGGCATTACTATACATATTTTTGGAATGACTTATCAGTAGGAATAAATGTGGGTGGTTAATTTTTAAAGCATGGTTCTGGTTTAATACTAAAGGCATACTGTAGTTTTGGGCACACACACACCAATGGTTTTTGCCTAATATGCTCTCTCCGTGAATCTTTATGTTCTTGTGCCACACAGTCAACTGGAGGTGATCTGGTTACTGCTGGACTTTGACAATGGAGACTGGGATTCGCATCCTATCTGACATGGGCTTGGATTAGGGTTTAATCTCCAAAACACAAAAATTACAATTTGTGCATAGTAATGTTGTAATTTCGATTAAATGTTTAAAAAAAACAAAAACATCCCGGATCATGATTCAAGTCATGATCCTGTCTGCAACAGGATTGATCATACACTATATATTGTAATGACAACACCCACTAAAGTAACTGCTGAGAAAGGAATATGGCATCATCACATCACATCACATCATAAAAAAGATGATGAACAGGTTACAGTGTGACATCATATCCAAATTATCTAAACCACTTAATTTTGGGGAACTGAAATGTCAATAATAATACCTCAGTGGACAGGACAATTATGCGAGCACACACACAACTACAGCAAGCTTTGTAGGTCAAAACTGAACTTGGAGTTTGGTCAGCTGTGATGGATATATTTTCTGTTCCAGAGAAATCAACCTAACCTATAATATTCTCTGAGTTTGTGTGTTTCTCCTCAGTCTTACTTCTTTTCGATCCCAGATATCAACAACTATCCTGGTGCCTACAGTGTTGTTATTATTAGATAAGATAAGATAAGATAATCCTTTATTAGTCCCACAATGGGGAAATTAACAGCATGGATGGCCAAAACTCTGAAAATAGGACTTAGGTTGTAATAAACCAGAATTATTTTTTAATACTTTCGACCCGCTGTCCAAGATTTAATTTTATTTATTTATTTTTTCCCAGAAGGTAGGATAGATTTGGCGTTATCTATCTCACTCATGCGTCTGCCTCAGGCTTTTATCCTCTGGTACGTCTCATCCATTCTAACCTCATGATATATTCTCTTAGCACATTGTCTGCCACCAGCTTTGCCCACAGATTTAAGACCCCTGGCTTGAACAGAGGGTGACGTCCACGGTGCCTACAGCTCCCCATAAACACTGACCACTCATTCATTTTCACCCTGTCCCCCAACACACTACAGCCATATAGCAAGAACCTTAACAGACAGACAGCCTGGGGCCCGGTCCCAGGCCCTTGGTCCCACAGCATCAGCCGCTCAGCCCTGATAGCATAGAGAGCTGCGCACGGGCTGCCAGCTGATAAATGAGCTGACAAGCCTTCGCCCCGTTACTCATTTCCCTCCTGAGGGAGGTACGGAAAAGAGAAAAAATAGGAGCATTAGGAAAGAGAGAAAGAGAGAAAGACAGAATGAAAAAAAAAATGAATTGACTTTGCAGCAGGGCTATTTTTAGTAAGCCTGTAATGTGCTCCATTAGTTTGAGAAGGTACAAGAGGGAGAAGAGGGCTGAGGGGGTTAAGGAGGGGGGACAGGTGGGAGAGAGGGATTGAGTCAAAGATAAAGAGATAGAAAACGTGAGGGGAAGCATGAAAGAAGAGAAGAATGAGACTGATGCAAGAAGGTGGGATGAAAAAGAGAAGAATGAAAAGGAAGGTAACAGGAGCCATATCATTTAAAAAAACACAGATAACAGAATATCCTGTGTTTGCTTACAATCATTTCTCGAATTAATCACCTCTACCTGCTGTTCTACGACTCCATCTGAACATCCAGAGTGTGATTTTCCTCTCTTGTTAAAGCTGAATTCTAATTTTGTGCAGCACTGTGCTGATGTATGTCTGAAGTGTGGTAAATAGACCTGACATAAAATAGTCGTTCGGTCTGTTATCTTCCATGGCAGGTAATTAGACAGGACAACCTCTACAGTGTTTCATATAAAGTGTTTTTTGTGCATATTTCTGTCAATTTCCATTCCTACACTGTGTGTGATTTGGCTGCAAAAGCACATTTTTTCCCATCAATAGAAAACCGAAAACCTGCTGCTTGCAGGAAGATCAGGAGGCAGCTTTTCACACTAAATCTTTGTTAAGTGACTATATGTAACTGTTCCACTTAACTGAAACACTGAGGAACATTTCTGAATGGCAGATCTGTTCTGAGATCTGACTCTGTGTAGCTTTATCTAGGACAGGTTTTCCTGTACATCTTCGCTCAAGCTGGCTTATTGTTCACATTCACTACAATCTACCTGATACTTTCCTGAACTTGTTGTCACAATGAGCAATGATGCCCCCAGTCAGCCATTTTGGCTCCATGTGGCTTACATGGACTTTCCTGGCAACCTAGCACTGCAGACACATTAGCAGTAAATAACATGACATGCTCTTCATCCCAGACTCCAGTCGGTCTTAAAATGGGAGTCTTCATCGTCTGGGACTCAGTGACATGGGTGAAACAATCTTTTAAAAGGGCTCCTTATTGAAATAGGGAGAAGTCAGGAGAAATTTACGCCAGTATCGAGTGAACTTTAATGCTTCCTCGACATCTATCATACAGGCTTTTACAATACAGTCTAGTTACCTCTTCATGGTGAGAGGAGAGAACTTCAATCTGCTGACAGAAAGCCCTGCTCCCTGCCCTCTTCAGCCACGCTTCATCACCGCAATTCATCTCACAAGTATTTGATTTGGCAATGACAGCTTGAATCATGAGTCATGAGTTTGTATCAACATATTAAATGTCACTTTTACCACCCTATAGCCACAGCTTCGCAGCTTTACTTTGATCATGTGTGTTTGACCAACTTGCTGCCATTCTTATTGTTTGACCACACCAGTGATTTTAGCTGTTAACAGAAAGCCAGTGGGTTCAGGGAGAGAAAAATGAGTAGGAAAAAAAAAAGCTGCTTACATTAGAAGTTCTCAGTTACAATCAGAGCACACAGAGATGTGGTCTGCTGCCCACAAACACAACACAGTAACCTGTCAAAGTGTCAAAAGCCAGATGAACACAAATAACAAGCGGCCCGCATGCTCTAATGAACCTGAATAAAAACACAAACACATTTCTCAGAGTGTCTCTATCATCTCTGCAGGACGCAAGAGGGGCTCATTTAACAGCACAAGGAAAATGAATTGGAAAATACTCATGTATTTTTATGCATGTATCAAGATTTGCAAGAAACATAGAGCCATGCAAATTCATACTCCATTTACTCAAAGTTATCAGATTAAAGACCCTGAGAGTAATTCTTTTGTCAGCTAACTTCTTCCTATGACTGATAGGGTTTTATACACATTTTATGTTTAAATTGGAACAGTTTTGATCATTTGACATTAGAGAGTTCTGTATTTGTGTTTTTGTCCTTATTTATTTAGTCATGAATGTTTATTGTTAAGGAGAAATACTCAAGATTTGATACCAGCTTTTAACAGTGGTTCACATGACTATGTTTGATGTAAAATGTAGTAAGGAAAAAAAAAAGTAAAGTAGCTGTCTGCGGTGGTCAACCAACTCAGCTCAACATTTTAGCTTCCGTCAGCTCAGTGTTTTGATTTTTCTGATTTTGATTTCTGTTTGCAGTTTTGCACTTAAATGCCTTGTGTGTTTTGGTCAAATTCGCAATGTTAGCTAACTGTGTAGCTTTGTTAAAAAGCTACAGCTTTACTGTAACTTTACTGTTTTGGTTCACTCTCATCAGCCTTTTTAAAAAAGCAGCAGTCAGCTATTTTCAGCGAAGAAAGTCTCAAACGCATTCTACACTATCTGTCCAGTAGCTGGTGAATATAGTGCAGTATCAAGCAAGCTAATCACAATATTTCCCTCAGGGGCAGACCAGAAAAAGCTAGACGGAAAGTGAATGGATTAACATTTGTGACATGAACTTAAACACAACTCCAAATGAATGCTATGAAGAAAAAGCTAAATGGAGTTTCCAAGTTCATTTTTTGTAACTATTCAAAGTTACTGTACACTGTTTATTACACCATAAAGGAGGTGTTGTTACTGAAATATGTTAATTTGATTATGACATTCTAATTTGAATGAAATAGTATGTGCCAGCAAATCTTTCCATGGGTTAACACTCACACAACATAAAATAATGGAATAAAATCATTATCCAGTGAAGTGTTGCCATGTTAATATTTAAAAATGTCAGCTCCTTTGCTTTTTGCTCTTTTTGCCAGTATAAGACTCTCAGTCCTTTCAACTTATCATCTATTATTACAAACATTTCTGGTTTCGGAGAGTCTGAGAGAGTTTGACAGATTAAATGTTAATACCTTGATTCATGTCTCTCCTTTAGCCAGCCAAGAAACACTGACTTGTTTCATTTGAGGATATTATGGCAGCATGTGTGTTAATCTGATTACAATGGTTGTTGACATCTTGTTTATCCTTCTTTTCTGTAACCATGGACTCTTCTTTTATTTTGCCCATAATCGACCCACAGCTTGGCATATAACGAAGGAGATTTTAAGAGTTGTTTAATTGTCTATGCAGAAGAGAGAAGCTGGAAAATTCCTGTCAGTAGTTGGGTGGAACCTATGAGACTGTGCTGGAGTAGAAAAGGATAAAAGTAATTCAGGATACCAAATAAATAGGTTCTCCCACAGGCTGTTTGTAAGTAAAAAATTGTTTGTACGTTTTACCAGATTTTCTGCTGCACTGCTTAAAGGTTGGATAAAAATGCACCATGAAAGGCATTCTAATTCTCTTGTAGGTGATATGAATTATGTATTTCTAACTAGTAAAGATAACGCTGTGGACTGTTGGACTCTGACAAGCAGGAGGCCCTCCAGGGTGGTACAGACAGAACTGGCATCATGTTGGACCATGTGAATGACTGGCGGATTCACAAACAGAGCACTGGAAAGACAGGGTTGAATGGAGGGTCTGGAAGGACGACGGACTCTTGGCTTGGCGTGGTGTACAGACAATTTACAGGCTGCCAGTTGAACAGTGGGTCACCACAGTCTGAATCAGCCCAATGAAAAAGTATATTTACCATCACTGGCCTTAGAACAATGACCTTTCCACAGATTTTTCCATTGAGATATTTTGGTAGACACAGAGCAAAGCTCAGCATTGATGTGCTCTTGAAAGACGAAAGAGGAGCCCTGCCCTAAGCACTATAAATACTTCTAAAGATTGGGTTTGATGGAAAATCATTTGGAATCAAACAAACAACATAGTATTGTTTTCAAGAACCTTATAGAGCTAGTAGCAGCTCAAATTCAGCACAGGACAAATACCCTTAAACAATGAAATATTGAATCAGAAACAGGCTCAGAATTGTGTCCTTGTGAGGAGAATGTACAGTCATTCTTCTCTCAGCTTCCCTCGCAGCCATGATAAGACCCATCATCAACCCATCCCCATTCCCTTTAACACCACCTGGTAGCCAATTGGAAACACATTGTGATTAAATCTGTCCTTTATCCTTTCTGTTTCCACTCTTGTTGCCACTCCTGTCTCCTCCTCTCTCTGTAACTCTCTCTCCTTGGTGCACCCTCCATTCGCTGTTTATTCAGACAGCCTTTTCTCTGTCTGGCACGTGGGATGAAATACTAATCTAGCGGTCTGGTGTCTGGTCCCATTTGCTTGTAAATGACAGTGCCATGTGTCACTTAAGGTGGCTGAGCAGAGGAGGGAACAGGAAAATGTTGTTTTTTTTCTCAAGTTGTATACCAGATGCATTTGTCAGTGTACGTTAAATATATAGAATATGTCTTCTTCTTTTAATTCACATTGGTAAGAAAAATACATAAAGATATATCTGTATTTATACACAAACTTCTAGTAATACATAACTAATTATTTACATGTTATACTGTTTCCTTTTGTACTTGGCATTTCACACATTTGTAATGAGCAGGCGTACAAATGATCTTGGGCTGCTGGTTTTATAGGCTGTTTTCATTTCCTGTGCACTGGCTGGCTGCCTCTCTGTGGTTAGCTCAAAGGTTATCTGAAACATTGTCTAATTGGTACAATGGAAACAAAAGTGGTGTTGGAAATTTTATAAACAACAAACACTGGAAAATGAAACCATCTGCTTTGTGTTTCCAGATGGCTCTTGAAACATACATTTACGACTTGGACTCACAGTTGATTGCAGATTAAAGTCTGCTGCTTAATATCTACAAAATCCATACATTCAGCAGTTCTCACCGCCTTTCTAAGCCCGGGGAGATATTTCCAAAAGTTTTAAAAGCTCCAAAGGTGAAAGTATTCTGTGATCAGGGGGAATCTGGTAGTGGAATTTCAATGTTAGATGCCTAGACTGAAGTACTTGCCTGAAGCACAAAAAATGATTTTTTCTGAACTGAGGGCGGGCAGGTTCAGTCTGCATATGCAATAATGCTTGGCATTTTAGAATCTACTCCAATTACAGTATATTATACGATTCTGTCTCCAACTCCAACTCCTGAAATCTGTACTGATAGAATTCAAAGCATTGATAAGAGCTGTGATCCAGAGCTGCTTTAGGGCTCAGGGTTACACAGCATAGGTAGATTTGAATTTGGTATTTTATGATGGCATGTTCAGAGTCTGCATTATTTATAGTCATTCATCAGCCATAGATTAAATGTTTTCTGTATCTGAAAGAACTGTAGGAATAATGCATTTCTAACTGGGAGTAGCATCTGTGCCACCATAATATCTCTGTCTATAAATATGACAGCCTAGATGTAATTCATTTCAAATATATATAAATATTAAGTATTCAGGTAATAAGAGCACAAGGAGGGTAGTCTAATGTGTGTCCACCAAAGCATGCTCCTGCTTGAAAACTTGTGCATGAGGGTTGAGAGTTTTGGTAAAAATGTAACTCCACCATGTTCACCATCTTAGTTCACTGTTTTAGCATGCCAACATTTGCTAATTAGCACCAACACACAAAGTCCAGCTGAGAATGATGGGAATGTCATATTTAGTCTGGTATTTGGTAATAAGCCAAAATATTACTTGAATTAAAATTTTGACTTATGTCACCAAATTTATTACAATGCATCCCAAGGGAATATGAATGTCTGCAACAAATTTGATGATTGGATGATATTCCACCATCCACTGAAAGTAAGACAAAAGTATTTTGTTATCCTTACAAGACAGTGAACTGTAAGCCACCTAAAGCTGATGACATGATACGTAACTACCATAATTGTGTTGATGCTATGTGTGTGTACAAGAAATTTTAAAAAACTACCCACTTACATTTATGTAGATTGTAGCAGAAATAAGAAATGACATATTTAAAACAGCCAGTGAAAGTTGGGTAACCAAAGCCCACAGGCAGCAGGAGTCAGGAGTAGTATCCACAGACTAACAAGTTAATAAGCACCGTGTCTCCTGTGACTCTGGTACATGAACAAAGGGGAAAGTGTGTAAGTCAGTCACTACCTGCACTGCTTAAAGCCAAACTTTGTCACACAGTACTCAAGTGAGTTAGTCACATTTTTTCAGGAAAAAAGCTTTCACTGATGAGGCTGGCAGTTAGTTTGGTAACAAGTAAAGGCCAAGTAGGAGAGAGAAGGCAAGAGCTTTTGTCAGGCCGAACTTGCTGGAGTGTGAGCATATGGCTGTTTCCTGGATGTAGCATGTATCAGTGCTTACCCTGTATGTATAAAACCTTTTTAAAAATACAGAGAGCGCTAGTTTTAATGTTTTTTTCCACAGTTAAAGCTGGTCATTATTGAGATTCATTGTAACTACCATGAATACAAGTTAACCACACCCTCTGTTCTCCCTGCAAAAGCAAGCAGCAAACATTTTACAGCCATCTCTCACATCTAGGGAGTGAGTTTTCTCACTCAAAATTGATTTTGGGCAGAGGATCACTTAAAATTCTACTACAGTGGATTCTTATGTGTAGAAATTGAGGTATACATCTTGCTCTCTGGCGCACTGAGCAGCTGGCTCATAGAGAAGTATCCAAAGCCATTCAGTTTGGTTGTGTTTATGCCTCTAGTTTGTCATACTGTTGGACTTGCCTTCAGGCTTAACTGGAGCTGTTTGGTTTTCTGTGCACTCCAACATCATACAGCTGCTTGATAAATATAGCAGTCAGGGTTCCAATGGGTCACTGCAAGGGCAACTGCAGACGAGAAGCTGCAATGCCAAGCATCTCCCCCAGCCTCTCCCTGCCTCTCCCTCTCTCCCCTGGACTAGCACTGTCTCTCCCTGCCTCTCCCTGCTTCCCCTAGTCTATTACTGTCTCCACCTGCCTCTTTCCCCTGGTCCATTGATGCCACTATTGCTTTAAATGTGGAATACACTGGATGATGAAACTCCATTCATATGCCTCAAAAGCAGGAATTCAATAAATGAGTTGAATGAAAAATTTATCAGTGTTTCAGTGTGCTGTAGACGTCTCTCTGTAGCTCAAAGCTGTGTCTTTATCTAAAGCACTATGATCCTTAAATGTATTCCACAGATTTTCACATATAGCCTGTAGGGACAGTAAGTCTTTTAAAAGGAGTGAAGTGTCTTTATTATGGAGCAGGAGGATAAAGCCGAAAAACGCTGACCATGAAGAAACCTGTCCATTTTTCCATATGTATCTTTTTTTAACTCACACTTTTCTTTAATGAGCTCTAGAGTTAGTGTTTCAACAGTAACTCTTTGTTCTCTTGAATTAAGTATATTGCCTGTGAAACCAGTTGTACATGTGACACGACAGGCAAAAAAATATGACAATAATTTGATCTATATTTATATACCGTGTTCCAACTGTCATTCACTACAGCAAACTCACATACTCCACACCAGATGATGGTAATGAAGTTAATGGCTTTGTAATTTATTTACATTACGCCTCATCAGCCTTCGAGAAAGAGCGAGTCAATCTGGGAGGCCCCATGTGTAAACAAACACACCATTTGTGCGTGTGCACATGCAAATGGAGTATGTGAGTGCAGAGTTATGAGCATGTGTCTTTCCATTTGTGTGTGCCACTTACTGTTTGAACAGTCAAGTTCACTCAAAGCCTAATGGAGGGCAACTGTGTACATTTTGTGAAGGAACTCCTGGGGCTTTTCCTATGCAATAAATTAACAAAATATTAAGGTCACTTACACTTCAGTAAGGCACAGTAACAAAGTGAGTCCAGTTAAAACTGAACATCCCTTATTGCTTTCTCTCACTGTATCTGTACAGTTATATAGCTACATTAAAATGGTAGCAAAATGGCTCTAGAGAAGTTAATGTCAGTCTATTGGTTTGGTTTGGACTAAAATATCACAAAAACTGCATGGAGCACCATGGAATTCAGGGCAAATATTCATGGTCCCCAGGGGATGAATCATAATGATGTTGGTGATTCCTTGACTCCTTTAGCATCACCAGCAGGTTGAAACTTTTTGATTTTTAGTCTAATATGTTGACAGCTATCAGATGAATTGCCACAATAATTTGGTCATGTATGGTTCTCAGATGATGAATCTACAGCCACTAGCACTGGTATAGACTCTAACACAATATTTTGTTTTGTTTTTTTATTTATTTATTTATTGTGTGTATGTGAGAAAGTAAAAAAAAAAACACTGTCAGAACTGCACACAGCTGTGTCATGATATAATAAGCATAACAATATTGTGGTCCACAGTGCTGCTAATACAAACAATACTTAGGCTGTTTTTATTTGATTGACTGATGACAGGGGGAAACCTAGTCATTACAGCACATTACGGGTTTCAAAAGTATTGTTAAACCCAACGTTAAGCCAAATGTTCTCAACCCACAGAAGACATGAAAACAAAACAAAACATTTATGCTTGAAGGAGTGCCATATGCCTACATAGGGACATACCAGGGTTGCCAACTCATGCTTCTGGCGTGTGACACACGCTTTCACTCTCAATCTCACACTCTCACGCTATCCAAACAGTTCTCACGCCAAAACCAGATGCACCAGCGATCACATTTTGGTTGGTTATCTACTGTGCTGATAGACAGCTGCTCAAGCTCACGGCGGGGAGAACTTGCCAATCACAGCACAGTAGGGCGAGATTTGATGCATGACTTGCAAAAACTTAAGGTTAAGCAGCCAGGACCCCAGAAGGCGTTCAAGCAAGCCAGTCACACTCCCATCTAACCTGGCTGAGGGAAAGAGACTATGACAGATATTGATTATTGATTAATTAATTAACAAACCCAGGGCTCAGAAACAAGTATTATATAATATCTGTATGAATAAATGTTCTGCAAGGTACAGAATAAGTTTAAAGTTGCTTAAGCTGTGTAAACAGCTAGCTAGCTTACGTTAGCTGCCTAATGTCAAGTGCACAGCAGAGAGAAGAATGACAGCAACATGTTGCAGTGGTACTTGGTTTTTCTATCTAACTTAGCTAGCTACTATGAATGTTGTCAGACAGGGACAGAGGCAGCAGGAATGAGAATGAGGGAAAATGGTGTTGTTTACCACACTTCCATCCACATTTTGATTCCATTATGATTGTAATTTGTTATGATTTGTATGTAATATGTTAACTTAATGTCTACACTTGTGCTCAGTTTGCTAATTAAATATCTATATCTCTTCCCCATAAACCAGAGAGAGAAAGTCAGTTAATGGAACTTTGTGCCCTTTATTGGGTTAGTGTGTGTCTAATATTGTAAAATTGTGAGTATTTGCCATGGTGAAGGTCCCCAAAGGCTATATCCTCAAATCTTAGACTTCAGATTCTGCTTGTGACCTGTGTTAGCACTGGCATACTTTTTAAACAACAATGGTGAATTGAGTCCAAAAATGTGCCCGTGATTTAGTGTGCATACGTGTGATTAAGCCCATGGCATCAAAATCTCACTCCAGCCAGGTAAGTTGGCAACCCTGGACATACAATCATATCTGCACAAACACACACACAGACTGTTTTCCTTTGCCTTTTCTTTACATTTCTGTTAGAGAAGACACTTTGCTGGAGGTTACAACACTCCCATTCTCTAACAGACCTGATCTTCTGTTCAGCCTTTATTAGGCCCTTAAGGACCTTTCCCTTGTAGTTCCTTCAATGTTTTCAGGTGATATGTCACTAAAACTAGTTCTGATTATTTTTGCATTTAAAGTACTCTATTTTTGTACTTAGAGCTGCCTTGATCTCGCTGTAGCCTGCACCTTTTCATTAAACTGATGTGAAGCAGTACTCTAGTGAAAAAAGACAGATGTTTTAGTATTGCTTCTGGGTACTTTCTATAGTCGTTGTATCTAATGCTGCTGGGTACTGTTGAGAAAATACAAATCTACTATGTTTCAGTTTTGAACATACTCCCCCTTGGCTGACAGCCATCTTACAGAAAAGGTGTCTGCTTGTATCGGAGCAAAGGCCTCTGCTTGAGGTTTGAGAAACACTTGAGTCTCTAAGCAGCCATTTTGCATCATGTAGCCTGTGTTATTACCCAGGTGATGTGAGTCAGACCGCATGAAATTGAGAAGATTTAACCTCGCCCTCTCTCCCTGGCAAAGTCACATCGCCTGCCTGTGACACTTTTTAATTTCAGGTCCAAATGACAATTGGAGGCGATGTGATTTCTGGAAACATGCACTCACTGCTTCAAGGCTGTTTCCCTGCAGCCTGGCGAGTAGCTGCACACAGCAGTCATCAGCATTCATGTCAGGAAATTAGAAAACTGGGACTGTCTCACAGCATTATGACTGAGAGAGAGCAGATTTCTCTCTATGGTTAATGCTGTGTAAGGGAACCATAAATGTTGCCAGAAAGAAAAAGAGAGAAACAGAGAGAGAAAGAAAGGCTATGCACTGGAGGAAAAGCTGAGAGAGAGAGAGAGTTGCTGATTACCAGTGCAGAGACTGTGGGGCTAGATGGTGTTGGGAAGATAACAGAGTGAGTGAGAGGGGGTAAAGCAAACATGGGCACAGAGAGCAGACAAAGAGAGAGCTGAGAAAACAGCTTCGGGTCCAGAAGTCTTTGTTACGAGAGACCCATAGAGCTGTAGCTCTGTCAGCACAGGCTGTCGGACCTGCTGGCCCACCAGCAGTTACAGCCCACACAGGGGAGGGGAGGTGGTCCTCTCTGCAGCCACTCACACATATGCACAGCCAAAGGGTCAGACAGGGAGAATAGGTTTTCCTCATAAAGGAACATTCCAGCTCTTTATATGCCATGTGTTGAATATTTAAGGACAAGTGCATATTTCTTTGATCATTAGTGAAGCCATGCAGCAAGCCTGCTTTTTACCTGTTCTGGTTGATGACAGGATGGTGAAAGATGAGGAATTTAAAGACCTAATCTGCAGCACTTCTGAACATATCACTGTGAGGCACAGTATACTGATGTACCTAGATATAGAGACTAATGTTATGAATGGTCTTTTTTAAATCACACTTTTAAGCCTATTTTTAAATTATTTGTGACGTTAACATCATTCTAAATCTGTTTGTGAGTGAGCACTCTTTCATTGTTTCATTGTGTCTTTTTAAGAATATCCAATAATGCTGTCAATGCATATATAGAATATATACACTACAGAAGAATGGTTTGTGATCATGATCAATAAAGTCAGTCATTTGTGCATATCTTTTTATAATAATTTAAAGGAATAGTTGAACATTTTGGGAAATACACTTATTTGCTTTCTTGCAGAGATTTAGATGAAGAGATTATTACCATTTAAATTTGTAGAGGCTGTATCACCAATTAAAATAGAAAAGCCACATTATTACATTACATGCCATTCGTATGTGCAGGAAGCCAACCAGCTTGTGCATGTTCTCCACTAGCTTGACAAAAAAAGGACATGAAAGCCTGAAGAGACTTTTATGGCACATGCACCCACTGAGTAACTTTCATAAGAATGAATGAGGTGCCATCTTGGAATGATAAATTGAGTTTTCTTAATATATCCATGCTGGAAACAGCGGGAAATGGCTTGGTCCAAAGGTACCAAAATCTGCCCACCAGCTTTTCTAAGGCTCATTAATTAACAGGCTATATCTTGTTTATTTAATCTGTGCCACAAACAAAGTGCAGAAATGACACATTCACCTATCATTCACCTGCTGTCTGCTGGCTGTGACTGTCTCTCTAACTCTTACAAGAAAGTGAATAAATGTATTTCCTATGTCAGCTATTCATATCATATGTAACTTAAAAAATGTTACAGCATAATCCCATCCATTACAAAACAATACACTTTACAATGTTTCATCTTATTATATCTAAATCCTACTTATTCCACACTTTATTTTTCTTTCTTTTGTCAAGGACATTCCAATAAAGCAAAACCTTCAGCCATCTGGTCTTCAGCCCTTAGCTGTGGGCAGCCTGGTTGGACTGTAGAGCCGTGACAGGACAGGTATACTCACACAATCACAATCACACAACACTGCTGGATACAATGGGCTGGTTAGCAAAAGCAGCATGCAGACAGACATTTACTGTATGTACTTTCCTGTTCTTCACTCATCACATGGGTGGAGCACAATAACTTTTACTAAAATGCTTCTGCATGTAAACAAATCATTTTCATCAGTCAGTGCTTAAAGTGCTAAAAAGGGGAGAAACAACAGCCTGTAATGTAGATGGAACAAACTAGTCTCATTCAAGCTGTTAAAAGGATTATTTACTGCTCTGTCCAATCATGCAGATGCTTTCTCACTCAGCGTTGTACAACTTGACTGTGGTTGGACGCTCTTTCGCTCATAGTTCTGCTAATCCGCTTCTGTACTTACATGATTAAATGTATTATTCAGCAGACAGAAAAAAACCCATAAAATAGAACATGAACCATAAAACAGCTTTTATTGTGGAAAAATTGCATCCAGGCATGGCATTTAATTTATTTCCCCTGAGATGAAACCATTTATTGAATCATTATGCGTAATTCATTTTATGTTATGTTCGTAAAATGCCATTGTGTTTACATAATGCTTTAGTGATTGAATTTTCGCTGTTTGTCATGACAAGGCTGCTGAACAAAGAGCCACTGACCATTTAATATTGTGAAGGTAATTTTTGCTTGATTTTTTTTTTTTTATAACACAACACAACTTCTAATACTATGATGTTGGTCTATTACCTGATTCATTGGAGTAAAGCCTTTGGCAAATAGCCAGGTGAACAAGATTAGAAGAAAAAGTGTTAATAGGGGTGACTGGTCTCTTCTGATTATTATTTCAATGGTTTGACCCACTGACCCCATTCAAGCCTACTAGAGGCAATTCACAAGGCTAGGTCAAAGCACGCCTGCCGTTTCCCTCTGTGAATCGACCTACAAGCTCTGCCCAGTTAAATCTATCAAATGACACATCAAAGGTTTGAATAAAACTGAACAAACTGAATTTGCACCACTTTTTTTAGTAACATAAAAAAAATTTCTACATCAATATGTTGACTTTGACTGAAGATACAAAACCACTGCCTGCTGTCTGTTTGTCACCTGAAATAAATGAATGTTTCTTAAGATGGATTGTTGTAGTTTTTCCAGTGGGTATGGTTACATTATCATTCACACTAACTCAGACATCACAGACACCACTAATAAAGTGAAGAAAAATGGACAACAGTCACATTTGCTGCCCCAGCAGAGTAGCTGACAGCATTCTTTATGTTGTCACTTGAAGCAAACAAGAAACAATGCAGTTTTTTGTCTCTGAATAAGCAGGAACATTTCTGTTGTGCTCTATACCACGAGGGTCCAATCAGTCACAGACAGAAAGAAGACATCGTGATTAAAAGAGCACTGGTTATTTCACTTTTAAAGCCTGTCTCAGAGCTCCTACAAAGATCTGCGTAAGATCAAATAAAGCATTTGAAAATAAAAACAGTGGAACTATTGTGTGATAAGATCTTTACTTGGTTACTCCTTGAATCCAAATAAAGCTTTAGTCAGTCACTGTGGCTGTAAAGCAGTCAAGTTATATTAAGTGGATTTGCATTAAACAGCATTTGATAAATAAGTCCCCCCTTACTGATGTCCTGTGTTAAATTATGGAGTCAAGTCTGGCTTTTATTATCTGAATTTTGTAAATAAACCTACCTCTTCTGTCTCATCATTTTAAAAGAATGATTTGACTTGGCAAATGTGCATGTTAGCTCTCTTGCAAAGAGATAGATAAGAAGATTGATGCCACTCTTGTGTCTGTATGCTAAATATGATGCTATAGCAAGCATCCAGTTAGCTTAGTTTAGCAAAAAGCCAGGAAGGAGGAGGCAACAGCTAGCTTAGCTCTGCCCAAGGGTTGAAGAAATTTGCCTACCAGCACCTCTACAGTTTGCTAATCTACTCATTACAGCGTGCAACCCTGTGAAAACCACAACTTTTACATTTCGGTTTGTGAAAGATAATGACTGCTTTAGCTTTAGAGAACGTAGGACAGAGACTAATTCATTCCCCATTTCCAGTTTGTATGCTAAGCTATGCTAACCAGGTGCTGGGTATACCTTCATATTTACCAGATATGTGTGAGGTATCAAACGTCTCATCTGACTCTCGTCTGAAATTTGCATATTGCAAAAGGCAAATCCCAAAACTATTTCTGTTTTCTTCTTGCATAAAGGTAACCTTTAAGGAATCAATCTGTTTATATTCTTGTGATTATTTACCTCTCTGACTTTTTGCAGACAGCTTCACATTTTGTTCCACCAAGATGAGCAGCGTGACCTTTTTTGGCCGAAGGTGCAAAAATAAAACACTGTCTTTGGAAGGGAATTGTTCCCATATGGCTCCATCCACACTGATTAATCAGGTTGATGTAGATAGTGTGCACTCTGGCTGGAGTCTCCTGTTGTTTGTTATCAAAACTCCTCAGCTCACATGGATTCATTTAAAGGCCACTCTGTTGCTCAGCAGAGCTTAATGCTCTATTTAAACATTTAACAAGCGACTCTGCGGATATGAAACCACTTGTCAATCAGATAGTATTCTCCAGGGAGGGGCCAATAGCCCTTGGGGATGACATTGAGAATGTGAGAGATTTGGTGATGATAAAGGCGTGTCCCCAACTCAGTTCAAGATTTTGCTTGGAGTCCTGACTGATAATCAATGTTAAGGGTGTCTCAAGTTTGTGTGTTTGTATTTTTTTGTTGATGATTTCCACATGGACGAGAGCATGTTGAGTGGCTGCTATGGCTGTCTCCCCTCTGCTTGGCTCTGTCTCTCCAACCTGTGCATACCCTTACACACACATGCAGCATCACTGTCACCAGCAGATGGGAGCTGAGCAGCTTCATTAATCCTACTCCAGTAGGATCAGATAATTAGACACCTTAATCGGAGTTTAAAGACTTTAATAAGTAAAATGCCACTTTCTGTCTCCCACGTCGTCCCAGCTGAAGCAGTTCATGTGCTCTGTCTTAGACTCTGTCTCTCTCCCACACTCACAGTGAACAACTCACCAGGCGGGAGCGGAGATTGAGCTTGTTGATCACTTCCACATTTACCACTGGGGCATGAGGGGACTACTGTCGATGTTGTGTTGTATTTTATTGCTGTTAAAACCATAATCTTCCACAATAATAGCAACCAGCTCCCAGGAGGCGATTTATGAGATTAAACAGGGTTTAATTTGTTTTACTCAAGTGCTTCTTGTTGTGGGTGTACACATTCTATTGAGAGAGACCCATAATTTGCTCTCCTTTCTGTCAACCAAGGCATGGTAATCTTCCATTGTAATGAGTAAAAAAAATGGAAGGTCACCTCTAGTGTTGTACTTGCATGCACCATCAAATGAAGAGAAAAGTTAACAGACAACCAGAAAACAGCAAAAGCTCATTAAACTTTTTTCCCTGCAGGCAGATATTAATACATTAGAAAACTTGTTATGGGTTCTATGTGTCAGCTAGTTATTGCCCCCTCTGTATTGGCATGGGACCTGGAGGGACCTCATTCTGCTTTCTGAAAATATGACGGCATCTGTGCATATTACACTGGAACATACCTTAAATAACACATAGAGCAAAGGAAACAAGTATGACACTGGAGAATAGAGGTTACACAGCATATGCATAATGACAGGATACAATGCAGTGACAAATGTTTACAAATAACATAACTCCTATTCAGCTCAAAAATTATTTTCACCCAGTGTTATAAATAGAACTATCTGCCATATACTCACTGTGGCTGCACACAGTAAGTACTGACATAACAATATCACGCTTGGACTTTTTTATGCTTTCCTGATATATTTGGTATGCTTTCATCAAAGTTTGATGAATGAGATCCATTTCTTCGTACCAGTGATTGATGGCATTGTCACTTGAGAGGACATAAAAACAGACCTTAGTCAGACAGTGAAGAATAGCAACTCATATTCCTTTCATGTATTTCTACTTTACTAATCACCCCTGATTACATACTGGAAGGCTATTTTAGAGTATCATCCTTTTAATTCCATTGGTTTGAGTAAAATCTGTATGATAAAGCTGTAACTACAGGACAAGTAAAATGGCTCTCAGTTCATAGAAATGTATATTAAATCAACTGATTGTAATCACCAAGTACAGTTCTGAACTTGAAATTCTTTATAGACCTGGATTAGACACTAATTGCTATTCTGTTTGATTTAGAGAATCATTAAAGTGTATGTGAAAGTGAATTTGGCATCCTGCTTAATGTGGCAGTCCACTGCTCTAAATAGCAAACTGTGTGTCAGATTTCTACATCTCAATATGTCAGCTATTTTTGAGGAACACTGTGATACATATTTAATAAAGCAAATACTCTGCATGAATCAGACTCCAGCCAGAATACATCCATGTCCGCTCACAGGTCCCGGTTTGTGTGCCAGAAGTGTCTTGGTTTGAATCCAGCTGACATCTGTTATGTCCTGAGGTGAAAACAGCATTCATGCAGTTGTTCAGTATAAATTAACCACAATGTCCTGCTTAATACAAATGTTACTACTACCCACTTTTCTTTTCTGCACTAATTAGCAGTGGGGAAAGGTTAACATATACCAGAATTCATCAGCATGGCTGTTAATGTTTTCCATTGTGCATGATACTTTGGAAACATACACACAAATTTGCAAGATATTTTTTTATTGTAAATTTTCTCCATGTTCAGGACATAGAAAAATTAGAATTATACACACACACACACACACACACACATATATATATATATAATATATATATATATATATGCTGCAATCATATTTGACTTTTTTCATTTTTGATCACAGTGCCTTGCACGGGTATTCACTTATGTTCCAAAATCAATACCCTAGCAGGAGCAGAAAATGTGCTGACGAGTTTGGCAAATGGTAGTAATTGTTAATGATGTGTGTAATCAGCCGATCAGTCATTGTTGACATTACTGATGACAGTGAGCAAAGGAGTATGGGAGATGATTAGCACATGTGATCATGCAGGTAATCACTAGCATTCACTGTAACAGCAAAGTTTGTGTCAAGCCATGTGTCAATACTTAAAATCCAGACTTTGTTTACAGGCAAATATAGACAGAAGACATTTGCACAACCTTAAGCTTCATGCATTTTCAAGTTGACTTTTGAGATAAGTAAAAAATAAATTCTGAGTGGGAGATGTTACATATTTTCAGTTAATTATGCGATGAAAAGCAATGCAACATGTTGAATATTGTGCATGTGTATAATAAGATGAGTGAGACTCAGAACATGAGTCGTGTTTCACATTCTGAACAGCAACATGACATAGAAGCAAATCTCCCAACCACATGACCTTCTCAGTAAAGAATAGTTTACTTTTTTTCATAGATATCTTGAAGACACACAAGTAGGAGCATAATTCAGTGTGCAACAGACAAAGTATCTGATGCAGGCTAATGTCTTCTCAGTTTATTGCAACTGTTCACACCATTGTTAGTGAAGGTGTATGCTAGATTCCATGTCCATCCAGGCAAATCATGAAAGGCACTATAAGAGTTTTTAGGATGAGTCAGAATTCCATGACAGAAACAAAAACGTTTTCTCTGGCTAATCAAAATGTTTTCTGTCAGTTAGTTGCTACAAAACAGACAGAAATAATCTTCTTAATTGTGCTACAAGTTACTGTAGTAACTTGCAAATAAAATTATTGTCTTTGATCATTGCAATGCAAAACACATTGACACTGACTTCAGTGATGCCTGAAACATTAATTCAGCTTCAAAGGATACATCATCCACGCTTGCCAAAATTTCTGAGAGCAGCATATTTGCATTCAGTTCTGTATATTATTGCCTTGGGACTCTAACTGCCTGACAAGGACACTTTCATGTAGAGAAAAACCAGTCTCTGGACTCTGCCCCCAGCCCATTACAAAACTGTCAGTTTATTATGGCAGGGAGTCAGCCTCTTGTTACAGGGGGTGAGAGGAGCTGATTGGCTTGGCCCACCTCTACTCCACCTGCTAATAGTGTATTGCTCTTACTAACAGTGTATTCACCTTGTTCTACTCCCATTTCTTGATTGCTCTGACATGCGCCACAAGAAGCGCTCCTGAGTTCTACAAAAAAATAGTGTGCTCTGTTGAAATTTGCAACTTGCCAGACTTAGAGGAAAGAGAGGAGGAATTTCTCATAAGAAAAAATGTACTCGGAAGCCTGAAGTACGCTGAAATGTTGACATTATTGTTGTTGTAACAAAATATCTGTTGTTTTTTGTTTTCTGGTAGGGTAAAAATCTGTTTCTAAAGATGTGTGGAGGTCAACACTACAGTGACATAATACTATATGGTAATTTTTTTGTTTTAATTGAGTTGAAGCTCATTAAATGGCTCACACATGTTAAGAAGAAACTAATTTTTGCAGTTTATTTCTCTATTAGAATAAGAAATATTTGCCATATTTGTAGGTTATCTAAATTGTGACTTCATGCTGACCTTACGACTTCAAGCTAAAGAATTATTATTTTACTCCTCAGTTCTGCTCTCATCATTAAACCCTACAATATTTTTAGTAGAGTGCCCCTTATTCCTAATGTGTTATACTAAATCAATATCTCTTTTAGGTCATACTGCAGGTTATTTACCAGGCACTGTGTAATGTATTTCTACCATTATAATGCTATTAGGAGTCTGTCCTGTGTCTGTGCGCTGATATGATTAAACTGAGAAGCCTCACTGGGGCGTTCTTGGGTGTAAGAAAGGGTCACCTGACCCTGTCCTATGACAGAAGTTCAGAGTGGATGATTTGTTGTAGTTTGCAAACCTTGGCCTTTTATCATCAAATTTCTGACTACTGATCTGGACAAGTCATATATTACGTGATCCTTTCCTAATTGTCTTGCTTTGCGGCCCCCCAAGTACTTGGCTATGTCTAAATCTAAATCTAAACAGCCGAGACCCACAGGCGAGCTATGAACAACTTATTATCTGGCCTTGCCATCTGTATCAAAGGCTTGCCATCCTCAGGTGTAGCAACACTCATTACAGCTTACATATACACTACTGTATGTTTACGGAGGGTGATTAGTGGAGCATGGCTGCCAAGGTACACCCCTGTGTTCCAGATGGCCGTTCTCAGATGCTCCTTATTATGCACGCTCAGACACTCGTCATAGGGGCCCCACAGACCAGACAGACGGACAGGCAGCACTTTGATGATGTCAGCCATGAGGGATCCTTGCTAATGTTACGTAGATGTTTTGCGTTTATCACTCAATTTGCACCACAAAGAGATGGCAGCTTAGTGATTATGTCTGTAAATAAAAATATTATACATGTGAGTTGTATATCGAAAATGATCTCGGATTCAGTGACTGGTCTTTCTTGAAAGTGGCGCTGGCATTTTATTTGATTTTCTGGACTCTGGGCTTTGCATCATTTTCAAATAATATTTTTACAACCATTCAATGAGAAAATTTTCATTTCCCTCATTATAGCAGTGGACAGATGTTGCCTTAAATTCAAGTACTTAATGTGTTTTAGCTCTCCTGTCATTCTCAGTTCTCCCTGTGGTTAGGTTGGCCTGTTATGAGAAAGAAGACAGAGCTGAGATGATCGTCCGAGTCCAGAGAAGGCAGTAAATGAACAGTGGAGTGTAAACTGCAACAATCTGTCATGACTTACTAATTAGCCCCATGGTGGGGAAGGCAGGTTCACCCTTCAACCTGACCTCGAGCCGTAATCGCTCTAACACATGAATACGTATGCACCATACTGTTCGCTTCTTTGTGTGTGTGTGTGTGTGTGTGTGTGTGTTCACCGCTCTTTCTTTTCTCCCTAGTTTCTCTTTCTTAACAACCTAATTACTGCTCCACTGGAATAACCAGAGAGTCCCAGTTCCCATAGTAACTATGATGTGCAAGCTTCCACGCCATAAAAAAGTCTCCTCAGTCACCCACCCACCTCATTTTATGGAGAGCGCTGGTTTTCACGGCAATGTGACAGAGATCAGATTTTATATGGAATTCCTGGTGTGTTCCTCAGAAAATACAGGGAAATGTTTTTACAGAAGAGAAGGTTTAAAGAGGAGGCTGCTGGGGTCAGAGTCAAGGAGCTTCAATACAAAAAAGCCATAAGATTCAGCTAAATTAACCTTGGCTTTACACTTAATCTCTTTTGGAAGATGAAAAAGTGCAGATGTTTAAATTAACTAAACCTCAAGTCATTCGGGTTTTTAATATTAGTTCTTTTGATGATTCTCTGTTGATCTATCAGACAAGTGATAAGCCTAGTTAACATCCTCAGGGAAGCCACTAGACACAAGTCAACTTAACAAGTCATCTGTTGAAGAAACAGTGTCCACAGATGATTGATGTGGATGAAGCAGTTTAATTACATCAGAGTCATCATGTGTTTGAATTTTTGTAGTACCATGTGGTAGATATTATATATATATAAAAAATAGTGTCTTGTTTTGTGAATACCTTCTTGAGGCACAACCACGGTCAGTGCTTATTGTGGTGACAAATACATCATGTTTCCTGTACTCACTTCACAATAAAAGTTTCTCTGTGTTTAGTCAGTTTGGCTAGAAGAAGGGGATGTTCTCTTAGCACTGGCAGTAGCTCAATACAGCTACAATACAGCATTAGGGGAGTGAACAGTTATCAGTAAGCCATTTTACAAACCACCCTTTGTCAAAAATCAAGAGTGCAAGACCTTATTTCCAGCAAAATTTATTTTGATGATCACACCAGGAGGGCTGGGATCTGGCCCAGTGCTTACATATTGTCGCTTGCACCACTGGAAAATTCTTGCACTCTGCTCACAGGGCTATTGTTGAGAAATGGATATCTTGAGACACTGCCTCTCCTCTGTCTAATTTCACTTCAGTGTGCCAATAATCCATGAAACAGACACCACTGTGGACTCACCTCAGCAATAAGCAGAACAAACAGCCATGGCTGTTCTGTGTCCCCGTAAGAATGTCAGAAAATTACAAAACAAGCATTCACAGGTCTCAACTCTGTTATTGCAGTGTGCAGAGTAGTGCCTTACCACTCTATGACAGCCTGCAGAGGATCATTGTTAAACAAACTCAGCTCTCCACATCAATTGCCTTTCACTCGCAG